>NC_140103.1:930000-1565000 GCF_964237585.1 Gallinula chloropus
CCAGCCAGTTTTAACATCAGCACCACCAACAAAAAGCCTAAAATGCCTTTTATGTCTTTAAAACATCATTTGTCTGTGCCCGGAGCGTGTTTTGGGGGGGTCCAGCCTGGGCTGGGCTTTGGTTCCCTTCCCCAGCAGCTCCTTTGGTTAAGAAGTAGAAGGTGCCCTCAGAGTGCAAGGTACAGGGCTTCAGTTTTGTGGGAGAAATTGTAGTTCTGCCTGAATATTTTAATTTCTGTGAAGTGCAGACCATCACAAGCATGCTGGGAGCTCATTAGATGGTGCTGACCTTGCCTGGAGTCAGTAGAGGACCTGAGGGTTTGATGGGAGTTCTTCTGCAACAGCCAAACTCTTTTTCTTAGCATGAAATCTTTCTTTTTTAAAAAAGGGAAAGGAAGGAAACCAGCTGGGTGTGAGTGTAATGAAGGGCTGGTTTAAATAAAAAGCATGTTTTGGGCCATGGTCATTTAAAGCAAGCTTAATTAGAACTGAAGAATTTTAAAGTAGTTTTTATAATGCACTTGTTAATCTTCTGGCTGAATCATATTGCATTTTATTCTGTCTAATTGATTTTTAGCAATTTACTAATGTCATTATCTTTCTCTTAATTACAGATCAAACCAAATGAAAAATGCATTCACAAGTTAAGGTTCTTAACAGCCAAAGAAATATGGAACTGGGTTTAATATCTGCTGTTGGCAGGAGCTGGGATATGTGCACTGAAGGGACTTGTTTATCGGCAGAAAAATATCTGTGCGAGTTTCAGTAGTTTTGTCTGACTTCTGGAGGACAGACTTTCAGACTACACCCATGTCCCCAGGGATGTCCTGGTCCTGGTGCAGGACCTGGCAGAGGAAGTGAAACCCCGTTGCATGAGCAGCTTTGTGTCTCGCTGATGGTTTTTGAATTAGAGGAGGGAAGAGCTGTTGTGATAGTGTCTCTGAGTGCTGCAGAACGTGTTTCCCTATAAAACCCTTCCTAGATTGGAAACTCCAGTTAATCATTTGGAGAATAACCTGTGGTAAAACTTGGAACATATTAAGAGTTTAATTTGAGCTCTGGGGGAAATGATCTATCTAGATAGGCACAGCAAAGGGATGAGATTTCAGGCAGGTTCTACAGGTGATTTTGGTTTTGAGCATAATTGAGTTGTTCTAATGATAAGCCTTGCTTGGCTTCCTTGAACGGACTGCACGTAATTAGTTGTAGCTTCAACTTTGAAATGTTTTGACAGAAAATGCATCATTCAGCTGGTAAATCTTTTTTCTAGCATCTGCCTTTAATATTTGTTCATTTTCTGCAACATGCAACTTTGCTACTTCAGGTCAAATTCCAGACACGGCTCTGTTTCCTTTGTTACCTCAATTGTTTCCTTCAGGACGAGGGAGAATAATTACACAGAACATCTTTTCCAAGCAGCTGGAGTCAAATTCCAGCTGACTGCAGCACCTGCGATGCCGGTACCTCTGCCTCGGGCTGCGTGGTGCCGTGCCAGCCGGGGCCACGTGGTGACGACGCGCTCCGGAGTGGCGGGCTCGTCCTCGCAACGCTACTGCCCTTCTGTGAGCTTCAGATGGCAATAATGCCCGTGAATGCAAAGTGTCTGGTTTAGACTAATTAGAGGGATGATTTGTGAAATGCTGGCTATTTATTTAATTAATCACCAGCGCAGAGCTATAAAACCCATATTTTAAAAATCCCTGTTAGTTTGCCATGTGGTTAATAGATTGTGGCACATTAAAAAGTGACACGGTGATGTATTAAAAATGTTCCACCTAAGGTTGGCTAATGTCCTCGAGGAACTTAAGCTGTCTGCTTTGTGCAGCAGAAGCATAGGATTAGAGGCTGATCTGGTTAAGGATTGAATATTTCTGAAAACATTTATCTTTTGTATAGCATCTGTTCATTAAAACACATCGTGGCATATTTCTTAACGTACAAATAATGTTTATGGTGTAGTTTTAATTATAAGTTTTTGTTGCATTTTGTTATTGGGAAGAATAACTCTATTCCTCAGTATTAAATTGTAATGTTTATTACTGAGCAGCGTATAAATAACTCTTCTAAAGTGGGCCATTCCTCCTCTCCAGTGCGTGGAAGCCGAGGAGGGGCGCGTGTCGGGAATGTGTTTTTGTTGCAGCTCCACAATTGTGTTTTGATAAATCTGAATCCCTGTGCTCATCCTTCAGCAGAGCTGCGGGAGCTCAGCAGATAAGGGTGTCATAGCCATGGTTAGCGCCGTGCTGGTGCGGCGCTGCGAAACCCAGCTCTGGGGAAAGGCAGCTGCAGGCCAGGCCCTGCGTGGGCTCCAGCATCTGAGGGATGGGAGGGACAGGAGGGATGTCTGTCCTCCTGGCGAAGGGCTCTTGGAGTGCCGCAGCTGGACTGGGCCCTGCATCCCGAACCTCTTGCCTGTAGGAGAGCAGGTGAGGCCTGGCTGCCCGCGGGCCAGGCCTGGTGCTTCTCCCTCCCTGCCAAACCGCATTCCTCAGAAAGGCCTCGTGAGGAGAAGCTGCACGCAGCGCTCTGGGTAAAGCGCTTCTGAATTGGAATGAGCACGTGTGAACGTGGTTGAAGGGCGCTGCTGGGGGAAGGATGTGCCTTGCGCTTTGCTCAGGATTTACAGAGCTTCATTTGCCATGGGAGGAGCGGGCAGGAATTTGGGAGACTCGGTAATGCAGTTATATTTGTGCATCCCAGTTTTGAGGTGCAGATAACAATTCGCTGAGGTGGAAGCGTGGAAGGAAACTGTCCAGCTCTGGAGGTTATGTTTCTCAGCTGTGTGTTGTATAATTAACTGGTAGGTTAGGAGGGGGGCTGGAATAAAACATGAGTATGTTAATGCAGCCTGGAGCTGATGTTGTAGTGATCATTGCAATGCAGATAACGCATTTCTCATAACGGCGGCTGCCTACTGGAGCCTCTGAAACATCTGGACCTTTAATTGAAAAATAGTGTGGTGCTGTACAGAGCAGACATGCTAAGTGAAGTCAACAATTTAGAATAAAAAATAATAGTGTGTTATTTACCTTGTAGTTAAATATTCATACTTTGTTATGCTTTGTATAACAGGAAATTACTGGGTTAAATTTTTATGAATAGTGACAGAGTGAATAAGATAAATTAAGTATTTAACAATGTTAATGGAATTTTACATTGTGATCTGCTCACTCTGCAGCATGAGCTATGGCGATACTGGGGAGAATCCGCTCCTCGGAAGGGAGCAGCAGCCTTGGACCTTCCTGCTCACCTGGGAACACGAGCGGGCGGGCCAAATACAGCCCCATGCTGGCTGCTGCTGCACGGCCCCTTGTCCCATTGACCTTGCTGGTGGCATTTGCCCTAAAGGAACTAAGGATAACCCCAGTCATCCTGTGGTTGTGGTGATGGCAAGTGCCAGGACTGGCTCAGGCACCTGATGATGTAAGCGCCATGCTGACCACGCTGTGGGAGGGTGTAGTACGGTGTGTGGGAGACCCCCAGGGACAGAACTGCCCTGGGGTTTCGTGCCAGCACTACGACTTTGTGTTATGGCTCTGAATGCTGGTACAGCTGGAGAGGCATCTCCAGGTCTGCTGCTGCACCGTGCAGATAGAGCAGCCAGGCTGATAGACTGAGCGAACCATCATGTATATTTGGTGCCATTCTGCTCACCGCACCAGAATCGAGCAGTTGGGGCTCTGAGTGCCGGTGCTGCGGGATGGGTGCTGCAGGGTGGGTGCCGCAGCTGTGCCGGCATCCTGCTCAGCAGCCTTGTGTTGGCTCTGACCCGCTGCCCGCAGCCCCATTGTACCATGCTACAGCACAAGGCTTAACTGCTACCTGCTTATCAGAAGCTTTTAAGGTACTGGGTCACCTACGCTTTAAAAAATATATGTATATCTTTTGGTTGGCCTATTTATAGGGCCTGTCTGTGTCTGCTCAGCCCCTCAGAAGCTGTCTTGCCTATGAGTGAGTGTGACTGACTTTTATTCCCACTTACTTTGAGTGAGGAAATGTGTTTGCTTTTTTTTTAAGTGAAGAGCTTAGAAAAAGATGCTTTTCGATGGTTGTCTTAGAAAAACATAGTCCTTTGTATTGCCATAAACATCTGTGCTCTGATCTGTGTTTCAGTGCTGAGTTAACACATTTCATTTTTTTCCCCTTCTCGTGGTTTCTGTATGTTTTTGAACGTACATGTGAGTGAGGTAGGTTTAGGAGGTGGTTGCTGAATCATGTAGTACGTGAAATACCATCACCTAAACAAAAAAAATGCCCCATTTCACTGAGTTTCAAAGAGAAGAAATCATACATTTTGAACGCATGAGCATTTGTTTCCATTCTGTGTACCGTTTAGCATTGTTTGCTGGGAGGTGAGTCAATGGCTTGAATTAATTATAATTACTGAAGAGACATATACTGATTGAGCAAATAAAGTAGTAAGCTCATTCGTGCCAAGGCCATCTAATTAAATGCTAACTTTGGGTAAGCTAGATGTGCATGAAAGATTAATTTTAAGAGGTTTTTACGACTCCCACTAAATAATGATTCAGTAAAATCTTTGCATTATATCATTAGAACATCTAATCTTAAAGTGATATAACATTTAGTCACAGAGCTCTATTGTACAGGAAGATGCAGTAAATTATTATTGTTGCAAATTAATCACTTTTCTCTAAGAAATGTTTATGGACTTTGTTTTAATTTCTGCTGTGATGAGCAGTGAAGCAAATCAGAAGTGGGGAGGGTTCCACGGGCCCTTGAATCTCAGTGCCTGTTCCCTCAGCGTCCCTTCGTGCAGGTACTTCGGAACGATGCTTAGCTGTAACGTGTCCTAGGGATGGACAGGACATACCAAGCTCCCTCTGTCATCTGGAAGAATAGTAGTGGCCCCACAGTAATCTATTCAAGATGTACATCAGGGGGTGTTGGAAGGAGGTACCTGTTTCCTCATGGTTTAAGCCTTAGAAAGGCTTGTGTGGAAAGAACTGGTCGTTTAACTTTGTATTTTTTCTTTTTTTTAATTTAACATTCTGTCTTTAAAGCACGTTAATTTTATCACAGAATGTTAAATAATGGTGCAGGCATTTCTGAAGTTCTGTAGCCACTGAAGATCGCTCTGTATGCAGTTTGCCTGTGGTAACTGTAGTAGCCAGTATTGGTATGGTAACCACCACAGCTCACAGACACAGTCCTAGAAAATCCATGAGAATTCCTGATTGGAGTTTCCTGTCATATCCTTGCCTCATAACCTTGTGTCTCAAAGTACCAGCAACACATGTACATGCTGTTGGTGCCACTAACCTCCTTGTAATTAGCCCAGCTACCCTGGTTATACATCCCCAGGTATCACTGTCCCATGTTGTGGCTGTCTCCTTTGGGCAGCACGAGCACTGTGGCTTCCCCAGAGCATCATCCTGGTGCCAGGGTGTTCTTTCAGGAGAAATTTGTTTATTAATTGGAATAACCTCTCTAAGCTTGGCCACTGCTCACTGTCAAAGTGCATAAACACACATTCATCTGCTTCGTTTCGATGAGAACAGAGAGCAGCAGTTCAGCACCCTGCGCCCTCGGCCATGTGAGACACTCGACACGTCGTGTGGCTCTGGAGCAGCAGCAGAGCAATGGCTGTGATGTGCCCAAGGACAGCGATGTGCTGACCACAGAGAGCTCTGGGGACAGGCAGGGGAAATGGAAATAGAAAGAAGCTGCTGTGTGTCTGTGCTGGCCACAGCAGCAGTAGCTGGGGGAGCAGCAGCCCTGCGCTTTGCCCCTTCGAGCTGCAGTGCCAGGTCTCCCCCAATAATCACAGATGATGAACCATCATCTTTGCTTGGAGTGAGGTAAACGTGTGACAGGAACAGGCAGTGGAAGTTTCTGCAAGGCCAGACTGGCACAAGGCGGCCTGCAGAGAATCCAGTGATAAAAACACTAACAAAGTTTTCCTTAATGTGTAGTGTTTTCTGGGTATGGAGTTACTCCTCCCTTCCTTAAAGGATTGGTGGAATGTAACATTTCTAACAATAAAAGCTTAATGGAATCAGATTTGTGATTTCCTAGAAAATTAACGAGATATTTTGTCAATTTTATTCCAGACCCCATTTGTCAGAATACACAGTGTCCAGTGACAAGCTAAAAGAATTTTTTGACAAATTAACTATGCCACAGGTGACAGATCAGGAAAATGTTAATTTAACAGCCCCTTTATGCTTCCCAGATTTATTGGAGGCTATTAAGGAGACTCCGAATGGTGAGGCCCCTGGCCCTGAATGGATTTTCCATTGAATTTTATACAGGATCTATTAATAAAGTTTGATGCTGCCTTTTTGAATATAGGTAATTGCACTCTATCTCCTGGGTCTCCTCAGCATTTCCAGTTGGAGTACAGTTTTTAGCCAGGAGAAGAGGGTACCTGTGCTTCTGGCAGTGCCCGTAATCTGGTTCGGAGTGACTCCTCCTGAGGACGGGCCCGAAGCGCCGTGTCACCCGCGGGCTATTCCGAGCCCAGGTGGCTCTGTGACTCTTGGCCACTGAGACAAAGAGTTGGAACGCAGGCCCTACAAACCCTTCCCTGCTGCACATTGCACACCTAAGTCCTTGGGCTCTGTGTGGCCTCCCACACGATAAACCTTTGGCAGGATCAGCTCAGACTAGGGGTTCATCCTGTCCTGTGGACAGGGACCTCGTGGTTTGGGTTTCCGGTGCCGGTTGAGAACAGGTATCATCAGTTTGCAGTGAGCACAGCAGACAGTTCCTCTGGAGCCCTTCGTCTCGGTGACTGCTCAGTTGGAGCTGTGCCCCTGTGTTTGTAGGGCTGATGCTGCCTGCCTGACGTGACAGTGAATGTTCTCAGTGCTGACAGAAGGTCCAGCCGGCTTCCCGATGGCGGGTCTCAGCCTTGCAGCAACCAGTCGGGTTTACAGCACTTCTGCTTGAGAACAATATTTCATGGTTTTAAAGACCTTGAGTCGACCCCTGGTGCTTTTGAGGCATTCCTGGTGCTGCTGCTGGTGTGTTGCTCCCCTTGCCCAGGGAGCAGCTGGGATCTGAACTTGTGGATGAATTCCCCCTGGTTTAACTCACCTGGCAGCTCGATGTTCACACCAAGTGTTTGTGAGTGAGAGAGGAAGGACACCAGGAATGGAGGGGGATTGGACAAGCGTGATGGTAAAAATCAACTGGGGGAGGTAGAACACAGTGAGGGGTGGGGAAGGACCAGGAAAAGTGGAGTTATAAAACAACAGACCCAAAGGAGCAGCACGGTGTAGGGTGGAGAATAAAGAGAAGCACCAGGAGAGGTATCACGAGGACAGTTGCCATCCTGTTTGTGGTTGCTGTGAGAGCAGGGCCCCGGGAGGTGTGTTATAAATGTGTGTGCTCGTTGGATTATGAGCTTGTGAAAGAGTCTGTACGTGTAGTAGTGGCCAGTGGAGTGATGCGGGCTTTCTGGTTACTAGGTGCAGCTCCTGGTAGGTTTGTCCATTCTCCCCTTGGGTTCTCTGCAGTGTTTAACAGATGTAACTGTGGCAGCAACTGTCACATCTCACTGTCAGTTTTCCTTGGATGTTCCATTGTCAGGACCAAGCATCACTTAGGATTCTGCCATTCTTGGATTTGAATATGCAACTAACATAGCGTGCCAAGGAGTCACATTAATTTCCTTGATAACTGCTATTTACTCATTCAAATGCAAATGTGGCTGAAACAACAGGTCCCAGGTTCTGGCTGGTGTCTCCAGCCACAGCGGTGTCACAGCCCCCCTGGCTGGTGTCTGCACTGGGCAGAGGCAGGGATGGGCTTTGAGATGGGAGGTTGGTTACCTGGCACCTGCTTCACTCCCCCTAAAGAGGGACGAAGGACCCTTCGTTATTTGGCAGCTGTAGTGGTGTTGGTGGTTTCCTGGAGAGGTGTGGTTGTGGGTTTGGGGGCTGTCTCAGGAATCCCAGGCACGCCAGCTCCACCTGGGCTCGTTCAGGCTTATCCACACAAGGTGATGGAGTATCCCCTGTTCCGTTACAAATAGAACATTTCCTTTTAAAATGTGTAAACCCCATTTCTTCTCACCTTAAAAGCACAGGGAGGCTTCTGCTTTCTTTTAAAAAAACTTTATTACCTTTGAATAGATTTTAGTAATACTTTTAACTATGCTAGTATGAATAACTTTAATCTTTAAATTCCTATTATATCTCTAATTTATAATCACACTGAAGGATCAAATGGTTTTTAACAATATATTGAAATTAGCACATGGCATTTAACTCCCTGTTTTATACCCTTATCCTAGATTTATACCACTGAATCCTTTTATTCTGTTACTTAGAATTCCAAGTGATTAATCTGAATGGTACTTCCCTCTCTCGAGGCTGATGTGTGTACAGAGGTGGATGGGGATCCAGTTGCAGGGGGGTGCTTTTGCCAGGGGATCAGGATGGACAAGCTTTTGTCTCTTGCAGAGATCCCCCCTGTAAAGATCTGCTCTCACCTACAGTCAAGGAAATGTAATGCAATCTCTAGATGTTTCTGTCACTGTGTGTTGTGTTTAATTGCTAACCTCCACAGTGCTAAACAGAAGGGGGGGGGGGGGGTAAATATAGTAAATTCCAGTAAAAAACAATATTAGTTATTCTTTCTTCGTTGTCTTCAAATAGTTCAAGGTAGTTTAATGGCTCAGCTGAATGTGTGGTTTTGTTCTTTTCTTGGCAAACCAAGGTCAAGCCTAAGGTTTACTTTGTCTTAACCTGTGTGTGTCACTGCCATCCATGGCAGCTTAGGCTGGTTCCTGGTGCCCTTTCCCGTGGATGAGCAGGCTGTGGTGGCTGCCCCTGGCAGTGGCCCAGGCTCTGAGTGCTCTCTGAATTGGTGGCATCCATGAGAGTCAAGTCCAGGTCTCACTGGTTTGTGTCTGCAGCTCCAACACAGGCTGCTCCTCTTCCTCCCCACGGGAACACGCCGGCCAGGCTCCACTCTCCCCTTCCGCACATGCTGAGCGATGCCCTGTGTTGTATCGGGGGAAGGAGGGAATGAGGGAGTCCTGAGCCAGAGGGGACCCAGGACAGTGCAAGGCAGGTGGGACTGGCAGTGCTGGTGGGTGCCAGAGCGAGAGGAGCTGGGGATGCGACAGGCACGGCCGCGGGTGATGCCTCGCCGCTGCCCGGGCACCGGGGCGGCAGCTCCAGGAATACAGCTCGAACGTGGTAGTTCTGTGCACAAGCAGGTGAGCTCTGTGAGTGGTGGGGAGGAGCTGCAGAAGAAAGGAGTGTGGAAACACTGGTAGTAAATGCTGATGGAGAAATGGTGTTGATGTTTTAGGTGGGCTTGTCAGTGCTCCCCCATCCCACCCATGTCATACTTGGGTTTGAAGGTTTTTTGGATCCTGCAAGAACATGGGATCCTGCAGTGAAGTTCAGACTCCTTATGGAAATCTGTGAAATCCTTGCCAAATATATGACTTTTACAGATATATTAAACAGCAGTAAAAGAGTTGGAATTGAATGTTTGAGGTTCTTCCATGTTCAAGCCCCAGCAGTGTGTTTCAGCCCTTCTAGTGAAGAGAGTCCCCCAGGCAGGGTCTGGGTGGGCTCGGTTGTACTTTTCTCTTACCCATTCTAATGAAATATATTTTCTCGACAGGGTCATGTTGGTACAACGGCAACCAAAAAAATTGATGTCTACCTCCCACTGCACACAAGCCAAGACAAACTGCAGCCCATGACAGTTGTGACGATAGCAAATGCCAAGGTGCATGACCTGATTGGACTAATATGCTGGCAATATACAAGTGAGGGACGGGAACCAAAACTGAAGTAATGTTCTTTCTTTACTACCTCTTGATCTCTAATTTTCTCCTCTGCAGCTTTTTTACATAATGAAATGGATTTCCATGTCAATGTTTTTGTAGATAAATCTTGGAGAAACCACCTACACATTTATCAGTATTTCCTTTTGAGCAGTACACATGCAGCTCTAGCCATTTCTCTTTCAATTAAGCTATGGGAACTGTATAACGATGAGCGTATGAAACCCTGGATCTGGAAATGAATCATTTCAAAAGGCTCTACGTGAAAAATAATAGAAATCTTACTTCTTGTGGTGTCGTGGAGACATTTTGTTATTTGATGTCCCATCTGGTTTTGGTGGGGTTCTTAGTGGCTGAGATCACGAGTATGTCCAGGAGCCACCTGTAACCCCCGCTCGTTTGTGCCCCGATTCCCACTGGTCTGCCTGTGTGGTACCAGTCCCTCCCATAGGCTCACGGAGAGGAATTCCTGTGCGGGGTGACTGTGGGTCTTGAAAGTACTCGTAGTGCTCTCCTGAAACCAGGGAGTAGGTCTCAGCCATGGGGAGTCTGCTGAAAGCAGCAGGACTCTGTCAGAGCTTCAGCATTATCACCGCTCTCTGCCAGCGGTTGCTGACGTGATGCCTTTATTCACCATACACCTCTTAGATGTTCTGCTTCTCTATGGGCTGATGGCTGAGGGGCTGGAGGTGCTTTTCCTCCCAGGTTATCATCTGGGAGATGGCAGTAAATTAAAGATATGCAAATAAGGATCTGAAAACAAAATAACTACCAGCTTGCTTCAAAATTGGGAATCAAATCCAAAACCTCTGCCACGCAGTGTTTACACGGGACTGACCCCTGTGCTGTCAGAGAAACAGCTGTGTTGTCCTCAGAAATATTCCCTTCAGTGAATCGATGGATGTTTCAGCATCTTTGGTAATGGTTGCTCATGTCTTCGTTGGGCAAGAGTTCTGCCCCAGGGCCTGGGGCTGTGGGAGGGATCGGATTCCCTGTGCTGGAGACCTGGCGCTGGGCAGTGAGGGCCGTTCCTTGAGCTCGGTGTAGGTGCTGGAAGGTGTATGAACCAGGTACTTCAGAGCAGCTTTGGGTTTAAAACAGTCTGTAAAATGCCTCCCTTTTTGTGGGGACACAGGACATCAAAGGAGAGCTAAAATAGTTTATTCTGGAGTAGTTAGGAACAGATACCAGTGGGTGACTGTCCTGGTTAATGCCTTGGGTTGGGTTTTGCTCCAGGAGCCAATTCTCACCTTTTTTTGTGTTCCTGGGATGTCTGGTGACCGGGACTTCGACACGGAATGCTGCGGTTTGCTCTTTTGGAAGTGTCTGGGGAGTCACTGGTCTTGTGTCCTGTTGTAGCACAGTTGTGAGGGGGAAAGGGATGTACGGAGCGGGCACTTGAGCTCCCCTTCTATAGGATCAGTTCCTTGTGGTCAGTCCCCATGGGACAGCCCAGAAAGGCAGCCCCTTGAAAACAGCTTCCCAGATATTGCTGCCTGGGATGCAGGGTTTCCCTGAGCTCTTCTCAGCAAACATGGGAGACGTTTCAGAGGTTAAACACCTCAGGTCGAGTGGGCTTGTTTTCTACACTGGAGAAGGAAGGTGAAATGATTTGCAGATGGTGCATTTGCTGTTATTAATTTCTGTTGGTTACAGCGTAAGTTCAGAAAAGTGTCCTTTGTGGATGATTAGCTTATTTTTTTTAATGAGTAGGACACTGCTGATGTCAGGCTTTGGACACACATATTTTCCAGCACACCTCAGCTGGAGCGATGCCCGTGAGTAGAGGCATTCCATGAAACAGCATCGCCCACGGCAAGAGGCAGCGGTGGGAGGAAATGAATTGCACTGTCTGCCTTGAAGTATAAGATGTTATGATGTGTCACAGAGCCATCATGACCAAGGAGGCTGTCTGATGTAATCAAATCTCAGGACAGAAATAACAGCATAAAAAATGGATGTGTGAGTTCCCCAGAGCAGCCCAACAGCAGCAGTTGAGCATCTGGGCACTCGGGCTCCAGGGAAGGGGCAGAGCCTCAAGGTTGCAAGAAGTTTGTTTTCTTGTGGAGTTCCCAGTTATTTCTCACGTCTCCATCATCCTCCTTTAGCACTGCTGAGTGCCTGTCCTGTAGCAAGGCCTGATTGAACTGCAGAGTGATGCTCATCACTTCCAAACGAGGAAAGACCTTGCGTAGGCTGCACATTGTGTTTACTGTTTGTTCCCAATTTAGTCAGTTTAAAGTAGAACAAGAAGAAATCAGGATCATTTTGACACCACACTAAAATATACACAGAGAATGCTTCAAACCTGATACACAAGGCATGCAGAATGACAAATACACCTACTAGTAACACCATTTGAGAATAATGAGGAGGTTGTAGGCTTTGTAATTAAGAAACAACCCCTTTGTCTTTAGGAAAATGATACATTCTTTTTCCTAAAAGGTAGATGTAAGAGTCTGAAGTGAGCGAGTACTAGTTGACAGCTTTGCAAACGTTTTACATTCAGTTGGGTTGCCTTTTTTTTATAATAACTGTAATGTGTTTGTCTCTCTTCAGTGTCTTGGTGTGAGGATCCACTGACAGTGTTAGCATCCCTGTTCCTGGCCTCTTAGCCATGACCTGTGGTCACAACCCACTGGACCATTCTCTTGCCAAGCCTGACAGCTGTGCTGTAACTGTTCCCCTGCAGAAAGCAAACAGAATCCCTTTCTAGGAACAAATTAATTGTGCAATGCAAAATTCAAACAACCTTCCTCTCTTCAGGAGTGGAGAGGGCTGTCCCCTCTGCCAGCCGTGCTCTGCTGTTCCGCTCATCCAAAGCAAACTGGGATTCTCAAGTCTTGGCACCTTGTCACTTCAAGCCTGAAGTTCAGGGCTTTGATCCCATCCTGGTGTTGGCTCCAAACACCGAGAGGTTCTACCCCCTGCACTTGTTCTTTGAACAGGCTGTGACTTAGTCTGCGCTGATGCTCAGGAGCCCGCTCCCTGTTCGCAGACCCCTGTAGGCCCGGTGCTCTGTGGGGTGTAACCAGCCCTACGTGTTTTCAGTGCAGTGGGTGGTAGATGAGTTGTTGTCACCACCACCTTGTGTCCCTTGGAACTCTTTGAGACCTCACGTTCCTCAGAGCTCAGTGAGAATGATGCAGATGCACCGAGTACCAAATGAAAAGATTAACTTCATTTACACAGAGCTTTAAGCAGAGAGCCCTGTCAGGGGACAGGCTGGGAGATCAGCTGTGTGAGGCCCAGACTGCAGCTGGGGAATGACACTGGGTGCTGGCGAAGTCTCGTGGCGTGAGGGGACTTCTGGCTTGGTTGGTGTGGACAGAAGGAGCGTGCTGAGCTCTGCCTGTGTCTGTAGCCCTGGGAGTCCACACAGTCAGAGCAGGGCCTGCAGATCACAGCGTGAGCAGGATCTGCTGTATCTCTGATACCCGCAGCCTTGTTGTGCAGCCTGTTCCTAGAAGAACTGGCACCAGCACACAGCACACGGGCTGCACAGGCTTCCTCTGCTCCCTGCAGCCCTGGGCTGGGTGAGTTCCCTCCCAGCACTACCTTCCACTACCTTCCCTAAGAGTTACCTCAGCTCTTGAAAGAAGTTGAAAATCGATTCCACAGCAGGGTTCCTGTTCTTCTGCCAGTCCAGACACTCGTGGAAGTTTCTTTAACAGCACTGCAGAGTTTTCAAAGTTCCCCCTGACAAACGTTGCTCACTTACCTTGTTGGTAGGAAATTTCCAGCTTACGTGCTGAGTGATGCATCATTATTACCTGCTTTATATAATAAATGTCTCAGTCATGACAAGGTGCTTACAGATCACCTGGACTGAGCCCTCTCAGTAAAGCTCAGTTGCAACCAAAGGTTTGTGGATTAATTGAGAAAATTGCAAATCAGGTAGTCAGCGAAATAATTCATTGTCACATCCAATCAATAAACTTTGTAAATCAACTCATTTAATTCAAAAAATGATCTATATAGATCAAGCGACCAATTAAACAATTAGCATACACTTTGCAATTAATTAATTTAAGCATCAATCATGCAATTAAAACTCCAAATTTAAACTGCAGACTTTAGAAACACATTGCCACGGGAGTGTTCAGGCTGTGGAAAAACCTGTATGCTGGCACATCTGCAGTAAGGAAGAATACTTATTGTCAGCTCAATAATCAAAATATTAGCATTTGTAATAGATTTTAATATTAGGAAAACAGGATTAATACTCTGGTATATATAGATAGGTATTTCCCTCTGTGCCCTTGTTTGTGGAATTGGCTTGGATTTTTCTTTCATGTTTTCTTCACGCTGTATCAGTTTAAAATGTTCTGTCTGTCTTAGTTCTGGGAGTTACCTACGCTCATTTTGGACAGTTTTAGTGATCAGGCTTCTTGGCTGTTTAGAAGAGGCAGCTTTTCCACTTGTCCTTCCTTCCCTGTTGGACAGATCCCTTACTTTTCCTGCAGTTTATGACCGCTGACCTGCCCAGGAGCTGCCTCAGCTTCCCAAGCCTGTGTTCAGGAGATAGACACTGCTGCTTGTCTGTAGCTCTGAAGAGATGGCTGTACAAACAAATACATTTCCACAGAGGGAGAAATAATGGCTTCCAGCTTTATGAAGTCATGAAACTTTAATGGACGTTGGTGTATGTTAATCACTGTCAGTCTTTGCTTGCAGTTCAGTCGACGATGAAGTAAGGACTCGCTTTACTTTGAGGTTTCGGGGTTTTTTCTGTTACCACATGGTTATGGTGGTGAGATGTGTCGAGGCTTTGTTGGGACATCTATCCATCCCATGGGTGGCTTTTAAGTATATCCCTGCCAGAGCCATGCCTGCTGATTGGTTTCCTGCAGCATTTAGCCAGCGGCATTGATCGGCTCAGCTGACTCGGTTGCCTGGCTTCCCTCCTGAATGAGCTTGTTCTGTCTTGCAGCGACAACGTCAATGCCTACTGTCTCCATATTGCTGAGGATGACGGGGAGGTCGACACAGATTTTCCACCCTTGGATTCCAATGAGCCCATTCACAAGTTTGGCTTCAGCACGCTGGCGCTGGTGGAGAAGTACTCCTCTCCTGGGCTGGCAGCGAAACAGTCGCTCTTTGTCCGCATGTGAGTATGGACACTGGCTTCCAGAGGCACGGGAAACCTCCGTGTGTCTGTGCCACCTCTGCAGCTTTCTGCTCCTCCTCTTCCCTTCATCTGAATTCAGGGAGATTCAGGGGTGGGATGTGTATTCAGGAGTCCCCACAGGCCATGCCCAGGTCTGGGTCTGTCATGGGACAGGTAGCAAAGTCGCTGCTGGCAGCCATGTGCTGATCCATTGCTGAGGGGCTGAGGCTGCAGGGGAGGAAATGTGTGTTCTGCATAGTTAGTGGGGAGAACATGGAACCACTGTGCTCCCACTAGTAAACAGGGGGCATTTGCACCAAGTCTGAGCTCATAATCTTCATTTTGCACCAGCCATGCTGCTCATTTATGAAAAGTGTGTTCTGAATAGTAACTGAGATCATGTACATAGTAGCTTCAGAGAGTTAAAATGGTAAAGTCATTCGTGTGGGATATCCAGACCCCTTTTCAACAGGTGTTGGGGACTGATGTGGCGAGTGACTTCTTAATTATTTTGGGGAAAACTTACAGAATTTTAGCCAAAAAAAAAAAAGTGCTCTTGTGGTGTTTGGGTATTCCAGGTGAGGGACTTTGACAGATTCTTCCACAGGCTGACAGACAAGTAGTAAGTTTGTGTTTTAAATCTGAAGAGCAAGCAATTTTAAATGCAAATAGTTGCAGAGAGCATTAATAGCAGCACAGTGGTTGAGAAATGAGCAGCCAGTGAGACCAGGACCAGATGCACTGCTCTGGTGTCCAGGAGGGTTTGAAGAGGAGACTCCCCTCCGCCACTGAAGCTCGACGCTGTCTGGTGTGTAGCTCAGGAAGAATTTGCTCTATCACTGTCAGGGAATTAGGGTTTGAGTGATCACTTTAATTTTTCTTTACTTGTGCGTGAAAAATGTTCCAAACCATCAGAAGGCCTTAATTATTATAACAAAATACCAGTAGTGTGAGCCACTTCGTACTTGGGAAGATACTGAATGCTGGGAGCTCTTGAAGTGAAAGCGCTGGTCAGGTTTCCTGGCTATTGGATGGGGTTTTAATTTATAAAGGATTACTTGCATTTCATGGCCATACAGCTGCTTCTGGTTTGGAATAATCAGACACTAAAGCAAATCTCTGAGCTATTTCCTTTCATTGTGACACTCTTTATTGTGACCTGTGTTTCTCAGAGTCACTCTGCAGTGTCCCACTGAAAGGCATTTCCAGGACCCCCTGTGTGCTTCCCAAAGGCCCACTCACTCCATCCCACTGCAGCAGGCCATGGGGAATAATACTCTGTCAGCAGAATTCACAGATGGGTTATTGCAGGTCGAGATTCATCTCCTGAGCTGGGCACAGTCAGGAGGGAGCTGAGGGAGGGAGGAGAGGAAGCGTCCTGCCCATCACGGGACGAGGTCTGGTTCTGGTTTGTGGGAGTCAACTGACCTTCCAGCTGCGGAGCTGCAGAGTGTTTGGCTCCTTCCACCTGACTGAGGGGTGCTGCCTGTTGTACCTGGAAGAGGCAATATCTCTTTCACCTGCACATCTCTCTGGAGTCAGTGGGATTGCCATCAATTCCTGTTTTCAGTTGTATCATCCTGGACTGTTTTATCTCCAGGATAACCCTGCATCGTCAGGATCCCCAGAAAAGCTCCAGCAGGTGTCTAGAAAATTCTGTTCTCACTCTGCAGTCAGAAACGGTCCCGAGTGGTTACTGCACATCAGCCAGTTGATCATCTCCCAGCTGGAAAAAGTGCCCTTTCTTTCTCAGCTCCCTCTTACCTGAATCCCATCACCCCTACTCAGTGCAGATAAAGGGTTAGGGTTTGAATGCAGAGAACAGCCTGGGTCTCAGATTTTGGCTGTCAGCTTGTAGTAGGTGGAGCCAATGTTCCCACATAGAGCCCAGAGACCTCAGCAGTGTCCCGGCCTCAGCAGCTCTTCTCTGGTGCTCGTGGCAGGATTAAGGTCCAGCTGCAAATCCTGCAAAAGAAATGTCAGAGCTCTTGCTTTAGCCTAATCTGTGCTTACATGAGGACCTTCTCCTTAACCTGGGAGCTCCTGCTGACTAGAAATACGGCAGCTCCAGCATAGGCAGTAGTGCTTTTCTGAGAGGGTGCTGGGTTTTTCTGTGTGTCTCTGTTAATTTGAAATAGCTCATGTGTAAGTAGCTATTTGTAAATAGCATAAAATCAGAATTTTTACTGCATCCCCTTGAATAGGGAATTACATGATCATCCCTTGATCAAAAGATTGTTACTGCTGTGAGTTGAAATGTGGGTGCTGTCTTATTTTTGTAGGAATTTGTTGTGAATTTTACATCATCTTCCCTCCCTGTCACCCCACAGTGCCCGTAACTGTGGGGTTATTTTTTGCATCTCCTTCTGTCCTCATCTCGCTGAAGTGCTGCGGCTGCTGCCACATCGGGCTCATGCCTTGCAGTGTTTGTTACTACTGAATCACTGTTGAGCTGAGTTGTGTCAGGAGGAGGCAGGTGGGTTATTTCGGAGCTCGCTGTCCTGGGTGCACGGTCAGACGCGCTGCAGTTGCCGGCGGCTGCGGCACCTCACCGGGGACCCCACTTCAGCAGGATGTGTTTGAGCAGAAGCAGTTTGCAGAACTTCATCCACTCAAACCCCTGCCAAGGCAAACTCGTAGCCACTCGAGCTGGTTATTAATACCCAGTGGCGGTGGCTGGAAGTAGCCCACGGTGCCGTTTATATTCTGAGCTGAATGTGACTGTCGCTGTGGCTATACAGAGGAGTAAATAATTGAGTTTGATTAGGGAGAGGGACCTCATTATCCCCCCACCCGTGCCCAGCTGGTAGGGGAGGGTCGCAATGAAGCCATTAGCTGTCTCTCTTCCTGGCATCTCAAAGAGCTCAAATACATCTGTGTCTTATTTTCTTTTCTGGCACAATCAGTCGAGCAAGCTAAGCAGGCATGACCGAATTTGGCAAGTTCCAAGGACTCTGGCAAAGTTACACAAGGAGAAGACAGAGGGCAGTCGTTCTGGCTTCCAACTGCCCATTAGTCTAGCGAGTTATGTTTTTGGAAAATGTCTGTTGTGGAAAGCAGTGCTTTGTCCAATGTCAAGCACGGCGCACGCAAACAGCCCCTTTGCTGTGGCATCGGACCTGTCAGGAGGAGCTGGGCAGAGCGCTGCGTTCATGTAAATGCACACTTCTCCAGATGATGAAGTAATACCTGAACGGCTCGGAGCAGAGGTGGCTTGAAATAAATCTGTGCTATCATTAGGGCTTTTTCCCTCGGAAATTTTATTATCACAACTTGACACACTCGATCTAATGGTGTTTCTAGGAGTTGTGGCTCAGCTGCCAGTTGGCACACAGATGAGATTTGGCATGCAGCTCCTCGGCTCTGGAGCACTCTTTTCCTGTTTTGCATATTACGTTTAGATTGCTGTGACTATTATATATGGGTTTTTCAAAGCAGCACCTCTGCTATACAGGATGGATTAAGGTTAAATATCAGGCTTTCATCGTACATGAACAAATTCCATTCAGGGCTCTGAAATGTGGTTTTCACTTCCCAGCAGGCCCACAGTGAGGTTTTACACGGGCGAAGGTCATCTCGAAAGTCCCTTCTAGAATATTCATACGATGCAATTTCAGAAAGTTAATGTGGGCGCCAAATCTGGGGGCTCCCAGCCAGGGCTGTGACCCTGAGACAGGAGCGGGAGCAGGAAGCTGACTTGTTGGCTGTCAGAAGGCAGCCGGTTAAACTGGGGAGCACACGGGCTTACCCAGGGCTGACCTCAGGTGCACAAAGGCGAGATCACTGAGGCTCAGGACAAGACTTGGGGCCAGCACAGTTATTCTGGTTCCTATCATCAGGTACTTTATCTTAAAAATGACCCAGCTTAACTTAAGTACATGGCGTCAGCTGGGATTCTGAGTCTTAACTTTGGCTTTGTGCTGACCAAGTGGAAATAGTTATTAGTCATTCACAGGCACGTTGAGCCGTGCCAGCCGCGCTCTGCAGCCAGCTCTGAGTGCTGGAAACTCCACTTCGGTGGGGGAAATAAAAAGGAAAAATTTAATTTATTTTTTAAAACTGGTCTGGATTGCAAAGGCAGCTTTTGGGAAAGTTTGTTTCTCCCTGGGAACAGAATGTCCCTTAAGTGTTGGGTGTTATTTTGCCACACGACCAGAGCCTGTGGTGAGGACGCTGCCTGTTTCCATCCGCCCCGGAGCACCCTCCCCCCAGCAGCAGCCCGGCGTCAGCCCGCCGAGCTCTCGCCTCTTCTGTTGTTTGCTTTTTCCTCCTCTGAACCTTGCCACCCTGGCTCCAGTGCCGAGGCTGTAAAAGAAGATGGAAAGCCAAGTTACCGCAGAATGATCACTATCATTAACATTCACGGGTGGTTCACTTATCATTCCTGACTGCACAGACATGGCAGCCGTTATGAAACGTCCACAGGTGTAGCACGATGATACATATTACATTGTGCCACAATGGATTTATGTATTCTGTAACAAAAGAAAAGTGTAATGAAAAAATACAGAAGGTAATCCTTTATTCCTCCACTGCACAATTTATCAGTAATGCCTGTGGATGATAAGTGCCAGGGATTTCCTTTGCTTGATTTAACCTTGTCACCCAGGTATGTTTTTGCAAAATGACAGAAAATACAAGCTAAGGAGTTTCTTTGGTTCCCAATTTGTAAGCAGCAGTTTTAATTGATTCAATAGCATCTGCTTGTCCATCCCGTTTTCTTGTGTGTTGACTTAAAATAAAGGTATCACCCGTTAGAAGAGTAAGCTAAACCACTTAATTTATAGTTACAATTAAGGATTTGCTGGAATTAGGTTGAGTGAGGACAGATCGTGCCCATTATCAATGCGGGCCATCGCTGGGAAGCTGGCAGGGCGAGCTGGGGCAGGCGGCTCTTCCAGAAGAGCCTGGCTGTGCCGTGTTCACAGGGAGGCACGTTGCGGAGATCGATGATGGTTTGGGCCATCCGGTGCAGAGGGTGGCTGCTCGGCTCCCTGCCCCTTTGATGACAGTCCAGTGCACAGGGGATGGCATAGGGCTTCTCCTCCCTGGCTCAGGAGCCGTGCTCTGACACACCAGCCTGACCCTGAGACAGCAGCTGAAGCTCCTTGGTCTGTGCTGACAGCCGGTCCCGGCTCGGGGCAGTGGGTTTGCCCGGTGCCCAGGTGTCATTCCCAAGGTCGGGTGGTGCATTGTTAGAGAAGAGCTGTGCTGCACGCAGAGCGAGCCCGAGCAGAGGAGGGGAGAGGTGTGCACTGAGCTGGGCCGGGTGTTTCAGAGCCTCTGGCTCCCCTCCAGAGCAAACAGCCAAAAGTTTACAAATGTGGGTAGGCTTTACATTTCCCTGCGCTTGCCAAGGCCTCGCTGGCTGGAGAGCACACTAAATATAGTCAAACACAGAGGGTTTTCTTATTTTGCTTTGATCAGTAAAGTAAACTTCTAAAGGTTGTTCTGGGATGAGATCCAGCTTCTGAGGCAGAGAATGGCCATGGCTCGGCGCGAGTTAGTAATAGAGTGTCAGGGGAATGAGTCTGACAGTTCTCAGGCCAGCAGCTCCATGGCCTGAGACACGAACGGGGCCGACAGCAGGATGTGCCCCTTTGTGGCTCAAGCACCAGCACACGGTCGCCCGTGCTCAGGACGTTCCGGATGGGTGCTGGTGTGAGCAGCCCCGGGCTGGGTCAGGCGCTGCCGGTTGCTTCGTGCCCATGGGAAGCAGGGTGAGCCGTGGTGCGGGCTGCAGGCCCTGCTTTGCCTGTGGGGAAACACATCTGGAGAGTGTCGTGTGCTGAAGGGAAAAGTAAAGTTGTGACTCTGGTCTTTGGTCATCAAAGGGTTTGGAAGAATTCCTTCACCTGGGCTTTTTCAGTATTTTACTTTATTTTCCTGTCTTTTGGTTCTGGTTCTCTGGCAACTCTCTTTCTGTATGGCAGAGTGTTAGGAGAATTACCTGAAGGCACCGGATGAATCCGTGTCTGATAGTTGGGTCTGGTGCAAGGCTTTTCTTGTAGCACTGTATCGACCAACATCCCACCCTTTAAATCAGAGCACAAAGGTAGTTTCCTGGTGTAAAACAGTACAGCTGTACAGGAGGGGGTTCACTTTAAGCATCCACTGGGTTCATTCACAGGGCAGTTTGGACGGGAGCTGTAACAACTTGAGGAAGCGAGGCGAGCGACCGGGAAGCTGCTGCGCAGAGGCAGGGTGTTGCACAGTGCTTGGGCACCTTGCAGGGCTCCATAGCAGCTTAGGGCAAGGTGTGCTCACCCATAAAGAGTGCAGGAAGGCCTGTGCTGACTGTACAGTGTCAGTCAAAGCCCCTGTGTCCGTGGGCTGTGCTGAGGACGCAGTTTCGCCCCCGCAGACATGGATGGTACTCCCTCATGTGGAGCAGCGTGCTCAGTTCTGCTCCGTGTGTGCTAAACACGTGGCAGAAGTAGAGAGGGAAAAAAAAAGGAGATGCATGAAAGGGTTGGGAGTATTTGGTTTGAAGATGAGTGAGATAGAGTTATAAATAATAAATGGTCTAGAGAACATAAATTTGGGGCTTTTAGGCAGTTTCATTTTGCCAGGAACAAAGGGAATCGAGAATGAAATTCAGATGAGACTGCCCCACAGATGATGAGCCGGAAAGGCCAGGTTATACCGGTGACTTGTGGGACTGTGCCATGCTGTGAGGAGCCGGGGATGCTCTGGGAACATCCCCATCCTGACAGCATGGCAGGCATTTCCCTTTCTGCAGGGCAGAAGTGACCACGACCGTGGATTTCGTGACCGTCCTTCGGCCTGTTCAGATGATGCTGAGCTGCAGAGCTGGACAGGGGACCGGAGCTTGCTCTGTGCGCTGAGCAGGACAGAAGGGCACAGCCATGCTTGCTGCTGTGGCTGCTGCAAGAGGCCAGGAGTGGGTGTTCATGGCAGTGAGGGCTTCAGGATGTCATTGTGTCTCGGCTGTGTTGCAGCCTGGGCCAGGAATGCTGCGTCTGAAGTGATCTGAACTCTAGCTTGTATTCTCAGCACTGGTGCCGGAGCTTGACATGCAATACGGGCCTGGGTTAACGATGGGACTGGGTGGCTTGGGTTGCTTTTCGCTGCCAGGTGCTTTTTAAAATACTCCAGCTGTGATCTTCACATAGAGCTCCACTCTGTGATTAAAATCCTCGGTTGCCAGATAAAAAGCTCCTCCTCCTGTGTAAAGAGCTTTGCGGTCCCCCTTTCCCAGCCGCTCCAGACTCTCCTGCGGGTGCGGATCAGCTCAGATTCCAGTGTGAACTGTCTGCAGTGACATCTACTGACACGAGCAGAGATTGACTGCGAGGGCTGAGGGGCAAAATGTGCTGTGATGTTAACCCAGCATCGCTTCTATTGTACTGTCATCACCTCTGCTTCCCCGGTGATGCCACCGACCCTGTTCAGCTGGCAGCGTGTGCCGTAACCATCCCTGTGCCTCCCCAAGCACAGACTCTCCCAGCCACGGTTGGGACAGGCATCGGGCTGCCCAAAACCCTTCGGTAGCTCCCGTGCCACCCTGTTCACAGGGCCGTGGCCGAAGGAAGGACGCTGCTGACACCTGAGGTAACACCAGGCGTTAGCAGTGCCGAACAGCGGCCGGTGCTGCTCCGGGCGCTGCTCTTCTCCTTCCCCATCATGAGCTGATCCCGCTGCGGTCGGGCCGTGCGCGGAAAGGACACTGCAGAGAAACGCCTCACAGCCACTCAGTAACGAGCACTTGAGCAGCTCCTCAGCCACATTTGCTCATTTTTCTTTTTTAATGGCGAACACAAACTGATCAGAAATAAAGATAAATTAGGAAAAACCCCTGCACGCCTCGAATCACAATCTGTTTCCTCCTGGGTTGTCTGTGCCTTCCTGAGGGAGTTTGCCCAGTTTCTCCTTTTAACTTTGTAATTGTGCCTAACAAGTCCTGTGCTTGACGCTAACGAACGTTGCGGGGAGCTGCCTGATGATGATTGTTTTTTAAAAATGCGTGTGCATCTGTCTTGCAGAAATGCTGCTCATGGATTCTCACTTATTCAGGTGGACAGTATGAAGGTCACCATGAAGGATATCTTACAAAAGGCCTTAAAGAGAAGGAAGGGATCACAGAGAGGCTCAGGTGGGTTATTTATCGTATTTTCTAGAGGGTAGGGTGTTTCTCCATGAGCATATTTTATATCTCTTTTTAAATGTCATGAAAGATGCTGGGGTTTCTTTGGTGGGTATTGTGATTTTCAGCACCACTAAAAGCAGTTCTGTGCACAGGTCTGTGTTCTAGATCCTGGCAGAAAGCAGGCAGTGGAGGAGCTGCGCAGTGGCTGCTGCAGAGCCATATAGCCATCACTGCAAATATTTATTTATGATAACAAAGCCATTTGCATTCAAGTCCAGCCAGTGGAATTTGAGATGATGGGTGGAAGTACAGGGAGACCGCTCCTTGATGGAATTTGTACACTTTTTAATTTATGTAAGAAGATGATGCTTAGTATGATTTTAAATAATTTAAGGGAATCATCGTTCCTTGTAGAGAAAAAGAAAGATTTGCTCCCTGCAGCGTTGTCAGGATGGTACTGGTACAGCTGAGACACAGCAACATTTAAAAAAGAGAATTTATGATACTTGCATTTCTATTTTAGAGCAATGCCTTTCCAGGGTGTAAATGTGCATTCACATATATGTTAGTGTATATATATTTCACAAGTATAAGGCTGAGGGATCTTTCCAGCAACGAGAAATAATTACTGTGAGAAATTGCACCGGGTCTTGTCACGCAACAAAGGAACTTTAATATAAACCTATCTATATACTGGGTAAAGATAAGGATCTTGTCTTTGTAAATGAATGAAACCTCCTTATGCACCCTTAGTTTTAACTATGGGAAAAGAAAATAAACCCCCTTCTCTTTAGAAAAAGTCGTCCAGTGCAGTTTTTAAACGAGTGTATAATCTGTCATGGATTTAATTAGCTATCTTCAGATGAGAGCTGAAGTTTTAATAAAAGTTAGAAGAGATAACACAGTGAAGGACACGGATGAGCTGTCTCAAGGCCATATTCCAAGGGAACGATAAGAGCTGTAAAAAATGGCAGAGGAGAGCAATTGAATGAAGCAATGAAAATCTGATTCTCGTAAAAAAAAAAGGGGGAGGGTGGGAGGGAGAGGGAGAGCGAGAGAGATGCTGGTAGGGGTGGTTGTAGATGAGACCCGCCAGCGTCTGCAGCAATTTGGCCGCTGGCCAGGAGTCATTGTTCACCCTCGGCGGTGGCGGCTCCGTCCAGATGTGCCAACTGCACGTTCCGGCTTTTGCCAGCTGACTGCGCCGTTTGATAACCAGCTCTCTGGATGCCCATCACTGGCCGCAGAGATAGAATTAAATGATGATGATCTTCCCACAAGTTGGGAGAGGAAACAATGCATATAAATCTTGATTTCATCTCAGCGTGAGAAGTCTTTATCCATCATCACTCATAATGAACAAGTCGTTAGCTGCGATGAATGGTGTTCTGTTTTTTTCAAACACCTCTTTTGTTCACTTTTTGGGTGACTTTTATTTATTTCCTGGGGTCAGATTTCTCTTCCCTGAAGGGAGGTGGCTAAAGGATTCACTTAGCTCCCTCTTTAAACTACTTTCCTCCTTCCTGTAGCAGATGCTTTACTCTTTGTCCCTTTGGAATTTGGTTTTGCTTTAATTTTGTTACTTTTGCTCAGTAGTTCAGAAATGGAACGGACCTGTCACTCCATCAGCTCGTACATGCATTAGGAGCCTTTGTAGTAACAGGGTCTGTAAGCGAGTATGCATCTTCTTTTGGGGGGGAGATGGGGGGTGAGGGGGTTGTTACTTATGTAAGAAATTGCCTAGATTTACTTTTTATAAATTATCCATGTGACATCTCCTCTCTTTGAGGTGTGACTGTCATCCCTGCTGTGGCTACAGCCAGGGGAGTCACAGCTAAAAGCCTTCGGGTTACTCAGAGGGATATTTACTTCTGCACATGTAATTAGATGGTGTGAAGGCATTGGGGTCAGTTGGGGATTTCAGCTTGAGCTGTGGGTGGGTGTTCCAGCCTGCACTCAGAGGCTGTGTGAATTGGTGCTAGGGAAAGGTTTCTCCCTGAATTCCCACAGTGCTGAACTTCATGATGAAATACTTCCTTTCAGTGGCGGGTGCTCGTACGGTGTGATTGAAGTTGTCGTGTAGTGCTGTCAGGGATGTGAAGGGGCATCTCAGATTAGGTATTAAATGGGTAAATCACAAATTAAACACTTCTGTTAGAATTATCCCCTGTTATCTAAACTGCCCTTATTCCCAAATCCTTCCCTGAGCCAAAACTTGGACTCACTGGACAGCAGAGCTGGGGTGGCAGGGGAGCTCAGGAGGTCACACCAAGGGATGTGACACAAGCCAAGCCTTTCCCAGTCCTCCCAGCCTCATCAGCAGGGTGCTGGGAGAGCGGCCTGGGCTGAAGCAGGGACAGAGCCCGGGATGCCACCACAGGGGGATGGACAGGCTGGAGTGGGAGCAGAAAAGGAATTTGTCATCATCCGTCATCCGCCAGCAGATTCCTCCTATTTGGAGGGGGTATGCCTCCTGCTTCCACTGGGAGATGCACAGATAAATGGGATTTAAGATCAGACTATTAGCACGGTACGGTCCTGTGCCGTTGTAGTCCAAGTCATTATTAAGCAGTGGATTAGGATGTCAAAGTTCTGAATAAAAGATAAGACGTAATTCAGGGAAAGCATTTCTTCTAAGGCACTGCTTCCTTTTAGGCTGATTATTCTGGTTTTCACAGTGTACTCACCAGAACCAGACTTCATGTGTTTGTTTAAACCTTCCCAGTAGTTTACTAACACTGAGATGCCTGTGAACTTGTCTGCATGTTTTCAGTGTCCCTCCAGACCAGTCTTCCCAGGACAAATGAATTTATTCCGTTTACATCTTGGGCTGCTCTCAAGAACCTGGACAAGAAATGGCTTTTTGACCTATTTCCACCACTGACTGACACAAAATTCCTCAGGCTGGTGCTGTGTCCGTAGGAAAACACAGTCCCTGGTTGGCTGTTCTGGGTGAGGAAGAAATGGTGGAATTTCTGTGGTGCAGCCAGGAGGGGTGTGTTCTGCTGTGAGCAGGCTGACGGACCCACTGGTTTCCTCTCATTACTCGTTCAGCCTGCACTCTGCAGCCTACAAGTAGGTTTTTCAACCAGCAGTCGAGTCTCAGGTTCCTGACAACCCGTCCCCCTCTGTCACCTCTGTGGGTCAGTGACCTTCTGAGCTGCTCTGCTTTCGAGGTGTGTTTCAAAGGGCTGTTAGCATCCTCGCAGCTGCCAAGCCCCGTCCTGCCAGAGCACGAGGCCGATGGTGACACTGAAGGTTCCTCTCTAAGGGCCACATGGAGCACACGTTCCCACATTGGCACTCGTGTCGCTGCAGGGTCAGCTACACCTGCAAAACACAGCAGTGTGGTTATTTCAGAATCCCTTTTGTTGAGCAGGCTAAAGCTGAGTGAAGGCTTCTGGCTGCAATTTAAGTGCAACCTGAAGGTTATTTGCTGTGGGAAGACACAGGTCAGGGAAGGAGGTAGAAGTGGGGTACAACCTTTGTTTCTTAGAGCGCAGTGTGAGAAGAAAGGAAGCGGTGTTCCGATAGCACCCAGCTGTGGTTAGCTGTTGGTTAGATAAACTCCTTGCTGACTGTTCCCTGTTTCTTGCCGTTTTCCTGTCCTGCTGTCACAGGGCTTGTGTCTCGGACCTGTGAACTCTGACTGTGTTAAAAGAATGATTGTTGAGTCAATCAACAGGAAATGCAGGTGGTAAAATAACCGGTACGTGTGATAGCTGAGAGAGAGCACACGGCCCTTCAGGCGTTTGTAGAGGACACGGCTGTACCGAAGCAGTGCTGCAGGAGCCTGGTGACCTGTCCCACAACAGGCAGCAGTGGGGGGTTAATGGGAATACTGCATCATCTCTCAGCACGTGCCTGGATAACCGACGGGAAGACGTGTGGGGGAATGACTGCAAGTTAGGGAGAGCCTCTCACAACCAGTCAGGGCTTCATACTGGAGAAGATAAATCTGCAGAGGAAATTGTTGAGGCAGATGTTTAATTAGTTGGAGTCAGGCTGGATAAATCAGGATAGGAGCTGTCTGTGCAGATATGCTGGTGTGTCTTCCTCTTCTCTGGGCTGGTTCCATTGTCTTTAAGGGCTAACTGTTCCCCTTGCCTAGGGAAGAAGCAGCAAACCAGCCATCCGACCTCTCCGTTATTGTAATGGATTCCCTTGTGTACACTCGTAAAATAGGAAATGTAATTGATGTTTTCTTATGGTAATGAAAAATAACTAAGTAGAATACTTTATCATCAATTTGTTTAACCTATCGCGTGCTCAGCAGCGTGTGCTGCACATGCATATTTTACATGGGGGCTGGAGCTAAAACACTCTTGGTTGTGGAATGAGCTCCCAGAGGAGACTGGTCCAAACCGGCGATGGACCACCTTGAGAGGGGAGTCTCACGTGTGAGGGCATTTCCTCAAAACAGCCAGAACAGGAGGGAAGGACACTAGGGATGAGGTGGCATCCAGACCATGGTGGCCTGCAGCAGGGAAGGGAGAAGAGCTGGAAGCTCCCTTAGTGCTGCAGGGACCTTGCTGTGCATATCCTCTTGGCCTGGGCAGTGCTGGGATGCTGGGATAATCCGTGGGGAGTTTAAGGATTGCTTTGTATAAACCTGCATATCTAGATGTCTTGAGGAATGTTTTTGAGCAGTGTGAGCACTCCAGCAGCCGAGGGTTTAAATATAAAATGGGTCTGCAGTGTGGCACACCTACAGAAAGGGACTCGCATGCCTGAAGTCGTGAGCAGAACTTCCCGTTCTTCCTCTTGTATCAGGGAAATGTCAGATCTGGTGCTGGCTGGATTTTGGCCAGATACAGTAATGGAAGCTCGAAAAGCCTCTTCAGAAGGTGAGATTGGGGTGGTTTGGTACTGGCTTAGAACTCTGCTCCCTAGAAATGAGCAAGAGGCTTAACAGGAGCTTCAGAAAGGGGTGGGTTTCAGGCATGCTCCTAAAATCCCTCCTCATGGTTTGTAGAGAAAGTTCCATAGGTCGTACGGACCGTGCTGGGGAGCTGAATACCGTGATGGGTACCGCTTGCTTTGCCTGGCCGCTGAGCGGGTTTCCTACACGATCACCTGGCGTGTATTTCTGCTGGCCTGCCTTTTGCCAGTACTGAGGTGTCACCCAGTTAGCCTGGGAATTCAGTTTGGTAGGTGTATGTTTTAAATCCTGTGTTTTGGGAGGGCTCTCGGTTGGGAAGGGGGTTCAGGCAGAGCCCCTCCTGTTCAGAGGCCCCCACAGAGCCCCTACATGTGCAGTGGGCAGGTGGGTCTCACCAGCCCCTCTGGATCTGCGGGGAAGCGTTCGGTGTGTTCTATATAACATGCTGCATGGCTTACAATAGGAAAGACAGGGATTTCTTTCTTGCTGCTTTGTGTGTCTTGATGCTGCGGAGATTCTCAAGCAAATTCATGTAGGAGCTGTACCCACCCGTGGAAGTTCTCTCCCTCTCCTCTGGGCCATCTCACTGCCTTTGCTCTGCCACAGACACATTCACAGGGATGCCGGTTGCCTTCTGCTCCAGAGCCTGGCTGAAGGGACTATAAATACTAATGCAAAGTCAATAAGAATGCAGCGCCGATGGTGCAGAGGCTGTGTTTGCAAACAAATTAAGCCTTGATGTCAGTGTATAAAAGCTGAATGTTCTTAGAAGGAAACGAGAGGCAAAACTAAACAATGTGTAAGGCTGAAACGTTAGAATAATCCTGCCTGTTTCTGGTTCGTGTCAGCCTCTCTGCATTGGAAATTTCTTGTGAACAGAGAAGCCTTGTCTGATTAATCTTCTCTGATTTTGAGTAGAAGTTCTTTGCGGGGTGAACACGCTACTGATTATTATTTAATAGCTGCTTCAAACTGCAAACATCCCTGAACCAGAAATGCTCAGTCCTTTTAAGAACAAAATGCTATACGAGTTTAATTGTTATAAACAATACCTTCTGCCAACATTTCACAGACATGACCTGTATTTTCCGTAGGTTAGAGTGGGAGTTATTAACTTAGTATTCTGCGCAGTTTGGAGAAGGACTAATACTTTTTCTATAAATGAAAACAGCTGCTTTACAATAACATTCGAGTCCCTAACAGCTGTCAACTGGTGCTTTTTGCATTCTTTAAAATGTGCAAAGTGACCGAAAATAGCCTAAAATAATCTTACTAGCCTGGATAAGTGTATTATCTCACTGCCACAGGAAGCTGGATAAGAAGGAAAGAGAAAAAATTCAAGAAACAGGGATAAGACACAAAAAGAACGCCGCCATGTTATGTTCTAGTTGGAACTGTAGCTGCAAAGGCCGGTTACAGGGCTGTGTCCCATCGCCGGTGGCTCGGCCCTGAAGAGCCACACGGCCTGTTGCCAGCCTCTGGGTTGGGGAGGTTTATTCTGTGATTCAGGTTTGCTCACGTGAGGCTGTTATGTTATCCTTCAGACCTTTGGGCCCACAAGCCCAAAATAGAAGTGCTGCTGCAAACGTGAGGCTCGTTGTCCATTCAGAAAGCAGTGAGGGAAAAGAGATCTGAGTCGTGTTTGAAAATTCAGTTTTAACACACCGGCCTCAGCCCCGCTTTTAATGCCAAATTTCTTGTCGTAAAGGAGCTTCTGGAGCTGTTTGTAAACACATTTTATTCCAAACCCACACAGGAGAGAGCACAAACTGCAGCACCAGGATACGATCTGTGTGAAAAACCACTTAGTGTCAAGCACCCCGCCAGGCCCAGGGGAAATCGCGCAGATGCCGCCACGCCGACGGTTTTCACTGAAACCTGTCCCGCCATTTCCCTGTGCCTGGGGTGTCTCAGCAGCCGTGGCTGTAAAGACGGGGGCTTGATGCTGCGGTGCCGGGTCTGATTTGCCTTGTCCCAGCCTCCCACAGATGCTGAGGAGTGCTGACGTCCCCGCAGTGCCCGGCAGGGCCTCGGCAGCTCCGTGTCCCTGTGCCCAGAGAGAGGGAGGGGAGCAGGTTGGGCAGTGTGGTGCTGTGTGCAGGAGGGGGGCTGGCAGGACAGGGGCCATTTGTAACACCAGTTTTCTCCCTCTGGGGAGCGGGTCACCTCCAGCCGGCAGTATTCCTGTGAGGCTCCAGCGACCCTGTCCCTGGAGCCAGGGCCCGGCCTCTGGGCTGCTCTCCGGAAACAGCCTTACAGCTCGAACACGAAACCTGCTTCCCGTCACAGACACGTCTGGGCTTCCATTTCTAAATGATTGAAAATTAGGCCGTTAAAGACATGTAATACTGTGACTTCTAAAAATACCCCTAATAATCCCAAACCAGAGTATAACTCTTGCAAGTTCCTAATTAGATTCAGCTCCTGGGACTCTGGTGTTGGCTGCCTTGGGATTGCTGTTGGCAGGAAGGAAATGGTTTTTTTGTTATTGTCCATCTATAAATGTTTTGCTTTCTCCAGAGGACCAAGGCCACAGGGACCTTGCTGTGAGCCTGAGCCCTCAGCAAGGGCAGAGGGTGGGAACCCTTCTCCATCCCAGCCGCAGGACGCTGCCGGGCTCCGGGCAGGGTGTCCCTGTCCCCCCGGGCACCTGGAGCTGCAGCCGCCCCTTGGAGCCAGGGTGGTGGCTCTCCTTCCCAAGGGGTGGTGGCGTGTGGCAGGAGAAGACAAAGTATGAGGAGAAGTGCTAATTCTGAGCATCTTTGGGGTGGTGCCCGCTCTCACAGTTCCCAGTTGAGGCCAGGCAAGAGCTGTTCAGTTCCTCCCGACAGAGCTGGCACGCCGCATGGCTGGCGGGCACCTCAGCCTCGGCGGTGGGGCCGGGCGGCTGGACACAGAGCATCCCTCTCCTCGGCTGCTCTCACTGCCAGATGGGCTGTGGGTCCCACTTGGGTTTTCCTTCCTCATCCCCTCCTTGTAGGTGGGGGAACAGGACAAAAAGAAATTGCTGGAAAGGAGGGGGAGGGCATCTTTTTATTGCACATATTTATTGATAGGAAAAAAGAAGAAATAGGGAGATAAAGAAGCTGTGTAAAACCAGAGCCCTGTGATTAAGGCATTTTTAAGAGATGAACCGCAATTAGATTGAACTGTCATTAAAGTTTGATACTGTCACTGAATGATGGTAACTGAGGAGCTTAAATTTAAAAGTAAATATGTTAGAGTAGGCGATGCATATGTTTGCTCTGACTCTTAAAGAGATGGAAGCCCCAGCACCTGTGACAGTGAAAAGCCAATTAATTTGTATTTCCTTGTGTTTACATGCCTGCTTTTCTGTGTAATGGTAGCTCTGAGTTTCTTTGGCTTTCAGTGCTTTGTTTTGGATAATTACAGCATCCCTGCAGAGGCTTCTGGCCCTGGTTGTGAATGGCTTTGCCTGGAAACACTTCAGAAATCCTGGTTTTCCTTGCATTAACCTGTTTACATTAGTGGGGTTTAACTTAAAACAGTATCAGTATTTGTGGATCCTTGGCAAAGCCTTTCCCCAGCGTGCTCCCCCCTTTCCCCAGCGGGGCCATGCGGTGAGAAAGGTGTGAGTGTAAACGTGTAGCCCCGGCTGCCCCAGCCCTTCCACCAGGCTGCTGATGCCGAGCAGGCAGTGCCGTGCCGGGGCCGGGTGTTGGTGTGCGTGCAGCAGCCCATCGGGAATCGAGTTTGGGACTAGTTTGTCAGAATAGAAAGAGCTCGTTAGGCCCGTGCGTTCGGGCTGATGGGATTCTGGACATCAGCCCGAGTGGGTGAGGGAAATTTTTCATGCCTGCCCTCCGAAATGAAAGTGAAATATTGAACTGAGTCTATTTTAGAGCTGTTGGTATTGAAATCATACAGTTATTGGTTCTTCTGGGTTGGTAATAAAGCTGTAATTTATGTGACATTTTAAATTCTGCAGCTCAGTGTTTGGATGACAGAGAGTTTTTGTTTATTTTATCCACCCTGATGAAAGAGGATCCCTCTGGTGCACCAGGTGCCTCCATGGGACCCTCTCCTTCCCGCTAGCTTCTCGGGCAGGGTGCCCATGTGGGTGGCTGAGTTGCCCCTTGCTGCAGCACGATCACCTGAGCTGGGGGGAAGCACCTTTCCCACTGTGTAACACGCAGCAGGAGGGCAGAGACCCCGTGTTGCTCTGATCACAGACAACCTGAGCCCGGCTGCTCACAGTGGAGGAGTCACAGGAGGGGGGGGTTAGTGGCTGTGAGCTGCAGTGGGTACAGTAGCTGCTTGCCCTGACACCAGCTCTTAAATCTGTGATTCCAACAATAAATAAATCTGTATATTGTATTTCTGCTATAGGTACATCACGTTATAGATCAGATGTGATTTGTTTCTCCTTTTGCCTTTATTTAGAGCTCTAGATCACTAATGTGGAAAGAATAAAAGTCTATAGTAGCAATTAAATAAAGCACTTCTGTTAATACTCTGCAGAGTGTGTGCTGCTGGTTATGCTGTGTGTTTTCTATCCTACAGCAAAGCAATCCATAAATGAAGCGTTTGTTTCTTTTTAAGGGGCTTTTGACTAAATTCTTTAATTTCACTGGCTGTCAAGGTAGTGTTAAGTAAAATGGGTTTGAACTGCTGTAGTTTTTGTGTACTGGACTAGATGTCAGAAACCTTTGCCATCACTGGAAATTCTGTCACTCTGGATTTACTATCTGTTTCCCACAGCTGAATTCTTAAGCAGTGTGATTTAACACCTTGGCTCTCCATCAGCCAGGCCTGGCATTTATTTGAATGCATTACACCACTGGTTTCCATAAACTATTTTACAATTGTTTCATATAAATGACTGTTTATTTCTACAAAAACCATCTGTATTTCTGTGGAGAGCAGCAGATAACTGTATGTAAAATCCAGTAATGTCACAACAGTGCAAGTTAAGAAAAAACAGATTGGACTGGGAAAAAAAGTGGTGCTTGTGTGTGATGTTCAAAGTTTGTTTGCACTATTTAAATATCTTTATTTATTAACTAGTATTTGCATTTATAATGATAAAATCTTTATTCCGCTTCAGAGGTGTTGAGGGACTTTGGGGGTTTTTAGCGGGTAAGCAGCTTTCAGCTGTCCTCCCAGCAGCGGCAGTCGAGATGTAAACATTCTGGCTTTCAGCTCCTTCCTCCCAAACTGGTTACATATTTTCTGTGGGTTTATTGTCATTACCAAGTGCACAATGGAGTCCTTGCCCCTTCTGTCACCATCCAACAGGAATCCTACATGCAGAGGCTGGAGACACCTCTGGTCCCCGTGCCTGTGCTCCCCACGGCGTATTGACCCCCCTCCCTCAGTCCCCTCTGGTTTTTGGCCCTCTCTCCTATTCACCCTCTAGGCCGGGCTCCGTGGGCTGGGCCGGCGCCTCTCCCAGCCTTGGCTCTGTGCTCCCAGCCAGCGCCCGAGGAGCATCGGCGCTGAGCTGTGTTATTCCTCCATATGCTGCCCATGTGCTGGCAGAGGGAGAGCTGGAACCCAGTAGTCTTACACTTAGTGCAGCTGATACGTTCTGACAGACTCTTTGAAATGATAGAAATACATAAACCTCCTCTTTTTTATGACCTTGTAATAGCTGCAACATATTTCCAGCAAATATTTTCTATAGCAATAATAAAAAAGTGATAACAAAAAAATAAATATAAATATAGTTTAAACTCAAAAGAAATCACACTTTCAAAACCTGGGGCTGGAGCAGTGAGGCAATAAATCACCTATCCTTGTGAAAGGAGAAACTTGGAATAGCCAAGTACCACAGGCGTCAGCATTAAGTGTTTATCAGCTTTTCCTGTGAGTGCTTTCCTGTCTGTCTGTCTGTCTGTCTGTGTGTCCGTGGCCAGAGCCACATGTGGAGCTCCCGGCCGCTTCTGTGTGTTGGCTCTGCCTGGCGTCTCCTGCTCCGCTGTTACGTGATGGCGGCCTCACCGCCTTTACCTCCTGCCCTGGCTTGTGTCACTTCGGCATCATGCCCTGTGCTCTCCTCCCAGTTAGCATGAGCTGGTGTGACGTGTCCCCTGTCACCACAGCGCTGGTCCCTGACGCCAGCTCTTGCGCCAGCGCAGTCCAGGCTGCGTGGGAGTGGTGGGGAAGGCTGGGGCAGGCCCAACAGAATGCAGAGATCCTCCTGCAGCACCCCATAAACTTTGCCTGTTGTTTCAGGTGACGTGATGGGCCCAAATGCCACATCCTTCCACACCACAGGCATTCAGGTGGCCACACAGCTCCTGGCATAGCGTTTGCTGTCTCACCAGGGACAGGTCTTCATCTGCTGTAACACCAGCTGAGCTCCCCTGTTCCGCTGGAACACGGGGGTGTGCACGCCCTGTCCTGCCGCAGGCCTCGGCCTGTCCTGCGTTGGGGGGCTGAAGGTGTTCTCGAGCATTTCTGTTCAGAGCTATTGCAGGACCTGTGCCAGGACAGCAACGTTTTAAACTGCTGTGAGAAGTCTCCAAGACATTTGGTAGAGGTCAGGGATGAGGGTGCTGTGCTGTTAGATGGGATGTGTAATGCACTACTCATGCCTGTTGCTCTCGGGTGTGGGTGGCAGCGAGTGTTGGTGGGAGTTTAAGGAGAGACCAAGCTGCCTTGGCTTCTGTACCAGGCAAACTACAGACTGAAATGGGAGCAGAGTGAAGGTGTGACATGCGGGCAGACATGATGTGCTGAGGAAGAAAATGGGCATTGCTTCTGTAGAGCAGGGTGCGCCTCTGAAACTGGTGAGCAGCCTCTGAGGAAGCCAGGGACCATCTGAATAAGGATGATGTGTTTTATAGAGCACGCTGAGATTTCCAAAAAAGATTTGACAAAGGCTCATAAAGCAATTAAGCTGTCACAGGATGAGAAGGAGGATCCTCACATGGATTAATAATTGATTAAAAGACAGGAAACAAAGAATAGGAATAATGGCCCTCCGTTATTAGTAACTAGGTTACTGGTAGAGTTCCAGTGGAACTGGTAGAACCTGCATTGTTCCCGTAATGTGGGGCATGGAAAAGGATGTGAATGCTGATGTGACAAAACGTGCTGTTGATACAAAGGCAGTAAGAATAGTGCAAATAAAAGCTGTCTGTGAAGCACTGCGGAGGTATCTCACAATGCTGAGTGACAGGACAATAAAATGAGAGAGGGAATTCAGTGTCAATGCAAAATAATATACATGGTGAAAAGCAACCGTAACTATATGTGTACAATGATGGGCTCTAATTACCTTCCGTCAGTCAGGAAAGGTATCCTGGAGTCGTTGGGGTAGTTCTCTCATGCCTCAGCTGGTGAGGAGCAGCCAGAAAGACAAAAGGAACACCAGAAATTGAGGCAGGGGTAGAGCAAACCAGGAACTTCATGGAGCCAACCCCTGAACCGTGCTTTGCCCACATCCCAGTCGTTGTATTTTATCTCAGGGTAATACAGAAGCAAAAAGGGACAGGAATGGATGAGTGCACACCTGGGCCAGCTCCCTGAAAGGGGGAGGAGATGCTGAAGAGAGGAAATCTGTCCTAGTTGGGAAAGGCAGACCAGGTTGACAGAAGGCTGTGAAGTGTGTTCAGGGAGCTGTATATTGGAAGGGTTTTATCTCAGTTCTCAAGAGCTGTGTGCCTGGAAAGCTGTGGGATGGCAGTGGCTCTCTGAAACAAACTGGGAATCCTGTTTCTCACACAGGGCAGTGAATTCTGCAGGGCAGTGTTAGGGAAACTGAAATTCAGGAGGGTTGTGAACAAATGCGTGGCCATAAAGGGAGCAGAAACAGCTGGAGCTGAGGCTTTGGGGAGAATTACAGGAGCTCTTGAGAGGGAGGGAAAGGTAAAGGATGAACAGGACCCAGTGATGGTTTTGTTGCAGAGACTGACAGTGTAAAATACAGGTTCAGTTTTAAAACAGTTGGGGGGGTTGTTTATACTGGTCCTTGGTTCAGGCTCAACAACTCCACAAACATTAAATACTGAGGTAAGTCTGTCTGCAATCCTCATTTTACCCCACTATCCAGTTTGGGGCTGGAGATGGGGGTTGTTGGGGGGTTGCTAAGCCCCATGCTCTTTTTAAGTGTTAGTGATTGTTTATTGTGCAGATTCACCCCTGACCGTGGCACTCTTCCTTGCTATTGAAAGTTAATGGGGGAAAAATTGCATTCCAAACATTTGAACCCCTGGTAGCCGTGGCTGAACTTAGTTGATCTCTGGTGATCGGTTCAATTTAGTTACGATTTTTAGCCATTAGGCTGGGGCTGAATGATGGTGATTTGGTTGAGGCCAAATGTCTGTAGAAAATTGGCTGTTTGATAAGAGCCCTGTTATCAGAGGGGGATACTTTCTCATTTACATTTAGATGAGTATTGATTATTTATTTACTCAGAGAAGTGAGATTCGTTCCCAATCTTATCTCTCTCGTCTCTGCTTGTCAGCAGAAAGAGAGATAGAGCTCCTGACATCAGCCCAAGATAACAGCACTTTGTAGTGAAGATAAAAGTTGGAATGGGCCTTTTTCTAGTCTTGACTGAAAGGATAAGTTTTAAAAATTAGAACTGATGGGTCATGCTTTCAAAACCCCATTCTGAAGGCTTTGTGGCTTAAATGGCAACAGAATTGGTTTGTTGTTACTCACTCGGATGGCCATTGCCTTTTGCAGGGGAGCTGCTTAATTGGATTATGTGGTGGGATCCTTCCCGGGGCACCCTGGTGCACTGGCAGGGATGTGGTGAGGTAGTGCCAGGCCCTAATTCCTGATGAACCTTCCGCTGTTAGAGGGGAGATCTTGAAATAAAGGTACTGGGGAGATGTGTGGGCAGAAGCCAGGGTGAGGAAGGGACGTCCCTCGCAGAGGATCTCCTCGGCAGCAAGGCGTCCTGGTAGCAGCGTCCAGCGGCACCTCCACAGCTGCTGCTCTGTCCACACACCAGAACAAGCCCACAGGAGAGAAGCTACTCTTGCTGGCAGTGCTCGCAGCGTGTGAGCATGATACACGTGATTTACTCCTCCCTTGCTCCAGCGAGCAGCGCTGTGTGATGCCGCTGGGTGCGGGATGTGCTGGAGCTGCGGTCCCTGCCGCGGCGGGGGAGCTCGGCTTCAAGGTCCACCCGTGCCAGGATTTCAAAGGTTTCTTTCACAGCAGAGCAGAGCATTTGCATCAGGTCACAGAAACCCACAAAACGCAGCTCTGGTACCACCACTTGAACCTCTGTTGCCATTCCCAGAGCAGTGCTATGGTGGGAGACCAAGGAGTTACCTGGTATTCCTGCTGCAGGGACAGCATCTGAACCAGCGAGGGAAGTCTGGTGGGAAGACTCCTCCACAGACTCAGCCTAAACAGTTTTCACCTGTTGTGAACAGAGGCCAAGTAAATATTTTAAAGTTTACTTTAAAAATGTATTGAAGAGTAGATTTTCCTGAGTTCAGTAGCATTTTCTGCTGTAAAGGCCTTGGTGATGCAGAAGGTTGTCTTGTTTTCTCATCTGTGGCTGTTTGGTTCATTAGCAGACAGTTAATATCCCCTTAGTCACCCTTTGCCATGGGCGCGGCGATGGCAGTCAGGATTGCTGATGGCTCTTCATGATGGTGTGAGGATTGTTTCTGAGATGGGTGTTGTTTGTGTGGATCCAGCTGGTGGAATCGGACCCACAGAAAGGGACAAGAAACTGCTTTAAACCTCGTCCCCTTGTCATGTGCCCGGGATGCTGGGGCGCAGCAGGAGCAGGAGCTGGGCCGTGGGCACCGGGAGCCCAGAGCGGATGTCTCGATGCCAGCAGTGGTTCCACTGGCCTTGTCATCGCCGCGCAGCGTTTGAGTGTCGTTGGGAAGGTGTTTGCAGACACAACACAAGCAGGTTTTGCTGTTGCTGATGCTGGTTTTAAGCAAGCAGGTTTTGCTGTTGCTGATGCTGGTTTTAAGCCCACAGCAGTTTTTAAGCACAAATTGATTTCCCGCTTTGATATTTGTTTCAATTCAGTGTGTTTGGCTTCAGCCTAACAACCCAGGCTCGGCTTCTTGAATTGATTTTAAATTTTTAATCACATTCCCAGTAGCTGGGGGAGGAGAAGCGGAGGTGCCGTGTACCTTTGCCGTGCTGGTGCTGGTGCTCCTGAGACGTCTCTGCTGTTTCTCGAGCGCAGTTCGTTCGACACGTGCAGTGGCTGATTCCTCCTGCGCGTAACTGGGTCAGCTCTGGGGGTGAGGGGGCTCCGCTTTAGGGGAAACTTGGGGCAACCTGGGCTAGTGGAGGGTGTCCCTACCCATAGCAGGGGGTGGCACTGGGGGGCTCTGAGGTCCTATTCCACCCGAACTGTTCATGGATTCTATGAAGTGATGCTCTGGGACTGTGCAGCAAGCACTCCGCGTGGCTTTGGGGAGCTGAAAGGAGAGGCTGTAATTGAAATCCCGCTGTAGTAAATTTAAAATTAATTGGCTAACAAATTCCATTTCTTAGGTGTGCCATCTGAGGCTAAAATACTTAAATTATTTTATATGTTTTAAATATTTCATCATATACCATCATAATTCAAAGTCAGGAATCACTCAGAAATCCTTTAAGTACTGGTAAGAGGGAACAGATTGCGTTACTTCAGCGCTGGGGTTTCGCCACAGGAGGACCAGGTAAAGGAGCTCTGCATCACCTGTGGCTTTCGGGTCTCTGTTCAGTGTGTTACCAGGTCAGACAGAGATTGCTCAGCTGGGATGTGGTGGCCCCGCAGCTCCCGGGGAGCCTGTGGTGAAAGGTGCCCTTGGCAGAGGTAGCAGTAGCCAGAACTGTGTGTTGTGGGGCTGGTTTCACAAAGGCTGCTTTCCATCCCCAATTCTTCTCAGGGCAGACACTGCTGGGGCTGCCACAGCCGGGCTGTGCGGGGCTTCCCACACCCGCAGCAGCGCTGCAGGCCGGTCTGAGCAGGGTCTGTTACACCAGGCAGAGCCTCTCCTGCAGCTCGGGCAGGGCTGAATGCAGGCTCCTCGGGCTCAGGAATTACCTGAGATGCTGGACAGGCCTTTGCCAGGTCAGTTGTCATCCAGCTGCAGATGAGCAATGTGGTGTTCTGTCCTGTGCCATCCTCCACCCTGGCGTGGTTGGGGTCCTCCTGCCCAGAAAGAGCTTTGAAACGTAAACGTCTGCCACACTTGTAGGCTACGGGTGATCTCATGTTAGCTGAACATGATAAGCCATCGCTTTGTTAGAAAACAGATGATTTTACAAGTTACTTTATGTTTCAGGTCCTCAGTATCGCCTGGAGAAGCAGAGTGAACCTAATGTCCCAGTAGATTTAGACTGTACCTTGGAGAGCCAGAGCACTTTGGAATTCTGCCTTGTCCGGGAGAACAGTATGTTTCCCCTTTTCACTTTTGCTCTTGTGAATTGCTTAAACTCACATAAGTTATGTATTTTGGAATACAAGCTGTGCTGTCTGGGCAAGTAAGTTTTGACGAGACTCTCTTTCCCCAGGCACTTCTCAGCTGTGCCAAAACAATATTCCAGAGGGAAATGATGGATTTCGTACCTTCTAGTAAATAGTCTGCATCCTGTTTATCACTTCATGATTAATCTCGTTCTGTTAAACTCTGCTCTGAAAAGTTATGGCCAGCCCTGAAAGGCACTGGGAATGTGAAGCCCTCCGTGCCGCAGGCGCTGCGCAGGGAGTGACGTGGCTGCTCCGCAGCGTTTCGCCCTGGCAGCGCGGCTGGCAGAGCCAGCGCTTCCCCTCTGATGGAGTTCAAAGAAACTAATCGTTCAGATAGAACTAGAGGGGTTTGATGATTTTTTTAAGTGCTAGACAAACAATCTTCTCTCCAGCTATGCTCAGATATTTTTATCCTGTTCCTGTTTTAACAGTTCCAGTATTATTTCCTGATTTATTTCTTTACAAGGAATTATAGAAGATTTTAAAAAACCACAACCCAACATTGATTTGTGTTTGCCCTCCGTAGCAGCTCAGTCCATCCATTCTTTCCAGCAGCCACGCTCTCCCTTTTGAGGAGTTTTTCATTCCTTTTTAATTCAGCTGTAAAAATGTTGTTTGTGCTAATGAGGAAACCAGTAGCATTTGTGCTCTCAGCCAAGCCCATGCTGGGAGTGTTTGCTGCAAACAACCACAGTAAGAGCCCGTTTCAAGTAGTAGAAGAGGTTTTTCCTTTCTTTGCAAAGATTAGACATTCCCATTTATGCTTTTTTTGGCTTCAGCATTCTGTATTTTATCCTGAAGTGACAGCAGAGCATCCCCCAGTACCTCCTAATCCCCGTGGCAAGTGGGAGGCTCTGCTCCCATTTAAGGACTAGCAGAGGTGAGACGCGGCTGCCACAAGCTCGCTGGTGGTACCACAGTGCTGGAGCTGAGGTTCAGCTCACAGCTTTGGCTGCCGTTCTCCGTGGAGTGGGACTTGCTCCCGAAATACTCCTGATGCTCCCAGGTAGCAGGGGTGCTGCACACGAGGAACTGGAGCAGTTTTAACCTGCTCATCATGTCGCACCCTTGCACAAGCCAGAATTGCCCAGTGTCAGCATCCCAGCCGATACCTTTGTATCGGTTTTAATCTGAAGAGGTGCATACTAGTCACACTTGAGTAAGTTTTGCACATTTTGACCAAAAATAACACAGTGATCTGTGCAAAATAATAAACACCTGCAGGAGTTCTGTGTGTTTCTGCTGTGCTGTTCCTGGGTGTTCTCTGAGCTGGCACCAAACACTAACGAGGAATGCAGGAGAAACCCTCTGGTGAGTTTAAGAGGGATCTTCCCCTATGCCTGCTGGGGGATGTTTGTGAAACACCCATGCAGGTAACTACACGCAGAGGTGTTGAAGGACAGCACAGTGTACAGGATCAGTCAGCACTCAGGCATTGTGTGTAGCCTGGCTCCCCCAGTATGCAGTAAGAGTGGGTTTTACAGTGCTTAAGGAGCTATCTTTTGGTGTGGCATTGGGATAGAAGTCTTGGCACTTGGGCACTATTAGTACAATAGCTTGAAAACCCAAGGCAACATGACAGGCTCACCTTGGGCATGTTGTTTTTATGTAAACCACCTTTAGCTTAGGTATGCCAGTCAGGAAAAGCTCTGTTAGAACAGCAGTGTGTTTAAACATGCTCTTTGTAGTCTCATGTTCACTTATAAATACACACACACACACACACACACACACACACACACACATATAAATATCTGCCAGTTTCCTTGGGCAAATAGAAAGTTTGTGTCTCAGGGTGTTAAGTGAAACAGAGAACTTTCCATTGTTAAGAAATATGCACAGAGCACTCCTGTCTACCCGACACTTACTAACAGCATTCAGACTAATAAAGTGTTATCAGTATGCAGAACTTTCTAACTCACACGAAGATTTATCTCTAAACTAAAAGCCTGCACTTTGTAATGTGAAATGCTTTTATGTGGAGTAGCAAACTATTCATGGCTAATTTAGTTTTATTCTTACCATCTTACTTCTGGAAAGTTCCTCTTTCTCATTTTATCATTAGATAGTAATTAGTATTCAAGGGAAATTGGTCTTAATATATTAAAATTGGTTTAGTGCCTTTAGACCTGTACCAAAGCCAATGTCTTATTGGAAAATGTAATTGGGGGCTCTGTGTATGTAATTAATTGTATTACAATTAAGAACTTTCATTAAGCAATATACCAGTACATTAAAGTAATAAGGGACATTTTTGCAATGCAGTTAACTTTATATTTTGTTGGTTTATCGAGGAAATACAGGTTCACTTGCTCCTAAACAGGTTTCATGTGGCATTTGAGCATTCTGATATTGCTAATATGTCATTTGTACACAGCCTCTAGTGCTTACAGGAGCTCTTGTGGCTCAGGCTCCTCGGTGTAGCTTCTCACTCATGTTCAGATTCATACCTCTAGTGCCTGTTGTTGCATTATGTTTGTCTCATCTGAAAATCAGGATTTTCTGGGAGGACGTTGGCCAAGTTACAAATACAGCTCTGTATTTCACAGCACTCCATATACTTGAACAAAGACACTGCCTCCAAACCTGCTTTAAAAATAAACCAAGCCAACTAAGGTAAAACCCCCAAGCAGAGTAAAGGCCTTCAGCTCTTCTCTCCAGGCTGGGAAACACGTTCATTTTCTGGATGACCATCAAATACAGAGACTGCAAATTAGTGCCACGTCTGTGGCTTTGAAAACACTACTGGCTCACCACAGTGCCCGTCCTAAAGAGCCCAGTCTGTGGCCCTTGATGCCATCTCTGCTTTGCATTCCGCTTCCGTGGGCAGAAACCGCCACTCTGTTTGTTAAGTCAGAGGCAGTGGCTGGGTGGTGCGTGTGGTTTTGCTGCACACACAGTCTGAGGCCAGGCGGAGGGCAGGCTGACTGGCTGTCTCAGTAAGAGTCCCTCTCTGATGGGGACCGAGACAGGAGCCTTGAGAAGAATCAGGTGGATGAAGTGAAAGGACACGAGGCTGTATGGAACGTGTGTGCCACTGGATGGGGTCTCCCTCTGCCCAGCACCCTGCATGCTCACATGGGGATGCTGGGTTTAGGGAGTTGAAAATAATATCTCTATGAGAACATCCTGAGCTGCACAACTGCTCCAAGGGTCAGGTGAGGGGCCGGCACTGGCTGTGCAGGGTGCTGGAAAACCAAAAGCCTCCCTGTTAGCTGTGGCCGGCCTGGGGATGTGGGGCAGATGCACATGCAGCCCCTTGGCTGTTCCTTTCCTGCTCCATTCATGGATTTGCCTACCTCTTCCAGCAGTTAGGGCCCACCCTGGGGGTTAAGCCCCAGCCCTCGGCTGAGGGAAGGGCCTCCCTGTAGTGGTGCTTTGCAGGTTCCTATCTTCTGCCTTGTTCATCCCACACCTGACCCAGCTCTTCTCTTTCTTTCACCAAGTCCATCATCTTTAATTAGGCAGACTACAAGGCAAAAGTGCCTTTGCAAAGCAGTCTCCATGTCCTTAAAAGGAGCAATAGGGATCTCTTCCTCCCATGACCAGCAGTCTTTCTGCCCCTGCACCATACGGGTCAGCACTTGGGCTGAATAATCGACCTGGAGCAGCCACTTTACTTGATTGTCTTCCCAAGCAGAAGCTTTTACATTCAAAAGCCACACTGTGATCTCCATTACAAATACCCTGACAGGCCTGTAAATATTTGACAGGTTTATTCACAGCTGCTTGCATGTGGAAAATATTTTTATGATTTTTCCCCCAATCAGCTGTTGGAGATGGCTCTTCCCTCGCCGCCGAGCGCCGGCAGTCTCGCAGACATCCTCGCAGAGCTGCGGGGTAAGAGCAATATGCCAAGTTCTGCAGTCAGGTTTTTCCCCGCAGGGCATTTCTCTCTGTTGTTACCGATATTGCTGCTATTATCCAGTGCCCCCTCAGGGGTCCGCATGTCTTGCCATCTTTAGACAGATGATCTGTTTTGATGGTGGAGTTCCTGGCTGCTCTCCCAAGAGCAGCAACTGTAGAAATTCTGTAAACCTGAATCCATTCACAAAGCTTCATAAAACAAAGTCGGCAGAGGTTACGAACACACGGAGCATCTGAAGGGCTTCCAGAGCGAAACCCCGCAGCTGGCTGCTGGGGCTGCGGCAGGCCCTGCTCCCGCAGGTCAGTGCTGGCAAGGTGACTCGCCCTGTCACTTGCAGCCACCGTTCCTACCCACGGGTATGATCTGGTAGGCTGCTGCTTCTCCTTTTAATACCTGTAACTTGGGTGTGTGAATCGGGGAAGGCTCAGCTTCGTAACAGCAGCGTGAGGTCGACATGGAGGGCACCCGCCATGCCAGGGTGAGGAGGTTGAGGCAGGTGGGCAGAGGCCATGGCGGAGGCCAGGAGCATGTGGAAGCCCGCAGAGTGTCCTCCCAGTCAGGGCCTGGGCAGGAGTTTGGAGAGCACCTCGCAGGAGATGGGGGATGAGGTTAATGTCTCGTGGCTCTTTGTGTTGTTTCTGAGCTGCTGCCGATTCAGTGTGTCTGGTGGTGCTGGCACCCCCTGACACTGGGCCCTGCTGTGTGCGGTGCTGCCCGCGCGGCGCGCCCCGACATCGGGAACGGCTCGGAGGTGGTGACTTCCCAGAGCAGGGCTTCGTTAGGGGCTACACTAACGACCTCCACCAGCAGTGACCCCTCTGCACTGCTGGGGTTCACCTGCGGGCAGGGGGGTTCTTGGGTGTAACCACCCATTCCCCCGTGCCGCAGCCTGTGTGCTGGTGTGAGGCCTGCTGCATGCCTGGGAACCGCTGCTGGGGCCGAACGGACGTTACGCTGGTTTTGGGCAGGGAAGGAGGGTCCCCGTTCACTCCTGGCTGCAGGGCAGCAGTGCCTTTGCCCTTCTCCTGCTTTGCTTTCAGGCACTGCCTTGCCACGGTGTTTCGAGATGCTTTTAAGTGCACCAAAAAGTTTGACATATCTCAGTGTATCTTTGAAGTACCGCAGCATCAGGGTTTGACATGATACATTATGATAATCCATAGTATAGAGACATTAACACAGGGGTCTTCGACAAAATACATTGTAATGTCTCTGAAGGAGCCATTACAATTTATCTTGTCATTCTGGAGCATAGAGTGGTTGCAATGCTAAGGCGGCTCTGCATAAATTCACATGTAGACTGTTTCATTTGATTTTTGGAACTCTTTCAAGTCGAATGGCACAGCCCAATTTGTAGCTTAACCCTTCGCCTCCCCACGTCCCCAGAGAAGGGTCCCCAGTTGGTGCTGGGAGCCTGTGTCTGAGCGGTGGGGAGCAGGCAGGGGAGCTGCTGGCATGGGTGGCTCAGAGAGTGACTCCTGCTTTGAGCTCCCGACATGTATTTTGCCTGATCTAACAGCAAAAACTAATCTGCCTGTGGCATGGACACAGAAGAGGTTTATTGCAGGCAGTGGCCTGTGTTACTGAAGTACAGGGATGGGGGGGCTTTCGCTCCATGCTTGGGGGGGGTTTCTTCTCTCCTGCCTCCATTTGTCCCATTTATGGCCAGCCACCACCCCTTAGTCCTTAGTTTCCCTTGATGAAGCAAGAGACTCAGCAGGGCTTCCCCATGAGCCCAGGTCCCCGGGCGGGATGGGGATGTGCAGCCCAAGGGAGAGGTCTGTGCTGGGGGAGTTGGTGTTGAGGCTGCTCCAACTCCACCAAAGTTAATGCAAACAAACCTGACAAGTCCTTCGCCTGCTCTGCTGGATCTTTAAGACCTGTACTAAAACTCCATCATCTCATCTTCCCTTTATTAAAATTTCAGCAAAATATAAAGTTTTCATTAATCTCCTGCAGCAAATTTAGCACTCTGAACTGGCAGTTGATTCAGCTTTTAGGGCTACATTAGCTGGGATATTAAACAAAACGTGTCATTCCTCAGTATCTTCTGTAAGAAGCTAAATCAGTTTTCAAACATATTTATACCACTTTATCTAACAGCATTTAGAGCTGAGATGCTTTATTAGCAGCTGGCATAGAAATTACTCTGCACAAAGTTATATATCGCATTATAGTAATGTTTAAATTGGTGTTAATCCAATGTCATAAAATGTAAAAAATCTTTAAAGTGCGTTATATTTTTTCAGTAATTGGCATTTTGGCTTAATGAGATTGTTACCTTTTATAAAGCCCCTACCTGCAGTAGTAATGAGAATACTAATCAGTAAATAAAGCACAGCTTCGTTACCGCAGGGCCGAGACCGACCCGCGTGCGCGAGGTGCTGCCGGCGCTGCCGCAAGATGCCAGTGGCATGTCGCACAGGGGGGTTGAAACATGGGAGAACAGTGTTGGTGCTGCCCTGTCCAGGGACAGTGCCCTTGACCAGTGCCCTACTGGTGACCGGCTTGGGTGTCCCCAAACCGTGGAGATGTCTGCAGTGTGGGGGGGTCTCGCATCATGCGAGAATCAGCTGCTGGGACATGGCCCTGCTCCTCATGTGGGACACAAGTGCACATCTCGTGTCCTTAGGGAATTGGTGGGTTTGGCTTTGAGCATTCCTCCTCCCAGGGACGGCCCCGAGCGCTTTGTTCTGCCTCGCAGCCGTCCCTTCGTCCTGGCAGAATGGTGTGCCGTATTTTAAACCGCCGTTCATTGTTGTTGGCTTGTTTTGCAGGTTCAAGAGGAGAAGAGGTCTCAGAGGAGGACCCCCAGATCGATATAGCTACAGTTCAGGACATGCTCAGTAGCCACCATTACAAGTCCTTCAAAGTCAGCATGATCCATCGGCTTCGATTCACCACTGACGTTCAGTTAGGTAAATCAATCCGCACTGTAACGCTCAGGAAAATGGAAGGGTTCAAACCTTTGGCCACCTCTAATAGCTGACTGTCCATCTCGGGCGGTGTTAACGCAGCCATTAGCACGTTGGGCCATTGCACCGCGCAGCGCGTCACTTGAAAGTGTTGCTGGCGTTTCAGCAGTTAAAAAAATTGCTTCCAGTGGAAAATACTTCGGTATTTTTATTGTCCTCAATCAGCTAGCACATGTTTCTTCTGAGAGAAGGCCATTATTTAGCCACCTCATCTCTTTTTTTTAACCTAGACTTCCTAATGGAAAGCTTCTTGCCAACTGTTTTGTTATTTTTAAATGGGGCTCCACAAAGTTGGGAATGATGAAGTTTTTCCTTTTCTCAGACGGATTTTAACAGCCGAGTGGAAATTTGAGGTGGAACAAAATAAAACTAGCATTCTCTAAGGTTTTATATTGCCCTGATTAGCTTTCTGAATACTTTTGAAAACCCGAAGGCCAAGGGCTGACAGAATCTTGAATTATAAAAGCCCCATTACTGCTTTAAAATGATTGAATGGCTTTTTATCTTTGTGTTTAAATTGTGAAAATTTGATTAATGATGCATCGATGGGTGACCTGTGACATTCCTGCAAATACCTTCCATAAAGAAATGATTCAGCAGTAAAATATGAAGTGCTGGAATGTTTACAAAACGCGTTTGTTCTGCAGAATTCAGTAGGATTGTTCAATTGAAGCTCCATGAGTTCCTGCATTGCTGCCACTACAGCCTCTCTGCTCTCCCATCCCTAAGCCCATCTAAAAGTGTCTGTGTCTCGTGTTTTTACAGAAGAGGTTTTCTTAGTTTGGTTTGAACTGTCTTGTTAGGGAAGGATTGATACGCTGGTGCTGAGGCAGGACAGCACTGGGCATGTTCTCTGCCTGTGAGCCAGCTCGGGGTGTGAGCGTTTGCTTCCAGTGAAGTTTGACTCACTGTATCTGGAAAGTGTCAGGAACGAGAGCTTGGAAAGGTCAGGCAGATCACTAAAGATAAATGGTTAAGGGAGAATGGCTGTTAAATGAAACAAATGGCTTAACTTGGGTAGCAGTGAAGGAGCTGACCCTGTCCGGTGGTGTAAGGGCCATAAAATTTCCCTTTTACAACAGTCTGTGAACTTGCACACCACAGATGGCAGCACACTGACAGTGGGATTTTTATAATCCAACTGGTTTTTGAAAATCAGAGAAAGCCCCAGAGGGGTGTTCAAAGCCTGGGCAAATGTACAGCGTCACAGCCATCAAGTAAAGGTTTCTCCTGAATTATTTTAAGCTCTTAAAAGAGCACTGCTGTTAAAATACACATCCAGGTGCTCTTTGGGTTCGGGCTGTGACTGTGTTCGCCTTGTGCGTGTGACAGACTGCTCCATACAGCCTGAGCTGGACGGAACGGTGCCTAACGATGCCTCCTTGTTTTCATTGCTCATGGGTAGCTGGGGTTTGGGAGCTGCTCAGTGCCAGTCTGATGAGGGCCAGCTGCAGAGACTCCTCCGTGCTACCAGGATGTCCTCAGTTCTGCACAGTGCCTGTACCAAAGCGACAGTTTTTCCCAGGGACACTGAGGATTGTTCCACTGCTCCACATCCAGGTGTCCGTACCCATGCAGAGCATGTAGGCCAGCAGGCTGGTGGCACTGGAGGTATCAGGCTGGTTTGGGGGCAAGTCCTTGCATCCCAGGCTGCATGTGGAAGGATGCTCACATGGGACAGAACCCAGAAGGGGTGGAGGAAACCCCCTGTAGCTCACCCCACTGCCCGCAGGCTGCTCTGGCACTGCCAGACACACGCGTGGCTGCATTTCCATCTGCTCCAGTTGGACTTGAGCTGCCTAGAGCTGGTAGCGATGGTGTGAGCTGTGTTTGGGAATTCCAGTTTGCCTACTGGTACTTCAGATGTTTTGGCTGGTTTGAGGCCTGATCACTAAATTTCAGGCAAGGCTTCCAGCAAATACTGGAGTAAGCTCCATCTTCTGCACATTGTGCGTAGTTCTGTAGTAAAAAGCGATGTGTAAATGGCCAGGGGAGGAATGACTGCCTTTGGTCTGATGGATACGTTACCCTGCAGAGCTGGAGCAGTTGAAGGTCTGGGGGTTCTGGTTTAGCTCACATTACCGTGCAGCACACACCCTGCAGCACTCAACATTTTTACAAAGGTTCTATCAGGTTGTGAAGGAATAAGATGTTTGCTCGTGTATCACAGAGGCAAAACTAAAATCAGCATATTGTCTTGGAAAATTACTGCTGGCAAGTGTGTCAGGAGGGGGGGGGGCAGTTGCAGACCCCCACAAAGGGATCAAGAACAGAACAGTGTTACTGCACTAACACATCAGTGACATTTCTTTTGATAAAATGAATGAATTAAAAAAATAGTAAGGGAGCATTTTTACTTGGGATTTGAGCATGACTAATTTGTGCTGCGATACAGAGACTGCAGAAGCCACATCCATAATACTGGTTTGATTTTAGGTTTCAACACATACAGATTGTGAGAACAATAACACAAAAAAGACAACGTTCTTTGTCAATGTGCTCTGTGGATGTGTGTGAGCTTAAGCCCGTGATGTCGAGATACAGAAATAATGGATGAAGTATACAGCAACAATTTGCAGATAAAAATAATAGAAGTTAAAGTGTATTTTACATGATAAAAAAAGATGAAAGAGGAGGAAGTCTGTTACATCGGAGATGGTTACAAAATCCATGCTTGGTGAAGTAGCCTCTGCTGAGAAGATTGATGCAATGGGGAGTGACCTTGGCTTGGAGCAGGAGCTGGTGATGTATGTATGAGCATCTCTCTGCTAAATGGACCCAGATTTGTAGCACTAATATACATGGAAGCCCAGAACCAAACTCAGGATGGCAATAAATCAACAGCCACTTTGGGTGTCATTTCTGGTTTATATTCCACTATTGTTCTATCACTTTAATTCATGTCACTATCATCTGTTCATCTGGAACAGTTTTATATAATTTTCCAGTGGAGTTACCTGACAAATCCTATCAAATTAACAAGGTGCATTAACAATATTGACTGACTGTGAATTCTGAAGTTGCAGGACCATACAGTGAAAGATTTGAAGGGATATTTTCAGGGGTGAAGTTTTTAGAGGAAGGGAACGACCCTCACACACAAAAGAATCTGCACCTTTATTTTTAGAACTCGCCGTGACTTTTTCCAGTGAGAACATAAGAATTGGTACCACCAACTTTGCATATTTTCTTTAAGCTCCAGAAAAGGCCATTTGGAGTTACAGTGAAATAACACTGATTTTAAATAATCTGTCCAGAGTTAAATTGCAAACCAAAATGGGCTCCAGATACAGCATCAGCCTGCTCAAATTACCTTGTTCTAGCAGTCCTCGTGTTAATTGGACTCTTGGTACGGTGCTTAATTGAAATGGGGTCCCTCTGATGTGACGAATGTTCACATTCTTAGCTCAGCAGAAGGGGGGTGCTGTGTTATTAGCACCTGTCAGAATAGCCAGGTTAAAATGAAGGCCCCTGGTACTCATGGAAAGGGCAGCGAGAAGCCGGCTGTAGGGTCTGCTCCTTGCTGCCTGCAGCTCTGGCTGCAGCGTTGCATCAAATACAAATTCTGCAGCCACTGCCAGGGTTTCAGACCCACTGAGCTCCTTTTGGAGGGTGAGGGAGAGTCACTGTGTGTGCAGCATCTTCCTTTTATTTCGTCACATCTCTTAAAAGTTTTGTCCTCAGCTCCTGGAGGTTTTCTTGTGCTCCCGAGGAGCCAAGTGTAACGTGTGTGAAAGCATCGTGCCACAGCCGCGAGGGAAAAGGTTCCCTCTGCTGTTTTGCCAGAGAGGCAGGAGTTAGATGATGTTTAAATGCTTTTTCCCTGGATTTCTTCCTTTCGTCCCGTTCCCCTGAGCTTCACCCGTAACTCAGGGCCGAGGCAGCAGCGTTGGTTTTAAGGCTCTGCACATCTTGATGCAAAAACCACACTGGGAAGTTTGTCCAGTCTTGTCAACAGCTACTGAACAACGAGCTTGTGTTCGCCTGCAGCGCAGCAGGGCCTCTGCTCCGCGGTGCTGGGCCAAAGCCTGCTGTAAATCCCAGTGAGTGAGTGGGCCGATGCCGGCACCTCAGCCCCCAGCCTGCCCTGGCAGCGTCCCCCTGAAAGCCAGTTCCTGCAGAGCTTTATCAGGAACGTGTGCAGGGCTGACCGAGGAGGGGTTCCTGCCCTGGCTCGCCCAAGCTCTGCTCCAGGATTCACGTCTGGCAGTGTGCCGGGCCCAGGTCAGCCTGCGTGCGGCAACCCCGAAGCCCCATCCGCTTGGGAAGCCCATGGTGGGCAGCAGGGCCCAGCGCCTGTGCCAGGAGCTACAGAAATCCTCAGCTCGCTCTGAGAGCAGCCTCATTAGAGCCGGCTTTAAAATGCCAGCAGTGTAAAGACTCAGGATCTCCTGGACTGGATGTCTTTGTCTGGGTGGCACAAAGCGGTTCCCGTGACGCTGCGGCTGGGTGTGTGCAGTGCGAGGTGCAGCAGGGCCGGGCTGTGGCAGTGCCTCTCACTGTAACAGCCCTGACTGAAAAACTAGCAGTATCTTTTTATAAATCTTGCAGCTCGTGTAGCTGCTGCTTCCAGGAGAGCTCTGTATGTGCTGAGAAGGGTTTTCTCGGTGATATTTCTTTCCTGCTGGTGGGCTTGTGCAGAACGAAATGCAGATTATCAAATGCGGTTTGATAACCATTTGCTTTTGGTTTCACAAGCTCCTGTGCTTTCAAAAAGCCCAAAAGGGCAATATACCTTCATCCCATTTAAGATTTATAAAGTGTGTCAAGCGGCTGATACGAAATCGCTTAAACAGATCACTGTTGTGGCTCTCTATTCTTTCTCATCTCAGGTATTTCTGGAGACAAGGTAGAGATAGACCCCGTTACTAATCAGAAGGCCAGCACTAAGTTTTGGATTAAGCAGAAACCCATTTCAATCGATTCTGAACTCCTCTGTGCCTGTGACCTTGCGGAAGAAAAAAGCCCAAGTGAGTAGTCCTTTTTATTTATGTTCTCTCTTCTCTCCCTCCCTGTATGTGCTAGATGTCCAAAGAATTATTGCTACCATGTCCTTTTCTTTCTATAGGTGTATTTTATTCATTATGGGATGTTTTTAATCTGACTGGGTTCTGTTACAGAGAACACAGCATACGGAGACACACGTTTTATGAGGGTCCTTTTAACGCTGCTCGCAGCTAATGGCATCACTAAGGGTGTCTGTTGCCTGCTCTCCGAAGCCATGGGCAGTGTCAGGCCAAGGGGAGGCTGGCTCTGCCCAGCCGGTCTCTAGCCCATAGCACGGCCATCAAACCCGTGTTTTACCATCGCTGCAATTTCTGTGAACTCCTCCACATCCTGACTGGTTTGCAACAGTTTCTTAGGCACATTTGAGGGTCTCAGGCGTACAGTGGGTACTGGTGCAGCCTATGTATGCCTCAGCCGTGGCTGCAGGGTTGCTGGGATTACGACATGCTGCTCTGCAGGTTCTGTTTTGGGGAAGGTGACTGTGCCGGGCCGGCAGTGACAGCAGCCAGAGGCCAGGTGGGACATCCCGAGCCAGCGGTCATCAGCACGGGGTCAGAGTTGTAGAGTGTGACTTCAAAAGCCAAGTGCTTTTGCTTGTCCTGTCACTGGAGTAATGAGAGTCTACATCTGTAAAATTTGTTTTAACAAGCAGAAGACAGGCCCTGGGGGAATTGGGCAGTGTCTCCTGGCGGTGCCAAAACGTAACCAGCTCCTATCACAAAGTAACCGCGGCTCAAACTCCGATGGATTTTATTACACTTGTGCTTCTGCAGGGTAGGGATGCTGAGTATTAAGTACTTATCTGCAAGGTGACAGAGAGGGAGAATTATGTGATACATATTTACAGAGGTAATGATCTGTTCAGTTCTCTTGGAAGAGTAAATTTATGGCTGCCACAGATTTTATCAGCAATTATTGAACTATATCCTTCTCCCCTTCATTACCCCTTCCTACTTCCATGTTCTTAGCCCAGGCATTGTCTTCCTTTTCTGTCTCTCTGGCAGGTTTTCATGGTCCTTGGGAAGGCACGATCCCAGGGAGGGGCTTCCCACGGGACCAGGCAGTCCAAAGTGTGTAGCCGTTTTCTTTATAGTTCATGGTGCAGTTTTGCACTTGCAAAAACATTCACACCTCTGGGCTTGCAGCCACATTGCATTTGAAATTCAAACACTTGTGGTGCTAAAATTGTGCCCACAAAATGGGGCTGGATCTGAAACGCCAGGCTCAAAACCTGGGGTTTCCAGATGTTGGGGCTGTCCCTGACACCTCCAGATTGGCGTTCCGCAGGGACCGGGCTGTTCCGCCCCTGAGGCAGCACCTGCACCGGTAGGAAATTATGTTTCATACCCAGATCCTGCCAACCAGGGAGCAATAAGGGACAGAACTGCAGCCCCCAAGCAGAGGCCAGCGGCGGAAGGGCAGCACGTTCCCGTGTAGACTGTCGGGTGAAGAACCACAGTTAGATTGGAGAGGATGGTGACAGGTTACAAAAGGCATCCTTTCTGATACCAGGGGGGGTCATTTACTCGGGTTTGCATGGCCATCAGAAATGTTTCCTGTTAAATAAGTGTTCAGCACAGTTCCAAAAGGAGAAGATAAGTCCTCCTGAAATCTGCTGACCTCCTCCCCATTCACTGAGGATGCTCCAAAAGTCGTTATTTTAGGCCAGTAGAAGATACTTCTATGTGACATTTCAGAATGATACATCCTGAGGAACTCTCAACAGCAGATCAGTATCTCTTGAATTTTAAATGGAAAAAAAGTTATTTTAGTAGCATAAAGGAATGAAACTCACTGTATTTCACAAGTTTTGTCTGTGATTTTTATCAGCACAGTGATATATGTTTGTAGCAGAGTTTACATCAAAAATTATTCCCGGATCTTCCTTGAATGAATTATTGCAAAGAAAGAGAGGCTGAGTAAAGATAAGGTCTTTGAGTTCTGCAATATATTTTGTTTTCATGTTTTTATCTCTTGTAACACAAACATGCTCCATCTCGTCTCTCAGAAGTGTTCTGCACATGCACAGAGCTCAGGCAGTTACACAGGGTGAGTGCCCCGAGAGCTGCCAGCCTTCTCCAGCCTCCAGCCCTTGGTGCTGGGGATGGAGGGTGGCTTTGCCAGGCTCATGTTGTGAGGGGGGTGAAGGACCCTCTGGGCGGGACCTTGCTGCCAGGAGGGGCAGGGGGTGTTGGACTCGGGTTTGGTTGTGGTGACCTGAGGTCTCTGCAACACTTGTTCCTCTGAACGTGGTGATTAATGCAGATTAGTACTGGGGCAGCTCTGACATTCTCTGGATTAAAGGCATTTCAGAGCCCTGAGCGGTGCTTTGCCATGGGAAGGCCGGGACAGCAGAGGCCTATCAGGAAGTGCAGAGCCTCACACTTGTTTACTGTTCACTTGCCCTGAACAGACAGGGCTGGAGCAGCAGAGCTGTAGTGGCACTTGTGTGAGTGTTAGAGGGCTCAGCAACTTCGGAGGCGATGTGCTGGGAATCCTCAGGAGGGGCTGGGGTGGCTGCGGACGGGGCCGCAGCTTCCCTGGGCCTGGGAGTTGGGCGAACCGAGAGCTGCGTCAGTGAGAGCAGAAGTGAAAACAGAAAGCTTTGGCATCTAATTTGCCATTAGTGGGGGCATTGTAGGCAGGAATGGCTGATGATTTTTGTTTGCCCTTGTAGTAGGACTGGGTCAGCATTTGAATTTTTATTTGTAAATCAAATCAGACTCCCTGAATTTAGACAGAGGGAAGAGGTAATGGCCCTGCTGGCTCGATCAAATGCCATTAGAACCTGAAAACACTGTATATAAACGGCTTGTTTAAATCAGGTTCGGGCTGATTATCACGAGAGATTCTGAATGTTTTGAATCTTGAAAGGAAGCATCCTATCATTGAGAAATAAGATTTAAGCCTTAATAAAGTAGTTGTCATTTTTATAGCTGAAAAGAGCTTTGTATCTCAATTAAGTGTACATAATATAAAGTCTTAAGGAAGCAACATAATACGTTTAATACAATTATATCCCTTTGCAATAGTGTAATTTAAAGGAAATCTGATTCCGTTAATGTCTCTTACATTACTTGGACAAGGGAGAAACTTCAGTGTCACTGGCCGCTGCCGTTGTGCTGTGTGCCGTGGGCCGAGCGCGGCTGTGATGGACGCCGCAGCTGCCCCTTCCCAGGCCGCGCTACCGGCACCCTCGGCATCCGGCGGCGCCGAGCCGGCGCTGATGCGTCAGGGCTGAGCGGACGCAGGGCAGGCCTTCCCGTGGCACCAAGGCTGCTTCGCTGGGCAGGGCTGCAGCTTCCCACCTGCCTGGGGCCCTTCCACTCGGGGTATTTTATGATGTGGAAATGGGGTTTGTTGATAATTCACTTGACACGCTGAAGACATGCTCTCTGTGCTCCTTTCCTGCCTTTTTCTGTTCTGATAAAGCAGATAGATCTCCGTTGCTTGGTCAAAATATCCTTAAAAATTAAGGTAGTCTAAACAAAGGTGTTCTGTAGGTCACAGAGTACACGGGTAACTTGGGTTTGTAATTTAATTGCTCGCTTTGCACCCTGCAGCTTAAGATTTCCTTTAAATTCTTATTCCATTGTTGCACTGGGGCTTAACAGAGTGTTAACCTGGTAATAGGCACAGGGCCTCCCCATTATATGTCTCGCTATCGAGCGGTTCTGCATGACTAGTTAAAAAAGATGGCAAGAAGATTAATGAAAGGCGCCTGGTACAGAAGGGGGGTAGGTACCTTTGCAAGACTTCTGGCGAGGAGATATTAGAGCTGAACCAGAGCTTGGCTTTTTCTTTATCCTGTGACCTTTGAACCTGCCTTACTGTCGAGAGCTGCCAGCGGAGCCGACGTTTTGATTGATGTTGCTACACGAGTCAGTCTTTCCCATTGAATTCCACATCTGCACGAAAATAGCTTTTCTAGCAGTATTCATACTGGCTGTAAGTGATAGCCAGAGTGATGCCTGCGCCGCTTTTATGTACTTTTCATTTAAAGCTAAAGGTATGTGATGTTTTAATTCAGTATCCAGTTCCTCCAGATTATGCACGTTGGGTAATACTAATTTAATGAATTCATTACTGGCTTGCAAAAGGACTGAAGCCGTACAGAAAGCGTTGGGAAGGCATGGATCCCTGCTGCTCGGGGAGCTTAAATAGAGATGTTGCACGTTTGCTCAGAGCCCTGCCGTGGAGCCAGAGCAGAGAGGCAACAATTACCCGCCTGCTCTGCAAATGGCACACAAAATCCTGTGTGGTCGCTCCTAATACCTGTGCTCCTGCTGTGAGTGATGCGGCGTGCGACACAGGAGAGGAGAATGCCAATGTGATAGGGAACTAATCACAGAATCGCATCAAAAGGTAAAAAATGGGTTCAGCAGAGGAAATGTTCCCAAACTCTGGGTTTGGAGGGAAGGAAACCTCCAGGGGTGTAACAGAAAGACAGGAGTCCAAACGGACGTGGATGTGCTGCTCGCAGAGCGGTGAGGTGCCTGGGAGGAGGGAGGCAGCGGAGGTGTGGGTGGCGCTGGCTTTGCTCCGTTCCCCGTGGCAGCCGGGATGGTGCCCGGGCTGGGGCGGGAGGGCTCGGCAGTGGGTTTGGTGGTGGCCGGGGGGCTCTGGCAGCGAGGGCTGGAGGAGCCAGCAGCGGTTTGGCGCTGGTGAGACGCTCCTGCCCGCTGCCCCTCCGGCGCGGCTGCCACTGATTAAACCCATCCCTATCGAGCAGCCTTTTCATAAAAGTACTCTGGAGCACAATCAGGAGCACACATTGCCTCATCCTTTTAACAAATATGTTTTGTAGCCCTATTAAAAGGGGTCTTCATCTATCCTGTCAAAGCTATTCTGCTGGGGTTTTTTAGTTTAATTACACTATCCAATTAAAACTCCTTGCTGCATTTTGATTCGCTTCTCCTTGGGCTTGAGTGGATATGACATTTACAAGGCTCGCCTTTCAAGCAGACAATGGCGTGATTGATGAGGTGCAGACGCAATGAAGGAGGCGATTGCCATGTGGAAACACTGCTTAGTGCATTTTGATTTATTTATCATCTTTTTTTCCCAAACAAGGTTGCTGGTGAAGAGGTTTTGGGCAGCCCCGAGTTCCACCTCAATTTTCACCGTTCTTGCAGAAATCTTTATTAGTATTCTGCCTTTGATAATAACTGGAAGAGGAAACAAAAGGGGTTGGGGGGGGGAATCCAGATGTGTGAATAGTTCCCACAGTTTGACATGAAAGTGGATGTATGCAAGACTTTAATTGCAACTCTGCTTTCAGGACATCTGGAGAGGAGACAGCACTAACAGCAGTGGTTTGTAATAAGCCAACACCAGCACATAGCGACCCGCGACACAGGAAGAGGGAAAAGGAGACGTGCTGCTCCCTGAGAGCGCTCGTCAGCTCTTCTCCTTCCCTTACCATACCCGTCACTTGCTCTGGCCTGAGTCGTGTCAGGGTCTGAGGGTTATCCCTCAGAGGCCAAACTCGCCCGTGGTTCCACTGGATTGGTGGGGTCAGGATCTCATCTGTAACTGTGATGGCCCTCACTACCTCTGAGGGAGACACCACCCCTAAAACACGTGCCTCAGACCAGTAGCGCTGCATAGAAGGGGCTTAACCCCCTTTGACACTCAGGACAGTGTTCCTGTCCAGTCTGTGTCCCTGACCGAGATCCGTACTGAGGTCCGGCTGCAGCTTGTGACATCCCCCTAGAAGGAAACCTCGAAGAGGCTGGCAGGATGGTGGTACAGCACTTGTCTCTTTGTAGGATCTTCAGGCCCTGCTGTGGTGCCACAGCATCATCTTTGAGGTAGCACATGTGGGTTTCAGATGACAAAGTCCCTCCCCACAGCCTCCCAATTCACTCCAGCAGTGGCTGGTGAGCAGAGGTTACCCCAACCCACGCAGGCTTCAGCTAAATTTGCCTTGGTGCAGGAACACTATTTGGGTGTGGTTTGTTTTCACCATTCCTCCCTTTCTCCTGGTGCATTTGTGGTTCTCTGAGCCCCTTTCTGAGCCCCTGAGAAGAGGTTCCAGGTTTGGTCTTGTTCTAGTCTCTGAAAGGGTGAAAATCTGTGATGGTGTCAAATGATGCCCCTGAGTGTGTGTTCTTCAGAGAGGACTTGCTCTAGCTATTCATTCCACTAATAACTCTTAATTGTTGACTTCTGCCTTATGGCCCTGTAATGACAAAGCAATCATCAAGGTATATTGAAAAATTTACATAAATTTGCATCTCCCAGTGTTTGTTTTCTGTTTTGTCCCATTCATGAATATTCTTTTCATCCCCCATCTAATTAGTGCTTGAATTTGGGCATGCTGGCAGAGAGGGGTTCGGTCCAGCCTGAACTGGGGGGTGGGAGAGGAAGAAGGCAAACCATGCCAGCCCTGGCAGATTGTCTTGTCTTGTGCAAATTCACATCCTTCCAGTTTTTGCCAGGCAAAAAGAATACTTCTCAGGCTCTGATAAAAAGAGTTTCTTACTTAGATTACAAGGTGGATTCTGTTTCCTCCCCTGTGTGAGGTGAAGGACAGCAGGCTAAGAAGTTGTCCTGTATTTCCCCGGTCGGTGGCCACTGAGATTCGCACGGGGTTTGCCAGTGCCGGGTGGGCAGGTTTGGGGCAGCTGGAGCTCAGCAGAGTTTCTGCCCCACTGCTGGGAGAGGCGGGGGGGCTGCACAGCTCTCACCAAACCTGAGTGGCATTGCGCCTGGCTGCCTCTGGTTGTGCCGTGAGGAGCCTCTGGCTTTGCTGGGGCTGGAGTGTAGGGATGTTAAAGGGCAGGAGATGTGCCAAACAATGGAATGCAAGGCCTGGCCTGGAAGAGTAAATGAGCCATCCTCAGTGATTTCCAGGGAATTAGCATCCCGCCTTTCCGCCCCAGTCTGCCCGAGGCTCTTCTCCAGGTGTAGCCACACAGGAGCCTATTAGTGTTCCCGGGTTAGGGAAGATTTATCAGTGCTCAGAGCGGAGGCCAAAGGGCACCCGCGGCAGGATGTCGCTTCCCTGCTGTCGCAGCGAGGTTGGCCCCAGCACGGCTTGGACATGGCGGCAGGAGCAGGGCTGCTGGTGGCACCTGCACGAAGCCCGCGCTGAGCTCACCCTCTACGCCGTACCCACATCGTGACAAAGCCTGTGAGACCAGATGATTTCCTGTCGCTCCTCTTGCCTTCTGTACACATTTTAGCAGATAAACATAGTTGGGAATAACGTGTATTTTCCGTTGTGCAGCTGATTAATTCTGATGGCAACTACTGACATTGTCCCCTGCTTGGTTCGCTCTCCCCACCCGCTGCAGCGGCTGCACCAGATGCACTTGTGCGCGGTGCGGGCAGCACCCACGGCTGCTGGGATCACACACTTGTGTTCGAGACCCGCAGGCTGAAGGATACTGAGCCTCTGTTCGTGGAGGAGTCGCGGTGATGGCGCTGTTCGTGCAGTGTCTGTGTGTGTTTCGGTTCTGCCGCCGCATGTGGCAGAAGCCGCCTGAGCCGCTCGCTGGTGGTTGTTACCAGATACCCCTGCATGGAAATGCAAAGCCAGTGGAGTTCCTATCGATCCCTGAGTTGCCACGCGTGGTGCTGTGCTGGGAAGAGTCGCACACGTATTTAAGTGCTTTTGGAAATGGAAATCAGCCTCACAATTCATAAATTCCATCTGGCTAGAACAGTGGCAGGGCAAAGTGCCCCTTCGGATTTCAGCGAATCCGTACTTCAGGCTGTAAATAGTGTGACGCAGACACGGGGCGCGTCACGTAATGCGGGAATGGAGCATTGCGAGGAACAGTCGCCTGGGCCAGGGCTGAGCCGGGTGCCTGCGCTGCAGGTTGTGCTCCCCCTGCCCTGTCCCAGAGAGCAGAGCGGTGGGGTGCGAGGCTGCGCTGCTGGAAGTGAGTGGCTCAGCTCCGGGCCCTTTCAGAGCCCCCCGCCTTTCCCACCGCCAGCAGCATCAGGAGCAGCGGCACGGTGAGGCCAGCGCGGCAGAGCAGCTTCTCGGCTGGAGAGAAACGTCCCACCCAGGTGACGGAGTCTCGGTCCACACCAGGAGCTGCCTAATGAACTTCCAAGGCCCAAACCTCAGACCCTGGTCGGGATCCCCTGCCCATGTGTTGTACCTGGGCACCTCTGGGTGTTAGTGGCCGCTGCCTGTCACGGGGTGCTGTATCAAACATCTGAGGAACACTGTGGCACCGATGGGGCGCGGTGCTGTGTCCTGTCCCCAGGAGTGGTGCTTCTGGAGCTGTAAAGATGCCGAATGCAGCGGCAGCCAGCGCCGGGCACGCATGCATTAACATACTGATCAGGAGGTCCCGCGTTTTTAGCACCGCCGAGGCATCATTTGTCAAATGATTTAAAAGGGTTTTTTTATTATTATTAGCCAATTTTTCAATATAGGATTTATATTCCAGATTAGTGCATCATAATGGTGTTTAATTAACATGCCACAGTAAAATACTCATGTCTCAGGTTTTCTGGCCACAGATCTGAGCATATATCAGTCACTTTTTGGAGATCTGGAGCAGCAGATAATGTAAATAAGGCTTCAGAGTCGCTTTCCCCCAGGCCAGCGACGTGGCTGCCACATACGGGTTGCTCATGTTGACCTTTGAACCGAATGGGCTCTGAGGAGAACACTGGAAAAGTGTCATGTGTGGGAAATGTTTCCTTTTCCTTTCGGAGCCGTGAGCATCCCCACAAGGGAAGGACATTCTGCCTTCCCAGGTGTTGTGCAGAGACCCATCGCTGGCACCGTCCCTCCCGTCCTGCCCACGGTGCTGTTGCAGATCGGTCGGTGGTCCCACATGGCACCGGAGCAGCCACGGAGCCTGGCTGGGCCGCCTGGGCCACCAGCACCTCCCATCCCTGTAGCCCCTTAAAGCTCCGTGTGGGACCGCGCAGCCCTGAACAGTGAGGTGCTGCAGGGAGGGAAATGACAGCTGGGTGTGAACTGGGGCCACCCCGCTCACAGGGCATGAGGTTCCCAGTCCCAAGCACGTCTCATGGCGTCGCTCCTCTGTCCTTTTGTATCTGACGCTCTCCTTGGCCACGAGCAGCCAGGCCGGGCAGGTGGCGTTTCGGGGAGAGGTGGGGGCAGTGGAGATCCGGGGGTGAATTGGCCTTTTGTTTTGGTGAACAGCTCCATGAAGCTCCTGGGCTGAGCAGGAGCTAACTACCTGTTTGATAGATTTCTGCCTTTCCTGCAGTGGGGATGCGATGGGAAAAGGAACTTTATTGACTAGAGTTCAGCTGCTCCTGTAAGCCACCACTTGCCTTAAATTGAAATGACATGAGAAGCCTGTCAGCGTTTCATTGCTTCCTTCTGTCGTGCTGATGGTATGCGAAGATCACCATCTGTGGTTCTCTGCTGTCAGGCACACGAGCGGCTGAAACTTTGCAGGAGGATTCTGAGCAGTTTTTTTCTTATCTTTGCAGGTCATGCAATATTTAAACTTACATATCTAAGCAATCACGACTACAAACACCTTTACTTTGAATCAGATGCTGCTACTGTCAATGAAATTGTACTGAAGGTGAGTATTAAATTTTAACACGCCCCAAAATCCTGGGTGTTTCACCACTTGTTAGACACGAAGGTGCTTGGGAGGCTCTGGGAATACGTCAGTGGTGCAGCCCCACTAAGGTGCATTTGCCTCACCGGCGAGCTGCTGCTGCCTGGTGTTTTACTCCTTTCTCAAGCAGCCTCACAGCAGCTGCCCCATTTGTGCATTGCGGCTGCTTTTGGACTTGTCTCTGGGTAACAGCAACTCCGGCTTTCTGCGGGGTTTACAGGAGACCACTGAGCTTTATTGTGTCCAGATAGTTTGCACCTCCAGCCCCACGGGACAGCCGCAACGCCCGTGCCTTGTCCTGGGACACAGGTCTGGTAAGGCACCGCGGTGCTGCTGGTGTGGGGCCCAGCCTCACGGTCAGGGGCAGAGCACTGGGCTTGTGTAACACCAGCCCCTGGTCTGTGACGAGCCAGAGGAGCCGGGAGGGTGGCTGAGCAAAGGTCCCGGCACCGTGGCAGCTCTCAGGGCCACTGCTGGGAGGCTGCAGGAGGCTCCAGTACAGCCATGTGCCGATGTGATGTTTGAGGCTGCAGGTTATAGCCATGTTCAGGGCTCCAGCACGGGCAGTGATGGTGCCAGCACGGGGCTTCTCCTGCCTCTCACATGGCCGTGTACCGAGCACGAGGGTCCTTCTCCTGCCCCAGGACTCCCTCAGTGCCCGTGGTCCCTGTGGTGCACGCACAACACCCTTGGAAGGTTAAACCTGGTTTTCCACAAGCTGATATTCCGTAGCAGTTCAGAGAGCAAAAAGCAATGCGTTTGGTGAGCCATCTGCTATGTTTGCTTTTATTTTCTGTGTGGAGTTAAGAGGATGGACAAATCACTGGCACACCCCAAAACAGCTCTTACAGGAACAGGGAAGCGAGTGTGTTTGGGGGGTTCTGCTTCCCTCGTGTGGGGCCGTTCCCTTTGTCCCCACATTACTTCCAGTGGGCTACCGCAGCCCGGACACTCGGCACAGCCCCGACTGGCCGTAAATGAAGATCTGCTGTGAGTAAGGTGAATGTTCCAGAGAGGAACATCACTGCCTGGTTCCTCTCTCTGCAGCTGCAGATGCCCATGCTGGACAGTGTGTGGCCTTCTGCAGAAGTTGCCAGTTTGTTTTTCATTCCATCAGCATGAGGAGATGTGGGGAAATCCGACTTTTCAAATTAGGCTTTTTACATGATCAAGTGAGAGAGACTGAGGCTTTATTGACCATGAAAATTCCCTATATTTTTATGCCTTAAGCTGTAATATGCAATGAAAGTGAAACACTCTACAGTGCATAAAATTGTGCAAGTTTTAAGCCACAGCGTATTAACCAGCTAATGGCAGACCAAAGGGCATTTTTATCTTTTTGATTCTTGCATTAACCTTCCATTAAAATTATCTATGTGATTATCACAAAGCACTGGAGATAATAAATTTAGGGAATAGCAGGCTTGTTAAATATCATTTAAAAATGCTTTCATCAAGTAAAATGTGCCAAAACACAGGGAAACTCCGAGATCAGCTGAGTATGCAAACATCGTAAGGCAAGAAGTACTTTTATTGAAGCCGATAAAGTCTTTTATTAAACCCATTACGATATTAGACCAGCACTCTGGGCCATGGGGACTGGCTGCCTTCACCCAGAGGTTTGGGTGACAGGGGTGGGATGGGGTGGGAGGGATGCCAGGAGCCTGCAGCTGCCGTGCCCACCCCGTGCCGAGCCGAGTGCCGTGGGAGGAAGAGCTGAAAGCGGCTGAGCACCGAGTGAGGATCCCTCACTACTCTGGGTTGTTCCTGCTGAGCTTTGCTGATGCCCCAGTGGGACCACGGTCACCGAATCCCCATCCAGCTGGGAGGTGTGAGTGTCCCTGCGCTCTGGCCGCCCCGTTCGTGCACTGACCAAAGTGAACACCGTTTCCTGTCTTGCAGGTTAACTATATTCTAGAGTCACGAGCAAGCACAGCCAGAGCAGATTACTTTGCTCAGAAACAAAGAAAACTGAGCAGGAGAACAAGCTTTAGCTTCCAGAAGGAGAAGAAGTCAGGACAGCAGTAGCACCTAGCCTCGAGGAGAGCCTGTCTGCCCAGTTGGGAGGAGGAGACGCTCCCCACCGCCCGAGCCAGGGGGGAGCCAGGACTGTGGTGCTCCTGCTGCAACAGGCTGGAGCTGCCGGGGGAGAAACCTGAATTATCCCGTCTCTCACGGTCGGGAGATGATCCCTCATCGGGGATGGGAAGTCTCCCCTGTGACAAAACAAAGAGCCATATCAGCCGGAAAGAAGACTGTTACGCTTCAGGTTCCTTTGATTAGAAATAAGAGAATGACGTAGACTGGCATCATTTAATTACTGTATTATGTACAATCACAAGAAGAGATGTGATTACATATTATTTCACAGCCTGGTTAAAATAAATTATATACATCTGTAATACACCCACGTACACACAGGTATTGCTTGTGACATGATCAAATTTCTAAAAACAAAATGTAGGACAAATGTATCCATTTTTACTATTAATAAACAGATGTAATCTTTTTTCAAGGTCCATATGATGCACAGTTCTTTTGGGGGGAGGCTGCAGTCCCAGATGGTTTCACTTCTGTTGCTGAAGTGCAGGAGGCAACCGTGAGCCAGGGAACAGCAGCCATTGCAGGGGAGCCGATTGGCGAGGCAGCGCTGTGACAGCCAAGTCTGTTGTGGTTTGTTTTGTTCAAAACCGTTTGTATTTAACTGTGCTTTTCAGCTTTGCATACGATTTATTGGAAGTTACTTGCTGTAGGCAGCACGGTGTTTGGAAAACCAAGGCAGCGTCTCGGTTTGCAAGGAGAGCGTCCTCCTACCCGCGTCAGTCCCGGGACACGGCTCCTGCCGCTGGGGTCTGCTCTTCCTCCCCGAGACAGCTGGCACCTGAGGACTGAGAAATGCCTTCACCTTTTCTTAATATTATTCCTTAAAAGGCAAATTCAAGACCTCCTTGGCACTGGGATTCGTAACTCTTTTGGCCTTGTCCATCCCTACTGCGTCAGGGAGCGCCCGAGCGGGATTGCTGGGGACTGGAGCTGCACTTGGGGCTCCAGTCACCAGACATTAGTCCTTCACAGCTCTCTCCAGTCGCTGCAGCTGGAGCTGGCTGCAGCGCTGCTGCGGGCTTTATATCAACAGAATGCTGAGAGGCGTTTCCTGGAGCTGGTGCGGTGCCGCAGCCCCATGGGCAGCCCTGGCTCCTCCTGCTCAGCTGCGCCGGCCGCAACGCGACCTCTTGCAGTGTCCCACCTTGTTTTGTACAGAGAAAACTTCCTGAGCCTTAACACGTAGTTTGGGGGTAAACACTAAGGCAGAGAGGTCTTTGTGTCACTTAACCTGTTGCGTTTAAGCTCTTGGTTTTTAAAGGTCTCGCCCTCCCGGAGCCGGTGTGGGTGCTGCCTCGGAGGGGGGTCCTGCCCGCGCCACGGAGGCCGGTCTTCACTGTACAGTCTTCCATGATTCCTGCAAAACAAGAGAAACAGTATTTTATAGTACAATATTAATTTTTTTAATATTTTATATGTGCAGATGCAGCACAGATGCAATGGGGAGACACCCCCAATAATGCAATGTACATGACTCCTTTAACCAACTTTGTGAACTATTTAACATTAAAGTTGTTATGTGAATGTTCTTTTGCCACTTAGTTTCGATTCTTTCTCACTGAACTAGAAGGTCGCCTGGGCTGGTATCAGAACCCACCTTAGTCTCCATGTTCCCATGGCTGTAATTCTGTTACCAGCCCCTTACAGGTATTTATTTAGGGTGAGCAGGCAGCCGGGCCACACACCCCTTTGCTTTCAGTAGAGCCTGAGGACGTACAGCATTGGAAACCTCTCTGCTTTCTAAACCCTGGTGACATTTGTGGGCACGTGGTCACTTGCCCCACCGTGTGTGTTTGCACCATCCCATAACCATGTCCCTGGAGCTGGGACATGCAGTGCAGCGCGTCCCCGTGGCGCTCGGGCAGGGCGGCAGGCACGGGGCGCTCCGAGGGCTCGGTGGGGAGCAGGCAAGGTGGGCAGCTTGGCACGAGTTTGCTCCAGAAGAGCCATTTGCAGTTAAAGAGCGAATTCACTTTCAAAGATCAGCTCCAGTGTGGGGGAAACATCCCTTAAATGTGGAAATGGCTGGTGCTCAGGAGAGGAGCAGCCTCAGAACAGACATGACTACTCCCCAGCACTTGCTGAAAGAGTTAAATGGAGCTCGTGGCTGCAATCTGTGCGCAGCTGAACACAGATCCATCACGGGCTGGTCTTTCCCCGGTAGTTGTAGATTTAATTGATTCAGATGGGCATTCAACTGGGTCAGGAAAGCAAGCTGTTCCTTCCATGCCTTGTTACTGGGCTTTGGCAGGAGAGGGTGGCTGCCTGCTCAGGCAGCGAGGCCGGCTCCTCGCTGACCAGCATCCATCACTGAGGCGGCATCAGGAGCTTTCTGCATTGTCTCTTAGTGCTGCTGTTGGAGGGAACCCGGCTTCCACGGGCTCCTGAAGCTTCACGGTCAGTGATGCTCCAAGGGTGCCCGAGCTTTTCTCTGGAGGTTTGTGAAGGAAGAAAGTAGCTGCTGAGCAGCTTTGCCTGCTGGGCAGGGGGAGGTCAGGTGGGGATGGCCCCGGCTGCTGGCAGGCATGAGCCCTCACTGCCTCCTTGGTTTCAGCAGCACCCTGGGAAACAGGAGACCAACCTTTTAGCAGAGAGCACCCAGGCACGTGCCAGCACCCATGGCAAGAGCACAGGGACACCTGGCCTGACCTGAGCTCTGCCGGGGCTCCCCAGGGGTTTGACCCAGACGCCCCTTTGGGTTTGGGTTAGCAGGAGCCTGGTGTGTCCCAGGGGATCTCCAGCTGCCCTCTGGACAACAACAGCAGGGATGGGGCCTGGTCGGGAGCATGAGCTGCACCCACCCCACGCCAGGACAAGCGGGCGAAAACCCATCGTAGGGCCCTGGGTGCAGCCCTGAGATTAATGGGAGGAGTTATTTATGGAGACATGTTTGTAATGGGCCCATGAATTTCATGGAAATGCGCTGCTGTGGCGGCGTGTGGTATTGGGTGCCGCTGCTGCTGCTAAAATTAATGCCCTTTAAATCACATCCCAGTGCAGCCTCCCCAGTGCGACGCTGGGACAAGGACGGAGATGAGGGCAGGGATGTGTGGGCACAACGGGCACAGAGGCCAGGCAGAGCAGCTGGGGTGCCCTGTGCCCCACCCACCACACCCCAGCTGGGTGCTGCAGTGCCCACAGCAGGCACCCAGCACCACCGCAGTCAGCTGGGCGCTGGGAGGGCTGGCCCGGCACACAGCCCGTGCTGCTGCCGCACGAAGGGTTAAGCACTGTCATGTTTTATTCTCCACACACACCTCTCCCTAAATGCAAAAAAAAGGGAAAAAAAAAAAAAATCTCAACAGGGTGTTGTTCACTCTAAAAACCCTAAGCATGATTTGTGAACTCTCACAGCCTTGGTAATCTCATCAGAGTAATGGGATTATATTTCAAATCACCATGGCCTGTTCATTACACATTTAAACTCCTTTGACAGAGGAAAAGTTAAATAAAATGTGTGCGTCAGCCCTGGTTGACTTTCCCAGTTCTCTTTCTTGATTAGACAAACAGATGCTGAGCTCCAAAATGAAAAAATAATGCGCTCATTTATTCATTTTTCTGACAAGTCACAATAGATTTTTAAGTACAAATGAGCCCCCTCCCCAGGTGGGAGCGTGGGGGCAGCAGGCAGCACACCATAATGGGCTCTGAGCCGGTGCTGGGGCTAAACTGGGGCACAACTGGTCGTTTCCGAGCCACAAGCGCAGGGACGGTGCCGCGAGTCCCTCGCTGCCGCCTGACGCGGTTCTCAGAGGAGCTGAGCAGCAGCACTCAGCGCTGCCCTGAGCACAGCCAGAGCAGCAGCAGCAGCGTGGCCCTGGCTGAGGCAGCCCGGCACGGAGCACCCAAACTGGGCACCCACGGAGGTTTCTGGCACCTCTGGCTCGGCTCTGGACTGGAACCCACCTGAGAGGCAGCACCGGTGCTGCCATGGCCATGGCCACCTCCTGCCACAGGCACGGACACGCTCCCATCCCACTCTCCAACTGACCTTTCAGGAGGATCCGGAGCACGGTGTGGGGAGCGGCCAAGCTCGGCCCGAGCACGGTGGGTCTCAGCTGCTGGCTGGCACGGAGCCCCTGAGTCCTGCGTGGGACTTGGCTGGCGGAGCTCAGGGCTCTTCCCAGGAGCTGCTGAGGAAGCAGCACCCGTGCCGTGGGGAGGTGTGGGGCTGCTGGCCAGGCTGCGCTCCCCACTGAAGAGGAGGGATTCTCACTGGGGAGCACTGGGGCTCTATTAGGGAGCTGAAATGCCAGATAATTAGAAATACACCAGCAAACACCATTATTGTCAGGAGAATGCGATCGCATACAGTAATGAAGCAATTATTAATGAGGAACTGCAAGGCTGTCATTAATTTAAGCTTTTCAGGATCACAGACTAAGGCAAGTTAAATGCTAGAGCCAGGGCTGGGCCCAGGGGAGCGTCCCCAAACCGTGAGGTGGGCAGGCCAGGGCCATCTTGCCCCACGTGCCTGGGGTGCCCTTCCCAGCCCCACGGCCTCCCCACCTCGGCCGCCTCACCCAGCACCCTCACGAGCACCGGGAACTCCCATCGTCCATCGTCAGCCCCCGTGGGCAGCCCGGGCGACCGGTGAGGTCGGGGTTGGGCGCAGGGTCGGGGTGCCGGCCCGGCCGCAGCGGCACAGCCGAGATGCCGGTGGCTCCGCGGCACAAGTGCCGGGTGTGTGCGGGGCCGGTGCAGCCGGGAGCCGCTCCCGCACCAGCGCAGCCCCGCGCTGCAATCTGTCACGGCGGCTGGGGCTTGCCGGCTCTGCAATATGTACCTCATGTCTGGGCTGTCATCGGACATAATTCCTCCCTGCTGGCATATTGCTGATTTGTGCATAAGTGATGCATGCAATCCACCTGAGCTCGGAGTCAGGGGTTTCTTGATCTGGGGCTGTCAGGGCAGAGTGTTTTAGTGCCTCCTGCGATTAGCTGGAATTGACAGGCCCTGAGAGCGGGGAATTGCACAACAGGGGAATTAACAGCCAGGGACTGAAGTGGAGTGTGGCACTCGTTTAATCTGCAATTTATCAGTTTACGTGGCTTCTTGTCGCAGGCGGAAGATTACACTCCAAAAAAGAAGGCTCCCGGGTTTTTTTATAATTTCACCTGACAGGGAAGGGAAGGGAAGAGCGATACCCAGGGGCGGCCGCGCTCGCTGGGCTGCCGGGCTGCGCCGTGCCGGGCTGAGCCGCACGCAGCCGCGGAGAGAGCAGCCCCGCCAGGCCAGCCCTGGGGCACAGGCACCCCCAGCCCCCAGCCCGGGCTCAGGGCTCAGCACACCCGGGTCTGCACGTCCCAGGACACCCGCAGCCAGCGCTACGTCGAGCCTCTGCCAGGGTGTTAGTGGTTCCAGCAGCAAATCCCAGCAGCCACGTGCCCGGCCAAGGCTGAGCTGACACCTCTCGCCACCCGGCGTGGCTGCACCCACGGGATGACACTGCGGGAAGGGCAGCCCAGAGCAGGACTCGGTGTCGGCAGGTTGGACCCTCCGTCGGCAGAGCAGAGGTCACGCGCGGGCAGGGCTGCGCCGCAAGGTGCCCACCCCAGCCCCGCCGATGGCTCCCAGGCCTGTGCGGGGTCTCTGCCCACACCTGACTGCAGCTCCAAGGGGGCCGCAAAGCCACAGCCCCCAGCCTGCTGCTGGGTGCACAGGGGGCTCATCTGGGGGCAGGGTGAGCAGCAGCTGCATGGGGTGCTGGGGGCACCGCGGTGCCGCCTCCCGGCCCCCACCGCCCCGCACGCTCTAATTTTGATAATATCATTAGAGGCTGATAATGGTTTCCAGGAACACTGTAGCCTTTCTGCGAGGTGACAGCCTGTAAAGGCAGCATGACAGATAATGTATTCTACAAGGGTACAATAATGTGACTCCGAGCACATTAAACTCCTTTAATGTGGGTGACATACACCTTCCTCTTAACATACATTATCATCCTGGGGGCACCCACGGCGCGCTGCAGCATGGAGCTGGCACCCCGGCACCCACAGACCCTCACCCTGCCCTGCTCCCAGCGCTCCCGGAGCCGGCACTGGTGCTGGTGCTGGTGCCGATGGTGCCGGCGCCCCAGGGCCCCCCCATACAAGCAGGGGCTCCCGCACCAGCCGCGCTCCCCCTTCCCTCGGTGTGAGGAGGTTACACCGTGGGATGCAAATGCTCTTGCTGCGTGTAGGCGATCTCCTTGGCCTTCCTTGGTGGCCTGCTCTGATACTGCAAACCTCTCTCCAACCTTATGGTATCAAAGATTATTTATAATGAATTAAATACGTTTTTAGCAGCTTCTTTCCACACTTAGTGCCATACTTTCACTGCCACTTCAACTTAATTAGGGAGACCTTGCTAAAGAGATGGGAATAAATGCATCTATAGAAATATATCTACGTATAAATGAAGAAAGCAGCCACCACAGGTCAAACCAGTACGTTCAATTTATTGCCCTGGTACATTCATTTGTAAATAGCTTTGCCTTGCTGGTTTCTAAGTGCAAGGCTAATGTTGGAGTGCTTAAATTAATAGTGACGCACACCTTTCATTATTGCTATTAAATTAGGTGCTGGGCTTTGATGGATTCACTTGTTGCTGAACTAAAAGCCTTATAGACGTGGGTGTGCGTATCCATTTGGTTTTACAGCAAATTTAGGTCTTAATGTCAAGCCAGACAGAGCTGAGCGAGCTCCTCCTCAGCACACTCTAATTAGCAGGACGGGCACCTCCTGCGGCCCCAGCCCCGCTCCCCCGGGAGTGACGGCGCAGGCGCGCTGCGGCGAGGACGCGTGTGGAGCCGGGCAGGTTGGGCCCCAGCAGAGCAGGCAGGGATACCAGCTGGCTGCTGCAGGACTCCCCCGCCCAGCTGCGAGTATTTGGACTGTGGTTCAGGTGTGGTACCCCTCGAGGGAGGAGGAGCCGAGCCCCCATGCCATCACACCCGGGGCTGAAAGGCCCCACAGGTCCGTGCCACCAAGTCCCACGGGCACCAGCCCCACACCACTGCAGCATCCCCCCATCCCAATCCCAGAGCACCGCAGGGAGAGATGCACAGAAACATTAAAAACCCCAAAGTCCCTGCAGACATGTGGTGTTATGACATGTAACATCAGCCCTGTCACCTCCTGGGCTCTGACTGATGCACACCGGTGCATGTGACACACAGCATGGCCTGGTGACACCCTCACACCATGGTGCTCACAGGGGGGTCCCACTGTCCCATGCCAACCAGAGGGCTGGTGGTGCCCAGGGAGCCCATTTCTTCTAATTAAAGCTGTGATGAAGAAGGGAAGAGCAGCTCAAGAACAGGGAAAGCAGCGTGGCTCAGCCCAGCCATCACATCCAGCTGCCTCTGGAGATAACTGGGATGGGACAGGTGGAATGTTATCAGCCCTGATGCCAGGGGGCTGCTGGTCTGCTGGGAGCTTGTTCCCCATTTGCAGAGCCTCCCAGAGGCAGCTAACCTAAGGTGTGTGCATGGAGAGAGTAACTCCCTTTGATCTGCAATTGCGGTGAGCCCGGAGCGCTGGGGACAGGGCACGTGCCGGGTGTGTGGTCAGGATCACCACAGCACGGCTGGTGGTGCCAGTGGAAGTGCTGTGCGTGGCACGGCCGTGTCCCAGTGCCACAGGTCCCTCACCTGCAGGGTGCCCATGGCTCCTGCCTCACCTGATATCACCTGGACATTCCTGTGTTGGGTGGATCCCCCACCCCAGGGCCCCTGACCCCGTTCCGGGAGGGGCAGCTGTGGGTAGGCGATGCCCAGGGGCCTGGAGGAGCCACGGCCGAGCGCTGGGGCTGAGCTTTGGGGCACAGGCAGCCCACTCCTGGGCTGTCCCAGTGGAAATGCTGAGTGTGCTGGGGACAGGGACCCACCACACACTGGTGGAGGGCACTGCGAGGTGGCTGTGGGGTGGCTGTGGGGTGGCTGCAGGACGGGGCACATGGCAGGGCTGCGGGGTGTCTGGGGGTGGCTGTGGGGTGTCTGGGGGTGTCTGGGGGTGGCTGTGGGGTGCCTGGGGGTGTCTGGAGGTGTCTGGGGGTGCCTGGGGGTGTCTGTGGGTGGCTGGGGGTGGCTGGGGGTGGCTGTGTGGTGGCTGGGGGTGGCTGGGCATGGCTGTAGGGTGGCTGGGGGTGGCTGGGGGTGGCTGGGGGTGTCTGGAGGTGTCTGTGGGTGCCTGGGGGTGTCTGTGGGGTGGCTGGGGGTGGCTGGGCATGGCTGTAGGGTGCCTGTGGGTGCCTGGGGGTGTCTGCAGGACGCGTGCGGGGCCCAGGCTGAGGCGCCTTTGTTCTGCGGCGCGGTTCCCTCTCCTGGCGTGCCACCTTGAGGCGGCAGCCAGCAGCCCTCCGGCGCCGCGCAGCCTGCGCCCCCCGCCACGGCCCGGCCGCGGCTGCTGCTCGGGCTGCGGACGGGGCCCCGTGCGGCGGTTCCCGGCCGCGGGGACACACGGGGCCGGCCGAGGCGAGGCTGGTCTCACTGCGGGGTCTGTCCATGGGCTGGGACCTGCTTCTCCCCCTGCAGAGCATCCCCGCGAGTCCATAAACGTTAAATCCCCACAAGACTGTTCCTCCTTCACACTGACCAGCCATGAACGAGAAGCTCTGATAACGCCCCAGTCCAATCACCTGCCAATATTTGTTCTGTTTTAATGAGACTTTGGGGTTGGGGATTTTTTGTTCTCCTGGAGAATTTTCTGCCTTCCCTCTGGTCCAGGTGATGAAACAGAACCAGCCACAGGAGGAGCCGGCGCTCAGGGCTGAGCAGAGGACTTGCCGCAGCCCTGCCCGCAGCCAGTGCCCTGGTCTGGGGGGTCGCAGCCCCTCGCCAGCCACGAGCTGTGCCCCCGACCAGGGCATTGGCCGCGGGCAGGGCTGCTGGGCAGGGGTCTCGCAGCAGAGCATCATCTAGCCATGGGCTCTCCAAGCAGCTGGCATCAGCAACCAGGTCACCATCTAGCCTGAGGGACCGACATCCCTGTGTCCAGAGCTGGGGCAGAGACATCTGTTCATCACAGCTTCCCTACGGACAATGGGGCTCCCGAAGCACCCAGGGAGGGGGGATGCAGCCGAAATAGGGGGAGCGGGAGGCTGTAGGTAGGTGGGACAGGCAGCCGTGTCCGGACATGGTGTGGGGAAGGTTTGGCAGGGGGAGCAGGGGACGTGCTGGCTCCTGCTGCCCCGCTGGCTCTGGTGCTGCCCGATTGCCTCTGGCTGTGCCGGGAGATGCTCCCCCATAGCAGAGCGATGGCCACAGTCCCAGCCCTCCGCTCCAGGGCTGTGGGTGGGGGCCTGGCTGACCCTCCCCGTGCCCACACTGGAATGTGACAGGTCCCACGGCTGCTCTGTGCCCCGTCTGGGACCCCTCTGTGGCAGTGGCACCTGGGCACGGGCAGCACAGACACACAAACTCCCTTCCACGCCGCTCCTCAGCATTTCAGAGATAATAAATTGCTAATCAGCAGCCACCCCTTCTTTGGTGTCCTGTGCAGCAACGCTCCAATAATTAATTACAAACTACAATACTGATCAGCTTGCGTGTACGCCGTCTGCACTGACAATCATTAACCATAATATGAAATTTATAATGCTGGGACGTGGAACCCCGTGAGATGAACTGCTCTGCTTTTTAATCAGCTTTATGGGATGATATAATGCATTGATCGACAAAGACAAGATACAGCACGCGTTCCTGTGTCTATAGCTGTGCAACCTTATTAATTTAGATTTACAAAGAGTTGCTTGATCAGGAGGGGAGCGAGCTGGTGAAGCGGCACCGCACAGGATGGACTCGTGCAGGACCCCACCGGGGCGGCAGCTGGGGGGTCCCTGGGCGGGGGGGACCGGGACTGACATTGCCAAAGCCTCGGCTCCCCCAGCTCTGGGCAGTGCTCCTCAAAGCCCAGCTGTCGTGGCACAGGGCAGCCCCCGGCATCAGGCAGGGTGCAGCACCCATCCTGGGTGACGTGGCGGGACCCCAGTGGGTTTGTCTCGGTCTGATGACGGTGCCCGTCCCAGAGACGTGGTGCTGGGCAGCCTGTGCCTGCCTGCACGTACATGCCCTGCCTGAGCCCTCCCTCCTGCCCCTGAAACGCATCTGTGACTGGGCCATCGCCTTCCCAACCAGTACGGCCCAGTGGCGGCCGGACAGCTGGTAACCATATTGGTGTGTCGTGGGCTGTCATATCGCATTTGCACGCCTGCGCTGCGCCGCACCCGGGGAGGCTGGGCCGTGGTTTTCAGGTCAGAGCCTGCAGCCAGCAGGAGAACAATTCCCAGTTCCCCACCAGGACTTCAACTGTGACACGGCCCAAACGTGGCTCCTCTCCCCCTGGCAGCAGCTCCATGCCACGGCCACCCTGTCACCACGGCCACCCTGTCACCCTGTCTATCCTGTCACCGCAGCCATTCCCCAGCATGTCCAGCAGACCCGGGGTTCCGCTGGGCAGGGCCCACCTGCAGCCATGGCCTGTCCCGCAGCAGAGGAGCCGGCAGGGCCGCGGCCGCCCCGGCGCGGGGCCGTGCTGGGTGCCGCAGCGCGGGAGCGGGGCTGTGCTCCATGCAGGGAGTGCAGCCTGTCAAAAAATCAGGTTTCATGCCTTCTATTTCAAAGTTTAACTAATAAAAGAAACTGAGAAGCTGTGGCACACTCAGGCTGCTGTTAGGCATTTGATTTGATTTAATAGCAGATGACGTTTTGATTAAAAAATTAGCTCTATATGATATCAATAGAGCCCACATTAAAAGGATTAGGAACTGGCTGACTGACAGGTCTCAAAAAGTAGTTGTCAATGGGGAATCATCATCTCACGATGATGTTTAACGTTTCCATCCACAAGCTGGGAGTAAATACGAAATCAGTGCTGATAAGTTTGGGGATGACAAGGATTAGCAGGAAGGTGGGAACACTGACGGGGGGGCTGCAGGGGCTACAGAGGGGCTGCAACACTGCCCAGTGCCAACACAGGAACCCTGTGGCAGCTGAGCCCGGCAAAGGACAGGTGACCACAGGGCGGGGGGGGGGGGGGGGGGTGTCAGCATGGTCTTGGCCCCCAAAGCAGGGCATGAGTCCCATTTGTGTGGCCAGAGTGAGGTGTAGAGAAGGTGCAGGAGGGAGCCAGGGCCCCCCCCCAACCTTCCCCAGGTTCCCTGCACGGGGAGGCTTTGCTGCACGGCTGGCTGGTGCAAGGATTGCTGATGGGATGGGAGGTCACCCAGGGAAGGACCAGTGAGGGTTTGGTACTGGGAATCAGCTGAGAAATGGAAGGACCGGAGTGTTTGTGGCCGAGCCCAGGCAGGAGCATCACTCTGCCCCAGGGATGGGTGCACTGGGACCCACAGCCCCAGCAGCCCCCATGGGCCAGGGCCCCGTTTCATAGGGGGATGTATGAGAAGGGAAATGTGCAGCCAGCCCGCAGCTCCGCTCTGTCAGCGCTGCGCTGGGAAGAGCAGCAGCCACCTCTGCTGGAGCTGCAGGCAGGAGGGCTCACAGCACCGCTGGCAGGGCCGACACCGGCACCCGGGGCTGGGCCCGGGCCCCTCGCACATGCAGATTCTGCATGTCCCCCGTCTCCTGCCCAGCGTGGTGTGGCTGAGCTGCCCTGGGATGGAGGGTCTGGCAGTGCCTCGTGGGTGTGTGCCGTGCCGGCACAGCCCGAGCTGCTGCCACAGGACGAGTCACTGGGACACGGTCACCCCAAACCGCTCAGGACGCAGCGCTGGGGCTGGAGCCGTGGCTGGGGGCACGGTGCTGCCGGGACCGGTGCCACTGGCTGCTCCCCGCACGGGCCGGGGCACGGCCGCAGCTCCTGCTCTGCCAGCTTCAGCAGACGGGGGTTTCAGCAAGGCAGAGCATTAGTGCAGGGAGCGTGCCTGACCCACAGTAACTCCCAGCTGTGAATGCTTTCAATTAGCGAGCGCCGGCACTCAGCCTGCTGGATGTGTTCATTAGTGACACGGCCTGGCCACGCCGTGACAAGCCGCCGACAAGCCCGTCTGAGGGACGCAGAGGGTTTCGGCTGTGGCACAGCCACTCGCATTAGCGCAGGCAGGGGAGAGGCCGAGGTGCCCCGAGTCCTGCAGTGGAGCGGGGCTGTGCTCGCACCGCTGCCTGCGTGGGGACAGCATCACCCACATCCCCAGCAAGGGCAATCGGGAGCCCGTGACGGTGCTGCCCTGTCCTGGGCTCAGCACATCCGTCACTGGGAGAGGCCTTCGCAGAGCCCCTGGGGCCACCACGAGTGCTGAGTGCTCCGAATCCCGCCGAGCAGATGGCCCTGAGCCACCTTCCAGACACCTGGCAAGCAGAAGGACACGTCCTGGCCTCGGCCGGGGCGGGGGGAGCTGCGGGGCCCTTCGGTGCTTCTGTGGGACCCTTTGGTGCTTCTGCAGGGCCGCAGCTCAGGGGACCCACTGCCCTGGGGTCACGTCCTGGCACAGCCGCGGTGCTGCCCGAGCTCAGCCCTGGCATAGGATTCCCTGCCGGGCACCACGGCCCTCCCGGCTGCCCTGGGAGCCGGCACGGCTCCGGGAGCTGCGAGCCCGGCAAAGGCCTCGTGCTTCCACAGGGCTCGACTGGCCCAATAAAAGATTATCAGCTAAATAAAACAAGAAGTGAGCGATGCCACCGTGCCCTGCTGGATTGAAATTGTGTGAGCAAAGTGGTTTTCTCGGGGAGATTTATTTCCCCTGCCGGCTGCAGGCAGCCAGCCCAGCCCAGCCAGGGAGCCTCTCGCGCCGAGGCCACTGCTCCCTCCCGCAGTCAGCACGCGGCTTTTATTTCATTTTTGAGGGAGCCAGAAGGATAAAGGAAATACAAACGTATTCCCATCACCCACATGTGCACACACACACACACTCACCAGCATGAGCTGCACGCTCTAGTGCTGCTCCCCCACACGGCAGGGCCCAGGCAATGCCCCACTCCCAAAACCCCACCTGGAACCCACAACTGAAGCCAGGAGGGTGACCTGGCAGCCAGGGCCAGCACCAGTGCAGGCAGCACCTTGCTTGGGGGGGGTCTCTGCCCCAGAACCCAGCCGAGGAGGAGGCAGGCAGTGGGTGCGGAGGGCAGCAGACCTGACGGTGATGGATGCTGCTGCAGACAGAGCAGTTTGGGCCACGGCAGAAGCAGCTGTTGCCGTATCTGCTGCCCCGGGGCAGGTCACACGAGCAGCAGCTCTGCAGCACTTCGCTTGGCTCCGGCCCGGCACTCACCGGCGGCCGCAGGGCAGAGGATGGCAGGGCCAATGTCTCCCCCACCCCGTGAGCTCAGCATCCCGCAGCAGCTGCCATCGCTCCTGCTGTGGTGCCCAGTGCCCACAGAGGCTGCGCACCAGACGCAATGAGTCGCCGGGGGCTCAGGGAAGCCCTGAACAAAGCTGGGGGGGGGGCTGCCGGTGGGGGGGGGGGGGGTCCAACCCAGGGGCTCTGCCCACTGCAGCCTGTGGGGAGCTGCCAGCACACCGAACACGCACTGTGTGTGTCCGGCCGCTGCTCAAGAGGGTGTCAGTCCCCCGCGGGTGCTTTGGCAGTGGTGGAGCCTGGCACTGCTTTGCCCTTCCCTGCCCGCTGCACTCTCTGGTTTCAGTTACTGTCCCCCCGTAATGACCAGGACTGGAACGTGCCCCCCAGGCTGGGAAGCTGCCGTTACATCCCCAGTAACTGTAAATATCGCAAAGCGCTGGAGTCAGCAGTCCTGCTGAATTTTGCTTTCAACATCTGCAGCCCAATAAATCTTTGTCTCCTTCAGGTGAACCGAGCTCTCCGCCCGGGCACCACTTTACATCCCTCAGCACCATCACAGCAGCAGCACCAGCCCCAGCAGGGTCCTGCCACTGGCCCCGGCTGTCGCCTCACGGGGACTCGCAGGAGCCACGGGCAGCCCCGGCTCCGGCAGCACGGAGCAGCCGCGCTGCCACGGGCCTGGCAGCCGCCGGCACCGCTCACTTTGTGCCAAAACCCTTCTACTCACCAGACCTTCACTGGGCTTTTTTTTTTTTTTAATTGTTTTCAAAACAGATTTCATGTGGTCCCAAAATGAGACCATGATTGTAAATTAAAGTGTAATTAGCCTTTACGCTTTTATATTCATTAACTCTTCTCTGTTAATGATGCAGAGGCTGGAGCACAAACCCAGCATTATGAAACCACATCCAGGAAATAAAATAGTGATTTAGATAATGGCCAGAATGTATTGCTACTTACACATAATTAAACAAATGCTCAATTTACACTTGGAAACATGAATGAATGTTGATTAACCCCAGCCCAACGAGTCTGCTGGCGATGTGGTTAAGTGGCTGAGCTGCCGGCGGGGCTGGCAGCGGCGGGCAGGGCAGGGCACCCACCGCCCGCGACACACCTGCCTTCCCAGGTGCTGCTCAACCGCGCAGCCGCCCTGGACCAGCCTCACGGCCACGGCCCCTGGGCAGGCTGGTGCCAAAAGCCCCCCCGCCCGGAGCGATGGCCCCAGCACCGCATGGGTGGCGGTGAGCGTGGGGGCTGCTGCCATGAAGCGGCCGTGCCCGGCTCCTCGCGGGGCCGGCGTGGGTGCTGCGCCTTTGCCAGGGGCTGAGGAGCCCCAGTTGTCACGCCCAGCCAAGCAGCCCCTCGCGCTGGAAGGATGCGCCGTGGGCAAGGGGGTGCCAGTCAGCCGTGCTGGGGGGTCTGGTTGCTGCTCCCACCCGGGCTGCTTCTGGTCCCCCTGTGCCAGTTACTATGGAGACGCAGCCTCGTTAGCGCGGGAGGAGACTAACGAAGTCCACTTTGCAGGGTAACAGTTTCTGCAGCACATCTGGACCAGAGGAGCTCCCATAGAGGGCAGGGGCCAGGCCCCAGCTCCAGCTCCTGTGGGGGTGGCACAGTGTGACCTGGGGGGCTCCTGTGACCCTCATCCTGGTGGGCCCAGGGACAGCTCAGGCCCCTATAAGGCACGGGTGGGTCTGGGTTCGGTGCCAAGCGGGGCCCCTGCGGCATTTCCCGATGACAGTGGCTGCAGGTTCCTGGCACGGAGAAGGCAGGGGCTGCACCCGACCAACACAGCCCTGCAAAGGCATCACCCTCCCAGAGCCTGACCCCAGCCGTGCTGAGCACAGGGGACCCCTGCACAGGCTCTGCAGCAGCAGGAGCCAGGGGAACACTGGGGAACCCCTTACCCCATCTCCGGGCTGGTGCCCTGCACTACACAGAGCACAGGATGGTGCGTCTGGCAGCACCCTGCTCCCCCCACCCCAGTTTGGTCTCCTCACCAGCACCCTGTGCATCCCTCAGAGCAGGAACGGAGAGCCTGGCGCTGCTGGCATGGCCTGTCAAGACCTCTGCTCCCAGGGACTCCCCATTCATGGATCGTTGGCTCAACAGGCCATAATGGCTCCATCTATCGGGGTCAATACGGGTGCCTTTGACACATGATAGACAATTATTGCTCCTGCTTAGAGACTTTTTAGTTCATGGATCATTGACCTGATGGGCTGTAACAGCTCCGAAGGAGGCTGCACACCCCTGCACTTAACTGCCCCGAGGAGCCAGCGCCTGTGTAACATGAAACATGCTCTCCCCAAAACCACACTCCCCAGCACAGGTTACCAAAGGCCCTGACAGCCCTTCTGGTGAGGTGGCCATGGAGGAGAGGCCAGGAGCCCAGGAGAAAGGCCAGCACATCGCAGCATCCTGTAAACACCAGGGGCAGGAGCAGGGTGCAGGGGCTGGGGTTCACCTCCCAACGTCCGCAGGCTGGAGCTCCCCTCTCCGACAGCAACTTCCAGGTATATGATTTAATGAAAGGCACAATAAGAAGTGAAACAATTAGAATTTCTGCCTCATTATCATGGTAATCTTATCAGTCGGATAATGAGGTATTAATGGAGATTTAATGTGCCTCTCATAACAGAATCCCTTGGAGAAAACACATAAGGAAATTGCTGTAAATCCACTTAATGATGGAAAGGTCCCCAAACACCATATTCCAGAGGATGAAAAATGCTGGATGCAAATGAGAGAGAATCAAGGTCAATAACACTGCAGGGACCGAGCTCACGGCAGCAACACGCCGCTGCCGCGTATCCATCCCGGTCCTGCCCTGTCACCCACCCATCCTGTTCAGGTGGCGGGACAGGGATGGGATCCTACTGTTGTGGGGCTGGGGTGAAGAAACAACCTGTGTCAAGCAGCCGGCCGGGCCGTGTCCTCCCCCTGGAACTGGAGCTGGTTGCCCATTTTGGCACTGCCCACCTCCCACCCGCTGCTGGTGCCCACGTGAGGAGCCAGGCCTGGGGACAGGGCCCTGAAGAGCCAGGCCTGGGGACAGGGCCCAGCAGCGATGCTGAACAGACAGCTCTAGTGTTTGTGTCCAGGCTGGCGCTGCCATCCCCAGCACGGCTGCTGAAGGGGTGGGAACAAGGCAGAAACATGAAGCCCAAGCGGTTAAACTGCTCTCCTTTTAATCAGTTTTTACAGAATAATACATTAATAATCACGTTAGAGACAGTATGGGTTTCCTGTATACAAGATTGTGCAAGCTCATTAATTTAGATTTATAAAGGCTTTACCAGTTTCAAAGAGGAGAGGCAGTACAAAGCTTTTAAATAGAGGTAAAGCACAATTAAAAGGTACAGAACACACACCACTAACTCAGCAGAGATTAATTCTCAAGTAGTACAGGCTCAACCAAGCCACCGGCTGTTCCCCAAGCAGCAGGCCCCTTCCCCGGCCCTGCGCACCGCTCCCCCGCTGCCCCGCCAGCCGGGGCCTGCGCAGCCCGGCCCGCAGCACAGCCACGCACACCACGCTCGTGCCAACACACCCCCCTCACTGCTCCTCCTCCCTCCAGACACCATGGCCCCAGCAGTGAGTTCCCAAACCTCCGCCAGGATTTGGCCTGTCAGAACACAAATGTTTCCAAGCGACATGACCCAACACCGCGCTCACCAGAAACTCACCTCACAGGACACAGATCACCTCCTGGCTTTGTTTCCTGATTTTTATGGCAGTTACATTCAGCATTTGGTAGTATCAGGTCTTCAAAACAAAAACTTTTGAACTGAAATACTTAGGGGGCCATGCATGTCCCAGATCTCCTTAGAGAGGATTCGGAAAAGCTTCAAAGAGAAATCTCAGGTAGGGTTAGGAGCAAGAAGGAATCTCCTAGGGATGAACCAACAGCCCTTTCACTCCTCTGCCCACAGAGGGAAATACCTCTGCAGTATTGCCAGGCATGGCCACGCCATCCGTGCGTCGGGCAGCTCCTCCAGCCAGCCAGCCTCCTGCCCTGATGCCAAGGACCGGCCCAAAGTCCCTGACTGCAGCCTGCTACCAGCCCCTGACCCCGGAACGTTCCGCCCGCCCCGCAGGGCCTGGAGCCAGTTCACTGACAGAAAGCACCAGATCACAGCAACAGGTCTGAGGGTGGCACCGTCTGGCAACAGTCCTGTCACTTGTGGTCCTTTATGCGCCGTCCTTTCACCTTTCCTGTTGCACACCCACACCTCACAACAGCACTGCCTACACCTGTCACCTGCCACTGGAAACAAAATGCTATGGAACACGGGGGGGAAACAGGAAGAGGGTATCACAGGGTAGCTGCAGTTCTCTGGGAAGCCTAATTCCCTACTACACCTATCAAGACTACAGAAAGGATTTTCAGAGTAGGATGAGAAAAAGAAGCAAAGGACCATCTTGCTATGAAGAGTCGCAGCTCATCGGGGGCTCATGGGAACACTCACTGCTTGTCAAACAAGTAAATCGCAGTAAAAAAGACTCCAGTTCTTGTGAGTATTTTTCTAGGCAGAAAACCAAAGTGGTAAGAGTCGTGAGGGGAATGGGTCTTGCCCCTTCCCTAAAGGGGAGCGAATGGGAAAGACCCGATGGAGCTGAGCAGAGCCTGCTTGCCAGGCTGCAAACACAAGCAACTTAAGTGTCTTTGTGCCTTCTTAAGGATCAAACAAATCCTCTCCTCGACTAAAACCCAAACTGCAGGACTAAAAGAGCTGTCACACATCGGTCTTTCCATCTGGATATTCAAGTAATCGTTAAATATTACAGGACACTTCAATATAAATAAATTTATATTGCTTTAGATATGATCTGGCCATATCTTGAAGGGCAGATTTGTGCTTCGCTGCTGAGTGTTATTGGTCAGGGCTGTGCTTGCAATATTGAGTTATGTGTTCAGCACCAGAACCCATCAAGGCTAAATAACTAGAATATTGCAATGCTACACAGGCTGAGTCACCACAGTAAGGCAGATCAAAGGAATTTTGTTTCTACTGAGTATTGCTCCTCCACACAACCAGGTCCCTAACAGAGGAGAAAGACTATAAATAAAAGAAAGAAGTTACTGTCCCACCCTCTCACCTGTGATTAGTTTGGCAAAAGCCACTCTACTGAGTTACAGATCAGAGCCTGGAAAGTAAGTGTCTGATTATGCCTTGACAAGTAGCACAGCCAAATCAAGCACTTGATACTGTACACAAATCACTCTGATTTCAGTTAGCCAAACCATTTCCCCAGTGTTTGCAGGTTTTAATCATCAAAATGCACCACTCCCCCCCAAAAATCAATCATATTTTGAAAAGAATGAGAGAAGGATTCTGTTTGTCTTTATCACTCACAGACACCAGGTCTTAACACGTCCCTCTGTCAGAAGTGCAAGGAACACTCTGGGAAGAGCCAGAAATAATACTGACATGAAGAGGCTGAGTGCTCGCTGTCCCCTCTCAGGGTAACGCTGGCTGGAGGAGAACAGCAAGTGCTCCTGTACAGGTACCAACCACCGGCCGTCACCCAGACCCTTCGCTCCTGAAAACTCCACCTTGTGCATAAAAACTCCTTTGAATTGGAACTGTCAGTTTAAGGGAAAGGTGGGCTGAGAAATCTATAAAACACCCTGAACTGATGTCATGATATGTTTCATAAAGAACAGTGTTCTATTTTAAAATACTCCATATGAACAGTAAAACTTGCCCTGCTGCACAGCAGACAACACGAAGAACATTGAGTAAAAACATTCACTGAAACCCCTGGCATATGTATTTAATGTCACTAATCAAAATATATATTACAGTCCAAGGTTCTGTTAAGGATCTCTGTTTGGGGTTTATACAGTATACACAATATTTCAGAAAAAATATTACAGTAAGGTATTTTATTTCTCCTTTTTTATATTAGGCTTATCTATTGTAACTTACAGTCCCTCTCCTCTCTATACCCAAACCTTTGTAACGCCCTAATGCCCTAGCCAAAAAGTGGTTAGCTATCTATAAGCCCTGTCTATTATAAATTCCAGTTTTAGAAATTTCAGTAATCTTAATTACATTTTAATAAATAGTTCAGTTTGCCCTTTTTTTAACCTGATCCTTTCGAGGAAGTCCTTCCATCACCAAAACACAGTGTGTCACAACCTGTTAGAGGTCAGAGAGGCTTTTGCTTGTTTATTCAAAGGATAATGAGTCCAAAGATAGTTGCAACACATTAAATATAGGTATATAATATTTACACTGTCCTCTTGGATTTTCAATTTAGGTGAAATACAATCGGTAACTAATGTCAGCTACTACAAACTTTCAGTGTGGCTGGTGTTTTATTAATAAAAGGTGTATTAAGCTAGAAAGTCTGCTAAGTGGTTGCCCTGATTCTTCTTGTTTCAGTTTTCTATTAGAAATTAAATGAAGTGAATTGTTCTGGTGAGTAGGAATTCAGGGAGTGGGGTGGTGGGAAAAGCATGAAGAAGTTTCTGCATGTTTTGAGATTCCAAAATACCTGAAAACTGTGGTCCCTTTTGCAGTGCCAGTAGCTACAGGGGGGAAAAACGCAACCGAAAGAGAAGAGGAAGAAGTTGTTAAATTAATTAGTAAAGGTGTGTTGTAAAATGCCTCAGTTCTGTACAGTATGATACAAGGAAAGTCTCTTCTTCAGCTTTTGCAGCTGTTGTACATTCTCACACACTCCCTCCTGCTGACAGGCTGCCCATACCCGTGCTGTGTGCTACTTGCGCTCATCGATGGTTTTGATGAATTCAACGGCTGCTGTGAACTGCATCCACCAGTACGATTCTTCTCCAGACAAGCAGTTGGCATAGAAACTACTAATGTACTGAACAGTGGACAGCAAGCAAGGTGGATTTGCCTGAGGGTCAAAGAAGAAAGAGATGGAGCTTGTTTGCAAAGCTGAAGTGTTACAGGATACAGCCCACAAGCACAGTTCTGTCTGTGGAGTGACCTGCACACGTTCCCAGCACATGGCTGCGTAAGGCAGCTGCAGGGTACTGGTGGTTCCCCCGTTCTGCAAGCCCAGAACACATCACACTTGATGGAAGGAGCGTTTTTTCCAACCAGCAAAACCAATTAGCTGGGCAAGAGAAAGGGCAACGCTGGCAAAACCCGTACCAGGATTCACCAAGGATCTCGGGACGCAGGACAGCCTATTGTTTCAGCATCTCTGGTATGACAGACCCTTCCCCACACACCCGTAAGCCAAAAGGCCTCAGCAACACAACGCTGGTCAGTCCTGGTGTGGATCTTGGCTCTGAAGGAGGACAACGTTAAGCAGGCACAGAGGGCAGGTGCCGGTGGAAAACACCTCAGAAAGCCCCTCTCCACACAGAACACCTGCACCCCTGTTTCCCTGGTTCCAAAGTTTGTGTGGATTCAAAAACCACCATTGTGACCACACTTCTGTTGTTTCTATTTAAACCCAGGGAATTAGACCTTGTTCCTTGTCCAGCATGCTCCCAGCTACACAAATGCATTGTTTTTCCTCCTAAAATCAGCTTGTTTATTAGAAGAATTAGCTGGGGTTTGTGATCTTTGCAAAAGAACTCACCTTTATGAGAACAAAGACCAGAACAGGAACAAAATCATCTGCCCCAGGTACTGAATCTTCATTTGCCAGGCTAAGCAGGTTCATGATGGTGGAACACATTCTCAGGATACACTGCACCTTGTCCCGGGGGGTTTTGTAAGCGCTGATTGTGCGGATTTCCGACTGTGCAGATGGCCACGGTGCCTCCCGGAGATACACCTAGGAGAAAAACACAACACAGGGGCACTCTTTGTGTGTCCAGGTGACTGCTGTGCACTGCAGAGCATCTGAAGCACCACAGACTTGCAGGCTCCAGAGAAATGGGAAGCTTTAAGGCAAGGTGGCTACACTACGCTCACAGCAGAGGTGGCTTCCTGCTGTGTTATAATAAAAAACTGCAAGGAGCCAGTGCTCCCAGTGCAACTACTAATATAGTAATTAGCCTGTACTTGTCCAGAGCCCAAATGAAGGTGGAGCTGTATGCCTCAGTCTTCACTATCAACAGCTTCACGAACCCTCACTGTTCTGAGTCATACGCTTCACATGCTCAACTGAGAACTAGGAAAGCTGCAAACATCCAGCCTCTGACAGACTTCTTAAGCCTACCAAGCTGCTTTTAGTTCTCCTGTTCACCAGGAGAAAGTGAAAGCACTGGGCAAATTCCAGAGCTCTGCAAGGTCCCACTAATTGTGGCTGGTTCAGCTCGTTAACCTGAGAGCTGTGAAGCACAGCCACGGCACAGGAATCACATGGGCAGCGTAAAGGATTCAAATTGTGTCTGTGGAAGCAAATTACCAGAAAGTTACTGTGTCTTAGGGCAGTGTAGCAGCAGTTATTCAATCTCACTGTCAGGACAGAGGTGGCAAAATCAGAAAAAAACAAATGTGGAAAGATCAGTCAGAGGGAGATGGCAAAGCAAGGCCAGGGCACAGTGTTCCTGCAGGATACAGGAGTCACAGAGAGAAAAGCAGTGCTTCTACCTGCAAAACCCCAGCTCTCTCCAGCCCAAACACAACACAAACCAAGCACCCCAATGCACGTATGAAAGCGAAGGGCAGGAGAAGCTGTTACCTCAGGGATCTGAAGTGCTTTGTGGTTTGCAGTCACTACTTTAGATAACCTCTGGATGTGCTCATGAAGGACCCTGGAAACAAACACAGAAAACAAGAGTGTAAGCAGCAGCCAGCCAGTAATCCCCTCAGGTTTCCCCTAGTTTTAAGTTTAATACCAGAGGGAAAAGCTCAGGACTGTGTATAAGTGTGACAGTAAACCTGCAGGTAATGGGCACCAGGTCGATAAGAAATGCAGAGGATTTTGCCACACAGTTGAGTACAACCACACAGCCAGTACAGTATATGTTCTAAGAGACAAAACCCCAGACCCCCAGTGCATGGGAAACACTGTACCACCACAGGAAACGGGAGGAGTGAGTCCTGAAGCAGATTCTGATCATTCTCTCAGCATACACACTTGCAGATCAGAAGTCTGCACACAAAGTCATTGCACTTCCATCTTTACTCTGTTCTAGCAGCTTGCTGCCAATACAGACTTCTGCACATGATGCTAAAGCTCTTCCTCACTCTTTCACAAGACATTCTGAAAGGAAACGTGAGCTGGTACAGCAGGGTTGACTAAGTCAGGTCTGCACATGGAGACTACACACCAACTGCATGAGAAAGCAGGTGCTTCGAATGACATGAACGTACTGGTCACGCAGAATGTCTCCATCCTGGTTTGGGTAGAAGGCGAGTTTGAAAATACGATTCATCACACTGCGTTCTATAGCTAATTGTGCATCCTGAAGCTGTTCTTCACTGGCATTCTGCCATATGGCATCCTGAGCCATAGCCCCATACAGGAACTGAAGGAAATCCTCCACTTGAGCTGTTTTATCATCTGCTGCTGTGAGCTTCTGGAAATCTGACAAAAAGGGAAAAGAGAGAGAACATACAGTTAGGTAAAAACACAGTTGCTGATAGGTTGTTCTGGAAAGAAGAGCCCATAAAATACTCCAGGCCTCTTGCTGGGCAGCACTGAGGCTGTTTTGCCCATGCCCCAGTAAGGGAAATACAAGCAGAAACACTTGAAATAACTAGATGAATTAAAGGAAGAGCCTACAGAACACATTTAGCAAAGCATATGGTCAAACTACTCTACTCGACACCGTGTTAATCACTTCCCCTGCAGTACCAGTCCCTATGCCTTCTGTCCAGCCACCCACTGAGGTAACGCCTGGAGCAGTCGCTGGGAGGAACCAGCGCATGCAAAGTTGTCAGATGCTGGAGGTGGGACAGGGGGCTGGGGAGAATACCAATAAACCCCACGTGTTCCATTTCCTACCCCCACCTTTATTAAGTATGCAAAGCAGCAACAGTCATATTTATCTGCAAAACACAGAGTGATGCAGCGTGACCAAATCACGGGGCATTCGTCAGCTTCATACTCAGAGCACTCTGCAGCAGGAGACAACTGCCACTGCATCTGCCAGCAGCCTCAGTGCCACAGTTGCCAGTTTCTCTTTTAGATCATCCAGAAATAGCCGACTCCTTTCTGTCCAATAAAAGGGCTTTAACTCCTTCCTGGGTCACTCCAAACCAGAGCTTAAACCCCAGAAGGTGTAAGCTCTCATTCTCATTCCTGGCTTTTCAGACACGTTTCATACTGTATGCTCCAGGAACAAGAACTGACTCCACATTTCTTATGCATTTCATTAAGTCAGGTATGTACATACAGAACATAAAAGAAGCTATTTCTAAGTGACTCTTTTGAGAGTGTTGCCTTCCTGGTGTGATATTCTTTATGCTATGAGATTTCTGAATCTTTGATTCCTTTGTTTCATTCTACTACAATTCCCCATATCTTCCCCAGGTTCTGTACTGAAGACAGAATGCTGCAACTTTATTTATGATTTATCAGTAGACCTAGAATAATTAATAGTATTCATGCTTCTTCCATTGGGCAGATGCTAGATAACATGATTTAGCAGAACTTTTTAGGCCAAGTGAGGTCAAATTACCTTCATCCTCTTAGCCCATGAAAAATGCAGTGCCAGTGGCTTAGCTGCCACCACATACTGTTAAATCACAGTAATCTCTTGATTTGAGCCATTAATTCAGCAGCTGAACTGGAAGCTGTTTTAGGGATTGGCTCCTCGGATCAGAAGGTGCATTTTAAAATGTTAACCCAAGCCAGCACCTAAATGTGCAGGAAAGGAATATAATCGTTCCACAGTCTGCATTAATCTCACCTTGAATAAACTCCCTTATTTTCTTTTCTTTGCTCTCCAGCAGTAACCTCACACACACTGTGGTGAAGTATCTGTTGGCCACTTCTTTGTCTCGCAGGACTCTCTGCAGCAGCCTCTCCAAGTGTGCTTGTGTCGTCTGCAGGCCTTGGCGACATCGAGTTAAGTAAGCGATATATGGAGCTCTTTTCCTAAAACAAAGGGTGTCCTACATTAGACTCCTGATAAAGACAGAGCTAATAGCTTTATAAACTGTTCTGTTGTAGTGCAAAAGGAATTCTCAACCTGACAATTTTAAAACGAAGTTCTGTCTTATACAGATTTCTCTGGCTGAATCCACTGCCCTTGCAGCGCTCTGAAATGCAAGACTGAAGCAATGTCAAGCAGCATCTCTGGTGATTTAACCCAAGTTTATTACTACCTGGACTGACTTGAAGTCCAAACCTTAAGCCATTTGCAGTAGGTGAGCCAATTTCATACTTCTGTGGAGAAGCAGAGATGTAATAACCTGATTTGGTTAAGTACAATTTAAATTAAAAAGGATCTTCCCGAACTCTTAATAAATACACATGTTTGGAAAGCCCTTCATAGTGAGACAGTGACCCAAGCACCTGTAGTCCTCTGCAATAGACGCCAGCAGCTTCCGACAGGTCCTGTTATCAAAGCGGCTCACGCATCGCATCGTCTCCTGCAGCTGGGCCATCAGGTTCTTGTCTTGCAGGTTAATAGCCTCAGCTAGCTGGACTTTCAAGAAGCACACGATTTCATTATCTAGTAAAGGACAAAGGGAAATTATTAAGGAAAAGAAATGTAGGTGTGATGAAAACAATACCAGGTTTGGATATGGGAAACATGTTACAGTTCAAACCAGAACTGTGCACTGAGCAACAGATGCTATTTAAAGGAGAATTTAATTGCTGGTTTTGAATTTTCCAGATATCAAGGGGTAAGTTTTCATATCAGCACCTTATTTAATATTTAGAACCATTCTGAAACATGAAGACAGACAGATAAGGCAACAAATTCCCCCGTCTGCAAATAAACTTAGAATGACTAGAGGGATGCAAACACAAGACATACATACCAAGTCAACGTAAAGGCTCAGTAAAATCATTCAACTTACTCTATTAGCAATGTAGCATGATTCCCAACAGTACCTGTACTTTGGGAGTCTGTTCTACAGCTTCAGGCTCTACCTGCACTGAGATACTTCATTACAAAAACATTTGACCAGACTAAGTTGGCAGGTTTGCCTGTGGAGCAAGAAAGCAAGCATTCCTGGGGGGCAAAAGGCAGCCTATGCCCCCTACATCTATGCCAAGCAGAAGGAAACAGTGTGGGCCAAGTGCCACTGGATGGGGGGAAGAAGTGACACATACAATGCAGAGTATCTGTACACATAAGGAACATTTACCTTCGGGGTCTGTGTGATCTGGTAGACCATTCCTTGTTGAATGTGTCAACATGGGGAAGGCAACAGAATCTGCTGAACAAAGAGCCAATCTCAGTTTCTTCTTTGCATCCCTTAAAGAGGAAAAATATTCTCTTAACAAAGCTGCTGCAGGGTCTGCTTCAATAAGCCATCTTGTCTTTTTCTTTAAGTACTGCCTACAAGTTATTCAGCATAACTGTAACAGAGCGATGGTGTAAGGCTAGAAAAACAGTTCTGTTGACAGCACAGTTTCAAAGGAGTTTTCCTACACCCTGAACTGCTCTGTCCTCTCAAGTTACCACATCCCACTTCATCAGGAGAAGTATGACAGTTCGAGATGCTTCAAACGAAAAGCACATCAAAGTTTACAATGGATCCAGATGAAGATCTCTGGGGGAACCAGTCACACAGCTTCAGCTTTTAATTCTGTTCTGAAGGTAAGATTAGACCTGCAAATGTCTTTACCTGTAGGAGAAAGCAGAACTTTGTGGCTGTGCTACTTGACTTGCAGAGTCAGGGAGATCATCTGCAGACATGTTCTGCAGAGCCTCATCTCGTGGGGAGTCATGCATGCTCTCACCATCCCCAATGGCCTCTTTGGAAAGAAAGAAAACAACAGCATTGCACTTTGAGAGAGGAGTCAGATGAAGGAACTCAAGTAATACTTTCTATTTTCTTCCTGTTGTGCTAAGGTTGAGGGGGAGGGAATGGAGACAGCACATAGAACACCTTGTTCTGAATACATGAAAAAAGTACAGTAAAAATATATTTACAAGAAGAAACTGCATCAGTTTTGGAAAACAACATTCAGTGCTCATTAAAAAAAACACCACCACCAACAAAAAACCCCTCACAAAACCCAAAAAACCCCAAACTGGTAAGAGCTGTGCTATTAACAACCAAGCACCTCAGTGGCAGTAAGAAAGAGCTGTCCTTGGGAACACTGATTTAATTCCCAGTCTCCGGGAATGCCTCACAGGTTGTTTGACAAAACATTCCTGGGTCATAGTTCACATTGTTCAGCTGTTCGTACTAATATTTGTCAAGAATACTCAAGTGTTTTTATCTTTAAGGAGGAGAAAATATGTTGCTGATGATTACAAAAGGCAGGTTCTTACCTGCACCATCATAGTTTACTAGGGCTCCTTCGCTGGGACTGCTTCTCTTAATTGCATTCCTGTACTTGTCCAGAATGTCCTCTGCAGCTTGTGCCTGAGCACTAAGCCTTGGGCTGGGATCATCTGAAAAGACCATTAAAGCCAACAGGAGTTAACCTGGTATTGCAGCAGCACAGAACGTAGACCTACACATTTGGACTCTGTTTTTAGTCACATCCAAAGAGCTGCCTGGGTTCCATGTAGCCACAATTCAAATATATTTACACAATCTGAAGCAAAAGCAGCAGGGAAAAAGAGATACACTAGAAGTGAAGAAATTAAGATGGATCCTTAATATAATTATACTGGATACACAAATGGCTCTTGTGTATTTGGAGACTTCTAGAAATGATTAGGCAAATAGAAAACTAAACACAGGTTCAAATCCTATTTAATTTAGTACTTAAGTAATTATTATAGGAATGTGTCTGCAGCTATCCCCACAGCTCAGCTACAAGAAGGGCACAAGCTTCATAATGAGGGGAAAAAAAGAAAAGAAAAAAGTGGAGTCAAGAACCCAGAAGTACACACATTGACAGAAGAGTGGCAATTTAAAAACAGCCTTCAAGGCAACAAGTCTTTATCCTTTTTCCTATTCAGAAAGCCAGTTGTGAACATTAGCTACAATAGCATATACCTTCCTGGAAATAGATACCTGGTGGGCACTCTGGAACTCTACAGGGCATGTCAGGAGGGAAAATTAGTGTGATGGTATTGTTCACATACCTTGAAGTGTTGAGTATCTGTCAGGCACCATGTCATCTTTGTCCTTTTCTTGTTTTTCTTTCTTTCTGAATGGAATAGGAGCTGAAAATGCAAGGTACCTCATCAGACTATTCTGAGATAATGGCCAGGCTGAAGAAGCTTTAAGGAAGTGGCTAATGAAGTTTGTCAAATAAACATCAATAAAACCAGAAGCCTGTCCATAGGGTGGAGCAGAATCATACTGTTATCATGCAGTAAGCTCTGCCTTTAACATGCTGCCATGAGCCAGGCAAAACAGTTTGGCCTTCCAATAATGAGTCAAGGGAGTCAGGTACCTTCCCTTTTTAAAATATTTATTTACACTTTAGCCAACAGCCCTAACTCCAGTATTGGTTATACAGACACGAAACTCCTGTGGCAGCACGTTCCCACTAGTAAGTTCAGGGAGAAGATGCAAAGACAGCACATTGTGAAATAGAAAAGCAAACAGGGTGGTATTAAAAATACTCTAATGTTATCTGAAGTCACACAGAGCTGCAAGGATTACATTGGTCCTTTTCTACCTGAAAGCCTGTTTTTAAAAAGGCAAGGGTATCCTAATACTGCAGACATGGTCCCATCCCCAGGTGTCATTATTCACAGCATGAAAGCCAAATATTATCTTGAATAAGATTTACTTTGTAAATAGCCAAAGTCTAATTTCCTCTCATGCCATGTTACAAGAGATACCCTAAGTGGGCAGTACACCTCACACTGCCAGCCCTAGAGAACTAAGACGAGGTCTCAGCGAAGCTGCAGCACAGTTAATGCCAAACAACTCCGAAGTGATTTGCCTCACATGAGGATTCCAAGGTTACCAAATGGTAAATTAACACAGTGCCTCACCAAATTCCTTTTGGCTTACACTCCTCTTCATAGGCAATGCACACTGTGTATTTCAGTAACTCTCTCTGTACTGCAATACTTGCAGTTTTCTAAACAAGACTGCTTTATTTCTCAAAATTAAAGAGGACAGCTATCAGTCTGTAACAAATCAACCTCAGTCTGCTCAGCTTTTCAAAGTGAAACTGGGAATCCCTTCTGTAAAAGTAACTAAAGGGTATAGGTCCCCAAGCACTGAAGGACCAAACCCTACCTTTGGGCATGGCAGACACAAAGCGCTTCCTCCACCAGGGCTTGTTTCTGTCAGACTTCTCATCATCGCTGTCCTTCCGCTCTTCCATCTGCAGAAAGGCACAGCCCACCTTTGAGCATTTACCAGGTCAAGGGTAGAGACAAACATTTCTCCTCAACGTCAGGTTGTGCTACCTGGGCTGCAAACCCAGAACTAGAGCAGAGCACAGAGAACAGGAGCAGATGAAGTGAGCAAGAGCCCTCCTGATGAGGGCAGCCTGTGCATGCAAAACCAGAGACTTACTTCATCTGTGAAAGAAAGTTACTTTTCACAACGCTGCAGCATTTTCAATCTAAACACTACAACAGATCTACTTCTGAAGTCTCCCCAAATCAGGTAAAGCTCATGCAGTAAATTTAAGAGAGGCCAGATTCATTTAAGCCTCTCTGAACATCTGTAGCTTTAGCTTGCAAAGCGGTACTGGCTGACTTTGAAAAGGTAACCAACGTGCACTGTAAACCCTTGGCTAAGGACAGTTAATAGCAGCTCTCTGCCATTAGGTGCCTAATGACAGTGGGCATGCTAGAAAGGAATGAGATGAGAAATAGAAACCTTACCTCTCCCCTAGAAGAGTCTTTGCTGGGAGATGAAGATGATGACTGAGAGGCAGCCATCAGAACGGCTGCCCCGGTGCTGGCGCTCGGCATAGGGAGCTCCCTCTCCTCGTTACCAGGGCGCCTGTTCCAGCCCGGGTCACTCATGGGTCTCCGCACTGAGGACACTATGTCCGAGCTCCTGCTGCGCACCAGCCTCTCCGGGTAGGAATGCCTCTGCTTGAAGGCCTCCAGGTCCGTGGGGATCAAAGCGTGAGCCCCGAAGTTGGGCAGTCGGGCCTCGTTACCCCCCATGGCTCCTTCCAGGATGGGTGGGTCGGGTGGGGGGTGAGAGGGTCTTGCATAGTGCACTTTAGGCCTTACTACAGCCGATACACCTGTGGGCACAGGCATAAAAGAAACTTCCTTTAGGAGTGTTCCCAATTAGCTGGTACTCACAGAGCACTGAAAACGCCTGTTTATTTTTAATTAAAAGCTTATTCTTTACAACTCACCCTCACTTGATGACAGAGGGTCAAACAATGCAAGCAAAGAATCTGTCTGAGAAGGAGGAGATGTCAACTGACTGGGTCCTGAAATACACAGTGGGGGAAAAGGTTAGCACTGTACCAACAGCATAAAGGACACTGGAAAAACAGCCCTCAGCAACAAGAGTTTACAAAACTTATACTGCAAGATACTTTAAAAGAAAAGTCTTTTTGTGGAAAGTTCTTATGTGGAAAGATCCTGCAGTGGGCTGAAATGATGAAGAATGGCATGTGTAAGTGGGGAAATCTTGAGGGACAGACCTATTTCAAACTGCAAGAGGATAGTCAATGTGATCAGACCAAATTCAGGAAAGGTGCCTGTAGATCTAGTACTAAAAAGTACTGGAGTCTCTTTGTCAAACTAATACAGTACTAGGCAAACGAGCACAGTGTTAAGCCAACAGAACTGGGAAAAATTGTAAAATTTAATTCTACAATTTAATTGTAAATTTAATTGTAAAATTGAATTCTATAAATGCAATTTGTGATACTTCAGTTATCAGAGACATTCATTCTCATTTACAGGTAAGTAACTTACCATGGGCTGTTTCATCCATGTCAGGACTTGTCACAGAATCTTTTCCCCCAAAGTCAGAGCTACATTCGGACCTGAGATCCTCGATCTTATTAGGAATATCTTCAGATGTGGCACTAATACCTTACACATAACAAAAGAAGCATCTGTAATAGTCTTTCAGAGAAAAAGGAGGCAAAGTCCTGAAGCTGTTAACATGTTTGCTGAACACTGCACCAATCAAGTCCTGACACTCAGTAGCACCTAGAGACATCATGACTTCTTATACTCTGAAAATAACATTTGATTTCTGCTCTACATCTCCAACTGTTTTAACACAGTGACTACACTTTGACAACGACCACCAGGAAGGCACTTCACACTGCTAAACACCTGGCAGAAAATGAACTGAGATAGATATATGCATTTTACATCAATAAAAAAGTTGTGACAATAGAACTAAATGCAAGAAAGTCTGGAGTTTCTTCCAAATCAATACTCCACTGCCAGCCACTGTTACTGTAGCACAGAGTACTCGACTTTCTGCTGCCTGTTTATTCCTTCTGTACAACGAACCAGGAGTTACTGCTTCAAACATTCCAGAATGAGTGCAAAAGGGTATTTTTGAGTGAAATGATGTAAAACTAACTTGTCATTAAAAGAAGCAGAGCAAAGCAGATGCTGGTCATGTTCTAAGAGAGCAGTGTGTTTTCAGGGACTATCAGACACACCTGATACAACGCTGAGCCCCGGCGTGCTGGGTCGGGAACTGACCTCCCTTACATCTGTGTCATCAGATGTGCTCCCCAGCCCCGAGCAGCTTTCCAGTTCTTGGAGTCTTTCCTCCTGTTTTAGGTCTGGGGCCTCTACAAAAGGGAGACAATGGAGAGGAGAGAGAAAAAGTATCATTACTCAAACCATGCTCCCTTGATATTCATATACAGAAGGATGAGGGGGGATGTTGTTGATTTAGAACATTAAATTCTAAGCTAACTCGTCCACTTCAGGAAGAGTTTTCTCCCCATCCTGAAGGCCAGACTCTGCATAGATAGCAATGTCTATCTGCAGTGGTGTTCTAAAAAGATTTTACTGGTTTAAGTATTGTATTTCTTAGAGACAACAGAATACAGTTGAATCTTCACTAACCTAAGTAAAATGTGATCCCAGACAACCCCACTTAACATCCCAGGGAAGGAAAGCAAACAGAAGTTTGTTTTGCAATCCCTTCTCTCCCTTTTTGGCCCTTCAGAAATTCTTAAGTAACAGTAAGTCTCTCTCAAAGCTTTTCACCTTCTCTCAGTTTGTCCTTTTAATACTGGAAGTATTCACAAACATTCCCTTAACCCTAGGACAGTAATTTCTCAGAGAGACACATGTTGTTGCTTTGCATTATGTGCCTCTGGAAGAGTCTTGATTCATACTAAAGGAATAACCAAAACCCGCAGAGCTCTGACCTGAGTCACTTGGTAACACTTCCACACTCCACGCCTCACTCGTGGTTTCTGATATGGTTGAACCTGTGCAGGGATCAAGCAACATGGATCCTGAACCTGGTAAACACAGCAAGCTGCCTAGCATGTTCTCTGCAGCTGCACCTGCAAAAGTAAAGCCGAAGCATACAGCTCGAGACAGGCTTCCTGACCACAGCTCCAACAGAGAAAGGTGAGAACACCTCCTAGGTGTCCTTGGTAAAGTCATCATGAAAGACAAGGTTCAAAAGGTAGAAACAAGCAACCAAACATGATACAGGGCATGCACACAACCCTCCCCCGACAGCAAAGCTCCAGTTTAATCATAGAGCACACACCTATTTAGAAGGAGAAGGAGGAGGGCAGCTCTGCAGCCTCTCTAGAGCAAGCATGAAGCGCCTTCACATACCAGCTGCACCCTGAGTTACCTGCTATTTCTTGCAAACGATCTTCATCGATATTTGGGTCGAAGTCACTGCCCAGGACATCCGTGCTCCAAGTCTCGCTGACCGTTTCCGATATATCCCTGTCATCAGTCAGTCCCATCATGTCCCGGATTTCAAACTTGCGCAGCTTGTCATCAAGATTGTCCTGAGTCGTGGCTGTGGCAAAGAGAAAAGTTCTTTTTGAAAAGGTTTCTCTGATTACTTCTGATTGAAAATAGGGAAAAAGCCCAAAGCAAACCACTGCTAAGTCCCTCAGGTAACTACAGCAGCACACTATCAAGAAACTGATACAATTCCTGGAAGAGGAACTTATCACAGAAGAGTTGAGAACTCTGGAGTTCACTCAAGTCCAAATCCCCCGCTCAAAACAGGGTCAGTTACAGCAGGTTGCTCATCATCATGTCAATATTCATGTTCAAGTATCTCCAAGGTTGAGTCAACACAACCTCTTGGGGCACCCTCTTCCAGCATGGGACAGCTATGTGTTGAACAGGGAGCTGTGCAGATGCTTTAAGACTATTCCAGTCCAGATCACCCTGTTCCTTGAAGGGAAAAACTTGGTGTCAAGCAAAATTTTGCAAGCAGCTTCTTAGAAAGGATTCAAGCCCTCAAAACCCCAGGCACTTCCTTTTTACTAGCAATGGACTACAAGAAATATTTCTAGGGGGAAGAAAAACCCAACCCATAAGACTTTCACGTATTTTTTTCCTGAACTAGTCAAATTTTCAACCTTTTTCAACAGAATTTTGGCTTTACCACCCACAGCACCTCAGGCACTTGCATTAGAGAACCTGCACCTGCCTTGTTCGTGCTCTAGGAGCTGCAGAGCTTCCACACCGTTGCTGCCCGAGGGGCCGGCGCCCAGCTCCGACACAGACTCCCCCTCTAGATCCAGAGATGACACAGAGTTGGAGCGGTTTGATGGACCTGGGAAAACAGAATTTACTGTAAATCTGACCTGAGTAACAGTGCATAAATACACAGCATTAATAACCCAGGCCACAATTAACTAGAAAGATGGAAAGAAATGAAGTAGCAGCTCCAGTAGGAAATACTGAACTGATGAACTAAATGTATATTCACTCTGCTCTCAATCCCTATTCTACAGACACTTAACCCACACTGAAATTCATACTTCCCATGTTTAAAGTACCATATTAATTACAATAATCTAAGAATTAATCTATAAATGGCTGGAATCTCACCATTACTGCACTTAACTGCAACTAGAAAGTCAATAAAAGTCTTTGCCTTTATTCTTTTTTTACTTCTCTATGAATCTGTTTTCTTGAGGAGAGAGCAAGCAAAAGCTAGTTACAGTTTAATTTATAGAAAATAACACATGCTGCATGGTCTGTACAAACACCTTCAGTACCACAGATAAACCTGTGCTTTGTTGTGTCTGTGGTTCATATAAAGTAATTGTCCAGCAACCAGAAAGTATTCTGAGATATGCAATAGCTTATTAAAATATAATGAAAAGTAAGCCTGAGAAGTCTAAGTTTAGATCTAAGATAGATTAGCTTGATAATTAGTACTGCACTTAAGTTTTGGGTTTTTTTAAAAAATATAAATCCCTGTTTTCTCCTTCTAAATACACTTGGGGTTTTTTCTCCCTGGTTCTCATACTTGGTTATGCCTTTGCAGGTCAAAATTTAGCTCCAGACTTTTTTCTTTGAATGGCAAAGAGAAAAGACAGACCCTGGAGGTAAAACAGAGGAGTCTTCAAAATGGCAAAGATGACATGCTGTCTTAAACAGAACTTCCTGTTATAATTAAGGAGGGGGAGAACCAAACAAAAGGGACAAAACTTCTTCAAGACTTAAGCAGCCCTTCACCTTCAGATATTCCTTCCAGATTATCACTGCAGAGGGAAAAGCGCAAGGTTTTATCAGGTTTACCATGGAGCTTGTTTTCATCAACAGGGACATCTCCTTGTCCACCATCTGCAAGCTGCATATTTAAGACCTGGAGAGTGGGGGGAAGAACAAGACTTCCTTAAAATAATGTCTCTTTCAGATAATTAAGCAGTAAACAAAACAGTGCACACTTTTTGCATTCCTCCCCCCCCCCCCCAGGTGTTAATGGCACAACCAAATCTCTTAACATTCCCTTTGAAAAGAGACAGCTATCTCCAAAGGCAGATCCTGGACGAGACGAGAGGTAACCAAGGTGTGAACATAAGGCAGGTCCTGAGAATAATGGAGCCACCAGCTCCATCATCAGCCCAGCAGACTAATTTAATATGACAACTGATTGTTCTGAGGCTGCAAAAGGAGATAATCTCAACTATCAGGCAAGGCAGCAAAGATGAAAGCAGAAGCTGTGCCACAGCTGGTGTGGGAAAGGCTGTAAAACCAGCCTTACAACACGTCTGAAGGCATCACAGGGACAGGACCACAGATCCACCCTCACAAGAAGCTGGGCCTGTGCATTTCAAGTGTGAGCTGCCAGAAACGTTGGGATCAGCGTTCCAGTTCTGTCATTCATCTGTGGCACTGGATCCAAAGGACAGAGCATGCAGAGAAGTAACTGAGTCTGTTTCTTCAGGCTCAGAAACAACAGCCCAAGTTGGCTTCTAAACATATTAGATAACAAAGCCTCTTCATAAATCTGCCTGCTTCACTTTCCCTGTGCTAATGTACTGCTTTCCACACCTTGCACATAGATTGAGGGGAAAACAAATCTGACAAAGAGAAACTTGAAGGCTACAACCCCAAAGTTCAGTAGGATTTTAATTCCCATTCTGGATGTAGTACTTGAATTTACTGTCACAACTTAACTGTTCTGCTAAGAGAGAGCACAAAAGCTGCACTTTTCACATACCTCATTTTCTGACATCATTCCAGGAGTAATCTGTGGACCTGTCCCCAAGGAAATCACCAGCACTTCTTCTGGATGAACTTCTGGGATAGTCTCCTGAGAGGATCCCTCGTGGTCTCCGTGCTGATCCATCAGAATATTTGATCTACTTCTGCTACGAGTTGCTAAGAAAAGAAATTGAAATAATCAACACTGGAAAGCTTTTCCTTGTTTACATGTGCAATGCAATGGAAATACAGACTGGCAATGTTTTGAATTAATAATGCACATACTAAATAAGCTTACAAAATGAAAAGTCGTCTTAGACTTGGAGAGATGGAACTAGTGTTTGCATTTGAGTACTGAGCTGTGAAAAAGCAAACTTTCAACATAAAAGGTTTAGAGAAACTAGGTATACTGCACGTCCTGTTTGCCTACACAAATACAGCTTATTCTAATCACAGACTCTTAATAAATTCATTGAGAAAGTGAAGAAGCTTGTTACTAACAAAATAAGGTCTAGGTTCCAGTAGTTTATAATTCTGTTTAAATTAGACTTTTTTTTTTCTCCTAAAAAGCAGGGAAATCCTATTCCAACAGGTGTCTCAAACCCAGACACACATTTCAGCATCAGGTGGTGTGCTCTGATTATTCTGTGACTTTTCCAGTAGCCTCATATTCCCAGGTCTGGCACCAGGAAGGAAAAACGCCCACAGGGAATTAGGATTGCTAAGTATGGCAGCATGACACCAGTTATTGCTTTATTTGATCCAGGGAAGACAAGGCAAGTGCACAGAAGTCACAGCCAAACTCTGCTTATCACACAAAGGCCAGCAAGGGGGTTTAAAATCCACATGTACGTATGAAATGAGTTCCATGAGGAAATCAATGAAGAGATCTGAAGAAGCAAGTGATTGCCAAAGAAAAGCAAAGGCATGCGTAAGTCAGGTGTCACACGTTGCACAGAGGAGAATGGAAAGAGGGCATTACCCACCAAAAGGGGTTACAAGAGTTATGTGAGCTGAAAGATTGGTGGCAGAGGTGTCCCAGGCAGTAATAGCTGCCAACTGCTGTCCTGGATTTCGAGAGCATTAAAATGAAACAAAAGAAATAAAAACTTTGAGCAAAAGTATTTTATACCAGAGAATAAATGCTGTTATGCCACTATTTTATAGGCTAAGACCAGAACCATTCAGAATGGGGGGTTTTGCTGCTTATTGGGCTCTACATATTTTCATCCCGTTACACAGTAACAGCACATCTCTCATACACAAACATCCCCTGTGGTCATCTTCATCTAAATATACCCTGAAGAAGAGTACCACACTTCCTATTTCAAGAGAAAACATTGAAATGGAAAAGTTCCATGACCCAGAAATCGTATTCAAAAAGAGGACAAAAACCCAACAAACAAAATTGCATTGAAATATCCCAACAACTCCAAAGACACCAGGCAGATGATGGAGAAAGATCAAAGTGTCTCTTCTCAGTACATACTCCAGAAGTTCTGCTCTTGCTTTTTCATTCTTCTCCACATTTGCTCTTTTCTCAGACACAAAAATTCTAAACTTATTTTATCCCACTAATTAAATGCCATCACTTCTGTCTTGCCATTTTCCTAAGCAATCTTCCCTCCCAGATCTGCTTCCCATCTTCAAATTTCCTCTGCATGCCACTGCCCTCGCACACTGCTGACCACTGCAGCCATCTGCCCAGGCTAATCCAGTGATGAAGGACACCACACTTGCATCAAAAAGTAAGGAAACCACCCAGCTTTCAATGCAAAATTCTTCACCATCCACACAGAAAAAAGCAGTACTGAAGGTGTAGTCACAGAGGAACCCAGAGGTGACTGAAAAGGTGGCACAGCAAATGTACCAGGGTGTCAGGAATCACACACCAAGCCTGCTTCCTCTCCTTACCTATTGGCAGTCGATTCTTTTTGTTAGCTGGAGTAGTTGCAGGAGATAGTTGTGGGGTGTTATAGGGAGTCATTTCAAGGCTGCTGCTTTTCCCTGGTTTGTTCTGGGGTAAGTTTGCCAGCAGATTTTCCAAAGCCATCCGATCTTCCTTGAGCTGATCGCTTGACATCACGTTCCGCATGAAGCCAACCTACAATTCAGAACTGGTGTTGGTAAATTATCACCCTTGTTTATCTCATCTGTAAACACAGGGGAGCCAGTTTATACTGCTTCTTTTTAAGAAGAATTGAAGACATTACCAGAGTAGTTAGCTGGCTGTACGTCATGTAAACCACTGTCCTGCTCAGCCCCTCCAGAAGGTTGACAGAAGAGAGTGGAGGAGTTTCAACGGCACGTCCATCGATAACCACATCCAGGAAAGCAGCCACACAGCTCTGCAAAAAGAAGAAACAGTTTTAACATCAGAGACCATTCACTAGAGGTTGGAAAGAACACAAGTTATGACAAGAGTTAAGTAGTTTACATAATAATGTAAGTTTTGCTTCCTACTTTTAGAGTCCTAGGGTAAAATACCACCTATCATGAAAGTCACCGAAGAGCAAGCAAGGAAAGCACACAGACAGTTCCAGTGTTTCCTTCATGGCTTTTCTGCATTCAGAAATGCTGTCTTCTTACACTTTCTTTTTTTAAAAAAATGAAATCCAACTCTTTTATGGCAACTAAACTGGCCTTTCCTGAAGAATCTGCTGGGCATAGAGTAAAAGTGAAACAAGGAAGCGACTCACAGTGTCACTTTCTAAGCTGACTGAAAGGTACTTGTACAATAAACGTGTAACTCTGTGTGACTGTGTAACAAGGATAATTAGCACAAACTCAGAAGTTACACCAAGCTAACCAACAGTGTTTCAAACACAAGACAATACATCAAAGATCATTACTCTCACTGTTCCTCTGATGAAGCTCATTTCAGTACTGTTATAGATGATTCATATTAACAAAGGAAAAGCTGAACAAAAAAAAAAAGCAAAACTATGCAAAAAAGGAACAGAAGTTCCCTGAACCAACAAAGTTAACTTGGTTTTAAACCAGGCTTCATACAAACATTTTCTTCAGATCAAAGTGTTTTCTTTAGATTCAGAAGAAAATCCACAGGTTCAACATTTCAGTTTAAAATGTAACTTGCTTTTATTTCTTTCTTGTATTTTCTTTTAAGAGGTATTATGTCAGGGTAGAAGCAAGAATCCCTGACCTTAATTCTAGTACTCTAGATTCTGTTCCCAGCTTTGCACGGGATTTAATCTGTTTTTCAGTACATGTAACTCAGAAGTTAAACACTTAGTAAGTCCTCTGTGATGTCTGGAAAAGAGACTGCAGAAGGATGAAGGGTACACATGAGTCTTGGCTTATAGCCTGGATTCTTACTTTGTCAAATTTAGCAAGGTTGCTCTTCATACGTGGATCCCCTTCTTCTGAACCAGTCATTGCCAACTGCTGCAGCAGCCTCCCAACCTGACATGAAACAGAAGCATGAAGAATGAGCACCTCAAAACACCATGGTGGATCCAACTGCAAACAGCAGCTGAGACAACCCCTCCATTCTGATTTCTCATTTAATACTCTGAGAAATACTCCTGATTGAGTGGACAAACTTTTGTGCTTGTTTTCAGGGCAGAAAGAAATGCAACAAGCTTTAGGAAAAAGCAGTGGTTGCATTTAACAAGAAAATCTGTGTGCAGCCACAGATGCTGTGAGCATCCATATCCCCCTCCCCTTCCCAGGAACAAAGCATGGTTTGTTTTTACAGCACGTCAGAGCTGAGAGTTGAATCTAGGTCATCTTAAACCTAGAGCTTTCAAATGCCTGTATGTATTTTAGTCAGAGTATGTTGGAGGGGGAAAAGAAAGAGAGGACTAAGCCTTGTTTCAGAGAATGCATTTCTTGCTAACCTCTAACGGCCAAACAGCTCTCAGTTCTCAAGGGCTGCCAAGTACAAGCTCTGCTACAACAAGCAGTGACACAGGAGAGGACTGCTAATGTATCTTAGAAAAACACTGGCCAGGCCCTGTCAGAAACAGCCCAGGTAAAACTCCCCAAAACCACCACACTGTGCACATCACTCCCTGCCCAGGTCAGGGACCACAGCCAAGAGCAGGTTTTGTTACTTGGGTGAGGAATGGCCTCAGTCAGACAAGTGTTGCCAAACACCTTCAGACTACACCTCTACATACCACCCCTGAACTGCCCCAACGTGCAGAGACAAGCATCTGTCATGGATGGTGGGGATACTCTCAGGCCTAATGCAACAGCAGTGAGCTGTTCCTCTGGGTGTCATCACCACACAGGAAGGGCTTTGCAGCAAGATGTCTCATTATTCTGCACAATACCTCACATGACATTTACTGTCGCTTTCACTCTTTAGCTCCCGTGCCTTACCACATTATAAAGCACATTTGCAACTCTTCTAAGAGACAAAGGAATACATTGGATGGATTTGCCTGTCAATATTTTCAGCAAACAGATAAACTTCTGAGCATGACTTTCCAGCAACAATTAACACAAACATTCTGTTAGCAATTGTTTTACAGGTAGGAGGGACGGTACCTTTACTAGCCAACATCAGTTCTAGTGGGAAAAGAAGGCCAAGAACATTTCTCATACTTTTCTTTTAAGCATCAAAGTGAATCATACCTGCATCAGATTAAATCGTGCCACCTCATTTATAGGAGCATCAGAGATTATCCCGTACTGCTCTGGGTTAACAATTGCTGGACAGATGAAACAGGCTAGGAGGAGATCTGTACACATTGCTCTGACCTCCCCAACCTCCAGCCTGTCTACACACGAGAGAGTTTTGTACATTTGTGACACAATCCATCTCAAGCTGTGGGGAAAACAGTAAGTGTTTTGTTTGAGATAGCCAATGAATTTGTTCACCAAGGTCACCAGCTTGGCCTCGTTGGAGTCAACCATCTCTTGGACTCTTTGCTTGAACTTTTCTGTGCCTTTCTCCCCGAACAGCTTTTCCTGTTGGACCGGAGAGAATCTCTCAATTAACTTGTTGGGATCGGTTTCCAGGTGGTCTTCATCTTCAACCAGAAGCTGCATGATTGGCTCATGTAAGGTTGCAGTGAGAAAGAGTTTTGCAGAAAAGAGCCCTTCAGAGAAAAGCTTGAACAAGATGCTGAAGGCGCAGGTGCCTCGCCTCAGCAGCCGCCTGGGGTTGTCGCTCTCCTTGAGTTCAAACTCGATCAAGTAGCGCAGGACCTGGAGCAGGTAGCTCTCATCCTCCTGCATGATGCAATTGCCATAAATGGAGGTGAAGACTGTGTGGATGACACTCTGCGTGTTGTCCTGGTTGAGCTTCTCTCCGGCAACCAGGCAGGATGCAATAAGCCTAGGGTTCTCCCTCAGTCTGTTCAGGAACTCTCCGTAAGCAGTCTCCTGAAATCCCAACTGCTTATAGCCATCCACAAACTGCGTGTCCTCCAGGATCTTGGCATGCTGGCAGCACTCAGCAGGAGAAGCTTCAGCACTGTAAAGAAAAACATTGACACTGGTAAAGTAACTCTTAAGCAAACAAACTCTGTAGAAGATGCCACGTGGCTGATCTATGATCAAGACCAGTGCCAGGGAAAAGTGTCTCCACACAGTTACTGCAAATGACTTGCAAAATCAGGAATAAGGAGAGTTTGTTCCCATAAACTATGAACAGAATTAAAAAAGAACCCCACATGTTAAAAAAAGGTCACTTAAACTGCCACAAGCAAGTTTCAGGTGAGTCACATTCCCTAGTCTAGGTCTGTTAGAAAACATTAGCACAGCAAAGGGCTCCAGACACCAAGTGTGACAAATGTGATGGATTTGCTGCTGTTTGGACCACCTCCCAGCTCACCTGGTTATGATCAGCCTGTCCAGGTTAATCCTCTGCTGCTTGGAGATCCACGCGGTGCGGTACAGCTTCTCAGCTGTCTTCAACACGTCCGCGTTGAGCCTCTGGATCAGCTGCTTCTCCGAGTTCACGTACAGCCGCTCCTGCTTGAGGTGGTGAGCCAGCGTGTGTATATCCAGCTTCACCATCTTGGGCAGGGTGACAGGGTGCTCACTGGAAGGCAGGAAAGGAGACGGGTCAGGGAACGAGCTCGTCAGCCCCAGTGAGTGAAAAGCGGGTCATGAACTTACACTTAGTACCAAATACTGCTGTGACCCCTTCCATGTGAGCACGCAAGGTGTTCCTCTGTAATCCACAGCCCCTGTCTAATGAGAGGGTCACTCTTTCCTCATGTGAGGCTCCCTAATAGCCAGCCTCATTAACCCCTTGTTAAGTCAGCCCATCAGGGACACCTGCATAGCAGCGAATGGTATCTATCTGAACTGACAGCACAGCAGTACAGAACACCCGCACCACACCTCCAGCACGGACGATGGGGCTGTTACTGCGGTTTGGGTGACACAAGCCCAGGGAGAGGAAGAGCATTCCCATTCCAATTCGCTGTCTGGTGAGCAGGCAACAAGCTTCCTGCACTCTCTGCTGTCTGGAAGCATGCCCACACAGCACAGCGCTCTCCCAGCACTTGGGTGTCCCTACCTCAGACCCCTTAAAACAAGCAGCCTCTCACCTGTGCACAAGGAGCACCAAACTCTCAATATCAGTCCTCTCTGCTAGAAATATTAAATAACAATAATATTACTAATATAAAAAAACAAAACCAAACCACCAAAATCAAGGAGTATCAACACCCAGATAAGGCAAAAGTTGAGAATAACTGGGGACTCTGCTCAGCAGGAGAATTCATTCAGAAAAAAAAAAAATCCTCAAGTATTTAAATTCAGAAGATTATTTATTTGGGCCACAATCCAAAAATGTTCTTTTAAGGAGAGAAAAACTGAAACAGCCATAGGCTTTCTCAGCACATCAGGGACAAGAAACTACACAAACCACTGTTGTGCCTCAATGTAACATCAGCTCTAACTTCCTCATCAGAAAACCTCTGAGTTACTTGTTAGCAGTTTGATAAACAAAGAATTCCACACCATTCAAAACAAGTTCCAGGAGTTCATCTATCTAAAAATTAACTCTAGGGAAAAAAGCCCCAAACACCACATCAGTTGTATTAATGCTGAGAGGGGAAGGGGGAGCATCATGCAGACCAGATTATGTTTCCATGGAATTAATGATTAACTGCTTTATGTCTTCATCCCCACCAGAACTAACAGCCACACCAGCTAATTTGGGAAGAAAATGGGTTTGATCCAGCTATCATCTGTAACAGCTATCTGTCAGCTATATTGGGAACAGATCTATGTCAGAGCTGTGAAGGGATCTGGTGATGAACCCAAGGAAGCCATGCAGCCTGTAGAGACTCCAGAGGAGCCTTGCTCTGCAAGACTGTTCAGTCCATGCCTGAGGAACTACAAGTAACACACCACACACTGCCCTAACGCTCTCCCCTTCCAGTGTTTCAAAGACCTGTGTTTTGCTGTTCAGGAGATGATCCTCTCTGAAGAATACAGATTAGCTCTCTAATTACACACAGGTTTTACACTTGTCGAGGTTTTTCAGTGTGCAGAGGAAGCCTGGTAACTAGATGCACTGACTAACATCACTGCTCCTTGTGTCATTAAGTTCTTCCACACGTAGTTTTAGCATCACAACCAAAACCCTAGCAGAGACAGAGAGAGATGCTGTCACAAGCCTTTATGCATACAAAAAGTTGAATCTTATTACACCTGATGGTTTAAAAGTCGTTCCTAGAGAATACAGATAACTGTAACTAAAGCCCTCAAAAATACCAACCAAAGAAACAAGCCCTTAGAAAAACCCCAACAAAACCCCCCAGCAGCCCCAACAGCAGCTACAGTTCGTGCATCAGGAGGTGAGATTAAGCAAGCAACGTCAAGGACACAGTAATTCAGATGTTTTTAACTAGGACAGTTGCAGAGAAATGATTAGAAAAAGAAACACTGATGTTACTCCCAAAGTTCTTTTGAGAAACAAAGAACAACTTCTTGCAACACATTTATTTTTAGTCCCAGGATTCTAGGGCTCACCAAAAAAACCCCAAACCCTGCTACTGCCTGCAAACCCAGTAGTAAAGAGCTATCAGGCTGTGAGCTACTGGTATCAGCTGGGAAAAAGAAGCTGTACACATAAAAATACACGTACAGGAGGTCTGCAGAACCACCTTGTGTCTCTCCAGATGCTTTCTGTTGTAAGGCTGTACTTAGAGAGCCTCTCACAGTTTATCAGACCTTAACAGGTGTAGTTGATGCTCTCCACTGTGAGGTGTCTACCCACGGGCTCCCCTTCCCCGGGCAGACTGGGTCCAGGCGGGTCTCCTGCCTGACAGCACGTGTTGGGAAGCAGAGGGGACCCGCTCGGGGTGCTCCCGGTGAGCAGCCCACCCACAGCACCCCCCTTCCTACGCCTCTGCCTTGCCAAATTTCACAACAAGCTTCTATTTTTGTGTCACTCATTACAAAGACTCTTAGCAGCAGCCAAGGCGACTAGACAGGCCGGAGGTGTGTCTCACACCCCGCGCTCTCCCGCTGTGTCACTCGGTGTGTTCGTATTGTCCTTCTGAGCAGAGCAGACGTTTCGGCATCGGGGACGGACTGACAGCGCTCAGCCTCTGGGCAAGACTGTTCCTTCCTCTCCCCTGGCCCTCAGCAAGAGCAAACTCCAAAAGTCCAGTCAGCAAGAGAGATAAAGGTGGCTGGGGAACGATACACTTTTTCTGGCAAGTTATGATTATCAAAAGAGCAGGCAGACTGCTTGCAATCTTTGCTGCAGCTAAGGACAATAATTAAACACACAGTTAATACTCAGAAAGCATGTAAGTCTCCTGCACGTTCAGGAGTCTTAATAGACACACATATAACCCACCTGCCCAGCAAGCAAAGCAGCAGAGAATGTCAGAGTACTGCAAACCAATATAGTACCATGTGTGTTGCTACCTAAAAATTAAAAAAAAAACCATGGGCCTCCAACATCCCCAGGAGCTGAAGCTACCACCTCACACAGGGCTGATCTGGGCACCGCCTCATGACAGCATCGCAGCCCTGGCACACAGCTGTGTAACTACCTGTCGCTGTGACCCTCAGCCCCCAAACAAACCATGACACTACCAGCATCCACACTCCTGAGCGCACTGGTCCCGTGACTGCTTGATAATACCTTATCAGTTGGCTGCTACCCATGTCTTTATCTTATCTGTCCCTATTTTAGAACACCAGAAATAACAAAAGCAAAAGGAGAACTGATCTGGAACTGAACCACAGCAGGTTAATAAGTACCACTGCTTTGTCAAGAGCTATGAAAATCCACAGGATTTCCCTGTGGATTCTCAGGAAGTCAACTGCACCCTGGCAGTTTTGACCCTACGTACAAGAAAAGGAGTCAGCAGCTTCCCTGTCTTTATAATCCTCTGTAAAAGTTGAACTGATTTGCTGCTGAAATGCTCCTCCCCGAAGAGGAATGCCTCACTCACTCCCCTTTACCAGTTCTCACAGAGGAGTTATTCTCAAGCCCCACAAGTGCAGCAGGAGTCAGTGCAAACAGCAGTGTCTTCACCTGAAGTCTCTCACAGACATCTGAGATCAGCAGAGGCACAGAGAGGGTGGTTCAACACGCAGGGCACTTCAGCAGGCTTCAGAGGGCTCTGCAGAAAACTGGCAGCACAGTAAAGGAAACCCCAAAAATCAGGCTGAGCAAGATGCACGTGCTGTTACTGTCTTCAGATACCGATCCTAGTAACACAGCTTGTCTAGAAAGTACGGCACCACTGACACACCACTCCCCTTCAAACACCCCCTCCCTTCAGGACGGGTATGAAAAGACAACAGTTGTGTTCTGTGACCTTCCCAGGCTACACACCATGCACTCCCAGACAGCACTCAGGAGCAATCAGCCACAGTCAGTAAGACACCAGCGAAGGCAGCGTTGGGGCACAGCGAGCGGCAGCAGCTTCGGCTGGTACTCACTCCAGAAAGTTGTTTGCCAGATTCCCTTATCAGTCTCTCATGAACAAAATGATCCCATTACCTGGTTTATGACAACCTGCATCACACTTGAAATAACAGATGTCTGTACATGGTAGTATGAGGGAGGCAGCTTAGGAAATAGAGATATCAGCGGTCTGCTGTGGCTGAAGAAACAGGTATCGCACAGCTCCTGCTGTGTGCAAATAATTATTCAATCCTGGCAATTTCACCTTGATAAGAAACACACTCCAACTTTTTGTCAGCTATTTCAAGACTGCTTAGTAACCTCCTAAAAGCTGTGACGTGGTAAGAGCTGAGCAAACAATTCAAACAATTTCACTTCATGATGCTCCACCGTATCAACATCAAAGGCTGCATGACCTGACAGCATCTAAGATGTTTTGCCCTGCTATCAGCACGACAGAAGTGTGTTCAGAACCAACGACAATCTCTGCCTTTGATGAACCCAGGACACAGATTGCCTCCTACATTTACCAGTCCTGAAGAACACTGCATTTCATCTTTGGGTACCGAGCTCCAACTTACAAAGCACCTGGCTTAGTACTGTGGCACACAGGAACAAGCAGCATCTCTGCTACCGAGTATTTCTGCAGTTCAGTTGACAGAAAGGAGATTAAGCAAAGTAGTAAATATTGCTAGTACACCAGAGTCTTCCTCCCCTCCCCGTGCTTCCTGCCCAGGGTTATTTGTTCCTCCTGAGCCGCGCTACGCAAGACCTGGCTTCCAAAGCAAGTTTGGGCAGATCTCCCGTAGGCAGGGCAGGGCAGGGCAAGGCACCACTGAAATCGCTCCATCTTACTGAAAAATAATTCCAGTGCAGGCCTGAAGAGCTCCACGCTAAGCACCCCGGGCTAACAAGCTGTATTTCTTTAGATAAGCAAGCAGCCTATCTCCCAAAGCTGAGCTAAGAAAAATCCATTTCTCAGCAGGATCCTCCACCGCAGCCTCGCAGTTACCCACTGAGCCCTCAGGTTACAGTGCCCAGCACATCACAACACACGTACAACATGCAAAATGCATTTCAACTTGCCACAGTTCAACACTAATCAATAACCAACTCATACCTCAGGTTTGTTTCTACCCAGTGACCACTCTGCAGCTGGCATTGAACATGCTGTCTGTCTACCCAGCCAGCCTTATGTGCAAGGAGCACCTCACTTCTTATGCCCCTGAACTGAATTTACCAGGATCAGTTGGCTGTTAAATTATCTATTGAGTATTACTGTGTTGCACAAAACCAACACAAGCATATAACCACGCACATGAACTCCACTGCAGTCGCTCCTGATGCTGGAGAGGAGTTCCCCTTACGTAAGGAGTCCTACTAACAAACTTCCAGTCCGAAGAAGTGCAGAACTCGGGGCCGCTCGCGCTGACAAAAACAACCTGCTGCTGGCCCCTTCTCTGGAGGCCAGCTCCCTTCCTCATACAGGAACAGCCCATCTGCAGTCCGCTGGGAAGGGTAACTGCTATTATGGACAGGAGGCCTGACAAACCTCATACCAACCCCCTCGTGTCTGAAGTGTTTGGAACCCTCCCCAGCAGCAGCAGCAGGTCCATCTCCCGCAGCCACCATCCCGCCACGAAGCGCAGTGTTTCACACCCCACCCCACCTACTGTCCCTGCCAGCCTCGCCCTTCGTTATCTCCCAACTGCAGCTCCTCCGCGCGAGGCAGCGGCGTGGTCCCCAGCAGCAGCATCCTGCCCCCGGAGCGCAGCACAGCGCGCTGGCTCCGCGCGCCTCAGCGCGCCACCTCCCCTCTGAGCACCCTGTCGTGACTTGGCAAGAACAGCCAGGCAGATCCCGGCTTGACGGGGCTCTGCCGCGCTACGGGTCTGCTCGCGACAGGAAAGGGAAGTCGCGATACTCGCCGAGTTGTGAGTTTTACCGCTCAACACAAAAGGCATCGCGGGGGGACGGCAGCGGCGCCCGCGCCCAGCCGCTCCCACAGCCACCGGCCCGGGGCCTCGGTGGGCGGGCGCGGCTGGGCCCCGGCCCCCGGCACCCCACACGAACACGGCAGGCAGGGCTGGCTCCGGCCCGAGGCGGCGGGCCGGGAAGGAAAGGCACGGACCAAACACTCCGCAAACCTCGCGGCCAACTTCGGCCGGTCCCGCCGCCGCTGCCGCCCCCCGCCCGGCGCCGAGCACGGCCACACGCAGCCTACCTCGGTCCCCGCAGCGCCGCCCGCGCCTTCCCGCTCCCCTCCCTGAGAAACCAAAGCGCTCTCTCAGGCCCCGGGCCGGCGGGAGGGCTGCGGGCGGCCTGGCCTCGCCTTCCTCCCGCTCCCGGCCTTCCTCCTCCTCCGAGCGACGCGGGACGGCGGGGGAAGGGGGGGGGGGGGTAAGGGAGCCGAGCGGTGCCGCGGAGCGAAGGGGAAGGGACGGGAGGGGAAGGGGGTGATACGAGCGCGTCCCTACCCGGCCAGCGCCCCGGCTCCGCCGCCCCCGCCGCCCGGCTCCCGCTGCGGCCCCGAGCCAGGCGCGGCACTGCGCAGGCGGCGGGCGGCGACGGCCGCCGCGCTCCTGGGACATGTAGTCCCGCGGCCGGCACCGGGCGGGGCGGGCGGGAGGCGGCGGCGGATGGCGCCGTGCGTGTCGGCCCAGCCCCGCCCGGCCCCGGCCCCGCTCCGAGCGCCGCAGCGTCGCAGAGAGCAGCGGCTGCTTCGCGGCTGCCGCGTCCGCAGCCCGAGGCGGTGCGGGCGCGGCGCGGGGCTCACCTCGCTCCCTCTTCAGGCTGTCCCCGCAGGACGTGACAGCGCCTGGCGCCAGCGCGGGGTGAGAAACAACGAGCTGGGACTGATGGGGAGTGTGGTCAGGTCACGGAGCAGCTCGCCTGCAGCTCCCGGGGCATGCTGCGGCTCCTTGCAGCGCCCTTAAGCCAAATATCGTGCCAGCAGGAATACTAGGGAAAACCCAGTAGGGTGACACTCATTAATCACATGGTGATTTGTCCCGACAGAAGCCCATTTTCAGGGGGGTGAGATAGCTGGAGACACAGCAGCACAGCTCACTGGGGAGGGATGCCTGGTCACAGCACAACATGAACAGTCCTCTGAGGCTCCGAATGCCACCCAGCCTTCCGGCCCCCCAGGGCTGCTGAGTTCCCCTCACTCCGTGACGGAGGGCACGGTGTGCCGGGCTGGTGGTGCTCTCAGTGGGAACGGGACAGTCCCCTCCGGAGGCACCACACCTGCTTGTTTCTATGCCCCAGCTATCTGCAAAGCTGGCCCCAACAGGCAACTCGACTGCCAAAACGTTACACTTGGTATCTCTCACTGCCCGGAACACTGACACAGTTACTGCCCTGAATTCTCTTCTCTGATAAAAGAGAATGTCTTATGTAATGGAATGTTCAACGTCCAAATAACGTTTTAGAAACGACTATGGGAAACTGAAATGTCCTAAGAAAAAAATTTCTCAAGCCCCAACACACCAGAGCCCAGCAAAGTGCTGCCACACAGCAGCTGTCACGCTGCATTCCCAGCAGGAACACAGAGCACCAGCTGCATTTACCACATCACTGAGAACTGCGGAAAATGAGCCCCGGGCCCAAAGGCATGAAGCTGTGCCCCCACCCCCAACCCTTTTCTGCAGGAGGCTTCCTAAGAGATAAAATACGTTACTGACAGTTCCTGGACACATCGCTAAGCCAGGAGTTCAGTCTCATCTCAGGACTATGCTCTGTCGTTTGCACTACACATCTCAGGGCTTTTTTGAAAGAGAAAATCAAATCGGTGTGAACGCAACGCAGATGTAACTCAGCTTACAAAACAACACCCACAAGCAGATATAAAGGATACAAATCATATTTCAAAATAGGGAAATCGTGACAATGTCTCACTTCAGAATGCAGAGAAATCCTGGCAAATCCAAGTCATTACACTCGGGCAGTGCTGCCTGGTCACAGCGCTCCCTCCTTGCAGCCCTCTCTATACTGAAGTTACCTGGAATTGTTTGTACCAGTTCTCAGGGCTGGTACATCTGGAGGTAACAACCAGCTTTTAGGTTCTCGTTTTGTGTCCCTCTTCAATCCCCCAAAGCTTTCATTGCTAATTTGGAGCTTTGTACCTGTACCACCAGCTTTAGCGTGGGATTTCAGGCAGGCAGGTACCACATGCATGGGCGACCTGTGGCTGCGTAAGCCAACACAGGGCAGGGGTGCAGCCCCTGTGACCTGCACCCCACAGCGGCGGCCTGGCTGGACCTCCCAAGTGCCAGGCCCTCGCCCTCCTGTGCAGTCTCCCACCTCAGGAAGCCCCGGGCTGATGTAACACTGCGCAGCAGGTTACTTCTGAGCCAGGACACGGTGACTCAGCACCCCGACATCGCGGGTCAGGAGGCGGCCAGCGCCCCCCAGGAGACCCACGGGCTCTCTCTCCGGAGCCAGGGCCACGCACCGGGCCTGGCCTGGGACGGGGGCTCCCATCCCGCGGCCCCTCGGGCCCGGCTGCCCACGTCGTCCCCGTGTGCCCAGCGGCTCCGCGGCTGCCGCGGGTGGGGGCGTCCGCCTGGGGGCTGGGGAGACCCCGCGGGGCCGGGCCCGGCTCCGCGGCAGAGGGACGCGGCGGCCCAGCCAGGCCCCGGGCCCTGCCCCCTGCCTCAGCCGCGCCTCCCCCGCCGGTCCCGCGGCCTCGGGGCGCCCGGGGCCGGGAGGCGTCGCAGGTGCGCGGGCCGCAAGGACCGAACCCCCGCGATGGCGGCTCCGGCCGCCGGCGGGGCCGGTAACCATGGAAACTTCCAGAACGTCCCCCCGTCCCCTAGCCCGGGCCTCGCCATGACGGCCGCCCCCGACCAATGGGCTCCCTCCGCTTGGCTCACGCTTCTCCGTTGATAGGTCCGCGGCACCGGCGGGGTGAGCCAATGGCACGGCGGGAGCGGGGCGCGCCCGGCGTGTCAGAGGAACAGCCTGACTCCCGCCAATCAGGCAAGGCCAGCTTAGTAGCAGCCAGCCAATGGGGAGGCTCCAGCGAGGGCCCCGCCGCCAATGGCGAGCCTCCACGAAGGAGTAACAGAAGGTATATAAGGGCGGGCGGCGCGGCCTGGGCCCGCAGCAGTGGTTGGGGGCGCGGGGCCGGCGGTTACGGTAAGAGAGCGGCCGGGCAGGGCCGGCGGCGTGGGCCCGGGAGGGTGGGGGAGGGGAGGAGCGGGGCGGGGCGCGCCTGTGCCGCCTCCATTTTGTGACCGGCGGGCTCTCGGCAGGGCGAGCGGGCGGCATGAGGCACCTCCTGTTGGCGCTGCTGGTGCTGGGCGCCGCGCGGGCGGACGACGAGGAGAAGAAGGAGGATGTGGGCACGGTGGTGGGCATCGACCTGGGCACCACCTACTCCTGGTGAGCGGGGCGGCCGGGCCTGGCGGGGGGAGCGGGCCCCGGGGGGGGGGGGGGGGGGCTGCGGTCCCGGGAGAGCGGGGGGGGTGTGTGTGTGGAATAACGGGGAGGGGGGGGGAAGCGGAAGGAGCGGGGGGGGAAGCGGAAGGGGGGTGCGGGCCCCAGCGCCGCCTCACTGCTCCGCCGCTCGCAGCGTGGGCGTCTTCAAGAATGGCCGCGTGGAAATCATCGCCAACGACCAGGGGAACCGCATCACGCCGTCCTACGTGGCGTTCACGCCCGAGGGGGAGCGCTTGATCGGGGATGCTGCCAAGAACCAGCTCACGTCCAACCCCGAGAACACCGTGTTCGATGCCAAGCGGCTCATCGGCCGCACATGGAACGACCCCTCCGTGCAGCAGGACATCAAGTACCTGCCCTTCAAGGTGGGTATGGGGGATGCTGGGGCGGGGTGGGGCTGTGTGTCCGGTCAGGAGAGGCTCCTGAACCAGGGTGCCCTCCCTGAGCAGCCCTGCGGTTCCTGGGCCCCCCTGAGGGCTGCGGTGTATGAACAGCAGTTCTGTGTGTCAGCTGGTGTTCAGAGCATCTGTGTTACAGAGGCTTTGCTTAACCTTCAGAGAGGCAGGGGCCACAAACAAGTGGGAATGGTTCAGAGAACTGTTGAGTTCACAGACAGTATGTGGTGTTCTCTCCAGGTTATTGAGAAGAAAGCCAAACCCCATATTCAAGTGGATGTTGGAGGTGGACAGACAAAAACATTTGCTCCTGAGGAAATTTCTGCTATGGTGCTGACAAAGATGAAGGAAACTGCAGAAGCTTACTTGGGAAAGAAAGTAAGTGCACAAGTACTAGTAACAAGAGCAGCAGCTTTACAGAACAAAAGATGGGTGGGCTGAATCCCTGCACCAGCCTTGTGGTGTGGCCCAGTGGAATGGGGCTGATACTCAGATTTCACCTGTGTTTAAAGAACTTGGGGCTGTATATCAGCACTGCCATGGCTGCTGGCAAGCTCTCTGCTTTGCTCTGTTTCTGTAACAGTCATTTCCTTACTCAGGTTACCCATGCTGTTGTTACTGTGCCAGCCTACTTCAATGATGCGCAGCGCCAGGCTACGAAAGATGCTGGTACCATTGCTGGGCTGAATGTGATGAGAATCATTAACGAGCCGTAAGTAGCTGTCCCTGTGCTGTGTGCTGTGGGGGTGGTGGTCCCAGGAGGCTGAACGGGCCTTTGCCTTTGCAGGACGGCAGCTGCCATCGCCTATGGGCTGGACAAGAGAGAGGGAGAGAAGAATATCCTGGTGTTCGACTTGGGTGGTGGAACCTTTGATGTCTCCCTGCTCACAATTGACAATGGAGTGTTTGAAGTTGTGGCTACTAATGGTGACACCCACCTGGGTGGAGAAGACTTCGACCAGCGTGTGATGGAACACTTCATCAAACTCTACAAAAAGAAGACTGGGAAAGATGTCAGGAAGGATAACAGAGCTGTGCAGAAGTTAAGACGGGAGGTGGAGAAGGCAAAGAGAGCCTTGTCATCTCAGCACCAGGCTAGGATTGAAATAGAATCCTTCTTTGAAGGGGAGGATTTCTCAGAGACACTTACTCGAGCCAAGTTTGAGGAGCTGAACATGGTAAGTTTAGGAAGGTAAAGTTACACTGCCTCTGCTCTGGCTTGCAGATGGGATGGGAATGTGCAGCGTTTCGTGCTGTGACATTGCACTTGGAGTATAAATAACTTGCTGCTTGTGCTGAAAATGGAGCGGCTGCTCCTTGCCAGGGTAGCTGGGGCCGTGGTAGTGACAGCTGAGGTCTCATCAAGGCTGTTCACAAGCCTTGTGGTGTTTCTCCTCTGCTCATCCTTTGTACCCAGAGGCTGTGTGTAACTGGGAGATGAGGCATGTGGGAATAGAGTCTTACAGTCCTGCCTTGTGTTTTGTCTTCCCAGGACCTGTTCCGCTCCACCATGAAACCTGTTCAGAAAGTTCTGGAAGATTCTGACCTGAAGAAGTCTGATATTGATGAGATTGTTCTCGTTGGCGGCTCCACTCGCATCCCCAAGATCCAGCAGCTGGTTAAGGAGTTCTTCAACGGGAAGGAGCCTTCTCGTGGCATTAACCCAGACGAGGCTGTAGCCTACGGGGCGGCTGTTCAGGCTGGTGTTCTTTCCGGGGACCAGGATACAGGTGAGGCCACTGTCACTGTGACAGCCAGCTTGCTGCTACTTGGCCCTCGCAGCTCTGTGCCTCTGAGGCCTCAGGGTCCTGTTGGCAGTGATGGGGTGGTGGTTCCTTCTGATTGAAGTTGTGACAGTCCCGCACTTCTTGTGTTACAGGTGACCTGGTGCTGCTGGATGTCTGTCCTCTGACCCTTGGCATTGAGACTGTTGGGGGGGTGATGACCAAACTGATCCCAAGAAACACTGTTGTCCCAACAAAGAAGTCTCAGATCTTCTCCACAGCTTCTGACAACCAGCCAACTGTCACCATCAAGGTCTATGAAGGTGAGTGTCACCCGTGGTGGCCCATGGGGTGGCTGGAATCTGTAGCACTCACTACCTGCCACTGTCCAGTCCCAGAGGCTGTGGGCACTGAGTGGATGGTTATGGATGATACAGCTCTGTACTGGCCATAGTGTGAGGCTCTGGAGCAGCTCTCCTCAGGCTGCTGGGCCTGCATCAGAGCCTGTCACTGGAATCCTGCTCTCCAGATAGGGCCCTTGCTCCTGGGTGTGTTCTGAGGAGCTCCTCAGAGGAGTTAATGCTGCAGCTGTCTAAAAACCTTTAAAAATCCTTGAAAAAGTGTTTCACTAAGTGCAAACCACTGCTAGAACAGGGAAAAGTGTATCTAACTGTGTCTGTCTTGCAGGCGAGCGGCCCCTGACCAAGGACAACCACCTCCTGGGAACATTCGACCTGACGGGCATCCCGCCCGCGCCCCGCGGCGTCCCCCAGATCGAGGTCACCTTCGAGATCGATGTGAACGGGATCCTGCGCGTCACCGCCGAGGACAAGGGCACCGGCAACAAGAACAAGATCACCATCACCAACGACCAGAACCGCCTGACGCCCGAGGAGATCGAGAGGATGGTGAACGACGCGGAGAAGTTCGCGGAGGAGGACAAGAAGCTCAAAGAGCGCATCGATGCCCGGAATGAGCTGGAGAGCTATGCCTACTCCCTGAAGAACCAGATCGGCGACAAGGAGAAGCTGGGGGGTAAGCTGTCATCTGAGGACAAAGAAACGATAGAGAAAGCCGTGGAGGAGAAGATCGAGTGGCTGGAGAGCCACCAGGATGCTGACATCGAAGACTTCAAAGCCAAAAAGAAGGAGCTGGAGGAAGTGGTTCAGCCCATCGTCAGCAAGCTGTACGGCAGCGCCGGGCCTCCCCCCGGCGACGAGGAGGCGGCCGAGAAGGACGAGTTGTAGATACTGGCGGCTCAGTGTGTGTATATATTGGACTCAGGAACACTTGTTTAAAATATTGAACTCTGAATTTGGAATGTAACTCTGAATCTTCACTCGCGAGTGGAGCTGGAAACGCTAGCCCGACGTGGCTCTATCTGCTTTTGTTAGCAGGTGCTTGGTGTCTGGGGAGTGGGGGTGGTGTATTTAACAGCGCGGTCATGCCCTGAGCTTGGTGTAGAACTTTTCTACCTGAAGTGACCACAATAAATTTGTTATTTACACTGGACACTGTTTCCTTTTCCAGCCAGCGTGGGCCCTGTGCCTGAACCCTCCCCTCACCATGCACTGGTGTGGCACTGCTCCAGCCAGGCACTCTGGGGCTCTGGGCCTTTGGCCTTAGGGCTAGGACAGCCTTGTCCTCTGCTCTCGCTGTGCAAACAGGCTGGGCTGGGCCTCTGGCACCTCTTGCCCTGTTTTTGGAGTGTCCTGGTGGCCTTAATCCCCCCTGCAGTGCTATGATGTAATAGAGCCTTAAAAGGAAGGGGATATGCAATGAGTAATTGCTAAAGGGGTGCTCTGCCCTTGCCTGGGGCATGGGAGGGCAGGAGAGCTGTTGTGTGACACCATGATGTGGAAACTGCAGCGTGGGGAAGGGAAGGGCTGAGCTCAGCTGCACCTAGAGCTCCCTGGAGTGCTAGGACCCCCAGAGCCCCTTCCTTTGACCTTGCTCTGGGCTTGGTAAGAAATTCCCCTCCTTTCCCTGGTGTGAGGTACAACTTGTTACCAGTTGTTTTGTTTTTTTTTTAAACAGTTAAAGCTCCTCTGACCTGCCTCTGCTGCCAGATCCCACAACAGCTTGGCAGGTGGAAGTGTCCCTTCTGGTAGGGAAGCTGCCCACCCTCCCCTTCTGCAGTAACCTCTGCAGGGCCAGTGGCTGCTGCCTTCCCCCAGCTCTGCAGGGAGCTGGCCCTGGCCCCTCAGGCCCCACTAACATAGAATCACAGAATCGTAGGGGTTGGAAGGGACCTCGAGGGATCATCGGGTCCAACCCCCCTGCCAGAGCAGCTCCCTAGGACATATCACTCAGATAGGTGTCCAGATGGGGCTGGAATCTCTCCAGAGAAGGAGACTCCACCACCTCCCTGGGCAGCCTGTCCCAGGGCTCCCTCACCCTCACTGGGGAAAAGTTTTTCCACGTGTTGGAACCTCCTACACTCCAACTTGCAGCCACTGCCCCTTGTCCTGTCCCCACAGACACTGAAAAGGGGCTGGCTGATTCCCCCTGCATCCCCTGCTTAAGATAATTATAGACTTTAATTAGGTCCCCCCCTAGTCTTCTCTCAGCTGAGGGCAAGAGCTTTATTGGACAGAACGACTCGCTCGGTGGTGCTGTGTGTGAGCACAGCTCTGCTACTCGATCAGGCTCACAAGGCAGTCCCTGTGCAAGTCCCCCTCTGTGTCCATCCCACCAAACACTAACAGCAGGTGCAGGACTGTGTCTTCAGCACCCCCACCCTGGGGTGGGGCAGCTCTGTCACCCCCTGGGGCTGTGGACTCTCTCCCAGCTGTGTCTCCACAGGTGACATTCCCCCCATCTCCACTCTTCCCAATGTGCCAGGGAATGACACACATGGCGTGGTCCAGCCTCGCAGCAGGCAGAGGGGCATCAAACTGTAAGTGTGTCCACTGGTGCTTCTCTGCAGGGCAAAGAGACATTCACACCTTTAAATGGGGCTTCACAGGCTTGAAAGCATGCTGGGACCGCAATGGTGGCACCAGCTGGCACAGCGATGGTGGCATCAGCTGGCACAGCAATGGTGGCACCAGCTGGGCCAGTCTCAACCCAGCAGAGGTTCGGTGCTGTGCTGGGCTCACTCCAGCACACACACCGCTGCCCCGTGGCTGAGCTGTTCCTACCTGTGTGCAGCCTGTAGGTGGAGTGCAGGGCGCCGGCCGGGCCCAGCCCCCCGAAAATGTAGAGGTGCCCTCTGAACACAGCGGCGGCGTGGGACGCGCGTGCCGCCGGGACGTCGCCCGAGGCTGGCACCTTCACCCACCGCATGTCACCTGACGGGGGAAGGGAGGGTGGCTGTGGCTGTACGTTGTGACAATCCCACAAGCTCCGTTTCACACACACAGGGTGGTATTTCAAGCACTCAAGAACCCCAGGATCGAGCCCCATCACAGCACCAGTGGCTGTGCAGGACTCACCCCCACACTTACTCGTATCGATGCAGAACAGATCGTCGTGGAAAACCTCTCCAGCTAAACCTCCGTGGATGAAGAGTTTGGTCCCAACTGCAGCCATCACGTGTCCGTGCCGAGGAGAGGGGGGATCACCCTGAGTATCTGGCTGGGACCAACTCAGGGTGGCTGAAAACAGGAGCACACAAGCGTTAGGAAGGGAACTGCAGGTGCTTTACAGACCAGAGACCCCAGAGGAAGGACCCCAGCTCAGGCTTCCTAAGGAAGTGCTTGCAGTGGGCCGGAGAAGAGCCAGTGCCCCTTCATAAGGCTCCTCCAGAGGAGCTCTGTGTGCTGCTCTGATGACTCAGTGGCAGGAAAGCCCATTCCACCTGGAAAGCAAACCCTTCCTGGTGCACACAGGGCTGCAAGGACAGGACAACAGCACACAGGCAGCACAGTACTCAGTCACTGGGCATGTGTGACACACCATTCCCATGGCGTTCTACACCCCAGAGCTTGACACTGCCGTTCTGGCCCCACTTCAGTGGCTCCACAGAGACATCAGCAAGGGATGTCCCCCTGCCCACGTAAACCTGCAGCCAGGGCAGGGCCCAACGCTGCCAGGTCTCGGGGCGAATGTGAAGCGCAGAGCCCCGTTCGGCAGAGCTCTGCGCTGCAGCACAGCTGCCTTGCCTGCCCGGCGGTACCTGTGTCGAACACGTGCAGCCGCTGGTCTGGAACCGGCTCCGCTCCTCTGTCTCCCCCTCCAAACACGTACAGACAGTCCCCTACGGCTGCTGCGGACGTGTGGAACGTCCGAGGCTGTGGCTGCTCGCCGCTCACTGTGGGGCTCTCCCAGGTCCCGATTTCTAGTCAAGACGTTTGATTAGCAAAGCAGAGAACTGACCCGGCTCCCCCGTCCCGCCCCGGCAGCAGCCCCGCACCGGCGGTGAGCGCAGGGACCGAGCCGCCCTCGGGGACTCACCCGGGTCCAGCACCTGGACGCAGCTCCGGTTCCCGTCCGGGTGGGCGCCGCCGAAGACCCACAGGCGCGGGCGGGCGGCGGCGGGCAGGAAGGTGGCGTGCTCGTAGCGCGGCCGCAGCCCGCTCCAGCCGGCCGCGGCCCAGCGGTGCACTGCTGCAGGCGGCGGAGAGCGCGGTCAGCGCCGGCCCGGCCCCGCGGCACCCCCCGGCCCCGCGCCCCCCCCGGCCCCGCGCCCCCCACCCCCGGCCCCGGCCCGGCCCCGCGCCCCCCCGGCCCCCCCCGGCCCTCACCCAGCTCCACGAAGTGCGCGTCCGCGAAGGCCCCGGCGGGGTCGGCGCCGCCCAGGATCAGGACGCGGCCGGCGCCGCCCGGCAGGAGGACGCAGCCGTGGCCCACGCGCGCGCGGGGCCGGTCACCGTGCGGCGACAGCCGGTACCTGCGGGAAGCGGGGGGCAGCGCTCAGCCGGGCCGGGCCGGGCCGCGCCGCGCCGCAGCCCCCCGGCCCCACTCACCACCTGCCCGGCTGCGGGCGGCATCCCGGCTCCAGCAGCGGAGGCGCCCGCGGCCCCATGGCGGGCCGGGCCGGGCCGGGCGGAAGCGGCGCCGCCTTCCGGTGCCGCGCGCGCCGGAAGAGCCCGGGGCTTCCGCCGGCGTCGTCGACCGGCCGCGCCGCTCCCCGGAAGCGCCGGGTCCCGCTTCCGGCTCCCAGACGCCGTCCCAAGATGGCGCCGCTGGACCTGGACAAGTACGTGGAGATCGCGCGGCTCTGCAAGTACCTGCCCGAGAACGACCTCAAGGTGCGGCCGCGCCGGGCGGGGGGGCCGGGGGCGGGCGGGGGCAGGGCCCGGGCGGGCGCTGACCCGGCGCTGTCCCGCTCTTCCCCCGCAGCGCCTCTGCGACTATGTCTGCGACCTGCTGCTGGAGGAGTCCAACGTCCAGCCCGTCTCCACGCCCGTCACGGTCTGCGGGGACATCCACGGGCAGGTAACGGGCGGCCCTGCCCCACCAAGCGCCGCGCGGCGCGGCGGGCGCGGCCCCTGCTCACCCCTGGCCTCTCTCCGCAGTTCTACGACCTGTGCGAGCTGTTCAGGACCGGCGGGCAGGTCCCCGACACCAACTACATCTTCATGGTACGGCGCCGCCCGGGCGGGCCCCGCCGGCAGCCCCCGGGGCCTCGGCCCTGCCCGGCAGCCTGGGGGCTGCTTTGGCCGCCGGTTCCCGTGGGTTTGGTTTTGTGCAGTACGAGGGGAGGGGAGAGCAGTGGGTGCAAGTCGAGCCCTGCCCAAGCGTGGGGTGACCCAAGGGGCTGCCAGGCCTGTGTCCAGGTCAGGCCTGGAGCCTGGGTGACTGAAGAGCCTGTTCTCCTGGGGCCAGGCAGCCCCTGGCCTCCTGCGTGGCACCCTGAGGTGGTCACAGCGGGTGCATCGCTTGGTGTTTCTCCCTCCGGCTGCTTCTCCACTCACCAGCGGTTCTTTGACTTGCAGGGGGACTTTGTGGACAGAGGTTATTACAGTCTGGAGACTTTCACTTACCTGCTGGCGCTGAAGGCGAAGTGGCCGGACCGCATCACGCTGCTGCGAGGCAATCACGAGAGCCGGCAGATCACCCAGGTGTACGGCTTCTACGGTGAGCGTGACTGCGGGGCCCAGGGGCTGCCTGGGGCTGCCTGGGGCTGCCTGGGGCTGCGGGGGAGCGGGCTCCATAGAACAGCTGCCGCCTGCGTGAATCCAGACCAAGGTGTCCAGTTCCTCTGGTGCCTGGGCTGTCTGTTTGGTGCCGGGCTCAGGGTCAGGCCAGAGCAGCACAGAGCTGTACAGGGTGTGCCACAGTCCCTCGTGCTGATGGGGTCTGTGTGAAGTCACGCTGCTTCCACGAGTCCCCTGAAGTGTCAGGATAACTACAGTCAGCGTAGGGCACTGTAGGAGCCGTTCCCTGTCCACAGCCAGCAGCCAGGCAGGTGCCTCTGGCAAGGGGAAGCAGCAGAACCCCTGGAAAACCAGGGGGATCAGAGTGCTTGGAAATGGCCTTCACTTTTGTTGTGTGAGGCTTTGGGAAAGCTGGAGGAAATCCAGGGAAAGAGCCAGTGCCTGCCACAAGCAGCGTGCTGTGTGACACGCGTGCTTTAGCTGTAGGTGTCAGCGGCAGCACCAGTGTCACAGGCGGCTTAGGGAAGCGCCCGGTGTGTTGTGGCTGCTGGTAGTGGTGGGAATCTTCCCCTGGCCCTGGGGGGTCCGTGCCTCCCACCTCAGCTCCCTTACACCCAGTTTGCCAGGCGAAGCACTCAGCTGGGGTGGGCAGGGCCGGTCCCAGCCGCGGGACGGTGTGACCGCGTCCCGGCTGCGCTGCACCGCCCGGCGCAGCACACAGAGAGCAGCAGGTGCCTCAGTCCCTCCCACCGCCCCTCCGCTGCTCCTGGGAGGGGCTGTGCTGTGCACCCAGCTCTGACCTTGTAGTCTGAACTCCTTCTGATGCACTAACGAATTCTCTTGTTGAACAGATGAGTGCCAAACCAAATACGGAAATGCCAATGCTTGGAGATACTGTACCAAAGTCTTTGACATGCTCACAATAGCAGCTGTAAGTGCAAACACCACCTTCCAGTGTACGAGTAGACTGCCCGAACGTGCCTGCCAGCAGCAGTGGCCTTTGGGGGTCCCTGGTGGCCTCTGGGCTGCCTTAACCCCGTCTCCCCGCTTCCCCAGTTAATCGACGAGCAGATCCTGTGCGTGCACGGCGGCCTCTCGCCCGACATCAAGACGCTCGACCAGATCCGAACCATCGAGCGGAACCAGGAGATCCCCCACAAAGGCGCCTTCTGCGACCTCGTCTGGTCCGACCCCGAGGACGTGGACACGTGGGCCATCAGCCCCCGCGGCGCGGGCTGGCTCTTCGGCGCCAAGGTGACCAACGAGGTAACCAGGCTGCGGGCGCAGCAGCTGGCAGAGCCGTGAGGCTGCAGCTGCTGCAGCGCTGAGCAGGTGGCGGGTGCCGCGAGGGGCTGGACGTGCCCTGTCAGCCCGCAGGGAGCAGGCTGTGGTGCTGCAGAAGGTTCCTTCACAGCAGCTTGAGAAGTGGCCCGTTTGATGGTAAAAGCGCGAGGGCGTCTGCCAGGCACGGTGCTGCTGGAACAAGGATGAAGCAGAGACCCTGAGCAGCGTCCCTGGGGCTCGTGCTGGGTGCTTCCCCAGGGATGTGGGGAAAAACAGTGTGTTCCATTTCTTGTAGTGGCTCCTGACTTGGCTTTTGTTGCTTGGGGAAGGTGAGCAGGCTCCTGAGGGCCACACGCTCCCAAACTGGACGTGCCACCAGTGCTATGCTTTGTGGCCGTCCTGCAGTGCCTTGGGGAGGGCTCAGGCCCTCAGCCACCTCCCCTCCCTTGGTGTTTCTCACTGCTTGGGTCTCCAAACCCAGACAGTTGGGGTTTTCAGTGCACCTTCCCCTGAACCCTGGCTGGGGCAGGAGGGGGCTGGGCTGTGGGCACGGGCGTGTGGCTGCTCAGGGTAAACTGACCTCCCTCTTCTCCCTTCCAGTTTGTCCATATCAACAACTTGAAGCTCATCTGCAGGGCGCACCAGCTGGTTCACGAGGGCTATAAGTTCATGTTTGATGAGAAGCTGGTCACGGTATGGTCTGCTCCCAATTACTGCTACCGCTGCGGGAACATTGCCTCGATCATGGTCTTTAAAGACGTGAACACGCGGGAGCCGAAGCTGTTCCGTGCGGTCCCAGACTCAGAGCGCGTCATCCCCCCCCGCACAACCACACCCTACTTCCTCTGAGCCCCCTCCCTGCCTGCTGCCTCCCCCCTCCCCTCCCTCGACAATATACTTTTTATTGAGCACTTTGCTGCTGAAATGCTGCCTCTTGCCTTTTTTATTTTTAAATTATCAAGATTTATTGTGTATTGCCCTGTCTGTAGCCAGTCCCCCTCCCCAGGATGCTCCCAGAGTGTTTGTGAGACGTCCCTGAGGCTGACACACCAGCCCCTTTCCCCCTCCCGTTGTGCCCCCCGGGCAGCAGCTCGGCCCCAGGGCCCGAATCAGCTTTTTTTGCTGGGTAGATTTCGCAGCCGTTTCAGCAGCAAAGTGGTTGGTGCGCGGGGCGGGGCCGCGCCTGGGCAGGGCGCAGAGCCCGGGGCAGCCGGGCGGGCCCTTCCCTCCCGCGCCCCCTCCCCGGGGCGGCCCTGCGGGTCCCGGTTGGCGCGAGAAGCGGCTGCGGCGGTCGGGTTTGTACATTAAAGTCAGTGGTCGGATTTTTCTCAGCTCTCCCGTGTGTTTAATGAGCCGGGCGGGGCCGCGCGGCCCCTCCCGCTCCGCTCCTCCCCCGGCCCCTCCCCTTGTCCCCTCCTCTCCCGGCCCCGCTCCCCCCCCGCGCGCTCCCCTTCCCCCCGCCGCTGCCCCTTCCCCCGGCCCGGGCCCCTCCCCTCCCCTCCCCGTCTCCCGCAGCCCCGGGCTCCGCCCGCTCCCCTCCCCCGCCGCCCCTCCCGTTCCCGGGGCGGGTGGCGGCGCCGCGCGGGTTCCGGTTCCGGCGGGTTCCGGTTCCGGTTCCGGCGGCGGCATGGCGCGGAGGACGCTCTCCTCCCGCTTCCGCCGCCTCGACATCGACCAGTACGACGAGAACCGGTTCGTGGAGGAGCCCGAGGAGGCGGCGGCGGCCGAGCCCGACGCCGGCCCCGAGGTGGAGGCGCTGCTGAGGCAATATCCTTTGGGCCGGGGGGGGCCGGGCCGGGCCGGGCCGGGCCGGGGCGGGGGGGGGGGGCGGCCCCGGGCCCGTCAGGCGGTTCCGCTCCTTGACTCGCGCCCTGCACGGGGCACGCGCTGCGGGCCCTGCACGCGGCCATGAGGAGCCCCCCCGGCAGCGCGCGGAGCGCGGCCGCGAAGGTAACGGGGCCGCGGGCGCGGAGCCGGGACCCCGCGGACCCTGCGCGCAGCCCCCCCCCACCCCCCGCCCCGTCCCGTCCCGCCACCCGCGGGCACGGCGCAGCCCGGCCCCGGGAGCGGCCCCAGCCCGGCGGCTCTCAGCTCCCCCTCCCCTCGGCAGGAGCAGGCCCAGGGCACCGTGCTCAGAGTCCTCACGGCCTTTAAGAGCAGCGAGATCGAGCCGGCGGTGAACTCCTTGGACAGGAACGGCGTTGACCTGCTGATGAAGTACATTTACAAGGGGTTTGAGAAGCCGACAGAGAACAGCAGTGCAATATTGCTGCAGTGGCACGAAAAGGTGCGTGTCCCTCCCCCTGCTCCCGGCCCAGCTGCGCCCCCAGGGTCCCTGCTGTGCCCTCCGCAGGGGGGGCTCGTCCCTGGGGCGCTGGGCAGCCCCTGCTGCCTTCTGGCCTTGGTGCCTTTGGGGCTCATTGGGCCTTTGCCCGTCTGTCCACACTTACACTCAGCTGGGGCAGGGCCGGGTCTGCGCAGGCAGCGTCCCACCAGTGCGGTGGCCCCAGCGCAGGGGTTGCTGGGGGGGTGTGAGCAGCTGGCAGCTGCCCCCGGGGCTGGGTGCTCGGCTGAGGGTGCTCAGGCTGCCCGGCTCTGGCAGTTTGTGCCAGCTCAGTGCTGTGAGCAGCAGCAGCAGCTCCACAACGGGCACCCAGAAACCTGCTGGGTTTGTGCAGGACAGGAGAGGCCGCCGGGATCTCTGGGATCCAGAGTGCTCCTCCTGTGTCTCTGTGGAACAGCTGTTGGGAGACAGGGTGGGCAGGACGTGTGTCAGCCAACCCCTGAAGGGTCCCTCAGCGAGCATGAGGCATGTCAGGCACGCAGCAGCTGCGGTGCCTCCGCCTTTGGCTGCAGCACAGCCGGTCAGTGCTGCTCCTGGGCTGCTGCAGCTCCCCACCAGCCAGCACTGCGCAGGGCCCCAGCATGGTGCAGCGTTCCTCTGGTGAGACAGACACAGAGTGTGAAGAGCAACTCCAGCTTTTAGCAGCCATCAGTGGCTCTGCAGAGCCCGCAGGGGAGGAGGAGGGAGCTGCTCAGGACAGCAGAGAACATCTGAACATCTTCTGCTTCATGACTGGTGGGGTTTTTCCCCTTTTCTCCCGTTGTTGTTTGCACTGGAGCCTGTTTTCCTGTGCCTGTGGGTGGGTGTTCCCAGTGAGTAACGTTACACACCACCACCCAGACTGGAAAGACCACGGTGCTGAGCGTGTTGGCACATGTGAAGCATCTCAGCCCTTTCTTCTGACAGGACCAAGGCAGCTCTGCAGCCTCATGTTCTGCTGCGGGCGCTCCCCCAGGGGCTCTGGCTTGCTCCCTGTCTTGCTTGGGAGGAGCCAGCTGCTGTGGGACCAGCCTGGCCTCTGCCCGTAGAGCCGGTCTGGTGCCTCAGGAGGTTTTGCCTGTGGGTGCTGCTCTGAGCAGGCGCGTTGGGATCTGTGTCCCAGCAGGTGACGTTGGTATCCGTTTCTAGAGCCAACAGGTGGTTGGATTTTGGGGAATGTGCTGCCTCCATTCAGGTTTAGTGGTGAATCGGTTACTGACTCGCTGGGTTCGGTCGTGTGGCCTCCAGGCCCTCGGTTCTGCCGTCGTGGAGCACATTTGCAGAGCCTTGCTGTGGAGCTGCCACGGGAAGTTACAGCCAAGGTCACCCTCAGCTGCCTGACAGAGGGGAAGCCAGGCACAAACTTCCCCAGGGTGGGACAAGCGAGGATCTGAGCTGAGGTCTTGAGTGTGTGTCGCACAGGAGTCACTGTGTGAGCACAGAACTGATCACCACAGGCACCTGGAGGTGTCAGCAGGGCTGAGGGCACCTCCCAAACCACAGAGGGGGACCAGCCCAGAGCTGCGTTTCCCGGGGGCTGCGCCTCGGGGAGCAGCCAGCACGCGCGGGGCAGCGCAAGCGGGGGCAGCGCTGTGTGCTGGGACACCCTGGCCTGGAGCACGGCCACCCGGCGCTGCGCTCAACGGCTCTGGACCTACAGCACGGCTCAGGCTGCCTTTCATGGGCACACGTGCCAGGGAAAACAGCTGTGAAGCTCTGAGAGCAGTGAAGGGGGGAGAATGAGGCGGAACAGCCCAGGCTGCCCCTGTGAGAAGTACGTTCCTGAGGAGGAGCCCTGTCTCTGCTCCTGCCATCAAACACTGGGTGGTTGCTTTAAGCCGCCTTTGGCACCCGAGGCAGCGCCGCTGTAACCCAGCTCTCCTGTCCCCACAGGCACTGGCAGTAGGTGGACTCGGCTCCATAGTTCGAGTTCTTACAGCAAGAAAGACGGTTTAAAGGACTGTTACACCTGACCCAAGACACACTCAGTGTGGGACTCAGAAGGAATTCGCTGGTCCATCTTTACTTGAGATTGCAATCTACTGTGGAAACCTCCTCTTGGGATGCTTCTGACCTCTGGGTGGGGGAAGAGCAAAGTCTTCCTGCATATTCTGACTATCACACACAGGAGCCCCTGTTCTCCTGGTCCTTTCCTGGCGAGGCAGAGAGGCTGCTGCCTCCTCCTGCGGAAGGAGAGCAGCTGGTTGCGGTGCTGCTGCGGTGACAGAGCCCCTGTGTGCTGCTTGCTGAGCGGGAGCTGCGCCCGGGCCAAGCCCAAGCCCGAGGCTGGTGGGCAGGAGAAGCGTTACTGGGTCGAAGGACTGGTGGGCCTGGGGGGCTGGTTTCATTGTGAAGTGCCTGCTGCATCAATAAAGTTCTTGGATCACAGGAGCTGAGTAACTTCTTGTTCACTGAATCCCAAGGCTGACACACTCCAAGGCAGGTCGGCGACACACCAACTCCCAGCTCAGAGTCCAGCTGCTACAGAGTGTGTGTCTAACGCCAGCTCTGCTGGCCTGGGGGAGTGAGACCACACTCAGCTCTTCCCCTCAAGGCTCCTCTGATGCAGTGAGTGTAACACCTCATCATCCACAGCTTGGTTTGTACATTCTCCTCCAGCCTAGAACATTGAGAAGCCCTGCTCCCTGCAAGGGCACAGCAGCCATCCCTGGTGAGATGATTTTAGAGGCAGCAGCTCTGCCACAAGCTCCCCCCAAGAAACAGACCCAAGTACAGGGCCAAGGGGCCCGTTCTTACCCCCAGCAGGAGGTTTAAATTCTCTCACTTTCAACTAACTGTAGCATCAGAACCATAAAGAGAAAGAAATCCAGATCAGGGTTTTGATCCAAAAGTGTATTGCACCACAAATTCCATAGTGTTTCATAATACAATCCATATTTACAGCAGGGGAGGGGAGAAATCCAATGGCCATAGAAAGGATCATGTATCCCACTTCTATACAAGGGAAAGTGCATCAGCTTCTCACACTATGTATACACACCCCCACTCTGGCTCGGGGAGCTGAAGACAATTCAACACTTCAGAATTAGCTCTTAGGGTGAGTTGATCCTGAATGAGCTTTGGGAGTGTAAATTGAAGCTGTGAGGATGTAATCTAAGGGTTTATGTTGTCAGTTTATTCCTGGCTGCCTGTACAGCTTTTCCTGCTGCTCTGCAGTCACCTCCTGAGCCAGGATCAATGTAAACCGATTAGTCACTGAGCATGAGCAGAGGGAATCCTGATCCCTGGTTGTAGGTCCCACAGAAATAGGTCAGGGCAAAGGGACATGGTGAAGAACAGAGAATAAATCCTTCCAGAGCAGCAGGGTGATCCTGTCCCCACTTCATCTCAGTACAGGAGCAACTGATACAAACCCACTTCTTGATTGTCTATTTTCACCTCCAAGCAGTTTCCCCCTTCCCACAAACTTCCCTCAGCTCCTGGTAAGTGCCACGGATCAGGTCACTAGGGATGGGGTTTGGACAGCCTTTAGTGGACTAAAAACTCTTGTTGGTTTTCTTAAGTTTAGAGAAAAAGGACCAAGCTCTGACCCGAGGAGCATCTGTCACACGCCAAGGTGGGAGCTGCTGCGAGCAGGATGAGGCTGGTTAACAAACCCCAGAGACCTGTGGCACGTTCACCACTGACTCCTGGTGTGGCAGGACACTGTCTGCACCACAGCATGAGCAGTCACTAACACACATCCCCTGCCACTGCCGAGCTCAGTCAGACCCCTGCTGACAGAGCAAAGCTACACCCTCACCAGCACCTCCATCCCTGCCAGAGGACAGGCTGAATGTTCTAGAAGATACTTAAATATTGTTAGTAACACAAACCTCATGGTGAGCGAATGGCCAGGGCTGCAGCCAGCTCCCCAGACTGTGCACAGGCTGTTTGTCCCACCGGCATCAGGTCTGACTTAGTGCTGTTCCCCCCAGACCTCCCGTGGGGCAATAACTGTCGGGTCCCTTTACTTAAGGGGAGAGAAAACCCAGCTGCCAGACCCAAGATTTATTCATTACAGTTGAATTTTGCCCTCAGAACCAAAACCTCACGAGCAGCACTTCTCTCCCCACTCCTCAGGACACAGCTGGCAGCATCACTCTCTGAAGCACAGGAGACCCACCCGAAGGGGCAGGTCCTGGGTATGAAGATTTGTTGCCAACAGATTTGGAAGAAAAAAACCCTTAAAAATCAGAGTGTTCAGTATCAATATTCTTCACCCATAGTCACTGGATCATTTCTTTTTAAATAAAAGGTATTCTCAGGGTGCACTTGTAACACCTGGAGTTCAGCTCTAGAAGTTTAAAATGCTTTACTACCCCGTTGTCCCAAAGCTACCGGCCCACGGACAGGCTAACGGATCAGTGGGGAAGGCGACCGGGCATTAGGTACCAGAATTAAGACCATTTTAAATATTATTTTTCTTTAAGAAAAGTAAAATCAGACAACTCTAAAGTTGTACTCTCAAATTAAATAATCATCATCAACATGCAGCCTCGGGGCTGCAGGCAGGATATCCGCACCTTCAGCTACACAGTGATATGAGAAACGCAAACCGTTGGTTCTGTTGGTGGAACCAGGCAAGGCAGATTCTGGTTTGGTTACAGCTCCTGTCCTCTCAACAGTCCTGCCAGCGTTTGGTGTCTCTCTGCTTCCACAGCGAGACCAGGAGGTTTTACTGCACCCAGAGTTCCTCAGCTCCAGCCCACAGGAGCTGGAACCACCTCCTGAGAGCCGCCGTGGGCGACGCCTGACCTGCCAGCACCGGTGTTAGTGAGGTTACGTTACCCTTTGGTGCCAAGAAAACAAGAGTGATGAGCACAAGGAGCTGAGACCATCGAGCCACGGTCCCCAGGTCCAACCCAGAGGTGTCCTGGTTTGTAGTGACAATGTCTCCTTGCACAGTATTAGCTTTGTAAACAGTGTCAAAAGTTCTTGTACAAAATACTGCAATGACAGTGATTAAGACACACCTGGATTAGTGTGTTCAGCGTTCTTTTCACAGAAAAAAGTGGCTAGATGCTGCCTGCCCCTTCTCAGGTTCCCTTAAGGCCACAGTGTCCTGGGGCTCGAGATAGACGGCCGGATGCTGCCCTTGGGAGATGGCTTTGACCCAAACCACGACATCTAGGACAGGAAAGCACAGGACATGTTACACTGGGTTCACATTCCAAGGGGCTGAAGGTTTGAAAAGAGAACCAATGTGGTAGATGGGCATCTACCCCTCAGCTGGGGGAAAGAAACAGTTATAAAGCAGCACCACAGACCACACTGAACTGAAGGTAGTTTCACACAATCAAATCTGGAGGAAACAGCATCCATTCTGATGCTGACTGAAGATTACACTGACATTTACCCCTCTAAAATAACTAATCACAAGTATTTAAACACAGTAGCTTCAGTCAGTCTAGAATTAAACCATTCCTGGGTCAAGACAGCAAGGAAACCTCTCAGCTGCACCCCTACATAGAGTGAAGATGTCCAGCTCAGTGGGCAGGACACCCAGGGCACCGAGGCAGCGCTCGTTTGTGAACATTCACTAATGACCAGGGAGGCACAGATGGTGTTTTATGTGATGGGAAGGAGAGACAGATGTAGGTGCCTAACCCACATCAGAACAACAAGCCAAGAATTCAGCTTCCTACTTTTAAGCTCACAGCTTCCCCTCCCAGGCTGTGTGTGCTGTTACTCCTTCTCTCCAGTGCTGGGAAGCTGCTATTTCCCTCACTGACACAGAAACACCAGTGGATGTATGTGACTACCTAACAGATGAATAATAAATGACATTTATCACTGTAGCCAACATGGAAAAGCTCCTTCTCATGATCTCCCATCATTTTCACCCTGCCTGCCCGTTAGAGCTGCAGGTGGAACAGAGTCCTTACCTTGTACTCCAGAGTTTCCTTAAGCATGTTCTCCTCCTCTTGTGAAAAATTCAGTAACACAGATACAGCTTTAATCAGGTGGAATGCCTGAAAGAAACCAGAGTGTTTTGATGCTTGTGATGCTCTCAGGCTCTGTGCTCTGGGCTGTGGTGCAGCGCAGATGTTTTAAATCACAGCTGTGAAGAGCAGACCAGCAGCTTCCCATTATCCCCAGTTCCAAGAGGTAAGGACGGCCTGGATCTAAATTCTGTGTTCCCTGGCTCTCTGCTCTTTAATGCTGGTTTGTGCACTTTGGGGAAGGAGGACAGATGAGGATCCCAGTCTGCTGGACTAGAGAAGGAACCTGGCTCCTGGGGCACCCCGTGTTTTTCAGCTTGGAGAAGGATCAGCTGTTTCAGACATGCACTGAGTCATTTTAACTCCACAGCACTGACATTCCCCACGGGACACCCAGTGCAGGGTTAGTAAAAGGGGAAGCACTCAGGGTACCACAGAGTTGCACAACTATTTCCTGATCTTACTCACTGCCTTGCAACTCAGCATTTGTTGCAGATAGTGTACTGTTGGCATGACTTCTTCCCTTTTAACTTTGTGGACACAATATGGAGAATGCACAGGAGCCCCAGACACACACAGAGTTGCCTCTTACAGATCAAGAGCGAGTGGTTTGTGTCTTCTCCTTGGGTTTCCTCCCCATCTTTCTTAAACATACAACCACTCTAATGACATCCTTCACTCCCTTTCCAGAGGGGTGCAGAGGGAATGTCTTGTAGCTTCAGATCTTTTAACTTCTAGATATAACTACCTCCTAAAATTCACATTTCCCTTTCCTTCAGTTCAGAATAATCTACTCCCCAACACATCCCTGCTTCCTACTGTGCTTCACTGTGCTGGATCAGCCAACAGCTCTGTAAGTGTAAGGAGCAGGAACTGGCAGAGCAGTGTCCCTGGCAGGCAACAGGGGCTTCCAGAGAGAGCCAGAAAGGGAAGGCAGGGGAACCCCTGTACCTCAGACTCCCTGCAGGACATGAACTTCAGTACCACGTGTTTCAGGTATTCGAAGTTGATCTCCCTGGAGTCGTTTAAGTCCGAGTTGTTTGTGACAGTCACTGAGGCATTAGGCACTTCAGGGTTGGCTTTGTCTCGTACTTCAGGCCCCTCACTGTCAGGTCTGATTTTCTACAAGACAGAAGGAGAAGTAGGTCACAGACTGTCAGCCTGACACTGGGAAGGGATCTGGGTCCAAGACACCCAACGCAGAGCTGGTACCCACAGGAGGTGCAACCCAGGCACCAACAGGACAAGCTTCTCATCCTTCATGGGCCCACAGCAGAGAAACTCCCCAGGCTCCAGGACAGAGCCAGCTGCTGTTACCACTGAGGAGTGCAGTGCCCAAACCACCACAGAACTGGCTCCATGGTGGAAACCATCACCTGATTGTTTTCTTCTCCCACCAACCTGCCCTGTGCCTTTCCAACGTGGGCTTCCTCCAAAACACTTCTCAAGCTCAGAACAAATCATCACCAGAGATTTAAGAAATGCTGTTAATTCTTTTCTAAGAGAGAAGGGTTTGTGTTTTTTTAGAGGAAAACTACTGTAAGAGGGACCAAAGGGGAGCTTTCCCTGGGGCACTCTCATGGTAGAACTCAGCCGAATGGCAGGGGAGGAGCAATCCAACCTCAGCTACTCACCCTACAGAAATGTATCAAACACCCAGGGTCACCAAACATGGGTCTTCTGCAGCTAAAATGCTTTGCTGCAAGAGCTGGGTGCCCATGGCTACCTGTCACACCATCCATTTGATAAGCCATCCAGAATAATTAATAATTCCCTAATTTACAGGTTCCCTGATCTCCCTGCAAACACAAGGGAAGGGCAGACACTCCCAGTAAGAGGGAACTCTCACTACCAGTCAAGCTTTTGGAACTGGTAGAGCACTTAACCATGCTGAGGAAACTGAAGCAGCATAACCCTTACCAACTCCTTCTGGAGAGTCTTCTTGAGTTCTGTCATTCTCTGCTGCAGCTGCTTTATCACCTGTAAGCAGAGCACAGTGTTACTACAGCTTTCACTTCAGGACACCTTCCCACCCAGGGGTGCCTGGAAAAAAACATGGCAAGTGCAATAGATGAAGTAACCATTAAACAGTGACAGGTCTGAAGCAGCAACGTGCACCCTGGCCTTTCCAGCTGCCCTCAGGATGGGATCCCTGGGCTGTCACACAGCAGCACAGTGGAACTGAACTGAATCCACACAAAAGGCTCTGCAGAAAAGCAGGAAGCTGTGAATGGTATCACTTGGTGCATCTGGCCTCCCAAACAGATAAGGATTCCTGCAGTTCTGGCTGTGGCTTTTATCCCCTGTTGCCAGAGCCTTGTACAATCCAGAGGGAAAAAAATTCTCACTGACTGAATACTGGATCAAACTGGATCTGCCAATTCTGTCCTTGTACCACTGCAGCATGGGCAGCACCAGCTATCAGGCTTCCTCACTAAGGGAGAGGGACAAAAAGCGGTTTCAGGTCACCTTATTTTTCTCAGCAATTTGCTGTCCCAGCTCTCTGTTATCCTTCTGAAGCTGAAGGATGTCTGCAGCTGCCACCTCTCCATTCTGTTCCACCACACAGCTTTCTGGAGAAGGCAAATGCTTGTTCAAGGCTCTTGATGATTCCTCCAGTTCTGAAACCTACAGAAAGAGTGAATGGGAGAGGAATGTGCAGCCCAGGAGCACTCTGAGGGAGCAGACTAGGCTTTGCTTTGGTTGTTTTTTTGGGGGGGTTGTTGCCTTTTTAAACCAGAAATCATTAGCAGCAGTCCAGCTGTACATCCCTTGCTGACCTGCTTTTAGGTCTCTGTCTCACTGGTTTCATAATGGCTCCCTCAAGACATTTTGTGAGCCAAATAAAATAGGGGGACATCTTTCCTACACCAGTCACAGGTCTGACACTGAACAGCTTTCTGTAGGAAGACAGGAACAAGAAGTGACAGTGGTCTGCACTGCTGGTGTTTCAGGTCAGGGGCAAGCTGTCAGAGCAAGCAGCTCCACGCACCAGTCACCAGGCACGACACAACTGGGGTCTCTGCTGAACAGATCAGCTCTGCAACTGTACTCACATCCTTCTCGTGCTCTCTGGCCAAGAGACACTCCTGCATCTGCAGCTTCAGCTCATCAATCTCCTTTCTTGCTGTTTCCTCTTTCTCTGCTGCTTGGCTCTTCGTGGCTTCTACGTCCAACTGCAACTGGTGCACCTGTAGCAGGGCAGCCTCGTGCTCTGAGAGAGGAGACACCTGCTTAGTGTCAGCCCACTGAATCAAACTGCAGTTTCTCCTTCTTTCTCTCAAACAAAGCAAGTTCCAGTGGTGGGAAGTCCTGCCCTTTGCCTTGCTCTGTCGTAACAACAATGCAATTTCAAAGTGGGTTTGTTTTTAAGGATGCAGCAGAGAGACTGTCCAACTGCTGCTGAAGGATTCAAGACTTTAAAAATTCTAATAGCTTAAACATGGAAGAAAAATCTAGAATTATACCAGTCTATAGACAGGCAAGGCCAGAGCTACAGGCTGTACTTAGATAAAGCTGTCTGGGATACCACAGGCTCGTTTGGTCTCACCTTGGCTGAGTTGGTTTAGTTCTTCCTTCTGTTTTAGGAGTGTATCACATTTTTCACCCATCAGACGGTCTTTCTCCTCTATTAAGGAAGCCAGATGTGAAACCTTCAAAGCAGGCAGAGACAAAAGTCATTACTTACAGAAAACTAGAAGAGGAAATTAAAGCTATCAATGTACCTCAGAGGCTCAGAATTCTGTGCAGCATCAGTGTAACAGATAATAAATACAATGTGGATATCTGTGATCTATGCAGAGTCACAGGTGGCATCACCTCAACAATGCTGGCTTCATCAGAAAGCACTGAAGTCTTTGTACTGTAAGAGCTCAAACTCTGAGCACTGGTTACAGGCTGTCTCCTAACCAGGAGGTGGCAGCTGTAGAACAGCCACTGAGCAAACTGAACACTGCCTTATGCCCCTTTTACCTACAGCAGGACCAAGCACCCCCGGCCCTACAGCAGCCCCTGAAGAATAAAGGAACCCAAAGGCTGGACAACCTTCAAAGTTGCCCAGCTGGCAGCTCCCAGCTTGAACAAACACAGGCTCATGTTTACCCACCATGAGCACTTCTGTTGAAGGAGCAGCCAAACCAGACTGCCCAGGGTTTGTATTTGGTTACTGACAGAACCTCCTCCCTAGCAGGAAAGGCACTGCTGCAGCACTGCTGTGCTTCAGAGGGCCAGGGAGGTGATGTGAGCACTGGAAGGATCAGGAGGAAAAGGGGTTTTCCAACAAACACCAGCTCACACTGGCTCAGGCTGGCAGCTACTGGGACTGCGCACTGTGAGACACACAGGGCTCTGAAGTACCAGTCCCCTTCATACTGGGCACTTGCCTTCCCCTCAGGAATATTCATCTGCCACAACACCACGCTGTAGCTCACAGGCCTTCAACTCAGGAACACCCACAACTTGCAGCCAGGAGCCCTGCCCGTGCTCCCATTGAACAGCTGCCCCGAGCCAATCGATCCTCGTGTGGGCATCTACACCACCACCCTCGAGTTTCAACTGTGCTGAGGCAACCACTGGCACCATGCAGACTGAGGATGTGACTCTGACTGATGCTCCTGACTAACAAAGTGCAGACCTGGCCTGGTGTGGGCAGGGTGGAGCAGTGCTGGATCGACTGACCTGCTGTTGCAGCTCCTCTCTCTGCTTTCGTGTTTCTTCCAGCGCTTTGGCGATCTCGACACTGACAGTCTCTCTGCTGCTCAACTCACTCTGCAAACCAAAAGCAACTCAGAGACACTCCACACAACTAAAATCCAGCCAGTCTTCTCATCCTTAAACCCAAGCCAGCAGCAACTAGAATTTATGGGCTCTCTAACAGCACGAATCATGCTTCCAAATGAGAGCTGCTGTCCTGCTTTACTGCACCGCTGCTACCTGCACACGTAAGAGCAACACAGAACCAACCTCAGAGCCCAAACATATCCAATGGTTATAAGATCTCTTAGCTTGAAGTTCCTACTCCCAAGTAGCAGCTCCCTCCCACAACTGATCTTTATTCCAATTGTGCATCAAACAGCAGCTAAAAACTTTCAATAATCTAAAATTACCCTCAACAGACTGAGTATGAGCTGTGAACCCCTGACCAGCTCCAGTTTTAGCTACTGTTTTGAATGCTACGAATGGAATTTGATGTTGAACTGTTCTGTACTCATTCCTGGTAACAGGAATTGAAAGCTCTCCATGCCTGACAGGCACGTGTCATTTCTGCCTGATTCAGGCAGACTCCAGCATCCTGTTTCAGAAAAGGGACAGCCACAGCTCCTCAAATACCTTTTCACTGAGTACCAGAGGGGATTTACAACTGCAGGTACACACAACGTGGATGTAGTGTGACCCCAAGTGCTGAGAATGCAGTAGGCTTTGCAGGTAACTGTCTCTGCAGTCCGACTCTGTGTTTAACAAATGTCACTAATTGAGCCCTTACCTTTAGCCTGTTCAATTCAGACTCTTGTTTTTTTAAAGAGCTCTCATACTCTTCCCTGCTTGCATGAAGATTCTCCTTCTCCTTTTCTAGCTGGCTCTGTAAAATAAAGATTGCTTGAATCCCAGGCAGAATTATCCTAATGCTTCGTTTAAACAATGAGACACTCCAAACACTGTGTTCATACTTAGTTCCCCAAAGTATGAGATCTTCTGTTGTAATACTAGGAGCGCTGAGTAAGAACACCCAGACAACAATTAAAGTCTACAAGCTGTGTTAAAAGCATTTTGTGAAGCCCCACATGGCCCCCTGGGCAGCCTGTGTACTTACAATCCTGTGCTGAGCAGCTGTTTTGTCCAGCTCCCAGGCTGTTTCAAGAGCAGCGACCTGAGACTCCAGCCCAGTAACTTTCTGGTCGTACTGTTGTGTCACACTTAAAATCTGCTGCTGTAGTTTACTTCTGTCATCCTCTAGATCAGTTTGCTGAAGAGAAGCAAAGAACACTGCATGAATAAAATAGCAGTTCAAAGCTCTGAGCAGCATCAGACACCCTTCCCTGGGACAGACTCAGCCTGAAGTGATGCTGCTCCTCTGGCAGCAGCATCACCTACTCCTACCCAGACACTGGCTGAGGAGACAAGCAGCAAGGAAACACTCCTGTCACAAAGCAGGGAGAGAAATTAAGTCTCCCTGGGGATGCTGGAGACTCATCTGTCCTGGTGAGTGAAACATCATGCAGTGTACTCACCAGCTTCTGGATCTTCAGATCCTGCTCAGCAGCTGCTTCTTCACTCTTTTTCAATGCTTCTGTTGCAGCCTGTAGTTTCTGTTCCAGTAGTTTATTCTACAATATAATCACAGATTGCATTTGTTATCCAGTGGCATCTACATTGTAAGAAAAAATATAGGGAATGTGAGATGACTCAGGAGGGGAAGGTGGACACTAAAGCCATGAAGTCACATAGTTAGAGGTGAGATAGAGACTGGCTACGTGACACATGCTGCTTTTACAAACTCTTCACCACACCACTGCCACCCACTGCAGCTGTTTGTTTCTCAGCAGAGAGAAGACACAGCTGAACTCTCTAACCTCACAACCTCCAGGCCCTTCACCATCGAAGGTGGGGAGATGACAAGACACAGACATCTTTCAAACCTCCCCAGACTGAATGTGACACACAGTCTCAACTGTGGCTGAGAGCACAAGACAGTGAGGGGAGGAGGGACAGGGCGTAAAGGTGCTGGAAACAGGGGGGGTTTGTAGCAAAAAGCCCCAAGCAAATCACTCACCTGTGTCTCCAGGCGGCTCACAGTCTCACTGTGATGTGTTTTGTCTGTCAGTAGCTGCTGCCTGGTCTCATCCAGCTTCTGCTCCAGAGTAGCTTTCTGAAGATTAGATTGAGACAGAATAGGTGGAAAGATGGACAAAGAGGTAAGGGGTTTTAATTGAGATTTTTCTTTTTATTTCATTAATAAGGTCAGACTAAAATGGAACAGTTGTTTTGATGTGCAGTACAGCTTTGCTCTTGGGAAGCAGTAAGCTGGATGCTACTGCACAGGGCCTGCACAGGTCACCAGTAACTCAGCATGGAATCTGCTGGCATCCCATCACGATGCACACACAAACTCCAATCAGCAGCCAGGTCATTTTTTAAGCCAGACCAAGCTTAAGAGATGAAATAAATGTTTCTTTGGAAGCATAACTTCTGCATCACAGCAGACACACAAGGGAGGTAAAACTTTGCTAGTTATGGGGTTTACTTTCCAAAATGCAAAACAAGGAGCACACACTACTCTCCACAAGGACTGACCAATACACCCTCAAGTCCTCTCTCCTCTGGGCACGTTACAAAGCTGCTCTGTCACCTCTCAGCTGCCAGGTGTGCTGCCCAAACAGGCAGTGCAGGAAGCCCAGTGCAGTACGTACACACAGGCTGAGTTCAGCCACCCACACAGTGTGCCAATGCACACTGAAGGGACAAACATGCAGCCATTACATCACTGTAAATCCTTTACCTGTGTGATAAGTAACATACACCCTAAAAAAGCTCCCTGAGATTGCACTTTTAAGCAGTCTATAGACATGCAGTTACCTCCTTGAGCAGCTCCTGCACATGTTCATCCCCTGACAGATTCCTTTCCAGCTTTTTCTCCAAGCTTGACACTTTTTCCTGCAGCTGCTCAGTAAGTTTAATTTTCTCAGCAAATTCCAAAGTCATCTGTGAGAAGAAATCAGAGGATCTGTTGGTAGCAGAGTTTTCCCCTAGTCCACTCTGGAATAACTTCCAAAAGCACCATTAGAAAGAGGAAAGTCCCATCTGAAGAGACACCACTTTGCAGACACTGAATTTCACACCCACAGTGTGTTACCCATGTGTACACCTCCACCCAAGCCCACAGCAGATGCATCTGAACACACTTAACCTTTTGCTTGTGCTGTTCATATTCCACCTTCAGAGATTCATGCTCCCCCTGTAGCGTTTCCAGTCTCTTCTCACAACCAGCACCAGCAACTCGAGCCTAAAAATGGTGAGGAATTACTTGCTTAGAAATCACAGATTGCCAAAGCCACACAGCCAGTGTCTGACCCAACTGCTGCAGGCAAGGAGCATTCTGATCAGATCTCACTGAACTCAAACTTACACTTTGCAAGTCTACAGAAAGCTGCTGAATGACAGTCTGGAGCTCCTGTTCTCTCAACTCCAGAGCAGTGATCTTATTTTCTGCATTTGTCTCAGCTGTCATTAGTTCATCTCTTCACAGAAAGAGAATACAAAGAAGAGTGACATATTGTTCCAGAGAAATGATCTTTAGCAGATAATTCTGCTTCTTATGCACACAGACTAGGCAACATCAACAAGATTCTCTGGTCCTAACCCCAGCCACTGCTTGATTATATAGTTTTAAAATAAAAGTGTTAAGCATTCAAACCATGGGAAAAATAATAGGCTTACAAAGTCCTAAATCAGTGCTACTTTAATTGGCTGGAAAAGAAATAGCAACTTGGCATTTCCATGCACACCAGCAGCAACCACTCAGCTCACTACACACAAGAGCTTCTCCAAAAGTAGAGCTGGGCAGGAATAGACCGCTCCTCCTGAGGCAGCCCATCCATACCTCTGTGCCTCCAGCTCCAGGAACTGCTGCTGCAGGTCCTGCAGATCCCTCCTCAGGCCTGAGGCCTCGGCCCTGGCGCCCTGCAGCCCCTCCTTGGTGTGGGCCAGCTCTCCCGCACACGCCTCCAGCTCCCGCGCCGCCCTGCTCAGGGATTCTTCCTTTGCCAGAAGCTGAACATTGGAACATCATCTTAGACATTACAGGTGGTAATACCAATAAGGTCTTCTCATTGAAACCTGTCTCTTTTATTCAGTTAGGAGCTGAATTTAGTGAAATAATAACGAGCTCCCAGAAGAGTCTCTGCTGAAGTGCACAGTGCTGTGTCCATGTACCTGCTGCTGGGATTTCAACACTGGCCAAGACTGTGTGCAGGCATAAAGGCTAAAGCCTTAACACAAAGCTGCCACTAACTTGGCATTCTGAAAGAAATATTAGGAAAGGGAAAAAAAAACTGCTTAAAGTGCTCTTACCATGTGTTTAACTTTGGCGATTTCCTGCTGCTGGAAGCCCTCCAGCTCATCGATTTCATCTCTCTTCTGAAAGAGGTTCAAACTCTGCTCCCTCATTTCTTGTAACTGTGCTTCAAGCACTTTTTTTTCCTAATGACAAAACAAAAGGGATCCAAGAATATCTGTATGCACACTGCAGACCAATGGTAGTTCAGTTAAACCCTCTGGGAAAGGAACCTCATCTTGCAGCTGTGGGGCACTCTGATGGTACCACACGTAGAGCTAGAAACCCTTCACAGGCAACAGGGAGAGAACTACCACTCTCCAACAATCACCCAAAAATCTGTATTCACTACAGTGCAGCCAATGATCCCCTAAACCCCCTAAAAATGGACAGCAAATAGCACCATGTTTAACGCCTTCATGATCAGGGATACTTTAAAATGGACTAAGCTGAGCAGCTGGAACAACAAGATTGAAATCCTGTAACAAAAACCCCTGGCAAACTGTTTGATTTGTTCCATGAGACAGATGCAAGACCTCAGCCACCACCCTTCCTGCACCCCAGCTGCACTCAAGGAAACTGTTCCCCCACCTTACAGAAGTCCATCTTCCTCATTGCAAGCCATCATTCCTTACTTCCCCACCAAGAAATAACTCCAGGAACAGCTCCTGGAGCACTGGGGCTGGTATTGAAAGCAGATGGCTGGTCTCCCCCTCTGAACACAGTTCAAACAATAAAAGGGGCTGAGCAGAGCTGAGCTGTAGGAAGCACACAGCCTGGCATTTAAAACCACACACACAGACTGCTAACCCTCAAACCCCAAAGCTTAATTACCTTTTCAATTTGACCCAGTTTTTCCATCCACTCCTGAACAAGAAAGAACAAAATCAGTCAAAACCTATTTATAGACTTTTAAAGTGAACCATTACAGTAAAAAACCCCAAACCCATACTGTTAACACAGACACTAAGCTGTAATAATGAAAAAAGTAATCAGCAAAGGAAAACCAACAGCTAGTGTTTTAATATAAAAGCTGGAGCACTGTTCATGCTACCTGAGTAAGCTTTAAACAGATAAAATGAAGGTGACAATGGGTCTCCTGCAACTGAACCTTGCCAAGCTTAACCTCACATGAGGAGCTGCTGTGGGCTCTTTCTAAGGGCAGTAACAGTGGGAGCAACAAGTCCTGCACTGCTTCTGGCATCTGAACTTCATGCTGCCTTCTTCCCTCAGCACACTAAGCCAACCCCATGCAGAACAACTGCTTCAATTAACAGAGACATCACAGTCCCAGATCTCATGGTCACAGGCTGAGCTGGTGAAGCTCCCTTACCTGGTCCTTCTTCTCTAAGGCCAAAGCCATCCCTTCTGCCATCTTGGCTCGGCTGGCCTGGTGAGCTTCATTCTGCTCCTGAAACTTCCTCATGGAGGCTATCAACAGAGAATCACCAGCTACATTACAAACTTGTCTCTCAAACCCCGTTTCTCAATGTTCTGTAAGGTATTTATAACTTTAAAGAGCTGCTTCTGCAAGTCATTAGCCCCAACCTGACTCCAGCACCAATGCTGTGACGCTCATCGCCGCACGCTGCGTGCAGGCTGGACAAAGGCCAGGAATCCCAGCAGCCAGCAGAACTGTTCCTCAGCAGATGGTACCAGAGCAGGAGGCTTCAAAAAAGCCTCTCCTGCACGTCAGCCCCAAATTTGGGAAGAGGCATCTAATAACAACTTTGTCCAACAACCAACACGCTGCTGCTGCTTTCTATGCTGTAAATAAGAACTGAGGATCTGTTTCTCTGCAAGCTGGAGGTGCACAGTCTGAAAGCAAATGATTAAAGCATCTCTACATCCAACCTGCTTCCTTCCAACCATAACAGTTTTCTACTTGAAAAAGGAAAAAGACAAGTACGTACAATCCTGATGCTTTTCTAAGGCATTTTCAAGCTTCTCTCTTATCTTCTGCAAGTTTCGGATCTGATCAGCATAGTCTTGTGTGAGGAGGGAGAAGCACAGACCAGGAATGAACAGACATTGGGGAAGGGAAAGGGGAAAAGGGAAAAGAAAAAAAAAAAAAGGAAAAAAGGATGAGTGGAAATGATGATGATTTTCTCAGCCAGAAAATCATTCCTGCTCCTTGGGGAAAACTTGGGTGACCTTAACAATGAACACAAGCACAGCACTCTGCACTGCCCAGGGGGAAATGGGTGGTACACACAGGAGGACATGCCCTAGGTGTGCTGGGGACACACAAAAAGGCAGTACCAGAGGATGAGGAGCTACCCACAGGTCTTACTTCATTCAAGAACAGTGACATAGTTAACTGTGCTCAGGAAAGGTGCCTCTGGTTGGAGAGGGAACAGGCTGCCCAGAGAGGTGGTGCGTGCCCCGTCCCTGGGGGTGTTCAGGGCCAGGTTGGATGGGGCCCTGGGCAACCTTGTGTAGCTCCAGGCCTGGAGGTTGGTGGCCCTGCCTGTGATCCTTGGGGTCCCTTCCAGCCCAGCCCAGGCTGGGATTCTATGATACAAGCACACTTCAGAGCGCGTGTGCGGCCGGCTCCGCGCGGTGCTCCCCACAGCTAACCACCACGTGCTCTTACACCACCAGCTACAGAGCAGGGCTGACAGGGAGGGCACACTTCAGGACCCAACCAAACCACACACACACACACCCCTTGGGGAAGCCTGTGCACAATGCAAAGGAGGATTTCCTCACTGATGGGGCTGGCTCAGGAGCCTCTTGGCACTCAGAGCCTCCCTCTCTCACACTAAGCCCCAACCAGCGTTTTCTAGTTTCCTTTAAGCAAACAGGTGAACACTTTGCAAGGAGGAATCATCTGCAGTCCTGTATTTCCTTGAACTGCACAGGAGCCTGGTCATGCTCCTGAGTAAACTGAAGCAATCCTGAGCTGGCTGTAACATCTCCTTGTTTTCCAAGGCCACCTGGGAGCCTGGCAGTGGCAGCACCCCACGGTGTCAGTCTCTGACGCGCTCCGGGTAACGGGGACGGAAAGTGCAGTCAGAGCAGAGCCCTTGCTACAGCTTTACACCACAGGCATTGCCTCTGACAGGAAGAAAGCCTCAAAACTGGTTTATGTTGCATCCTTTCCAAGCTCACTTCTTCACAGGTGGCACTGTGTTACTCCCAGCTTCAGAAAGCCCAGGTACCAAGAGACAAGCCATTATGTACATGGATTGAGGAAAATAAAGGTGGGGAAAGACACTACCTGAAGCACGGGGACAGAAAGCTACCCCAGCTGTTCAAAGCAATCACATAAGTGTGTTGTGAAATCAGCAGAACTCAGTTGTCTTTATAATGTATCAGTTATACTGGATGCCAGCTGGATGACAATCAACAGGGTTGTTACAAACCCCTTTCCAGAAGAACCTAACCCTGTGTATTTTCAATAAATTAAAGAACTGAAGTTCAAAGGACAGTATTTCCCAAAGCAATGGGTTTCTGGATGCATGAAGACACGTACCAGACAGCTTGACCTCCAGTTTTCTTATTTGTTCATTTCTTCTGAACAACTGGGATGAACGATCCTCCCTGGAGCTGCTTCCATCAGAAGCCTGGGTGGAGAGACAACACTCACATAACTTACACCATTTAGTACAAGTGATCCCACCATGTAGTAACCCTGCCATAACGAGCACTCTCCCACCTAGGGATGGATGCTTCAGTCTCTCCTGGGAAGGGGAAAGTTGCCCTAGCACAGCAGAACACATGAAAAATGCTGAAGAAGAAAAAGCAAGGGCTCAAACAGCTCTGCAACGCTGACTGCCAGGGAACACAGTGCTTTCACAGGGCTACAGCTGACAGCTTGCTGCTTAACAGAACTGCAGTTTCAGCTGAGCTTCAGCAAAACTGAGTGAAAACTCAGCGGGGTAAACAACTTCTCCACTGTGCAGACAGGCAAACAGAATCCTAACACGATACAGCAGGGGCTGTTGGCCCCAGGAGTGGTGCCACACCACATCTTAATATCTGTTTTGAAAAACACAAGAGCCATTGAGGGGCAGAGGTGCCAGAGCATCACAGGCTTTCATTTAACCCACATGCTCTGGAATTCTACAGTTCAATTAAGCAAGGCTTTACAATGAGAGAGAGAACTTAAACCAGACACTGGAGGAACTACAGCTGGGTGCAAGGGAACTGAATACACTCTGCAGGGACAATATGCTGGAGCAGGAAGAGCACCAGGAAGCCAAGAGGTAAACACAGGGCCATAGGAAGATCAAAGCTGACCAGCATCTAGCTTGCTTTCCTCCTGCTTCAGTAATTAATTGCACAAATAGGAACCTTACACCTTACTGCAGCTTTACTCAGCATTTTATGTCTGTTTAACAACGTTTGGTATTGAGATAGCTTTGTAACTCTGGCTTACACAGGAATATACACCTCCTGCTAACTACTATGGCCAGCATACGAACACTAACTCTTCAGTATTGCAGGTTACTCATGCTCATGATTCATTTCCACGTTAAAAGACACACCTACGAAGGCACCACAATACACGGGCACTAACACACCAGCTGTTACAGCTGCCTGTACAGCCGTGACAGAAATGCAAGAGCAAGGGGGACTCACAAAGTCATCTCCAGAGTCGGCGCCCGCCGAGGCGATGGACTCCTTGCTGACAGAGCGGGGGATCCTGGCAGCTGTCCCCGGCCTGGGGGCGACAGCCGCCTCCTCTGCGATCTTCTTCTTCAGCTTCGCGAACATTTTGCTGCCGCACAGCGCCGCAGTGACCAGGCGCCCCGAGAGCTGCTCCCTCCAGCGCGGTCACAGCGCAGCCGCTCTGCTGGAAGCCGCCCGGCGTGGAGCTGCGATCCGGCGCCTCATCCAGGCGGTGTCACCGCGTCCCCAGCCCCGCTAAAGCCCCCGCAGCCGCACAGCGCCTGCGAGGCAAAGGGGAGGGTTCCCACACTAACCGCCTCCGGAGACACCGGCACGCTGGAGCACGCACGGGCAACCGGCACCCCGAGCGCGGCCCCGCGGACCGCGCCGCCCGGACCCGCCCGCGCTCCGCCTGCCTCAGGCCCCGCCGCGCCGAGCGGCCGCCAGCCCGTTGCGGGCGCCCCCGCCCCGAGGCGAGGGGAGCTCGGGCCGGGCCCGTCCCCGGCAGGCCGGTGCCGCCGGCCGCTGCCCCGCTCGGAGGCAGCCGAGGACCCGCCGCCGCTCACCCGCGGCCCCCGGCCGAGCGCTGCGGCCCGGCCCGGCCCCACCACCCCGCTCCCTGCTTCTCCCGCCCGGCCCCGCAGCCTGCGCCGCCGTCCCCCGCGCCAGGCCCGGCCCGGCCGGCCCAGCGCCCCGGTCCCCGCGCCCTCACCGCCCATGGCCCGGCCCGGTCGCCGGGACCCCCCGTCGCCGCTTCACCGGTGACGCTGACCCGGAAGCGCCGCGCAGGCCGGAAGCAGCGCGGGGCGGTGCGCAGGCGCGGTGGGGCGGACCCGCTCCCCGGCCCGGCCTCGCCCCGCCCCGATCCCGGTCCCGGTCCCGCCCGCCCCGCTCCCGCCGGCTGCTCACACGCAGCTGCCTCAGTTTATTCACAGAAAACTCCTTCCGCGTCCCCGGCGGCCCCGCCGCGCGGCACAGGAGCGGCCGGGACACAGCGAGGGACGGGCCGGGGCCGGGGGCAGCCGCCGCGACCCGCGGAGAGAGGCCCGGGGGCGGCGAGCGGGGCTGCGGCGGGTCCTGCGCCGGCCGAGGCGCTGGGCTGTGCAGCGGGGGCGGCGCGGCCCTGGCTCCCCTCGGCGGGGCTCGGCCCGGCTTCTCCCGGCAGCGCCGACGCGCAGGTCTCTCCCCAGGACGCGGGGCCGCGGCGGGCCGGGCCCCGGTGGCGGGACAGGTCCCGGTGGCGGGCCGGGCCCCGGCGGGACGCTGCTCGGGCGGCACACGGATCCCTTGCAAAAAAAGGCCGTTTGCTCCAAAAAGAGTTTATTTATACAGCTCTAGATCAAGTAAAATAGCTGTTTTTACCAAAATATGATGTACAGGCAGGTGGCTGTAAAATAACTGCAACCCGATTCACTGTAGAATGACTTCTGGCGATAAATAACCTGATTCCCCGAGAGGCAAACGGCTCCTCTCACCTGCCAGGGGCCCAGACGCTCCCTCCGTCCTCCCCTGCGCTGCCCTCACCCCTCTGCCAGGCCAGGAGCGACTTGTGCTCTTCAGCCTGCAAGAGGCTGCAGCCTGGACCCTGCTCCCAACTCTCCTCACCAGGGAGAGGAGAGAAGAAAGGTGCCGAAAGAAACCCGGGGGGGTGGGGCAGACACTCGCTGCAGGCTGCGAGTCCTGAAGGACGAGCTGCTGGTGCTACTGGTGAGACCTGCGCTGCTGCAGGGGCTCCTGGGGCCAGGAAGCTCCACTGGACTCTGCTCTCATGTGAATGAATCGGGGTCTTTAAGAGCAAAACACCTACACGGGCATCTGGGCAGCTGCACGTTCATAAGTCAACAGGAATTCAGAGACACTCAAATTCAGAAAGTTTGAGCTAAATCTCCTTCCTCTTGGCAGAGTTGTGGTTTGGGGGGAAAACAATAGAAATGGCTTGCTTTCTCACCCCTGAGTACAGAGCAGGTACGTGTCTGATGTGTTCCTCCCTGCGGTGGGTGTAGGGATGCAGATCTTCAAAGCACTGGCCACACATCTGTCCCAGAAACAGCATTGTTCTGACAGCCAGAGAGACTGCAAATGTAAGAGAGGCACTGTGGGAACGTGTCCTCTCTGCTCCGGGAGCTCCCACCGCCACACCAGTACCCTCACAGGGAGGCAGAGAGCAGCTCAGCACACACAGCAGCTCTCAGCTCTGCACGGGAGATTCTCTCCCCTGCGGTGCCCACAGAGCTCCCCAGCAGCCACCGGCTGCCCACACCTCACGGAACAGGGACCGGGAGGGATAAAGGGGGCTCTGCCGCTCCCACTGCTGATGTGCAGCCACAACAGCTGCTGAAGAGTCTAACACAGATAAAGCTGTTACAAAAGAAGCCTCAAGACATAAAGATTGAGACAGATTCCAAGCTTTTTAGCTTTCTGGAAGCAGCAGACTTGAAGCACAGCAAGGAGTTACAGCACAGGGAGCTTCACAACAGCATGCTGGGGGTGAATCCTGGAGCAGCACTTCCACCCTGTCCTTAGAGAAGACCTGACCAGAGCTACTGAAGCAGCAGCTTTTGAGGATGATAATATGAAGCCTAATTTCCCGTTTCCCCCATTTATTCCCTATAATCCTTCAAAGACATTTCTGCACATCTCCCTGGGGAGTAGTCCGAGGGGTGTGGTGAGTCAGGACTTGACTGACATTATTCTGGTGAGCTACCCAAACCAACCGCCCTGAAACTTCTGGAGAAAGCACTCCAGGGAGCTGTGAGCACAGCCTGGAGACACTGCAGCTCTGTTCAGCTGGCGCCTGAACCAAGTGACACAGCACAGAGAGTAATTAGAACACAGATTGTGAAAGACTCCTAACCCTGTATTCCCTCAGTCAAAGGGCAGAAACCAAAAGGCAACAGCAGTACCTGGGGCTAGATGTTCTAAGGGCAGCTTCAACAGCAGCTCCAGTGCCTGCTGTGGGCGCAGGGCTGGCCTGAGCACAGCACACAAGAAGTAGGGAGCAAGGCAGTAGCTGTCCAGTGAGGACACATTTAGTCCGGGTCACGTTCTCCCCTCAATGCATCAGGTACCAAATTCACCCTTGGGTTGGGCACTGCCTGGCAGGGGCACGTCTCTGCTACCGGGAGCAGGAAGGGTATCGGGAGGGAGAGCGAGACAGGAAGGCTGGCACTAGGCCTGAGAAGAAAAGGATTTGTTCTCCTCTCACTTACGAACAGTTCAGTCTTTGCTTCACTTCCACACTGAGGGCTGCTAGATACACACACCCAGCTTCTCTTCAGTACATACTGGCATGCATCGAGAAGGTACCTAGGACCATAGCACACAGACACAGCAGCACAGCCTTAGAATGACTTGTAAGTTCAAACAAGACAAGCTTTTACTTGGATCCCACTATCTGCATCTTGAATGCAGTTGCTTTGGGTGGGAAGGGAGGGGACTGACTCAAAATCCAAGACCAGGTATTTCATCCTACCTACAGCTAGAGCAGACAGGCTATCGCCTTTTGCTTACAGTTTCATACACCTGCTGATGTTAGCAGGAGGGAACAGAGGTTCACCACCCACACCGCTGGCATCAGCATCGCTCTGAGGCTTGGAAATGACAGACTGTTTTCCAGGTATATGGAACCAAGAGGAGAACAGCTCCACCAAAGCAAAAGCTAAAGCAAAACAAAAGCATTTGGCTGGAAGGCAGCGAGCTGGGGAAAGTGAAGTCCCCTTTGCCACGCAAGGGGAACGCTGCTGGTGGAGGAGCAGTGGGCAGGGCGACAGACAACCCATCTCCCACTGAAGGCTTTCTGTATCTTCAGCTCCTGCATGCAACCTCACCTTCTCACAACGGGCACCTCCTACCAGAAAGAAAGGCAGGTCATCAGCCTCACAGTTAAGAATGTGTGAGTCCTATGGCTGTAACACACATGGGAGCCCCATTCCCCTGGCTAACAGAGCCCGCCTGTGCCTCACACCAGTCAGCACCTCCTGTGCCCCACACCAGTCAGCACCTCCTGTGCCCCACACCAGTCAGTGCTACATCACCTCCAGGTGTGAGCCCCTGGAAACAGCGAATTACAAAGGCAGAAGAGCCACAACCTTTCCTACAACTACCCATGACCTGCAGCACCTCGTGGAACGCATCAGCACGGCGTCTGTGTGTATATAGATTCTGTATCTAGACGTGGGACTGTTTCATTCTTTTTAATACATATACAAGTACCTGTACATATATACATATTTACAATTTACACCAGCCAGTAACATATGAGTATTGTACATATACACACAAACGCCTAGAACACACATGCACACACAAACACACACCCAGCAAAAGACACGCCACATCCCAGGGGACAAAGTCCTGCCCCAGTCCCAGGGAGAGCAGCACCATGTGGTGGTGGGGGCTCAATAAACCAGCTTCAAGACTGCTCACAACAAACACCAGCGTTCACGGAGGGGTTTTTACACTTGGGAAATTCAAGAGTGGGCGGCGTAAGGTTCAGCCCAGCTACAAAGAACCTTCATGCAAACTTCCCTGCTGTGTTGCAGCAACTCTTGCTGTTCCGTACCGTGCTCGGCTTGGCTGAGCGGGGTCCATCCGTGCTGAGCTGCAGCCCTGTGCTACGCCAGCTGACTCGCTGGTACCTCGTGTGACAGCACTGCAAACAGGCCTGTTGGCATGCTCAGAGTCACCAAGGGCTGCATTTTTCTCCACCTAAATTAGAGGCACAGCTGGGGTTCAACACAGAGGCACTGATCAGACTCGTCCTCCCCTGTTGTAGCAGCACACGGAACAGCAAAAATGGCCTTTTCCATGGAACAGTTCAAAGTGTTCTTGGTTCCTTCTCCTCGCACAGCTTCACTGTCAGGAGCTGTGAGAGGTCCTCCAGCTCTGCCAGGCAGTACAGTGCAGAGCCAGCAGGCCCCCTGCCCAGGAGCCAGAGCTGCCTTCTCCAGCAGGTGCCTTCACACACACCACCCTACACCTTAACACACCCAGACTGAGCGTTACGGGCTGGGGGAACCTACAGCACGGCCACACGTAATTAATTACAGCTCCTCAGATTTACTGCTTCAAAGAAAGGACTGAGACAGGAGTGGTGGGCATGCAGAACATTAACAGGGACTTGTGGCAGCACCCACTTTGTTTAACCTGCAAGAGGAGCATCAGCATCTCTCCTGGGGCAGGGGGAAGCAGTGCAGATGGCTCAGACACAGGAGTGATAGGACGGGCTCGTACTCAGCATGGTGTGGGACGTTCTGTCAGCCCCTATCAGGGACTGGTAACGCTGGGAGCCACACGTTCCATCCACACAGAGAGAGGAGGGAAATGAAGGGTTCTATCTAGTACCTCAGAAGGAAGAATGCTCCCTCCTCCTGGAGAACAGTGGCAGCAGTACCAATGGCAAGGTGACCCATACCAGAGCGGGAGGTGGGGGGTAGCTTGTGCAGCTTGTAACCTCTTCATCTGCCACCCATCCACCTGTCAGGCCGAGCAGAAGCTGTGTCCTTGGCCAGCAGTGCACAGGGCAGACATGAAATTGCTGTGTCCAATTCAGAGGGAGCATTAAGCATCTTTACAACTTCACTTCAAACCCACTGCTCCAAAGGTGACTCAGTTGTCCACAGTTTTGTCTCCTTACTTGCCTAAGACTGGAAAAATATATCTGTTATGCAGGACTCTGGTTTATTGCTATTGTTGCTTTGCACTGTGTGGTTCCATTTTTACCATTTCAAATCCAAACTCTTTGGGGATAAAATATTGGTTTTCTATTGATTTTTTTTTCCAATTTCTTAAAATTGTATAAAAATAAAGGATTTCCACAAATGTGGGCTAAAGGTAACCAATAATACTTCTATGCTTAGGATCAGCTGTTGGAAATGTGGTTGACAGCCACAAGACCAGAAATAAACCTCTAGTGATTCTTTAGTTTAACATTTAAAAGACATGAAAACTTTTTGCTTATAAAATTGACCCCATACAGAACAGAACAGCTAAACTAACAGCTGTTCATTATTACTTTTTTTAAAATAATGGTCCTAAATTTAAAAATAAAATCAAGTACTTCCTTTTATGATTTTCACATTATAAAACTGCACCATTCAAAATCTGTGGCCAGGGAAATCCCTTTGCAGAAAGACAGTTTCTTTTAATAGTCATCGAGGGTGTTTTCCAGGAAAACATTCCTAACATCCAGGATGGAAGCCAGCTCCAAAATGTGCTTTTGGAGGTGAGGGTTCTCCACTGTTTCATCTCTTGGCAGCTGAGGGTAAGATTCTGGGTAATTTCGGGTCTCCTGCTAGATGACAATGAAAACAAAGAGAAACAAGACATTGATTTATTTCTACACCCTTTGTGAAGCAGGTTGCAGCAGGCCAGTGGCACCTCAGGGGTGTCCCAGTGTGTTCAGCATGGCACAGAAAACATTCTAGCATTTTCAGCCTGCCTTTTCCATTGACTCAGCATGGTCACAGAGACCAGACAAAGGCCTGCTCACCTAAGACATTAACAGTGTGCTCACAGAGCCCTTGCAGGGAAACAAAGGAAAAAAAAATAAAAGAGACAAGAAGCCTTCAGAGACTCACCTGCCAGGCTGGAGTTCCTTTCATGACATTCTAGACATGTAAGCATGTCCAGTGGGAGATTCATCTCATCCTAAAACAAGTATCTAAGGCACTGGGGGCAAATCTACCTCCACTAACAGACCTGCTTCTTTTCCCTGGTATCAAGGAAGCCTGGGTAGCAACCTTAGGCTGGGAAACCTATGAGGTGTCTGCAGTTAGACAAGATGAATGCTGGAACTTTCTGTGCTTGGACTTAGGTTTTTTCCTGCAGTGTTTAAAATGGAGCAGGCAGTTAATATGCCAGCACTGACATACATAAAATAGTGTAGATCCAGTTGCAGACTTCACTGTCAGCACAGCATTAACCAACAGGGAGGGAAAACACCATCTTCCTGTTTAGCTTGTTCATTTACACTTCAAAGACCTTTCAAAACCCATTCACACCAGAATACACTCTAGCAATACCGTTACATTCCTCCCCATTTCCTCTCATATTCCCATTCTACACCTTTTCAGTTGCGTAGAACTAACAATCTTGAATTATTAAGAGGATTTTTTCTAGCAGACAAGGCTGTTCAGGGTGACAGAAATGAATTAGAGGGTGTCTGCTACTTCTGTAGAGGAGTAAGGCTTCAGCAAGGCAAAGGCTTCGTGCCTTTGGAGGGATACAGAGGCACTGATTCACTACAAGCTGCAGGCATTAGCATGGGAGCACCAGTTATCTTTCTGAAGCCAGCCCTCAGACCCTTCCATCCTCAGGCAGTGCATCCTCTCTGCACTGTCTGTCACTCTCAGAAAGGGACAGATTTCCCCACATACCCGGAAGATTTTGTGCATCCTCATGGTAGCCGAACAGAAGATAAATCTTGTTAGAAGCAAGCGAAGGAATTCATCCCCAAAGAACTGCAGGAAGGACTGGTCTGTAGAGAGGGAAAACAAAACCCAGAACCACAGCTCAGTTTAGAAAGGCTCCAAAAAGAAAAAGAAAAGAGAAGTTTCTGGGGGAAACCAGTGTGAGTTCTGTGCGTTCCCCTCATTCACTGTTCTGTCCCCTGGAAAGGCTGAGAAGAAGAAGCAGCACCCACTGAGGCAGCACCCACTGAGGCAGCAGGCTCAGGTTGGGTTGTGGATCTTGAGGCACATACCTATGGATCGGGAGTGGGTCAGCAGCTGGGCAATGTCTCTGTTGATTTTCCTAAGGTAATCCTGGCACTTCTCCCACAGCCCCCTGCGCATGCTCGACAGTCCAGAGACAAACAGGAATGCCATGAGGGGATTGTTCAGGAAGAGCGTGAAGAGGCTGCCCCGCTGAGACTGATCTAAAAATAAACCAAGCCAGAAAAGAATCAATCTTCAGACTAAGGTACATTGGCAGGTGGAACAGAAAAGCTGTAAAGCTGCCCCTGCCACCGAATGAAGTTGCTCACCCACTAAATTCTCTGAGAGAGGAACTACTCTTTTGTGTTAGCTACATCATCTCTCCTCTTGTGGCAGATCTGTCCTCAAGGTGATGTGGGGACTGTGGTAAAGGCTTACTGGAGATGGGCATGGGCACCAAGAGACATGAGGTGTTCTCATGGGCTGAGCGGAGCCTACATCTCCACTGTGAGCACGTAATTTGAACACAAAAGTCGTAACTGAAACAACTGATAGAAGATACTGGTTATAAAGTCTAAAGAGAGGTATCAAACCCCAGGCAGTTGAACCTATACCCTGCACACCCCCAAACTCTACTGAGCTGCCCTTTGCCTGAGCATCACAATACCCTAAAGCCCATTTATTCTGTGCAGTTCGAGATGACACACAGAGCTCCCAGCTTCATCACTAAGAAAACTTTATCATATTACTTCAGGGAGTGTTAATCTGATTCAGGGATTAGAGAGTGATGAAAAGCTACTTTTTCCTGAAGAATCTAAGTTATATTTGTTTGGGATAGATTATGAGGGAACAGCAACTCATTAGGAAACACAAAACCATACGTACCTTGCAATGCTTTTGGATATGCTGTTGGAGAAAGCAAGCACACCAGTGGCTGTCCAAATAAGTTTGTGAAATTCTGTAACAAATAAGAATTTTGAAGTATTGATGGTCACTTTGCTTGCTTTTGAATATTCATCAGGTTAAGGGTACAAACAGAGACTATTAATGACAGAGAACACACTAGGGCCAGTCACGCAGTTCGGCACTGGCAGCAAGGCTGACAAGTCGACTTACTCATAGGTCACAGCACAGAAGGAACATAACTCATTACATTTTAAAGGAATGGAATTCCCTCATTTCACTGCTACTGATAGACACTAATTTCATGGAAATATGGCTTTCAGGAGTAAAACATGACTTGAAAAGACCCACGTTCTGCAGCGAGAGTGAAAGCTGCTAGCTCTCATGTCACAACAGGTCTAGCAGCTCTCCTTGATAGCAACTATCCAAAGTCATTTCTTTCCCCTTTTCTCTGTAGTAGGAGGAACTATTTCTGATGAAACAGAAGAGCCCAGTGGAGAAAAGTTTTAAAATAGGTTTCCTTTAAAGCAAGTATATCATAACCTTAACTTCTGCTACACTGAGCCCTCATTTTACAATACTCACTTCACACAACTTCCACCAGCACCTCAAATATTGCTGAGCTGTCCTGTTGCACAGGAATTCCTCCAGAAACCTCAAACGACACCACTGCCCAGCTTCACCATTTACCTGGTAACAGCCCTACTGCCTGGTAGGTGTACTGACAGGCAATAGCTACCCCCAAGGGAAACCCACTTGTTTCCACAGGGTCATTGGCTGTCACATGTCTCCCCAGAGCTGCTTTCCTTGCCAGGACAGGGTAAATGTGTATGTCTGCACCTGTCAGAGCACACACTGAAACCCTGCACCCAGAGCAGGAGAACAACATGCAGGTCTGCAGATCATACTGGCAGGCTGCAAATGTGAGGTATGCACAGGTGTATCCCCAGTATTTGCTTGCACAGAATCATCAAACCCTCATTTTTTAATTCCTTCTGGCTTCTGTTTACCTCAAATAGAACTTTCCCTTCCAGGCAGCATATTTCAATGAAATAAGTTTCACTGAACTAATTGAATATCAGCCTGCTAAATGTTGAAGACAGTAATCTAGTCTAATCAAAGCAAAACCTTTCCCCTGTCAGACAGAGTGCTGACTAGTCCTCAGATCCCTCTATTTAAGAGCTGTTCTGGTTTTGGCTGGGCTGGCCCAAGGGTGATTTGGTGTTAGATATTAAGGTTTGGTGTCTAAGGAAGAAGCACAGATTACTGCCATGCAGACAGTAACTGCAGGCCAACTGGTCATCAGTAAAAACATGCTATAAAGAAACACTGAAAGCTTCAGGAGGCACTCCAGGCATTGCCAGTCTGAACTGAACACAGGTTACTGTCCTCAATGCTTAGTATTCATCAGCAGATTCCCCTGCTGAGCTCTATCCTGTATCCCCAGGTTAGAGACCACAGCTGACTTTCCATACACACCAAGGAGAGTGCAGATAAACCCTGCTACAGCTACAAAGCAAACCCAAGAGTTGCATATATCTCAGGAAAGGTATTACTCACTGACAGTCTCCAAGATCATTTTGGACTCTCTAAGCTTTACTAAGCCGAGTATTTACACCACATCACTGACAAAGGCCTTGCATTCTTACTGGCCAGAGCTTTTGGGTTGGGTTGGGTTTTTTAAGACTTTTCATTTGACCACAATCTTAGACAACCACAGCTACAAGAAGATACTGATTTTAAAATCTTATCTTGTCCACATATCCAGTGGTTACCTGCAGGAACACAGCCACCTCTATTTAAAAGGAAGGGTTAAAAATCGTGGCTGTGAGTAGATATGCCCAATTTGCAGTTGTTTTCCACTACCAGCTAAATATATAATTATTTAGGGGAGGAAGCTATCCAAGAGCTGCTGATCTGAGAAAGTTCCTCACAGGACTTACTTTCAGTCATCATCCCTCCAGAGAGAGGGAGAGGCTGAGAATGCATGCAGGAGAGCAGAAATGGGCTGTGGAGAGAGCCCTGTGAGCAGTTGCTCTTACTGCCAGAACTGCCAGCAGTGACATTTAAATGTCAGGATAGCTGCTGTCCTATCAGGAGAGATCAGAGCAGCCGTGTGGAAGGAAGTCCCTGCCTTCAGCTCTTCACACAACTGCACAGAACCTCTTTGTGCCCATGCTGGAGTGCACAAAGCATCTCACAACGTGCCCAGAGCCCGGGGGGTCACAGGACAGCACTATCAGTGTACCCTGGCGACAAGGAACCGAGCACGGCATCACACACAGAAGGACAAGGACAGACAGGAATCCACAAGGGCTGGAAAATCCTGGGATTGAGAGAGTTCTGCCATGTCCCTTCAGCTGCAAACAACACGAACCCCCTAGCCCCATCCCCACATGTCTGTCTGCCTAGGCTTACAGCAACAGACCGTGGAGGTGGATGCCATCCTCAGACACTGAACATGTTGCTCAAACAGGGGTCCATGATCTCTTTTTGCCCCCCTTCATTCTCCTTTCAGACACCTCACAGTTGTGCCCACACGATTCTGATCTGATCAGAGCTCCTAGCAGCCACTTCAGCAATCCTGGCCTGAAATGCTTCCAGCACCGACGCTTTGGTACTCCTTACATAGAGGCAGAGTTGGACTTCTCTCACACCAGCTGCTCTGTGTGCTTAACAGATGGAGCACTGGCGTGTTTTACACCACTGATGGTCAGTTCACTGCAGAACAAGGAAAAGGAACTAAATGGATTTGAAAGTTTCTGCTTATTTTGTGCCCACAAAAATCTAAAGAAAATGCAGTTATTGAGTTTAAATGTAATACAAAAAGCAAATTCTACCATAAACACTTGGCAGTTTTTCTAACAAGAGCTACAAATCTGCATGTGGGAATCTGTCACCTCAAAAAGACCCTGTGCTCTAAGCTGTCCACAAAACCCTGGTAAACTCAAAGCTCTATCTGAATTAAAGACCACCAGGAATCCCTCATTTCTCTTACAGAGCTCTTAGAGAGAAAGGGGGTTAAAAAAAAGCCAAATAAATTTAAAAAACACACTTTCCCCCCTGAAACAGAACCAAGCACCCCTGCTGTTATACTGGAATGAATGTCAGGAAAGAGCAGAGGAAAATAAATCCCTACCAAATCCTCATTTTCTCAGAAAGAAGAGTAAATCATTCTAATTGTGTTTCCTTCCCTTTAAATGGGGAAAGGAATTTAATAAAAAGCAGATTGCACTGAAATCTAGTGTGGTGGAGTTTAAGGCAGCAGTGTTTGATGTGCCCTTTGAAATGCATTACAACAGCAAAACCCCAAACCCTGTGGAGGGGCCAGGCGGTTACTGAGACTGTCAGGTAAAGGGTCCTTGGCTCAGTGCAGGACTGGTTTGCATCAGCGAACCCTGATTTAGTAGGTCTGGTCTCGTTGGCCAACAACAGCCTCTAGAACAGCCGACACAGCCTGTGGATACCCAAGCACCACGCTCCTCCAGCCACTAGACGTCCCTGCTCCCCCTCGCAAGGCGGCTGCGATGCTGTGCTCACTGCACAAAAGGGGCTGTGGAAAGGAAGAGGTGAGGAAGCGGCACTTTCCCCAGACAGGGCACATTCTCAGTATCCCATCCAGGGATGAAATCGGTGTTGGAAGGCCAGCCAGAGGCAAGCAGCAGCTGAGACCGAAAATGCCTGCTTCTGTATCACCCGACCTGGTGATCTGGCATGGAGTAATCCTACTGCAAGTCCAGAGCACCCAGGGAAGGAGGCTCATTGTCCAAGCATGTGCCACTCTACAGTAACACTGGGTGCTAATTTGGGTCTTGTTATTTCCTTGGCTCAGATACTTTTCAGACACAGACACCCTGTGTTTTCTAAGATCAGGCTCAATGCTTTGACTCCTTTCTGTTGCTTACAAGCAACTGAGTGTCGGATGACTGGAAAAAAAGAAAGCAGATTAGTTATCTCCCTCCCCCACGCACACACACCAAGATTCGTCTTTGGTATAGAACAAAAATAAACCTCCCACCAGAGACCTTGGAAATCTTGAACCTTTTTTCCCTCCAGGAGGATTTATTACTTTCCAATGAGCGGCTGTTCATGTGCTTCTCCTTCTTGTTCCTATTCATAGGATCAGATCCTGACTAGCATGCACAACCTCAAAAGAAAAGAAAGACTGAATACAAACTGTTTAAAAAAAATAGCCTGTTAAAAGTGTAAGCTAACTAGGGGTTGACACTGCATCCTACCACACGAGTGGCTGCCTTCCAGAGCCTTACCTTGTATGCGACGCTGTTAGAAGAGTCCACAATGATGAAGAGGGGCTTTCTTGTGAAGGGGTAGAGATCTCCAGGGTGAAGACTGCAAAGAGAAAGGGACGCTTCACAGCACGCTAGAATCACTCAAAGCTGTGACCACTGACCAGGTTTCTCAGACACACAGCTGCTCATGTCCAGATAAAATCAAGCCCCAGTCAGATTCATCCTCAGAGAGTAACTGCAAAGCTCATTTGGTATTCTCTATAACACAGGCTGTTGGAGTTTTTAGTTCTTTCCCAACAGCAGATGTTTGTCTTCTCAAGAAGTCATCTACAATTACTTTGAATTTTTCCAGCAATAATTAAGTCACAGTAATACTTTCTGAGTGTTTAAATCACCATTTAAAGTCACATATTCACTTCTAGTGGTTCAACTTCAAGCCAATCTACATGATGACGTCCTGCGTTGAAGAGTTTGAAGTCAAGAGGCCACGATGTGCTTTTCTCTAGTCAAGATACATCCTCCTGAGTTTGGCACCCTCGGGAACTTACCAGTGCATCTCCTTGTAGGACTGGTTTCGCTTGTGGATGGCGTCCCCGTTTATAATGTCCCGGTTGCTGTTTGTCAGAACACCACCGAAATCATACGGACCTACACACGGCAAGAGGAGAGAGACAGTCAGCAGAGGCAGCTCACCTGTTGTGGACTCAATGAGCACATGACAGGGAGGAAGCAACCACAAATCCCACAAAACCAAGTGAATCTGAACTGCTGCACTTGTAAGGATGGGATGGAGGAATGTGGAGACTTTACTAACTACATGTTGAATTTTACACAGTTTTAGTAGTTGCAGCATCTATCGAATAGAAGCAAACAACACATCTTCCTGACTTCTAATGCATTTATCACCTGTGTATCCACAAACATAATACAAGAGATCCAAATGTTGGCTCTTGTTACACTACACAGCAAAAAGATTAAAGCCCATTACACATTTCATACAGGAAAATCAACACCTTTGTAAAATTACTATATGAGGTAGTGTATTCTAGAGCCAGAATTTGATAAAAAGTAAGGCTAAATCAATCAAAACCCCTGTAGCTTCTCAACATATTTATAATACTATCATCTGCAGTTGTAACACTGCAAAGAGAAGAGAGAGCTCATGGAATGAATGTGCTTTCAATACTCCTAGAAAGGACAAAAAGGTTTTACCAGGATTTGAAATCTGTGGCAAAGATTTGAGATTTCAAACAGAGAATTCCGCACTTTTACCTGCCCACAGCCTGAACACATTCTGGACATCAGCTAAAAACTACTCTGCTAAGTTTGCACAGCTGAGCTCCCTGCCCAACTGTCTGATGGAGAGCAAAGGTGAGAGTAAAGGCTGGAAAAGTACCAAATCCTACAGACAGAAACGTGCTAGAGACACTGGGAGATCTTCCTGCCGCTGAGATGGGTATGACATGGCACTAACATTAGGGAAACAGGGTATTAAGATTTCCTCATTCTGTTACACACTTGCAGAGTTGGTTGGCTCAGAGCTGGCCACCAAATGCAGGTTTTTTTCAGGCTCAGATACCTAGGACACCTTTCCATTTTAAGGGAAGCTTTGGGAATACAAAATGAGGAACAGAACATAAGTAACAGCACTGGTACAAACGTCTCGCGTGATCAGTCGAACACAAGGCTTACAGGCTGCTCTCCCTTTTAATAAGGCAGAGCTTGAGGGGTTGTGCAAACCACACCACCTTATTAAAAGCACGCAGTTGTGATGGGATTCAGGGCATGAAAACAGAGGTCTGACTGTGCAGCTCTGCAGATGACAGAGCCTGGATGCCTCTACTGCAAGGTATTAAGCTGGAACAATCCATGCAGTGAAGTGGACATAACACAGGCTTCAGAGCACACCGTTCAGGTAGAACCTATCACCAAGGTGCAGCAAAAATGAAAATGTTAAAAGCATTTAAAAAAAAAATCACTGCCACAACCCACAGCTGACAGGGATTTTTTTCCTTTTAACATTTTAAGAGCTCTATACATCATGCACTGGGATGGACAAGGCATGCATCTTATAAAGGAATGCAATCTCAAACAGATGAGGGGTGTGCAATATTTAGGATGTTAAGAACTTTTTTTTTCTCCTTAAATTATATAAATAGATCTTTCAACTGTATTTACTTCAGCCAGCCAGTTTTCAGCTTTTAGATTGCAGCTGCATCCAAATATTCTGCTAGGTTGCAAAGAACAGGAGGATGAGGTGAGGGGAATTATCAATAATCATGAGAAGGGCTTGAATTGTCAGGTTAACAAGCGTGCAAATAGAAGAGTCCCTGCAGACGCTTCAGCCCTTTTACCCCCCATCTCCTGGAGATGGGAAAGGATCACAAAGTGCCATTGAGCCACTTTATTAACTTTGCACTGATGCATCAACTGAGCCACGTGGTCTTCAAAATTGGTGAAGCTTTTAATACTTCAGATGCATCAAATCTAGGTATGTCCTTTGAAAAGGTCTCGGGTTAATACACACTCATTAAACCACAGGGAATTAACTACTGTTTGGGGGGAAAGAGGCTATCTTACTAAGTAGACAGGAGAATAAAATTGACTCGTCTTTTAAAAGGAGCTTTGTGACATCTTTCTTGGTCACTTGTCCTGGAACATAAAGAGAATTCAAGCCCTGTTCATGACAGGGAGCATTCCTTTATTGTACCTTCACTATCCGAACGACCTGATGGAAACACGCCCGTGGCAGACAAGTAAATCAGCAGTACACTGTTTGCTGGCAGCTCCTGCAATTCAAATGAAGAGAAGAAAGGGAATAAATGTGTACAGTTATTTAGAATTCAACCATCACCTTCTTAATACACTGTCATTTAAGATTGTACTACTCTTGCCTCTGCCTTCCTTTCACTCAACTCTTGCCAAGTGTACGCACCCCTCCCCACCACACACACCCCTCCAACAAGTGATTACACAGACTAAAATCTAAACAGAAGGTACACTCATACCTTTTTTTTTTTCCCATACAGACCTCTAGGCTGATATTAGAGGTTCAAGCAGCACTAAGAATGCATCTGCTTCTACAGGCACTCTACTACCTAGCCAGATCTGAGGCTTTCCAAGACATGGAAACCAAAAGCTGCTAAGATCCATACAGACCCCAACTCCCAAACAATCCAGGATCCTAAAGAAAGTTCTTTGTTTCCAAATGCCCCAGAATTTGCCACAGCTGCCTCTCCCCTGGCCCCTTCTAAGCAGGACAAGCAGCACAACACATCCAGGTTTCTGTATAGACCTGTAAAAGAAATCTATTTTCCACCTTCCTAATGGGCTGGCTGTGTGAGGAAACAGATGCTATTCATTTCTGTAAAGGGCTGAGCATGCAGGGTCCCCAAATTCCAAGCAGTAAGGGTCCATTTCCTTCACCTCACCAGCTGTTTCTTTACCATTGTTCTTTGAAACAAACCAAATCTTGTTTCATTTTAAGATTCATATTCTGGTTTTACTACTAAGCCCTGAGTCGCTGACTTGTACAGCCATCCCAAAGCAGAATGAGCCTCGTGGCTCTATTTAATCAAAATAAGCTCTGCAACTCTAGTCAAAGGAGTCTACGAATGTAGGGATTACTTACATGGAAGAGAGTGGTGGGCAACAAAGTAAGACAGGCAGATAACAACACAGCACGTGCAGGAGAGAGGTACAGTTCAAATGGGATACGGAACTAGAGACCTACCAGGCACACAGTGCTTAAGAGCAACCATTTCTTGACATACTTCCCTGAATTTGGATTGTGTGGGGCACAACATGAAGGAGAAGAACACTCTTAAGATTCTTCTGCTCTCCAGATCTCTTACCTCAAGAAATATTTCCTAACATATACAGGAAATAGCTAAACTTAATATAGGAAACGTTTCCATACATGTGTCTGTGTATAGAAATGTTTGTACAAACATTCCTGTGTACCTACACAAACACAGATAAAAGGTCTGGGTAAGATTAAATCATATGTGGCTGTGACATCACATGGCATTACTTGAGGCTTTCCATGGCACTGCTACGGGACAGCCAGCACTAGGCACACTCACACAGGAGGTGTCCCAGCTTCACTTGAGGATGGCTGTATCTTAGCAATGCACAGCTGCTGTGTAACAGCAAGCTGGCTTTCACTCTATAAGGAGCTTTTTCTTTCCCTTAACAGCAGTCAACAGATTTGCCTTTATTACAGAAACTGCCCATCCTCTGACAAACATATTGAACATTTTAGGAAGGCAAAAAAGGCTTCACTATCTTGAAGCACAAAAGACTCTCTTGACCACATTGTGTTCAGTATCCCATGACATTCTGATATTTTTCTATTACAAATAAATTCACAAACCTTAAATGATGCTGCTAAAAATGTATATAGCTGGCTAAAAGTTGGTTTATAAAGTAGGTATTTATGGGGGTTTTCCCGCCTGGCTGGTTTCTCTGTGGACTCCTGTTAAAACAGACAAACAAAACACAAAACCCCCAACAACTGTGTGTTACCAAAGCAGTTTCATCACCCTCTAGATTTCTTTTTATTAGAACCAGAACTTTCTGTTACCCCTCATAGATTTGTTACCTAAATCTTCCTTAGTCCCTAAAGAAGGAGAAAGGTAAAAAAAAATCACTCCTCAATTAAACAAACTAAAACTACACATTTCCTTTTGCCTCCAGATAAAATCATCTGTATGCTTTGTCTGAAGGGGTTATTTTGCTTCCAGATGCCTTAGTGAGCTGATGGACTTATCATGCTGCATGTCTGCTGGGTGTGTATGGATACGGAGTGGCATGGCACCAATCAGAACCACCTCAGCTAGACCAAGGGGAACTGCTTGTGAAACGATGCCCAAAGGCTCGTTTCTGCTGGGTTTTCACTATTGAAAGTTTCCTCAATAGAGGGGGAGGGGGGAGGAAATCCTTGGATCAAACGTGGTTTGAGCTGCTCTTCACTAACTTCCAGTAAGAGTTACACCAGCTTTACTAACCTGCTCTGCACAGTGGCCACGCTGGAAAGGTACCCCACTTAAACAAAACCAAACCCCCTGTAGGACCTCTTGCCCAGTTTGTCACTTGGAACTTACCTGCATGCCAGGTTTGTTCATCTGTGATGCTAAATTCATCGGTTCCCTTTCAAGTGCTTGCAGCATCCGGAACATATCGATTGTTAATTCACTGAACTTGACCTGCAAGAGAGTCAACAGTTCGTTCTGCCAGATACTGATTAAAAAGCATTTCTTTGGAATCACCCTAGGAAGAGATTCAACTGCACATGAGATAGACCATTTTCTGTCTCCCTGGGATCTGTCAGTGTCATCTTGGAATCTCCAAAGAGCTATTAATGACTTTTAGAAGGGCTCACAGAGGACAAAATCTCTTTATTACATGTCTAGCAGGCCAGGTCCTGTAATGCAGAACCCTAATCCACACATTACAGTTTCTGAGGTGGTGACAGATCAAGTGCTGAAACCACTATGTACTATGAGGCAACATCTGAAAAAGATACACAAACTGCAGCTTAGATACAACTCCCTTTCTTACCTGAAGAAAGACTTAGAGAGGTCGTGACTTCTGTCTGATTTCATTATCATCATCTAAAAAACAAGATCTTGACTATCTTTTAAAAACCCCTTCCTGTGCAACTCAAGTTGCAACAAGCTGGCATATGTCATGTGAAAGCCTAAGTCAAGTGTTCTCTAGACGCATCCCAGGGGCCTCTCATGCTTGGATGTTGTTAAAAACAATCCAGTATATGAAAATCAATTCTGTCTACTTAACTGACATGATGAATTATGAGCAATAAGAGATCAGCATCACAGGTCTAATAGCTAACATTTCATTTTTAGCTGCTGCTTCTTAGAACCTCTTCTACTTGCTGCCACTGCAAACATCACAATCAAATACTTTACTGCTCATCTCTCTTGGAATCTCTTGTTGCAGGATCAGAAGGGATGTCACATGGAAAAGAACTTTGAGCTCCAAAGATATAGATCCATGTCCCTGGAATTTCTTTTACCTGGTTGTTGCAGTTCCCGATAATCAGTGCATCTGCAAGAGCAAGCTGTCCCACTATCATCCCCTGCTCTAGCAACGGGGCTCCTGTTTCAGAAAGCCTGTTAGAGGTGATTACAATGGTGTTGTCATCATTTAAAACCATGACAGGGTCTGCCTAAAAAAAGCAACCAGAATAAATCAGCAATTCCAGACAACATACAGCTCTGCAGTCAGAGAGAAGTCCAAAGCTCTTGTCACTCACAGTGAATGTTTCATAACTGAGGCAGATTTTTAAAAATCATTTGCCATGTGAGTACTTGCGTATTTGTATGCATGCACTGCATAAACAAGCCAGAACCTTGCAAACTAGCAACTAGAAGGGCATGGTAATCTCACCTCGATAAAGGCTGCCACCTCCTGAAGAACCAGGTTCCACTCCACCTGATCCTCGGTGTTGAAGCGGTGAGTGTAGTCCTCAATCTCATCTGACAGCTCCTGGTGTGAAAAGTTCAGACAGACATAGTCACTGCTCAGGCCGAGCGCTCAGCAGGCAGGCAGTAACTTTGCAATTTGGTTAGCTGTGCTGGCCTTTAAGAATTGAAAGAGAAACAGAGTAATTCCTTGAGAACATATGCAGTGCACTGATGACTAACGTGCCAGCCAAAACGCGCTCCCTCAGGAGACAGAATGCCAACGCTCCCCTGAGCGCTGGCAAAGTGTCTCCTCAGCAGGTCCCAACGCACAGAATAGCTCAAGTGTAACTATCCCACTCACCTACCACGATGTCACTGGTTAGTACCATAAGCTGCAGATACCAAGGACTCAAATTCAGCTTACAAGTAACTTTAAATACACGGAGGCAATGAATGGTGCGGCTTTTTTAGCTGCTGCTGAGCTAAGCTAGCAGTTCAAGTAAGCTTAGACACAAAGACAGTAATGCAACCTACACAAAACTGTCAATACCAGAAGCTGCTTGCAGCAAGGTTGTCAGAGGGGCTTGGGAAGCATATGCTGCCAGGAGCAGCATGCTGTTCCTTTGTTGTCTCCTACCCAGGCTGCAGCTCTCAGCATATCTTTACTTGGTGTTCAGACAATGCTTCCAAATCATCTGAGCTCACAGTGTCATTACTGAATGTCTAATTCACACAAGATACTCACTACACTGGGTGTCAGCTATACTAGGAGAGCAACCATCAGCATTGGCCTGTGCTCTGTTTGTTTACCTAAAGCCTTGTGTTCATAGACATTCAGTGCTTTACTCCCACAGCAGTGGCATATGCACAGCCACCCTCTCCAATTTCATGGTAATATCTACACCATTTAGCAAGGTTTAATTTAGTTGGGTCTCTGGAAGGTGCAAAATCCATTCAGCATGTGTTCTAGACATGGGACAGAGTGATAGCAGTTTGGAAGGGAAGAGAAATAAGCTCAACATCAAGTTAGGAGACACTGACTTTCCAAGCAACAGCGTGTCATGAAGACTTACTTGCTGGGGCAGATTCCTTAAATCCACTACAGGAATGAAGACATACCTAGAGTTATCGGATGATCCCCACGTTTTCAAGTGGATAACATGCATCTCTCAGTTTATTCCTAACTAGCTGTATGCATTTGTAAAGTTCACTTTATTCACATTATTCTTTCCTTCCTTCTGTGGCATCCAGCAGCACAGTTAAATGAGGGAAACAAATGAAAAGCTGTGCTGCAGCAGCACTTAACTTCATAGATCAGATGAGTGATATTTCAACTGAAATAGGCTCCATTATGGATTCCTTAACCAGGAGAAAAACCCTGAACAACCAGCAACCTCCCACCCCTTGGCACCTTTATCCTCATTGTGACATACCTTTACAAGGTCCTTTACAACATCCATTTTGTTGAGCAAGAGACAAACCACTATAAACCTTGCATAGTAACGCAGCTTCTTAACCACTAATTCAGGCCTAAACACAACAAGAAAAACACCAGAGCCAAATTGGAGATTAAAACAGCACACAGGTAGGCACAGCAGTACAGGAGAGGAGGAGTTTAAGGCTAGAGCAAGGCTGAGCACTCTGCAGATCAAGAATTCTAACTGGATTTGTGTGGAGATCAATAGCTTCCTGGCTGCTCGGAGGTTTATTTAAACTTGAGTACAGGGGTGTAAAATATACATCAAGAAAGCCAGAGCCTCCCCCTTCACCAGTCTCCTTACAATAAGAGCAGCCACAGGAGTCAGATATAATAGCTGGCTGGGTCCTGGGCAATAGCCAAATCCTCTGCCCCACATGACAATCACAGCTGGCCCAGAGCCCACCCACCTGGGACAGCTTCAAGATCTGCAAGTCAGCACAGCCCAGAATTACTCATCCTCTCCTAAAGTCTTCTAACAGCATCTTGTTTGGTCAGTCCTACCTTGCCTGAACCAGCTCAGCCCTCAAGACTGAAATGGAGAGATTTTTAAGAGAGAAGAGAATAGGATCAACAGGTATGAGAACAGAGTGGGGAACTTTCCATCCTTCTGTGGCACATGGGTGCACTGAGACATCAGCAGGACTGGGGATGTACAGATAGTTTAAGTCCAGAGATCCTTGGATCCTTGGCAGGAGATTCCCTTCCTAACCTTCTGCTTTTATCTTGATGACTTAAGAGCATCTTTAACGAGGGAACCCAGGTTTACTGGCTAGAATGCAAGATCTAGAACTGAGTTCTGTCCCCATTCTTGTTCATGACTGTTCTTGGCAGGCAGTCCATTTTCTGCACAGCCACAGCCCAGCCCTGCTGTCAGTACAGTGTCTTAGGGAAGAAGACGAAGACATCATTGTGCCTCCTGAAGCTCTTGGACCTTGCCCCAGTCAGTTGCAGAGGGCTGTGGTACCACAGTACTAACTGATGTTCCCCTGAAAAGCCTGATTAGAATCAAACAGGTTCCTCTGCTGCAGCCCAAGTGACCTATCTTGCAGCCACAGCATGCTAGATGCCAGCACCAATACTGCCTGATACTCAAAATGACAGAACTTTGGGGCTTTCTAGCCCAGCCCAGAAGGTAGAATTTTCCTCCAGTTGTGCAGCAAAGCTCTTACTAATACTGAGGTTTTTAACCATGGCAGAAGGATTAAAAAGAAACTTCCTCCAACAACAGTGATTTTATCCTAGGCATGCTCCTGCTATTTAGAGTTATTTGCTGCTTTCATACACCCTTCTGATCTTGAAAAAACAAGATTATTCATTCAGACATACCTGTCCTCTTTGTTGACCTGGGAGTAGTATGACCTCTGCCTAATTGCTGAATAGAAGGAGAAAGCTTCATTGAGATAGCTGGTTTCTGAAGTGCGCAAGCTGCAGAGGAAGAACCAGATTAGCTCACTGCTTCAGATGGGAATCCATGCCAAACCCTCCCTTCCTGCCCCCTCAACCATCTTGTGCATCAATGGCAAAACTCCCTCCTCCAGTAACATGGAATGAAAGCCAGACTCTCATTCCTTGTGCCTGCTGGGAAGACAGATTTCAGAGCTGGGGTTCCATTTCAGATAACAATCAAATCTGCCCATCTCATACCCATATGTACAGGTGACAGGGTAACTGCAAAGTGTACAGGAACATGAAGCTCCCAAACCTGTACATCACACTCTTGCACATGAGTCAAATGCAGCACTCATGGAAGAGTCAGAGAGACTCTGGAGGCAGGAGACGAGCACTTGGGTGGTGCCAGTGTGACCAGCAATATGGTATCAGGCTCAGGGGTGCCTTTCTGGGCAGCAGCCCCACGGCCCTTCTCATTCAGAAACAGGCATCATGACTCAACCAGTGCATTCATTTCTCCTGACTGGTACATTCATTCCTCCTGTTTGGCACGGAGCTGTGTTCCCCTACTGAATCCTCTTCTGTGCTTACTTACTAATAATGGTAATAGAGCTGCCCAATCTTGGAAGCAATTTCCCCAATTTGCCATCTCTTCAACCCATACCGATTGTCCAAGACTTGTCTATTGCACAAGAGAGAAAAGAAAGATTAAAAGGCATTCCAGCATTTCTCAGAGCATCACCCCAGACAAGACAAGGAGCCACCCTGGGGCCAAACCCAGCTTTCATCACTGGTGTGGCAGTCCCAGCAGCAGCCCCTCACAGAGCCAACAGCACTGCAGACACACATGGGAACAGGGGCCATTTATCCTGCGTGAACTCGCGACAGCCAGACATAAGCATGTTGCACAAAACACACACAACAGAGTCACAACTTCCCAGGAGAACACTCAGGCTATGCAGCCAAGGGGAAGGTGTGAAAGCTCAGAGCCCACGCTGCAGCAAAACGCTTCACACCCTTCCAGATGGGTTCTGCACTGCAGAAGCCATCCTCCCAGCTTCTCCTTGGTAATAGATTAAGGCAGCGTGCATTCAACTTGAGCAAAACGCTCTGTTAGAAAAATCACAGTGAAAACTCCACATGTAATTCCCCAGGCTGCGAGCACTGCAGGGAGCGAGCGGTCCCTCCCTTTATGCTTGAGTAACACAGAGAAATCTCACTCTTAACTGGGGCCCCATGGCAGCCCAGGGAGTGAAGCTGCACTGCAATCCACAGCACGCCTCTGCCTACAACATCCCCTTACCGATGCTGCTGTTGGAACTTCCAGAGCTTGGTGTAAACATCAAATGTCCGCCCAAAATAGGATTGCCACTGCTTTTGCCCATACTGAGGTAAATCCCTGCAACAGACAAGTGACAAGCAGAGAGTTACAGAGCAGATTCCAGCCAGCCCGGTGTGACAGCAGCGTATTTGTGTCCATTGACTTGAAATGCTTTAACACTCTGCTACAGGACCCACCATTCCCGTAGCTTCTCAAAACCTGCTGCACCTGGAACTTGCAAGGGAATCCTCTTCAGTTTGTAGGAAGCACATGCATCAATTTCTGACCATGGTATCTCTAAAAACATGCCACAAGCATATCCATTTAACATATATACTATAAAAGACTGCATGTGTATATGAGAACGAAACATGTATTGGGGGAAGAAGAAATTCTCCAGTGCTGTGTCCTAATTATCACTTCCTTATTTCAGACCAATTCTCTAGTCACTTTTCAAATGCAACAGGATTGAAGTTATCAGTGTTAATAAAGGTCCCACTGCATTTTGCAAATCTTCTGAGTGATTGCCTGTGCTTAATCACTGTTGGGGGATAATGGGAAAACAGAGAGCCAAATTCTCCAGCTGCCTGAGCTCTGCAGGTTGCACACAAAAAGGATGGTGCTTTAACATGAAGCTGAAGGTGTGCAGCTTCACCATAAGGTTTTGAAGTAAAACTTTTCCCAGCAAGACAATAACTCCTTCAAAGGCAAGAACTGTAATTCAATCACTTATTCAGAAAACAGCAGGATTATTTCAGTGATTCTAGTGTCTACTGCCAGTCGATATCCACAGTTGTTAATGTCCTACCCAAAAGCATGTGAGCAGCTTCACGTCAGACTCACAGTCCCCCTGCAGAGCTGAGCCCTTACACAAGGCTGACTCTCCCTCCCAAAAGATTCAACAAGGTGCATCCTGTCCAACAGCCCCAACAGTTATATAGGTAGACATCTGTCTATAAATTAGTTAGGAAGCATGGTATATTTAGGGCATATTTATATGGTATTTATTATGAACATATGATGGATGTGCCTGGGATTCTCAGTGGCTACTCCAACACACAGAATAGCAGCAGATGGAAGCAGCGCTCTCCTGCAGTGAGTTAATATGGGTCAAGTGATGGGATACGTGCAAAACCACTGGTATTTGTGGACAAATACAGTCTAAAGGGCAAAAAGCAACCCATGCTTTAGCCCCTGCACACATGCCTGTATCAAGGGTCCTCAACTTCAACAGGTTCTCAACAGCATCAGAAGAACAGGCCTACAAATAACCACTCCAAATAGGAAATGACCATGTTCCTACATGCGTTTTTCAACACGTGATTGAAAACATCTTACCATCTTGCTAAAAGAGAAGTAATTTTATGGTTTTATGCACAGACAGCAAAATTGGACTCTTAAAATATCACAGTAAAGGAACCCAAACTACCCAAGAGCAAACAGAATAATCTGATGGAAATTAGTTCATTTAGACTCATTTAGACTGATATTTCTTGCTATTCATTAAGGAAATAATCTTTTTAAAATGGAGGAGGCTGTTTCACTGTGTTTCAGAAACAGACCGTGTAACACTGTACATAAATCAGCTGTCCACACATCACCATGCCAAGCAAACATGGGTGCTCACAGCTAACAATCACCAGGTCGGGTTCCACCACCCCCTGACACAGACCCTGAGACCTCCCTTGTGTTTCATAGTGGTCTCCAGTGCTATAAGAGGAGTTAGTGCAGTCCAGTTTGGCTTCCACACTTGCTCGATTTCCACAATGTATTTCCCTCCACCTCCCCCCACAACTGCACCCACAGGTGATGCACCAGAATGCAGTGTGTCCCCACCAAGGGGAACCCCGGCCTTCTGGCAGCCACGCCGTGTCCTCAGAGGAGCGAGACAAGCAACACAGTGCACTGTGATTTCCTGAGCAGCATTCTGGCTCCTCTCTGTGATTGCTTTAACAGCACCCTAGGTAGAAAAGGAAATTACTATTCCTCTGCTCATCAGCTAACTGTACTTCCCACACAGCTTGAAGGGACCTAGCTTAGTTACCACATCTAAAATGATGCAGTTATCAGCTACGACTCTTACCAGCTTGGAAAACCATTCCAGCACTTGCTGCTGCTATTCTATGAAGATGCTGAGGAATCCGGGCAGGATTTTACCAAAAAACCCCAAAACACACAAAAATCATCCCCTTGAAGTTGCAGTTGGCTGCTCAACATCTTGGAATGTATTTTATGTAGGAGGGGCAAACAGGAATATAAATACGTGCTTCAGGGCACCAGTATCTCCATCCACATACAGCTCGATCCAAACACATGCAGATTTAAAGCCTTTACTGCAACCAATGATTCACCACTTTCTGTTGTAATAGATGTAAATATTTCAGCTACACAAAAGAAGTTAAACTGTCCAAATAGATGCCTGGGATATACTGCAGGCTTTGATAGAGTAGTACTTCAGTTTTATTAGCACAAACACAAGATTCAGTATTAAAAAAAAAAGAATACAAAACAACACGAAAATTGATCATTAAAAACAAAACTAAAAATCAAAGTTCCCTGGCAGTAACTTAAAGACTGACTGAATTACCAGGTTGAGTCAAAGAGCCCTACCAGCAGTACATTTGGCTTTCGGGGCCAAGTTGCTTAGGACATTTGAGCAAGGCAGCAGCATATATTCTCCTCCTCTCAAATACTGAGAAGCAGATATGCACTCAAATTAAGAAATAAGCAGGTAACTATGTGCTGATCATGCTTATGCATCTATCCCTCACCAGTAAGGTAATACAGGCTGTGCACCTAAGCTGTCAGCCCCGGCACAGCTCTGTCAGCCCCTCCGTTCTGCACCTCCCTCCACCCCTGTAAACCCTCATCCAGCTCAGGGCGTTAGGGCTGAGGATGTGAAAATCAGTGGTGTTTTACAAAGCCTCTGGTAGCACAGGGTGCACGTGTCTGGCTGCTGCTGCCCACAGTCCCTGCTGGGTGTCCACAGGCACATTTCCCCAGCAGCATGCTCGCCTAATTGCAGCTGGCGTAGCTGCACAATGCCGCGCGATCCCTCGGCTCCCCGGGGAACGGGGATGATCTCCATGGAAACAGACAGTAGCACTTGTTCTTTTGATAGTATTCTGACATGGCTGTAATAAAACTTCATTTATGACAATCCATTGCAGTGGTTTCACCACAGATTTTTGCAGGCAAGAGCTGCCATGGCTGCCACCCTGCTTTGTGTTCTCAGCATCATGCCAGGTTGCTCCCAAGCATCAAGGAGTTCTGCTGGAGGAAAATGGATGCATGAGCAAGAGAGGATGTTCAGGGCAGTGTAATGAATGGGACCAGAGGATTGGTGGTGTTTGGAGAGAAACAGCCCAAAAGAATACTTGAGTAATGACTGGGTTGATTGCGGAATAGGTTATTAATACAGCCCCTCCCATGGAAGGAGACAGGGAATATGAGATCCAGAAGCAGTTACACACCCAAACACAGCAGAAGACCCATGTCACAGCGTTTGGCTGCTTCCAGGTCTGTGGAAGGACGCTAGAGCAGCAACAGCCTCATCACCCTGGGGGTGTGCCTGGCTGAGGGCACGGGGTGCAGGGGGGCAGTGGTAGGGGCACTCACTCTGCTGTTACTGATCACAGCAGCTCCACGGGAGGGACAAGGAGGAATCCAGACGCAGAGGAGGGAACGGAGATGCTTTGATTTAGGACAGCTCTATTCAGACAAGGAAGACAGTCCCACACTCCATTACAATAGCATCCAACAAGTGGAAACTGTTTCCAATTTCTTGGCTGTTAAAACGTTCCAAAGGGGCATGAAGACACAAACTCAGATGTTGTGGGAGGATGGGTTTCTCACTCTGGGCACAGGAGACTGGTTATTTGCCACACTAGGGTGGCTGGTGGATGAATTCTGTGGACAGTCAGGAATTTTATCTCACTTGCTGCAGAGTCTCAGCAAGGACAAGCCCAGCACTGTGCACTTTCTGTCAGTAGTTCAGCTCAGCCGTGCTGCTGTAGAAGGCAGATAATAGTGGCTGAGAACCAATTAAAGGTGCTGAGGTTTGTCTGGCCAGCACCACATGGGAGTTGTCAGACAGGGATGACTTCCAGAGACATACAGCTCTGGAGACAGACCTAGAGACTCTGCAGTACACTTCAAACAGGAAGGTTACAATAACTCTAAAATTCAGAGCTTTAAATACACTCACAGCTTTGACAGGTGATAAAAAAGATAATTTCCTTTTATGTTCACAGGCTTGTAGTAATTACAGGCTCCTGTTCCCAGAACCTAAGCAGCAGTGGGATAATGGTGTTGTGGCACAGTCTCCCCATCGCCTCCAGTAACCCACAAAGACAGGAGTGCACCAGTAGCACTCAGGGATGCAGTGAGTGTGAGAAGCCAGTCCCTACCCAGCATTGTTTGGCTACACCCTGCAGCATTACCTGAAGCTAACAGAGTCCTGTCATTTCTAAATCAGCAGCACAGAACAAAACTGAGAGGTGCAACTTGCATCTTACTTGAAGTCTACAAAATAAAGGATTAAACACCATCACCTCTTTCCATGAAAGGGCAGCAGCTGTGATTCCTGCAGCCCACACAATGAGCAAGGAGACCTTACAACCTGGGAAAGTAGGATATATGTGGAAAGTCTTTTGATTCCTTAAAGTCTCAAGCTTCTCTGTGATACAGAACACATTTAAGCACTTTTTAACATTAAAAAGAAAATAATAACTGATGACAGTACACCATGAAAAACTGCTTCCTAACAAGCTCCCTCTCCCCAGCCTTCTTCCAAGAAAAAAGCAAGCAGGAGTGGGGAAAGGAGAGAAGAGAGCAATTGGGATGTATTTTATTAGCCGTTGTTTCTAACTTATAGCTCAGGGTGTTCAAAAAGGGAGCACAGCCCCCCTGAATTATTCTAGCAGGCATGGCCACAAAAGGATGGTATCACTGGCAGTGGGAGCACGAAGTATACTTTGGAGCAGCAACCTTGGCAGATCATCATATGTTTTCCTCAAATGCTGTATTTGGCATCTGTATTGGGAAGAGAGGAAGGAAATGCTACTGAAACAAAGACGTGGCAGGCTGAGCCCTTGCATTTTTGGCAGCAGCAACAGCTAAGCAGCTGCCAACACAGCTATAGGCTCAGCTCCCTGTAGCTGAAGTGCCCAGAGGAGGTTTCGGGGAGGAAATCACTGCTCTCCTCTCCCTCCCCCATCACTGCTTTTCCAGAAAACATGGTAGGGACAAGTGAATGGCAAGCACAGCAACAAAGGCCATCACCATCTTCAGAGGAGAAGGCAGCAGGGATGCAGCAAATGCGTTTATTATGCTGGAGGGAGAAGCAGGCAACTGGACTAAGAACTCGAATCCTTCCCAAGGCATTTCCAGGTGAACTACCCAGAAGAGAACAAGCACCAACAGAAGAGGCACCTGAAGACTGTAACCCTGCTTTACCCAGTCTCTATACCCACAGGAATCACAGGTCCTATACATGGTCGTGTTCCATGCAAGAGGCAGCTGCATTAATTATGTCAAGTTACAGTAAGGATGGTGTCAGGCTCCTGTTCTGGTGTGTTCTTGCTTTGCACACAGCAGAACCAGCCCATCTCTCTATTTTTATGGCCTAAATTTCCCCCAAGGGTGTTTTTTTCATTTTCTTTTCCTCAAGCTGAGTAAGAAGGTTTCTTTTTGGCCAAGTACCATGGATACACATGGAAAGTTCATCTCTCATCTGGAAATTGGATATAAGCACTAACTCCTTCCCTGCCCAAAGGGAAAGGCAGAATGGCTGTAGGTGCTCTGCCGTGCCTGTGATCTGCACTTGAGAATCATGAATCCAGACATGAACTGTGTTCATCTGTACTCTTCAGTGACTCAGGCCAAAGTTTCAAGCAAGCTGTATCAGAAAGCCAGTGTAATGGCACACAGGGTACTGGAAATCCTGGCCTCAAGATTTCCATTCTTTTATGTCAGACCTTGTTTCACGAGATGTCAAATGCCATCACCAAGAACTCCTTGTCTCCACTGCCCATTTGCCATTCAGATTCTGGAGCACAAACTGTTTGTCCTGGATTTGGTAATCAATTTTTAAAGCACATGAAAGGATTATCAATAGCAGGGGGTGGAGGGAGAAGGAATTAAAAACATCTTTGCTAACCATCTGTGTTTGAGTAACAGCAAGCTATATGGGCCCAAACATACAGTATTACTCAGAGACCAGTAAGAGGCTGAACTGCCAACAAGATAAGCTAAAACCCATGTTGCTCAAAGGACTCTACAGCAAAGCTTAGAAATAAACCAGCTCTTTAACTCAGCATATCTGATGCAACAGGATGCCCCTGTCATGGTCCAAACGTGAGCTATTTTCCTTCAACTCCCCTTACTCTCATTCCCCTTCTTATCAATGAAGGCACAACAACAGCTAGACTTTCTAGATGTTTTGTTGGTAAATGCAAATTTTACCTTTCTCCACTGTTCAGATTAGATATTTGTTTCACCAGACACATATGGGCTATGGTTTGGGTGTTTCTGTTGAACATTTCTTCCCAAAAAACCCACTCTTTCCCCTATTTCTTCCCACATAGGCCAATCCTCATCCCTTTTTTGTTTGGTACAGAGACTGTGGGGTTTTGAATTGCATACTGTGGACTACACAGAGCCACACCTACTCCTTAACTGTGCACTTTGTACACAGCATTTCAGCACAAACCCTACCAATTTCACGGGATTTCCACCATCTAGTTTACTGTTAACTGACATTCAGCTTCCTCACATCTCCTTCCCTACTGTCTCAGAAGAAATACAAGAGCTACTCCTGGACACACTGACACACATGGTGCAGAACTACCCATCCATAGGTGTGCATTGTTCTCCTAAACAAACTTACTGGGTTTGAGTTCAAAACGTTCATTGTACAACTGACTCAGCATCACCCACATACTAATGTTCCGATGCCTTTCTGAAGGAATACTGTCAAAAATGCACTAACCTTAAGCCATTGAATAGCTGTTTAGATTTATCCAATAAGTAGCAAAAGTCTGTCACTGTTTTCCTCTCTGCTTGAGGAATGTCATCTTCAGCTCCTCCTGATGACATGATCTCTTTTAGGGCAAACTCAGTCCTATGAAGAAGAAAATAGCCATATTACTCAAAAATGGAGGGCTACTATCAGCTCATCCGGATTAGATGCACGAACGGTTCCATGGGGATGGCAACAAAGAGCATGCAGTTCTCCCACAGGTTACTCTGCTCACGACTCATTAAAACAACAGCCGAGAGCCAAAGCATGGGGCTAATTATTGCACAATGCACTACTAAACAGAGCAGAATCAAAAATAAGGGTGGTACAAGAATCATAAAATAAAACAGTTCTGAGGACTGTATTCACAAGCACAAGACTCCCGACAAAAGGACAGCACACAAACAGCACTTGGGTTTCATACTCGGACAAAGAAATCCTCTCTCAATTTGCCTTTCTGCAGAGGTGTTTATCCCACAGCTGCGTTTGGAGAGACCAGCCTCAGCTCTACTGACATTTCATTTGCTTCTGCAACTGTTGAAAACTGCAGCTCGCTGGTTGCTACTGCTAAAACATAGCAATTTTAGGCAGAATGCTAAAAAATCTCCTGCTTCCTCCCTCCTTCCTCAAGGCTGTTAAAGCCCATGCCTTGCACTGCCCACAATTATACCTGCAGATCTATTTTCAGCGCTCGTATGAGAAAAATGCCATGTTGTAATCACCTGGACAAAAACCTAAGATAGACCAGAGATTATCCTGGCACTGAGTAACTACAGGTATATGAAAGCCCATAAAGGCAGAGAGGCTTTTAAAATCTTACATGAACCATGCATAAATAAGAAATCATCCTTTTGATGATCCAAAGGTGAGCTGCAGATTCGCAGCACAGCAGTGGACTGTGCTCCTCTGAAAATGGCTGCCAGCTCTTGGGCTCCTCTGTGCTCTCTGAGAGTGCAAGATAAACACACCTCTCACCGGGCAAACGCAGAGCTTGTACTTTCAGCGACTTCTCTACCAGTTCTGGTGAGCACTTTTGTTAAGCAACAAGTTTCCATTTGTGCAGAAGCTCTTTGGATGCTATTTGCATAATTGATTACAAGTCCCAGTTGAAGCCGGGAAGCAGCAAGGCTAACTCTGTACGGGTACTGGGAAGTGCCCAGGAGCACATTTCACTGGTGGTCAGGAAAAGCCTTCATAATAACCAGTGTGGCTTTAGGAGCTGTTCCTGCACAAACACTTCGCCCCTACCAAATGCCAAAGGGACTGGCTGCTCCCTGGCTTTAGGCACACTGAGCAGATCCTGCCGACCAAGCAGTCCCCCCGTTCCCAGTTTAGACAAGATGCTGCACACAGTTGTGTGTCTTCTACACACCCACGTGACAGTGCACTAGAGCACTAGTGCAAGGGCATGGGCTGTGCTGCACAAACTGCTTGTTGAACAGTCCCAGAGAAAGGTAGGAAGCATTACTTATAGTCAAGTGACAGCAGAATGGGTGCCAGGCAGTATGAGAGCTCAAAACACACCACCATGTCAGAAGCTATTGGGGTGTGCAAGCAGGACACAGGCACTGTGAGGCCTGGGCTGGAAAGCTGAACACTGACACACAACACAAAACAAACAACAGTGAGTACTGAAAGCACCAACATATGAAATCGAAGTGAACAGTGAGAGCTTAAAACCAGAGGTCAGGCGCAGCCAGGAGGCGATGCAGGACTTCCAGGAGGAGGGACAGTACCCCAGGTCCTGTGTGCTCCGCAGCAAGGGCGACCTAAATCCTGCGGCGCGGCCCGTGGGTTCGGCAGCACTCCACTGGGTAGGCCAGGCACCCTACAGCAGCTTCAGACACATTTTCAACAATTGAGGAGCTTGCTTAAGTTGCAAAGTATGTTTCATACAGTCTGTGTATCGTCAGTTTAACAGTAAAATGGATTTTATTTCGTGCTACCCTGCAGTTACACTATGCAGCCACCCCGACTAGCATCACCCAGCTGGATCTGTGTCAGGCCTGGCGCAGCGAGCGAAGCCAACTGCAGTTCTCACCTCGAGGGCCTCTGCTAGCCCCCTGCAAGGAGGGCCACTCACACAGCCAGTAAAACCTATGCTAGAAACTTCACTGCCTGCCCACCTGAAAGGTGTCAGAGGGCAGGAAAAACACAGGTGCAGAGAAAGGAGGAAAAAAGTCTCTTTCGGGTTACAGACAATTAATTAAGGTGTATTGTGAAACCCTACCCCAAGCCCAGCCATTCCTCAATCCTCAGCACAATGGTAGTTTGTGGAAAGTTAGAAAAGCTGAGAGAAAAAAAGAAAAGAAAGGGAAAAAAGAGAGAGGGATTACCAACAAAACACTGAAGAATGTTCTGCATGTTCAGCCTCCTGATACAGCTACCAGCATGTGGGTTTGGACCTACTGCTGAAGCAGAGGGCAAAAGCAGCTTTTCTGCTCAGAGGAGGAAACTGCAGAGGGAACAACCTGTCTTCTGATCAGAGACTGCTGGGGAAGGAACCTAGGGAACAGGCTACATTTATACACACCCCTGCACTGCACAGAGACCTGGAAAATGAGGATACCCTGGAGATGCTCCACTAGGACAGTCAGTTTTTCCTTTATTCACAGCTTCAGAAATTAAAAACTGTATGTTGCAGTCAAGCCACACGGATGGTATTGAGGCAACCAGCAGCCTGAGTTCCAGCAAAATTAGGGTATTATATAGCCCAGGTGAGGAGTGACAGGCAGAGCCTTACATGAAGCACACAGAAGCAGCACACTTCCTAAAATAGTCAGGGATTTACTATATGAAAGAGAAGCAATGAAGTTAAATTTCACTCACACTCATCCCCAGAAAAGAATCCTACCGGTAACACAGACTGTTCCACACAGATGTGAAACTACAGAACCCACAAAATCTCATCTTCATGCTGCAGCCAAGCAAGCTGAAAGCTTAAAAACCACATACACCAACATGGGCACACATACAGCAAGGCTTGAGCTTGTATTGCCTTAGAGATCAAAGTATCAATAAATGCCTCATCAAGTTCCACTTCAAAGTGAAGCTGCCTCAAGCACAAACAGCAGAGACCTAAAAAATAAAAGAAATAAAAAAGCCACGAAGGACCAGAAACAGAACTATGAAGGGAAGGGGTGGGAGAACAAAAATGCATTAGAATACACAGATGACATTTAATTTGGGGGGGGACCTGTGTCCTCTAAAAGGAGTATCTTACAAAAAGTTCATGTTCATGTGCAAGCAGCAGCTTCGGGCTTTATGTGCAGAGAGGGCCTGTCTGCTGGGCAATGCCTACCTACAACAGCAAAAGGCTTCTGACCCAACCGTGCATCACACGGACACAGCAAACCTCTAAAAACTATACTGTGTTGAAAAATGCACAGTTCCACTGCATGTTACCATCCCTAGGTTATTTAAACAGAGGATGACCATCACAACATGGGATGCTCTTAGTGTTCACAGGAAGCTCCTCATCCCCAAACCAGAGCCCAGCTACTGTCAGTACCAGGCACTGTGATGAATGCATGCACCTCTATCGCTGCGGTGCTGCAGCTCAGACTGTGTGTGCTGACTAAGGCCAGGCAGAAGAAGGGGGGAATCTTTTGGTGCAAACTGCAAAGCTTTCACTGCCCTTCTGCTAAAACTTCACAATTTGTTCATTACTTTGATTAAAGCCAATAGTCAGCAATAGGGTGTTGATACTAGACGACTGAAATACAGCTAAGGGCAGTAAACTAAAAAAACTCATCACAATAGTTACTGCCATGAAAACATCCCAACCATTCAGCATCCCAAATCTGCTTTCTACCTGGTTCTCACCTGGGTTGTGATATGTATTTCATGATATGAGACAGGCTTTCATCTGCATGTTTTGAATTAAGAAACTCAAAAACCTCTGCCCTGTATTGTGGTCTGTAAAAACTCTATCTGTGGCTTTTCAGGGATGCTCAGCCCACCTTCACTGTCATTTTGGTGGCATTCCTCTCACTTAACCATAAGCACCTAAACAGTAAAGGAGACAAAAAAAAAATAATCTTGTTTTCTACTGACACTTTTAGAGGGAGGGAGGCGACCAGAAGACACTTGATTTAAGACATTAGAATGAATGGAAAAAACTCTGGGTGCCTATGAAAAGCTATTTCATTAGTACACAATAAATCAAACACAGAAGCCTTAATGTGCCTTCTTTGTTTCTGGGTTATTTTATAATAAAACAGCTAAATCACAGTTAAAAATAGAAGGAAACGAAACCTTAGTTGCCCAGACAGTTATGAAACGATCCCTGCTCTTAATGACCTGAAGATGCAAGCACAATTGCCTGCAGGACAGAACAGACAGGACAGACACAGCACACCTCTGGGATGACAGAACAAGTATGCTCCAAGTGATCAACTTTGGACAGTGACAACGGATGAGATCAAGTTTCACTCTCTTGCTGGATAATAAAAGGCTGTTCTGGCCCTGCCACATACTGCACTCAGTTTTAAACTGAGTGTTTCTGAACCATCCAGTGTGTTTACACACCTACGTGGTATAATGGAAAGTCCTACTGCAAATCCCCAGAGGTTACATTTCAAAAGTAAGCATGAGTCCTGCTCAGAACAGGCTGGTTTCTTACTATGTATCAAAACTGTCTTCATTATGATTATAAAATAACACCACACAGAAAACACATTATAAAAAATACTCAGACTGATTCACATCATGGGCTTCCTTCTAGGGAGAAATAATCCGGAAAAGAAATACAGAGTGCAACCATGAGAGAAGTAGAAGTGGTGAAGAATTAAGCACTGGAGTAACAAGCACAGCAATTCCCCTCTGTGAGGTATCTTTAGAAGAGCTGCCAGGAGGTAATTCTTCTTCAGATCTCAAGTTCAATGAAGCATTTTGGTTACAGACATGAGACAGGCGCTGGAATTTAAACCTTTGTTTCACTCAGCCACAGCACATGCCTGAATGTGAAGGGAAGGCAGGGAGGGGAGATGGAAAGATAAAGGACAAGGGGAGCCATATAAATGACAGGTGAAGCTGGATTTTCCAGCTGATAGAGAAGGAAAATCGGATCAGTTCTCTCATGCATTGGTTCTGACTGTTCATGCTCCAGATTGCTGCTCTGCAAGGACAGAACTACCATCACCAGTGGCTCAGGAAAGGAGGAGGTCTCCCCAGCACTGAAGACCGTGTTGTAATGCAGCAGCATTACAGACAGGAGGAGGAATTATTATTAGAAACAGCAAGTGGGCACAGCAAAGGGAGGAATATAGCTACTGACATCGCCCTTTCCTCAGGGACTGCTGAGCTCCGAATGAGAAATATAAATAAAATGCAACCAGTAGTACATCCACAACGTGGGCCTCTCCTCCTCTTTGGTACTGGAAGTAGCCCACAGCTCCGTGCTCCTCTTCTGCAGACAGACAGTTCTCCCAGTGACAGCCCAGCTATACCAGAAATATCACCTACTTCATGTTTTGTTCTTGTGTTGAAGCTTTTTGCTTTCTTTCACACAGAAGAAACTCTTGGGCTGTTTTGCACGACAATTTATTTCCTTGTTTTCTTAAGCAGCACATATTAAATAAAACGATCTCCAGAGTCTGCAAGAGGGGACACTGAAACCCTGGTTTAGAAGACTGTTAGTCTAAGTCAGAAAATGGTGACTTCCAGCAGAACTCATTATTCTCTCAAGGATTTTGCCAGCTCCTCGGGCCATACAAGGCAGAAGATCGGTGCTAGCCAAGCAGCACGCCTGGCGTGCCAGGTTCTTTCCAGCGCCCTGTCGGATCGCCCGATGCCAGGTTTGCTTAGTACACCCCAGGAGCAGACTTTACAGAGTCATCCCGTTGCAGCACCCAGGGCAGGGGAGCTCACAGGGTCCCCGAGGAGGGCAGGCCTAGGCAGGGCAGTCGGGGCTGAGAGGCGGCGGGAGGAGGGGTAGGGGGGCGGGTGGGCTGTCATCATGCTGGCCAGTGTTTTTACAGATCTGTGTCACTTACATCACACACGTTTCCACTTCCCTGTGGTTTGCCGGCTTGTGCCTAAGGTTTTCCAGGCTCAGCTGGAAGGGAAAAAAAGCACTGAAGTCAATGGCAGCACTCCCTGCTAGCCCCGTTCCCAAAGCTCTGGGAGCGGTGGAGGAACACTCCGGCTCAAGGAAACCAAGCTGAGAGTGGAAGTCAGGCACAGAATGCTCACTCACTGGTACAAGCACTTGCCCACAGCCAGATTTATGACTTCACCAGGGTCACTATAACCCACTGTCCAGCTGCCTGGCAGGAGAGGGTGGTGGTGACTTCACACACCTGACAACTGCAAGGAAGAGCAACCTCACTCCACAGTGTAGTGGTACTGTACTGTAAGTCCAGACAGCGGTGAGGAGCGACCAGACTCTGCTAAGGACAGGTAGGATCAGGAGCTGTTTCCCAGAGCTGGCTGGACACAGCACCCTGACCTCCTGACACAGCATCTGTACAACTGCTCTGTCTTTACGCCATCGCTTCTGCTCAGCTGTGGAACCAACTGTGCCTCCTCCCTTCCAGCCAGCCCAGACGGCCTCATCACACAAGCATTAGAGGATAAAAGCTGGGAGAAGCGATTAGCAGTGCTTTATCTGCTTCACCTAATGCAACGCTCTTCTCACTAGAGCACCAGCATCAGACTTAAAACTCTCATCCTGTACTGTTAGAGACAGTCTCCTTACAAAGACTTCAGTGGCACATTTGCTCTGTCTGTGATTTTACCAAGGCCATCAGAGTCCGCAGTACTGAACGGAAGCGTGATGGGAGCATGGATACTTCACATACATGATATAAAACCTGCCTTTCTTACTTCAAAATCAGAAGAATTTAGTCTTAAATCCTCAGACATTTACACCAGGAACTATCACTTCCAGCAAAAGATGGATTTGTCAGGACAAGCATGGGCACATCTTTCAGAAGGGGCCATCACTTGCTGTGTGGTTTAACAGGCTCACCCTGCTCACAGTGCAGACCCCCCTGGCATTCCACCCTGCCCAGGGTAAAGGTTTGCACGTTAAACATTCACATGATGCACAGGAACAAGTTTATTACAATGCAAAGAACCAATCAACATGACCCAGAGAAGCTTTGGGACTAAAATTAGAATGAGAAGCTGTATTTTATTTCAGGCTCCAGCCGTTTTCCTTGCAGAGCCTTCAGCTCCATCCCTTAAATAACCTGTGCACCATCTTCTGAAGAGGACAGCAGGTGCAAACCTAACAGGACAATCCCGAAGGGTTAACGGTGGGGATGGGGATGGGAGGGAGAGGAAGAGCCATATTTTGGAAGAAATGTGCTTGTGTTTTCCACCCACCCACCCGAGGACAGCTGACTGCAAACCAAGCCCTGAGCAAGGGTGGGCTGACTATATTGATTAGCTTCAGCCTGACAAATGGGAGCGCTGTGACACGTGTAACACAGCACGGCAAACTGCCCTATCGACTGCCAGTCCTAAACTCCTGCTGATCTGGAGTGTCACTGCGTGCATCACAGACAACTGGCTTGGGGTTTACTGCTGGTCAGGACTACAATTCTGGAGCTGAGCAGGAAGCACGTGCTTGGAGCAGTGAACTAATGAGAAGGGGGTGTGATGGCTGCATCCCGACCCACAGCTTCACGCATGGCTCTGCCATTTTAACCAGCAGCTCACAGCACAGAAAGATAAACTCTGCTTTTCAGATGCTTCCCACTCCTTGCTTAGAGATGCAAGTGGTAACAAAAAAAAAAGCAAACACACCTTCTACATCTCTCATTGATACAGGGATTTCCCCGAACTAAGATGTTACTGGAGCTGCTCTCCACAGAAAGCAATCGTGGAAGATACACTGCAATCCATCAGGATTTTAAAGGCCTCAAACCTGAGCCAAAAGACCAGCTCTCTCCTCCCTTCTCATCCTGACGCATCTCCCACAGCTTCACTGCCAAAGGGGGATGTGATATAAAGCCAGATAGCCAGTTGGTATCTATTTCTTATCCGCAAATTAATAGCACAGATAAAACTAAGATCTTGCTCATTCTCTCCTGAAGCCTAATACCACCGAGTCTGAAATCTCTGCTGAGAAACATCCAACCTTGGCTTCATCAAGCAAGATGTCTGCCTTTGCTATTTGCCTCTGCTTTTCTTCTGCAGACCAGCGTACTCATCTCTCATGTTTCCTTCCAAAGCCAAGCTGCACATCTTGGGAAAACCATCTGTGTGTTTCTATGTGGTCTGCTCAGAGTGCTGGTCCTGCCAGAGCCTCAGACCACACTGAACTGGTCAGAACCCAAATTCATTCCTCTCTTCAGAATACCTAATTCTCCAGGGAGAGCCACTGTCCCCAGGTGCCAGGGACCCCACTCAGCTCTACGCAGGAAATGCAGAAATAAGGAGCTAACCCCCCCAAACCCAGGGGCACAGACACACCAGCAGCTTCACAGGCTGTGGAGTCAGTACTCAGAGGGAACGGCAAGGAGCAGCTGTACATCACACCCACTACAGTCTGACAAGCAGGAGGAGCAGACACATCAGTACAGTGATTTTATGAAGAAATATACAGGAGGGAGGAAAAAAGGATTTCTTTATCGTTCCAAGGGCTTTAGTAAAAGTGGGAACCAACCATGGACATTTCTCATCCCCCCACACTGCTCACCTCAGGGCATGTCTGCACTGCAGCAGCTGCAGCGCTCCCAGACCTACCAAGCTCCTCTTACAGCAGCTCTCCTGGCCGCTGTGGGAGGCATCTGTGAGCAGGCTGAGAGCACTCCTGGGCTCCTGGCAGCATGAGCAGCCCGAGAGGACCCAGGTCTGGCTAAGGAACAACCAGACTGCTTCCCACCAGCCACGCTCAGGCACACAGAATGCACAAGGAGAAGGGCTTGGGCACAGCCCAGGCTTTGGAGGCTGTTTTTGTTTGAACATCACAATAAAAAGCAGCTTACAATGTAACTTAGAAAGCAAAACAAGTAGGTATTTTGTTTAGCTGATGCTGCTGGTGGAGTGGTGCTCTTCCTGCTTGGATGTTTGCTGATTTCAAAGGGCACCAAGGAGAAATGCAGCAAACTAGGAGGGTGAAAACCTAGTGCTTGTAAACATGTTACCACTCACCTGCAAACACAACTAGTTCCCACTCAGTAGGGAATTCAGTTTTCCTACTAAATTAGCCAATTTTACAGCTAACTTGCAGGCACAGGGCTAGCTCTAACTGTTAAGCAAGAGGGAAGGCATTTTAAAAAACCATAAAACCAGACAACTGGCTCTGTGACACCAACCCACGCGTTTGTGGGGACAGACAGACATTCTCTCGTATGGAAGGAGGAAGCCTGGCCCCACGTCGACCTGTACGTGGCTCTGTAGACCTTTCCCTACCCATGACAGTGACCCAGCTCTCCCACCCAGCCAAGGGAACTGCTTCTGCTGTCCCAGAGCTCCACGCATGCCGAGCGGCTGGCCAGTACCTCCCACAAAACATGATTAACTCTCTTCTCTCAGTCCCTCCCTTTAATAGATGCACAAAACATGTCCCTCTCCCTCAACTTCTTAAAAGTTTTGTGAACATCACTGGCTGGGTAACCTTCAGCACCCTACTGCCTACCACAGTGCTGGTTACATCAGACAAGCAATTTAAAAGCTGCTTGAAAAAGCAGCAGCCTGACTGTGCATTTGAATAAACTGTTTCCTATAACAAAACCAGCGACAGGCAGCAGGCACACACACTTATACAAGGATTTTATTTACTACTGCAAACTGAAAGCTTCAGAGTTCCACATGAAAGTGTAGCTCACTACTCAGCATATCAGAAGACCAGAAGATTTGCTAACACTGTCTGATATTAACACCTTGGAGCTATCGTGAGCTGCCACCTCTGCATTACCTGTGACGTCTCAGCAGGAACAGCCTGAAGATTTCCTGTAGGGAAACAGCCAGCACCACAAATTCGACTCCATTCCAAGTCAGATGAGTTTGAATACCCAGCACGCAGCATCAATCTTATTATTTTAGTGTCCAATATGTGCTTAGTCTACAGAATCAGCCTTTTCATTTGGTTTGCAAGGTTTTAAAAATCCTTTTATTGCTTAAAGCACACCTGTCTGTTCCCAGAACTGCAACAGCAGCATCTTTCCTCCCAGCACATGCAGATCACACCATGGAAACAGAGTGCCATCCCCTCCTGCTCTGGACATTGACATCATTTCAGCCACACCTTAACCAGCAGACTGCTCGATCCACGATGGGCGGACTCGCGTTAAACACAAGAGACATGATATCACCCTGGGATGCACGTGGCCTTTCCCAATTACCTTCGTAACACACAACTTTTGCTTCTCTTCTTTATGTCTCTGCCACTGGCAATTTGTTCCACCTTTGTCCATTCTGCGCCCTCCGTGATCCCTCTTTCACTGCAGTTCATGACCTTTTGTGTATAGGATGAACAAAGGGCAAAGGCTAAAAACGTCACAGTTGGGCTTCTGCTCTTCTACTGACTTAACTAGTTTGCTACCAAAACCAGGCTCAAGCTCCAAGCAGAGTTTCTGGGTGATAAGAATCCAAGAATCCCTGGAAGATGGTTCTGGAGCAACGTGGAAGAGGATGGGACCGTTTCCTTTCATCCCAATTCAAATCATGACTCTGTGGGGATGCCTCCATACCACCTACGTGGTACTCAGTAGTCATTAGCATTGTATGAAAGAGCAATGGAAAAAGGAACATCAGGCTAGCTTACTCTTGGCAGGGGCGGGAGGGGAAGGAGGGAGATAGAAAAACACCATCAGCTGCAGCGGGCTGAGCTGTGTGTATTTACATTTCACAAGCTAAACTATTTAGTGATTTATTTACACACAATGTGCTTGGAGCAGCTAAAATACCAGTTGTGTTTTATCTTGATTTTGTGGCAAACGCACATAAGCCACAAAATCACAGGAAGAGGCTGCGAATGAGGGATGAACCTGGTACATCTGGAAAAGCACGTAAGCCACTGCAAGAAGGGAGAAGGATTTTGGAGGCAGAGGGTTGAAATGCATTAGTTATGACAAGACACCAAAACACAACCCAGGGACCCCAAAGCAAAAGCCACAACACAACAGTTTGTGCTGCAGGGCTCACACATCCCAGCGTCGCTCTCGTAGCCAAGTCCACCTACAGCCAGGCATGGCTGGGGCCTCAGGTCTCTCGGGCTGCCCCTCCATGTTAGAGTGAGGAGGGAATCGCAGTCAGCTCCATTTTATGCACATTTGATGGCAAGACGCCAACACAACTCTTGACTGAGCCAAATCTGGGCCCCCTTGAACTAAGCCATCACCTAAAGCAGGGCGGAAAAGCACATGCCTCTCGCTCCTGGAGCAGCCAAGTTCCTGAAAAGCATCCGAGCTACAAGGCAGAACGCGACCGATGCTTTAACTCTTCAGGGTTCTAACTCGGAACGGAAGGGTTGCCACACAGTGCAGCCTGATGTTAACGTGATGGAGACACCTCTTTCTAGCAAGCCTTGCTATTTACTACACGGCCCAAACGGCAGTTCAGGCCAGCATCCGATCTGGAGGGCAGTCATCACCGCACTCGGCGTCCTGGTAGCGCTCTCAGCCAAGGTGTCAATGGCTGCCTGCCAGCTGGAACCTCACTCTGTCCAAAGAGAACGCAGCACAAGCTCAGGAAAGCTTTTTGAGCCGTTCAGTTCAGCCCTTCCCTGCGCGCTGGTGCTCGGTGGGAAGCTGCCAGCGAGCTTGGGAACTGCACGTAGAGGGGCATTGCTGGGAATTCTCCCTCCTGAGCAGAAACTGCTCCTGGACCATTCCTCTGCCATGCAGCAGAGAAATCCCTCTGCTGACTCCTGCTTTAATTATATTTTAAAATTCAGCTTCTGGTCTGTGTTCCATTATAATAATAGCAATAATTAAAAATACTTCAAACGGCGAGTGCTCTAAACCTGCTGCTCCATCCAGGCTTTCTGGCACCGCACACTTCCTTTCCTGACTGACATCCTCAGGGAACCAGATGGATGGTTATTCTATTCTATTCCTGTTGCAGGGCTGCACTGCACTCTCTCAGCACATGTAAACTGCTAGGTAATATTTATGTTGGCAACTAACTCGCATACTTTACAGAAACAGACCTCTACTTGACCCTCCATGCAGCTCCCACACACAATTTGGTCCACTCCTTCAAACCACTTCCTTCTGCTGCAACACATACCCCGTTCCACACCTCTGTCTCCAGCCTGTTGGAAAGCTTCATACCCAGGACAGAGCTTATGTGCTTCAAGAGAGCAATTCAGCTGCAAAGCCAAGCCTGTGCAATGCCCTCCTGCAAGAACAACGGAGAAAATGATTCTAAAACCTGCATGCACAGGCCCTGGTTTCCCTTCTACAGGGATTGCTCTGACTGAACACTTTAGGAAAAGAAACCCTATGAAAAGTCCTGTAAAGACAGACATTGACATGCATGGATTTCTGTGATACAGCTGATAGCTGTATCACGCTTTGGGGGGCTGCAGGGATGTTGGGGCTTTTTGTTTAAAATACAGTTAAATTTTAGCTGCCTAGGCTGTAACATCACCTCAGAATAGACTTTCACACCAGAACCCTTCCTTCTTTGCCCAAAGTACATCACGCAGAATGAAAAATAAGCCAAGATGGTAACGCGTCCAGATGCTCAAATTAACTCCCATTTCCCATTTACACCATGGCAGTTTATCCACAATTCCATCCACAACTCCATTTAAAGCCAACAGAGTGAAACCAGGGGAAAGGAGGAAAAAAAAAAAGCCTGGTGGAAAAGAGGGGAAATCTGAGCAGCACATGCCAGGGCGAGCGCGGCTGCAGCAGCGCAGGGCTGTGCGGTGGCATCATGTGACAGAGCGGCGCTGGCAGCAGAGCAGGAGCGCTACAGCCCCCGTCCTCCCACCTTCCCAGAGCTGAGCCCTCAGCACAGCGCTGCGGGCGACGCAGCTTCATCCCCACGCCGAACCGACTCGGGTTATAGGCTCCCCAGTGCTCTGAATTGTCATTCTCCATTTTTGTTGCCTCTCTCTCCACCAAATAAAGCAGCAGCACAGAAATGGATAACAATACAGGCAGGCTATGTATTCCTCCCACTGCTGAGCGCTTCCAGCATTATATCACTTGTAGATCTAGTTTCTCAACGGAGCACGGAGAGCAGAGAGCACAGTGCTGCTGCTGCCTGTATCACTCACACACAGAGCTCAGCCCGACTCATCATCTTTGTGATAAAATGCCCCAGTGTGGGTAAGGGATGCAGATTGCCAATTGAATTCTGATGCTGCATTGTACCTGTATTTCACGATAAAACGATGATCACACTCTCCTTTGCAGCACAGCAGAACAGTTCTCTCCGTGCAGTTTCTATGAATGGTTCTTACAGTCCCTGTAAGAGAAGCTGGCTATCTCGCGTACGCTGCCCGTATTACTCTGGCAGAGCGATGGGGGAATTGTGCTCTTTGCTCCTCAGTGACTCATTGTTTCTTTCATTTAACACACATCGTGATCTGGTTTATCAAAACACCTTAAGAGAGACTGACTTAGAGGATGTGCAAATGAACCATCTTTCTATCTACGGACGTGATGCACAGTCAGGTGTCAGGCTTCTTCACCGCTCCATCCACAGCCTGAGCAAGGGAAGCTACAACTGTTACACAACAGGGTTCACGCGAGGCGAGAAGATGCACCGGGCAGGGGCCACATCTGCAAACGTCCACAGCAAGAGCCATGCCAGGATGCTATTCCATGGTTCCCAAAGGCTGCTACCAACACTGCAGTTCTGCTGCTTGCAGGAATGGTGGGAGAGCATCAGCGTGCTGGGAGACTCACTTAACGCTAGCGTTCTAGTCCTTCTATGGGCCAAGAGTGCTGCTTTGCATTAGCTTAGACAAGATGCTGAGAATTATGGATTGCACTTGGACAGCTCTTGCAAGATGTAGGGATCTTTTATATTAAGGGATCCATTTTGCAGGTTGGAGGACTGGAAGAGCTTAGCTGAGACCCAGCTTAAGCACGGAAACTTGGAGCCTGGTTATTAAATTATGGAAGTGCAACTCAGAATAAGCACCTGTTTTTGCCCCAGTCTGTGGTGGGAGATTAGAGCCAGGCTCTGCAAACCTGCAGGCTTGGTTCTGAGGGTTTTATCTGGGACAGCCTTTGGACGCTGACATCTTTACAGCCAGCAACGGGCAAGGAATTTGGGGGGGGATACGACACAACATATCAATCATCCAGCCTCTACCCCAAGGGCATTTCACATCACCCATTGTTCAGAGCGTCGCTCAGCACAGAGCAGGGATTTAGCCAAGAGGGGGTTTAAAACGGGGGCAAACCCACGATGGCTCCACCGCGCTTGCCCTCTGGATGCCCAGCCCTGCGCTGGCGGCTCACACGGGACCGGGCAGCGTGCCACCCGAAAGCATTCACCTGCCCGCGCAGCACCGGCACCCGCGGAGGCGCCTGCGGAGGCGGCGTGGAGAGGGAGGCACACGCCGGACCCCAAGTTAATATCGCGGGGGCCGTTTCCGTAACGACTGCGGCTCCGCCGCGAACCGAGGCCTAAGCACAGACGTGTCACGGCGTCCCGCTCCCCGCCGGTAACCGCAGGGACGGCGGCGAGCGGGGCGAGCGCAGGCCCTCGGCAGCCCCCGCCGCCCCTCGGGCCCGGGCACGGCGGCTCCTGGCAGGAGGCGGTAACGCCGCTGCGGAGCCCGCCCCGCCGCCGGGAGAGGATGCTCGGCACAGCCCCGGCCGCCCCCGCCCGCACCTGCCGCGCCGCCCGCACCCGCCTTACCTGGGCTTCCGCTTGCGGCAGGGCTTCTCCGCCGGGCCGGGAGCTCTGCGGGGGCGAGACAGCGGTGAGGGGCGCGCCGCCGCCGGGCCTGTCCCGAGGCGCCCGCAGCCGCCGCCGCCGCTCCCGCCCGCCCGCGCCGCCTCCCCACCCGTGCCCGCCCGCCCGCGCGGCCGCTCCGCCCCCCACACCTGGAGACCGGGCCGGTGCGGGGCAGGCGCTGCCGGGCGGCTCCTCTCACCATCCGCGCCGCCTCCGCCAGCTCCCGGGCAAAGCCGCCAGCGCCGCCGCGGCGAGGGCTCGGGCTGCGCGGAGCGCGGCTGCCGCCTCACGCGAGCCTGGCTCGACCTCGCCCCGCCCCCTCCTGCTGGCATTGGGCGAACACCCGGGCTGGCGGCGAGGCTGCCCTCTGATTGGCGGCGCGGGCCGTCAGTCGGGAGCCCCCCGCCTTCGCGCGCGGGGCCGGCGAGGCACGGCGCGGCTGCCTGGATACGGCGTGCGGCGGCGGCGCCACCGTGTGGGGAGGCCTGGCCCGGGCCCGGCCCGCTCCCTCCCTCCGTCCCTTCCTCCCTCTCTCCCTCCTTCCCTCCCTCCGCCCACCAGGCCACCTGTGCGCACGTCCCCAGCGCTGCCCCGGCCCAGCCCCGCCGCGGCGCCCGCTCCCGCCCCGCCCGCTGTCGCGTCCCCACCGCTGCCGGGCTGAGAGTGCCGCACCTCGGCCAGCGCGGGAACACCGGCTCCGCTCCGACAGGGCTCCCGCGGCTGAAGAAGGAGCAGGGGGCAGAAGCAGCAGCACCGAGCCGCCGCGGCAGAGCGGCGCGCAGCAGCGGCCTCCTCCCGCGGGGCCGCAGCCCCCGTGCCCCGGGGCCGGCGGCGCTGCCCCGCCGCCTCCCGCCTCTCTGTCAGCGCCCGCGGCCTGTACCACTTCGCTGCCCGGGGGGGTGGTGCACGGCGCACAGGCTCCGCCCCCCGCCCAGCCGCGGGTTGGTAGGCTCCGCCCGGCAGCGCCCTCCGCCTCCTGTCCCTGCGCGGCTTCCGTCCTTTCCGCCCCGAGCCGCGCCGGTGCTGCCGCCATGGTGAGCGACTCGCGCCTCCGCTGGGGCAATCCGGCGGCATCCGCGCGGGCGCCGCGCCGCCCTCACGCGGCTCTGCCGCCGCCGGGATGGGGGACGGGGGACGGGGGACGGGGGACGGGGGGCGGGGGATGGGGGCGGGCGGGCGGGCGGCGGTGCGGGGCCTGAGGGGCGGGCGGCGGGACGGAGGCCCGGGGAAGGCCGCTCTGGGCCGGGGGTGCCGGCGGGTGCCGGGAGCGGGGCTGACGGCGCGTTCGCCGCCCGCAGGCCAAGATCAAGGCCCGGGACCTGCGGGGGAAGAAGAAGGAGGAGCTGCTGAAGCAGTTGGACGATCTGAAGGTGGAGCTGTCGCAGCTTCGCGTGGCCAAGGTGACCGGCGGGGCCGCCTCCAAGCTCTCCAAGATGTAAGTGGGCTCCGGGGCCGCGGGGAAGCGCCCGGGCCGCAGCGGGGGCTGCGGGAGCGGGCTGTGGGCGCGGGGGCCGCGGTGCTTTCCCAGCCCGACCGGTCGCTTCGCGCTGTGAAACCGGAGCAAACGGCGGCGCGGGAAGGGGGCGAGTGTTTGGCGGCTGGAGAGCCGGTTTGCGCGGGGATGTTCGCTGGGACGTGCCGCGGGTCGTTAGTGCGCTGCCGCAGCGCCGTGCGGTGTCTGTGCCCGGGGGGAGCACGGATGGGTTCTCCCTGCACGGGGTGTAAATCCCCGGTGCTCAGCTCACGATGCTCTGAGACACACGGGGTTTTGTTCCCACCTGCAGACGTGTGGTGCGCAAATCCATCGCCAGAGTGCTGACTGTCATCAACCAGACACAGAAGGAGAACTTGAGGAAGTTCTACAAGGTAAGCACAGGACCCTGTGTCTGTCTTCTCCTGATTTTCAAATACACAGTTTGTAGGAGGGAGCTGGTCTGTTAGTTAAAAGCCTGATCCTCAAGCCCACCTCATCTATCTTCAGTTGTAAATTTATTCACTGCTCCTTTTAAAGTCCTTTCAAACACGATTGCAGGGCTGCCCTGGAGTCTCTAAGCTCGGGCTAAATCTGCTCTTGCCAGGCAGATGTTCTGGGCAGCATTGCTTCCCTGGGCTGTGGATAGTTACTTTCTAGGAGATGCTGTTTCCAGAAACACATCTTCAGTGCACACTCCTGCATGTGGGCAATGCTGCTGGCGGTGCAAGGAATTCTTGGTACATCTCTCTAATTCTTAGAGTGTTGCTTCTTGGGGTTTAGATTGCGCAGAACAGGAGAAAGACTCTTCCAGAGGCGTTTGGTAACTGTGCCTGTCAGGTCAGGCACTGCTTGAACCTGAGTGAGAGCTGGTGCATGTGTTACAGTCAGCTCGTGTTCCCAAGGCAAGGAGTTCTCTTAAACTTCCAGACCCTGCTGTAGCCCCAGCAGAAACAAGCTGCTGCTGCTCGTGCAGACAGCTCAGCACTCACGGCTGCCCTCAGTCCCTGCAGCTCAGCTCCTCTCTCTGTGTTCTGCAAACAGGGCAAGAAGTACAAGCCCCTGGACCTGCGGCCGAAGAAGACGCGCGCCATGCGGCGCAGACTGAACAAGCACGAGGAGAACCTCAAGACCAAGAAGCAGCAGCGGAAGGAGCGGCTGTACCCGGCCCGGAAATACGCCATCAAGGCCTAGAGCTGGGAGCAGCTCAGCCTGCCCCAGGGTGTCATTAAACCCAGCCTCTGTGGAGACTGCTGCGTTCGGCTCTGTGTGGTGGTGGGAGAAAGAGGCCTCAGCTCCGTGCAGAGGGGTGGGAGGATTCGTGGGGAGTGTATTTGAAGTTCTGTTGCTCATGGGAGTAGCTGAGCTGCAGCTGGGGGCAGATGAGGACAGAGGTGTGGAGCTGGGTCGGGTTAGTGTGTCAGGGATGGATGTGAAGTGGAGGCACGAGGCGGGTGTTGGGAGTTGGGCATTCAGCCCTCAGGAGCTCCGTGTTTGAGGGCTTTGCCTTGTGCCAGTGTTCAGTGTTACAGAGAGGAGCTAAGCTGCTGAAGTGTTTCAGTGTCCTGTATGGAAGTGGAAGCGTTCCATCAGCCCTGCTGTGGATCTCTGCACTGCTGGTTGTGCCAGAGCATTCCTGTCCAGCCTGGCAGTGGGTGCCTGGCGGGGCTGCCTCGGGTGGCTGCTCTGCGGGGTGACAGGAGGATGCAGCAGTGCCCTTCCCAGGAAACTTCCCGGTGTCCGTGAGGAAGCTGGGCACTGGTGTCACCCTCCAGGTCTGTTCCCACTTGCAGCCCATTGAATCTGGTAAACGGCTCCTGGGAGTAGGAGGGGGCTGTTGGGGGGAAGGTGGGGACTGCCCAAGGTGCAGGATGGCTGGTGTGGGGCTGTGCAGCAGGGGTGCTTGTAGGTGGGACCTGTGTGGGCTGCCTGCTGCAAAGGCTGGTGCTGTGCTCGCCCTGGGAGTCAAGAGAAGAAAGAGGACACATTTCTGGAGGCAGGCAGGTTATTCCTTCTGGATGAGAATCCTCCCCCCAGGCTGTGTTAGCAAACAGCACACACGCTGTGGGATGGGCAGAGAGGAAGCTCAGTTCCAGTTACCTGTTGGGTGAGAACACATCAGGGGTGTGATAGTTCCAGCCTGTCCCCTCCACGTGTGCACTGGAGGCTGATGGGGTGAATTGAGGAACCCAGACTTGAGAAAAGCTGGTTGAACTAGAGGCTCTCACCTCTGCAGCTCTGGATACACTCCCTGCTGTCAGTTCCATGCTCCCACCAGCGCAGCACAGAACTAGTTAAACAGCTTGACTGTCCCCACGGAGTTCCTCAGAGCTGGGGGAAGGAGCTGTGCTTCCCAAGGCCTTTTTTGGTTCTGGTGTAGGGCAGAGTTAGGCAGCGCTGCACTGGAGATGCAGCAGTCATGGTTTGTGTTAGTGCAGCCAGCATGTTGTAACATGACAAGTCTCCCCGTGAGGGAGCCCTCAGATTGGATCCAGACTCTGTTTAGGAAAATGATCCTCATTCTGCTTGCTGAACTTCACATAAATCTGAAGAATTTTGAAGCCTCAATTAAGTTTTAACCAGTGAGAGGTCTAATTATGTGTGCTAACGTGACTTTCCCATATATTGAGCTGTTAGGAGGGATCGCTTTGCAGTGCTGCTGCTGCTGGCTGTGTGATGGCTCTGGTAGGGCTTAGTGTGGGCCTGAACTCCATCCCTTTGGCAGCGCAGGAGACGCAGCTCGGGGCCCGAGCTCTGCCTGGGTCTGTGCTGCTCCAGCGTGCCCGAAGATGGAGCGTTGTGTGTGGGGACTGGTGGCTCTGGCTCGCGTTCCGTTGCCGCGGGGCAGGCAGGGTTAGAGGGCTTCACGGTGCCGTTACACAACCCGGCAGCCAGTGCCGAGCTGCCCTGGAGAGGCACTTGCTTTTGGCCCAGCGTGAGCACCCCATGGAGACCCCGGTCCACACGCCCCTCCCCAGGAGCTGAGGGAGAGGCTGGTGCTTGTGCTGGGAGTGGGCAGTCTGGGCAGGGGCTGTGGGCCCCTGTGCTCCCCCAGCCGTGTGCCTGAGCGGAGCCCGGGGCTCTTCCCACAATTCCTGATGCAGGAAAGCAAGCGCAGCTGGTGTGGCCCTGACAGCCTTCCAGAGTCAGCTCCCAGCAGGGCGAGCTGTGGGGTGGCTCCACGATGATGGGAAGAAGGTGGGTGAGAGCCCCTGGTGATGACATCAGCACTGCCTAGAGAATGTCCAGTCAGTAACAGGGCCAGGGAAACCCACCTAATGGCCAGGCAAAGCCCCAGGTTTGGACATCTTCACGCCCGGAGAAGGCTTAACATGTGGCTGAGCTGAGAGAGAAACCTCTTGTCAGCCTGGAGCCAACACCCTGCCGGGCTGGCAGCTCCGTGTCCCTGCGGCTGTGCCAGGCGCAGCAGCGGCACAGACAAATCACTCGGGTTGGGAGGCTCCTCTGAGGCCCCTGGGGCAGCTGCTGGCTCCGAGCTCGGCTGCCTGGGGAGGTGGATGGGTCTGTACAGACCTCTCAGGTGTCTGATGGGGGTTTGGTTACAGCCTGTGTGTGCTCAGAGCTCCTCTCTGCGCCCTGGTGAGCAGAGAACAGACTGCAGGGTGCTCTGCTGGGCACGGCCCTGGGCTGGGGCGCGGCGCTGCGTGCGGGGGCAGCCAGCTCTGCCCTGCTCCCTGGCGTGGAACTGCTGCCTTGGGATGGGGAGGAAGGGACCTGCCAGACGCTGCGCTGGGGCTGCACCCAGCAGCTCTCCCCATGCTGCAGTGGGGGTCGAGGCAGGAGAGCAGCTCCAGCTTCACTGTGCACACAGTCTGCAGCAGCTGCTGGAAGAGTCGAAGGGGTTTCTGGCACCACACTGACTCCTGGGGCTGAATTACTCCATCCTCCCATAGCAGGGTGGCGAAACCAACTCATCCAGCCCTTTCCTACCCTGTGCTGTTACCAAAGGCATCCCACAGAGGAGCAGCCCCTGAAATTCCAGCAGCAACACACGGACTGTTGGGATGGATGCAGAGGTGAGGTGATGGGCACAGGCAGAAACACTTGTCACTGCTGTGAGAGCCCAGTGGGGCGGATGCTGCTCCTGCCTGTGTCACCAGCAGCCGCAGCCTGTGCCGGGGTCCCTGCAGCCCAGAGGGTGGCCATGTGGTCCCAGCTCCCTGTGAGAAGCTGCTGCTGTGGGTCAGCCAGCTGCAAGTGTGGGGGTGGCAAACACATCCAAGAGCAGAAAACCGAGGTAGAGCTGCTGGCCTGCACCCACACGGGTGCCATCCTGGCTCCGCAGGGCGGCTGTGCTGGGGGGCAAAGGGGTGTCTGTGGGGCTGGAGAGCTCCTGGCAACATCCCAGCTGGAGCACCCCGGGCTGGGGGTGTTGGAGGGGACTGGGCGGCACTGTAGGCAGTACTGAGCCCTGCGTGGGTGTGAGGGGGGGGTCCTTGGAGACCCTCTGCGGGGGGACCCGCTGCTCCCCTGCGCTGACCCCGCGCAGCTGCGGGTGCTGGCCCTGGGTTTAGTGCTGGTGTTTGCGGAGCCTGCGAGGACCCAGCTGTTTGTTTTTCCTTTGTAACTGAAGATGTCCCTCGGTGCTGGAGCAGACTGACCATGGAAAGCTGCTCTGCAGCAAATAAATCACTTCCAGGGTGGGGTGAGGAAGGAGGAACAGCCGGCTGCTGGCCGGGGGCACGGCCCGGGGCTGATGCCACTGCCAAGGGAGCCCTGGCCGTGCGCCCTGGAAAGCCTTCGGCAGGACCAGATGTTTCTGTCCCCAACTCCCCGGCACAGCAGGCGCTGGCCCAGTGCAGATGGTGTCTCTGGGAGCGGGCAGGACCTCGTCCTGCAGCCTGGGCTGGGGAAGGGGGAGCTGTGGAGAGGGCAGGGGCAGATGTGAGTGCTGTGCAGTCCTGGTGCGACAGCCCAGGCTCCATCTCCCCTGGCTGGTGGTTGTGGTGATGGACGCACGCCCCAGCTCTCGTAGCACTCCCAGCATTGCTCCTGTCACCTCCTGGCTCCAGGGTGGCTGCTCTGCAGCTCTCCTGGGCACTGACCCTGGTTTCTGCCAGCAGCTGGGTGTGCAGGGAGAGGCACGGGGCAGGACACACACAGTGCTGCGCAGGGTGGGCAGGGAGCTGCACGTTGGGCAGGGACCCCCCACCCTAGGCACGTCCAGGTGCCCTTGGCCACGTCGTGCCGCCCTCTCCCCTCTGCGTGCGAGCAGCGTGTCTGGTGCCTCCGCTGACAACGAGCCCCGTGTTGTGAGGCTGCGTCCCGCCGGCCGTGGGGCAGCCCAGGTCTGCCCGGGGCAGCCGCCTGCTCCCGGCTGTGAATGCCCGTTTTGTTGGCTGGGATGGGGGAGGACTCGTCCCCACGCTGCCCCAGTCCCCCCGTCCTGCTGCTCCCATGAATACAGGCAGTGTTTGGGTGCAGGCACAGCCCTGCGGGGCCCGGCTCCTGCCGTCCTGGGGGCTTCTGGACCAAAGTGGCCCCCGGGCTCCCAGGACATGGGGGCTGCTGCGTGCAGGGGCTGCTGCGTGCCAGGGCTGCGGGGTCCCTGCAAGCCAGGCTGCACATCCACAGGGTGATGGAGAAAGCTGCTGCGCCAGAGCAAGCAGAGCCTGGCCATGGGACCCCCCATGGATGTCCCTGTCCTTCCCCGTTGCCGTGCTGTGGGGTGCTGCTGGGGAAGGGACGTCTGCAGGCTGCACCCCGAGGCACTGCGGTGCCGTGTTGTGCCAGGGGGCTGGGGTGGGTTGGAGGTGGCAGTGGTGACGCCGAGCCTGGGAACAGATTCTCTTTCCACTGGTGAGTCAGCCAGCGGCGGCACCGCCAAGGCCCGTGGCTCCCCTCCCTTCCCTCCGGCCCCCGCCGCCTCCCGCCGCCTCCCGCCGCCTCCCGCCGCCCAGCCCTTTCCCGCTGCCGCCCAGGGTCAGCAGCCTTGGCACCCGCATCTCCCCGCGGCGCTCGGCAGACCTGGCAGCACCGTTGCTCTCCCACCAGGCAAATCCCAGCATGGGCGGCCGATGGGATGGGGGACACTGGTTGTGGCACCGACCCCCTGCTCCCAGGGAGCACCGGGACACGGCCACGCTCTGCCGATCGGCTGCCGGCCTGGCTGGGCACGCGTGCCAGGCCGTGCCCGGGTGGCTGTGCCGTGCCGGGAGGGATCCAGGCGGAGCAGCAGCCAGGTTGCCCCCAGCCCCAGGAAGCAGCTCCCAGCCAGCCAGGCGAAGGCAGGACCCTGGGGCACGAGGCCTCGCTGCCAGGCCACAGCCCCAGGGAAACCTCTTCCTCCCCCTGGGGCAGCCAGCAGAGCAGGATGGTGCCCCATGCGGCCCAGAGAAGGGAGGTGGTGGGGGCCCAAGGAAGCTGCCCCTGCACCCAGTGCTCTGACCTCCCTGCTCTCCAGCAGCAGCAGCAGCTCGGCGCTGGGAGCAGCTCTGTGCCTGCCCCAGCCCGGAGAGGGGGATGTGGAGGGATGCAGAGGCCCCTGGGTCCCATGGGTGGGTTCATGCCTCGGTTTCCCCACTGCACCATTTCTGGCAGTGGTGCAATGAGCTGGTGGGTCTCAGCAGGGACCTGCCTGATGGCTCGGGCGTGCGGAGGGCAGGGATGTTCTGGCAGAGTGTGTGGGCAGAGCAGTGCCAGCAGCATCCTGCTGCTGTGCCAGGGAGCTGGGGCACATCCCTGGGGAGCGGGAGGGGCAGTGGGAAATGCCTCCCATCCCTGTGCAGCTGTGCTGCCAGGGCTCTGCCCAGGCCTGCTGCAGCAGGGACCACGCGGAGGGAAGGGGCAGGGAGGGAGCAAGAATAGATCCCTGTGACGCCCAGTGCTGCTGCCTCCAGCTCTGAAGTGTGTTCACAATGTGGGCACAGCCCCAGGACTCACTCCCACCCCTTCCCCTGGGTCAGCAGCCCCTGGACAGAGATAAGAATGGAGGGAAGGGCACCGTTTCCCTGTCGGATGCTCAAGCACAGCTGGTCCCAGCCCGACAGCCCCAGGCAGGCAGCTCCTGGCTCTCTGTGCCTGGGAAGGGCTGCGTGGCCGTGGGCGACTTGTCAGAGTGTCCCGTGCTCCGGGGAGGGCTGAGCATAGAGCCCTCCCATGGGACCAAACCACACCTGGGGCCTTGGCTGCACCAACTGAGGCTCACGGCACCCAGGGTGGAACTGAGGTTTGTGGTGGGTGCCCAGAGCCTGCAGCCAGGGACAGGCTCTGTCCCGGATGCCACCCGGAGCAAGGCTGGTGCCACGCTCTGCCCACTGTGCATCCTGCCCACCCAAAGCTGGCCGCCCCCTGGGCTCGGTGCTGGCCCTGAGACAGCTCCACGCTGTGCTGACACCGTGCCCCACAGCGCAGGGGGAGCGGGACGGCCTGGTCAGAAGGGCCAGGGGTGCAGAACCCCACCCGAAACAAGCCATCCTGGCCACTGACTGGGGGGGGGGGATTAGGCTTTGCTGCCAGGTTCCCTGAGGGGCCGGCTGTGCCCTCAGGAAGGTGTTTTCGGAGGAGCCAGGAACCACCTGCCCGGATGGCCTCGGCTGCCCTCCCCGGGCGCCACGTTGGTGTCACGAGGGCCCCGGGCGCCGCAGCCCCTCAGCATCCCTGTCTCAAGCTTCATTTGCTGCCCGCTGCTGAACTGAGAGATTTTAATCTTTTAATCACGTTACAGCCGAGGTGGTGCCGGCCACGCACAGGAGGAATGTCTGGAAGTCAGCAGCGCCCGGCGCGGCGGAAGCCCATCCTGCCCCCCCGCCATGTCTCCACCATGTCCTGCTTGGAGACCCCCATCCTCCCCGGGGGGATCAGGACCAGAACCTGGGACTGGAGACCAGGATCAGGCATCAGAGACCAAGGATTGGGTCCTTTGCCCCCGGGCCAAGGACCAGGGGGTGAAGGGCTGCTGGGCTGGAGCTCCCCAACCATAGGCTGCCCCCCCACGTCCCTGTGGGCAGCAGCAGTAGCAGGGAGGGAGATTTCTGCGTGTCCCAGAGCCAGAATCCGTGGCCAGCACAGCCGGGCCTGGAGCTGCAGGGATGGGCTGGTCGGGGGCAGGTGGGGAGCGCTGGAGCTCAGAGGCACATCCAGGGACCTGACCCGGGGTGTGATCCCCTGGCATCAAGCAGCAGAAACAGGATTGGGGTGACTTTAGGCTGGGAAAAAGGCACGGAGCTGTGGGGGTTAGGGAAGCCCCATGGACCTACACAATAACCCCTCAGGAAACAACAGCTCCTTTGTCTTTGCTGCTGGTGTTTTGTCAGTGGTGACCAGGGGCTGCTTTCCCAGCACCCACACCCCAGCTTCCACTGCACCCCAGCTTTTACAGCCCGGGCTGCTGCACAGCCTGCGCTGCCAAGAAACCCCCGTGAGGCTGCAGCCTGGATCTGGCTGACTCGTCCTGCATCACTCGGATCATCCTGCATCACTGCATCACCCAGCATCTCCAGCATCATCCCCCAGCTGTGGTGGGATGTGTCCTGGGAGCCCAGCTGAGCTGGGGCGTGCAGCTGCAGGTTTTGGGGGGCAAGGCCAGGCACCCATCGAGGGGGCGAAGGTGTTTCGTGAAGCGCCCGTCATGTGGGCTCGTTACCACGGGGTCAGTGGCTGCGCTCTTGGGCGGGCAGGAGGCCTTTGCAGGAGGCCCCGCGCCTGCAATTAGGAGACGCTGCCCTCTGGCCACGCGGATTTAATTACTCCCTTCCCCGTGTTTTCTTCCCGCGGGGAGGGGGGGAAGGGGCATCCCGCAGCCCAGCCCGGCACAGCGAGGCAGCGCGGAGCCTCGGCAGCCCCGCTGAAGAACAACAAAGCTGGGGAACCAGAGATGTGCTGGGAGTTTACTTTACCGCAGAAAAATGTCAGAAATCCGTAGTGTTTGGACAGGGATTTGCTGGGATCGCGGGATAAAAGGCTGGCAGGGACCCAGCCCAGGGGGAAAGGCAGCCGGCTCCTTTCTCGTGGCGGGGGCTGGTGGCTGGGCGAGGGGTGCACTGCACTGGGGGTTGGGGCCACGGCATGGGCAGGGGCAGGGGCAGGGGCAGTCAGTGCCTTCAGGAGGCAGAGCAGCACCCAGGTCTGGGTGCAGTGTGGGGCCTGGGGAAGGGGATGCCAGGCAGCCCCGTGCCCAGCTCTGGCACTGGGTTTTCCAGTGGGGAACGTTTCGGCCGTGCCAGCGTCCCAGAGCCCCGGGCCCGGCTCCTGGCGATGGCTCCATGGTACGAGGGGCCGGTCGCAGCCCCCAGGGACACCCGGCTGGTGCGTGGGGCTGGCTGGTGCCAGGGGGCAGCTGCCCCAGCACGCACGGGCAGGGGCCGGGCCGCAGCCGCTGATCTCATCCCGCAGCCCCCGGGCAGCTCTACACCCGCCAAATCTTGCAGCAGGGTGCGGGCAGCTGCTCCCACCGTGCCCACGCTCAGCTGCTGCTCCTTCCCCGCCCCTCCCCGCAGCTCAGGCAGCGGCTGGAACGTGCCAGTTGCCCTCTCCCAGGTCCGGACCTGGGACTCGGGGCCTGCGAGTGCAGCCGGGTGCTGGGGGCTCCGGGGGCTGCTGGGAGGGGGGTGCCCTCCCCAGCCCTGGCACGGGGACAGCCCGCAGCCAGATGTGCAGTGACAGCAGCAGTGACCCCAGGCACGCCTGGCCGCGGGACGGGGCCGGGGCCGGGGAGCGCTCCTGCGCCCGGCTTGGGGACAAACGACAGCGCTGAGGCCCGGGGCACTTTGTTATTCCTTTAATACTGTTCACGTCTAAAATGACCAAACCCAAGCCAGGCGCTCCCGGCCCCTCGCCCGGCCTCGGGCACAGCGCAGGAGGCTCCGTGCCCGGTGCTGGGTGCGGGCTGGGCACCCCGGCACTGCCGGGAGAGGGGACCCCGCAGCGCCGGTGAGCGCGTTTAAATAACAAGCTAATGAGCGGCAAAAGCAAAGGCGGCTTCACCACGGCTCCTAAAATAGCAATCGGCAGCTGCTCCTGTCCCGGCAGCAAGGGGGCCCTGCCCACCCCGCGGTGCTGGGGCAGGCGAGGGCACGGTGCCCGGGCGGCTGGCACCGGGCTGGTAAGGCACTTGCACCGCTGGCAGCTCGTGGTTTCGGGAAGCACGGGTTCCAGTGGGGCGTGGGGGGAGCGGTGCTCAGGCTGGGTGCAGCGAGGGTGGGTGCTCAGTGCCGTGGCACAGGGTGGGCGCTGCCGTGTCGCAATGGCACAGAGCCGGCTGCCTCCTGGTCTGGGATGCGGAGCTGGGCTCCTCTCCCCAGGAAGGCAACGCCAGCTGGGCCACCGGCTGTGGGGCAGCCCCACAACCACAGAGGCCACGTTGTCATGGGGTGTCTGCTGGGGGCAGTGCTTACCTGCACCCCCTGCCCCATGATGTGGCAGGCGTGGCGCAGGTGATGGGGACATGGTTGGGGAAGGGCTGTGGGGTGGGTGCCGGGCTCCCACCGCAGCCCTGGCCCAGCTGGGGTTCTGGCGTCAGGCTGCGACGGGGTGTCCTGGCGGGACGTGCTGGGGGTGGGTGCAGGGGTGCGGCTGGGACCCGTCTGGGCGCTCAGACCACAAAGCGGAGCCCGTACGTCACCTGATGGCCATTGTCCCAGGCGTAGAGCACCTTCTCCTTGGGGTTGTAGTCGACCTGCGTGGTGAAGGCGTACTGGTTGAGGAAGGGCAGCCGGAGCTCTGCCTCGGTGTCCGTGTGCGTGTCGAAGGCGTAGGAGATCTGCCCTTCCTTCTGGCTGTAGGTGTCCACAGCGTAGAGGATGCCGCAGATGATGAAGCAGTTCCCGTAGGCGTTGCGCTTCAGCCCCGTCTTCCAGGTGGTCTCCCTGCGCACCGAGAGGTCCCCGGGGTCGAGCCGGCTCAGGACGATCACCTCCTGCTGCGAGTAGTCGTAGTCCACGGAGGGGTAGATGACCCAGAGCCCGCTCTCATCCACGGCGAAGTCGATGTCCGAGTGGCCCCTCCACTTCCAGGGCGTCGTGTCCTCGTACACCACGTCGTGCAGCAGCGCCCAGCCCGCCACGTACCGCTCCTTCAGGTCGTACTTGATGATGTTCTTGGTGAAGGCGCGGTTGTAGTAAAAGGCCCCGCGGTACACCACATGCCCAGTGCCGATCCAGTTGTAGGGCAGCTTGTAGAGATTGCTCCAGCGACCTGCGAGCAGGCAGGAGAGGCGCTGGGACCCCCTGCAGTGCTGGGACCTCACGCATGGTGGTCCAGGGGCTTGTGTCCCCCTCACTGCTGCGGGGGTGCTCCCCAGCATAGGTCCCCATCCATCCCCCACCACCCCAGGAGCCGGCCCAGCCGGCACCGCATGGTGCTGGGCACCCAGCTGGGAGGAGCCAGGTCCCTGCACCAGCCCTCACCCTGCTTGAAGTTGTCGAGGCTGCGGAACTCCACCAGGCTGTTGCCGTAGTAGTAGTTGGTGACGTAGATGCGGTCATCCTTGGCTGCCGGGTCCTTCATCCAGGCGCCCTCGTTGCGCCCGTAGCTGTGGTGCTCCGTGGGCGGCTCTACCGACTCAATGGTCCCCTCGCACTCCACCTCCTTCACTGTGTGCCAGGGAGGAGGAGGAGTTACCCCCGCACTGGGCATCCTGCCTGCTCCGTGGCCCAGCCACCAGGCTGGGTGTCCCCTCCCCACACTCCCCGCTCACCCACCTCTGTTTGGCGTTTCAGGGTCTGGGGTGCTGTCGGGCCCCTGCCCAAGGATGGGGGCGGGGGGTCTGCGGGTGGTGACACGGGGGGCCGGGGTGGTGCTGGGCGCAGCCGTGGTGCTGGGCACGGTAGGCTCTGCCCGTGCAACAGCTTGGGCTGGGATGCCCTCAGCTGGGGGGGGTGGGGGGCCCCTCTCCTCCTGCTGCTCCGGCGCAGCTGCCCCCCTCGCGGGGGTCTCTGTGGGGAGATGAACCAGGGGGTCGGTGTGGTGGCTGGGGCAGCCCCCAGCCCTTTGCCCTGCTGAGCAGCACCATGGCAGGAGGGTGCTCCTGGCCCCCCAGCCCCCTGCCCATCCCCAGGGACTCACCACGGCTGCCAGCGGGCCCCTCCACAGCCCCTGCCTGCCCGGCCTTGTAGTAAGTGATGCCCCGGACCACGGTCTGCTGGTGTGCCGATGGCTTGGGCTTGGGCGTGGGCTGAGAACCCCCCTTGACCTTCGCATTATCCTTCTTGGGCTTCTCGGGCTTCAGCTGCTTCTCCTTGGGCGCTCGGGGGGCTGCCCTGTCCCCCAGGGCCTTGCGGGGGCTGGGGTACCGTCCTGCATCCTTCTCTCGGCCACCCGCTGTGTCCTGGGGGGCACAGCCCAGTGAGACCCCCTCCCCACCCAATCCCCCCCCCACTTCCCACAGCAGGCGCAGGCACTTTGGCTGCCGGTGTGGTGCACCCCAATGCACCGTGGGTGCTGCTGGTCCCTGCCACAAGCCGTGGGCAGCTTGGGGCTCTGCCCCTGGGCAGGAGAAGCTGCATGGCACTGACCATGCCTGTGAGGGGCTGGGACACTGGGGGGTACCTGTGCCTTGCTCTCGGGGACGGCGGCAGCGTCCTTCTGCAGTAGCTGGTAGCCCAGGTTGGAGATCTCCTTCTTGATGCTGATCATGATGTCAGAGTAGTTCTCGTAGCGTCTCATCTGGTCGGTGAGGTGCAGGACACTTTCCTTCATGAAGTCATTCTCCCTGCTCAGGTTGGTCTTGATGGTCTGGAAGACAGGAGGGGTTTGGAGTCCTGCTTGGGGAGCCCATGACACCCCGAGATGGAACTGAGCAGCCAGGTGGGACATGCTGCAGGGACGGTGCCTGCAGGAGCTCGCTCACCTCCTCCAGCGTGTTCATCTGGGCCACCACCTTGCCGATGTAGGAGTGCACCTTCATCAGGTCCATGCTGTAGAGCGTCCCCTCCAGCAGGTCCACCATGGACTGGAGCTGCGAGGGGAGGACTGGGGCTGGGGCAGGGGACAGGGTTGCGCCGCCACCACTGCGGGTGCCCCCACACATCCCCATCCCTACTCACGGCTGCTGTGCGGGAGCTTCACTGCTCCATTGCCCCGTGGGCGTGCTGGGACGGGGAGCATGGGCCACTGCGTGTGGCAGGGAGACCCCCAGCCCCCAGCCCCCTCCATGCCCGAGGTACCTTGAAGAGCTCGGGCGCCTGCTTCTTCAGCTTCTCCATCTTCCACTCGTTCTCGCAGGGGTTGAGGGAGGAAGGGGGGGCAGTGCAGGAGCACTTGCAGTCAGCCCCCGAGCTCACCGTCTCCACTGTGTAGAAGTCCTCCACCCGCATGCTGCCGCTCCGGACGCGGCTACAGGCGTCCTTGCTGAGGGGCCGCAGGATGCACTTGCAGCGGCAGTCGGAGCCCTCGGATGTCATTCGGACCTGGTCTGCCTCGCCCAGCACCTGCGGGGACACAAGGCGTCGGGGTGGCCGGTGAGCCCGGCACCCCTCAGAGCCCCCCAGACCCCAACCAGCCCCCACGGCCAACTCCCTCTCTGCCACATGCCCAGAGGGCTCCCAGCCATGCCCCAAGGAGCACGAAGCACCCTGTCCCCCTGCCCTGCCCCAGGGTGGTGGTGGCAGCCGCTCGGCCCTGCAGCCACCACAGCAGTTTGTGCCCCAGATACTTTGGTCCCAGTTCTGTAGCTGTTTCACAGCCTCCAGCACAACCCAGCAGGAACGAGCAGGGGTGGTGGAAGGAGACCCAGACGCGCCTCTGTCCCCCTGGAGCCAACACAGGGTCCGTTGTTGGTGGTGACACGCAGCCACCTCGGGGCGAGCGTGACCCCTCCAGACTCCTGCGATGGCCCGAGGCACCCGCTCAAGGACTCCCTTGTTTCCACACAGGGCCAGACTCAGCCACGGCGCCCAGGGTGCTTTTCGGCGGGTTTCAGTGGATAAGGAGCTGCTCTGCCCGTGCTGTGCTGGGCAACGGGGCTGTGGCACTGCCTGCCCCGTGGGACGGCGAGCGCAGCCACTTGCACCCCCAGCACCATCTCTGTGCCCATGAGGGACGCCTGGGCTGGCCAGGAGCACAGCTGGGAGTCGGTGGGGAAGGCGGCCAGGCTGTGCCAGACACCCTGTGCATGGGGACGTGCCTGCTCTGAGCCCCCAAGGGAGGGGAGAGGGGAGAGGTGGGAGGGGAGATCTGCCTGCAGGGACTCTGACTCACACGGGAAACTGGAGGGCAGTTGAACCGGGAAACAGCTTAACTCTGGCTCTCCCATCTCACTCCAGAGCACAGCGTGGCGTGGGAAAGGGCAGAGGCCCACGGGACCGATGTCCCTCCCGCGGGCAGCACCCACAGCCACGCACCATCGCTCCCAGAGCCCAGGGGCTGGCAGCTTTCCTGGGCCGTCCCCCCGCAGGGACCCCCGGCTCCTCACAGCCCCCGGCCGGGGCCAAGGGGCTTCCAGCAGATTCTCCTGCATTTTGCATTTCAAAAACCCAGCTCTTTCAAAGGGAAACGAAGGTCCCGCTGGCTGGGAGGGAAACGCCGGCCTGCCGGGGCTGTAAATTGAACAGGAACTAATCAAGCTCTCTGCGGGGAGCAGCGGGGCAGGGAGCGGGACCCCTTCCCCAAACACCACCTCTCCAGCCTCTCGCACCTCCCGGGGGCCCCCTGACCTCCCCACGGCAATGCCAGCGCTGTGCAAACAGGCGGGACGATCCCGCGGCCCCTCTGCACACACCGGGCAGCCTCTCGGCCCCCGGCCGCGGGTCGCCATCCTCACCACCAGCTCCGTCCCTTCCTGTGAGTGGTGCTGCGTGAGGTGAACATGTATCCTCGTGGGAGCCCTGTGTGGGGTCCTGGTGCACCCTGTGGGACACCTGTCTGGGGTCTCCTGTTCCTGCCAACACCCCAAGCACCAGCCACCGGTGGGTGAAGCTACCACAGCACCCACGGACACGCCGCAATCCCGTCCGCCATCAGCACCTTCCGCAGGGAAGGGCTGTGGCCGCAGCTCACTCCCGTGGGAGCAGGAGGCTGGTGTTCCCTCCCTCCCAGCGCCCCTGGCAGCGCTGGGGCAGCGGGAGGCACGGCCGGTGCGGAGGCCCCGCGTGTCCCGTGCCGTGGATGACCGAGTGGGCTGGAGCCGTGTGCAGCCAGCGCGCCCGGAGCAGCTGTATCCACGCCTGTTCACGCTGCGCAGCGCACGGGGGGCCCAGCAAACGGAGGCTCCCCCGTGGCACCAAGGGGCAACCTCAGCCTCCTGGGCTGCTGGTCAGGCAGGCAGCTGGGCGGCAGCCAGCGGCACAGGGACCCGGCACCCACTTTGGTCTCCTGGCTGTGCAGCAACAGAGAAATTCCCTCAGCTCTGGGCGAGGTGCGAGCAGGGGGCTGGGGGCTGGGGAGAGCGCGGCTGCCCCTTCCCAGGCACTGCGTGCGCCTCGCTGCGCAGCAGCCAGGGCAGCCGCCTGCCTTCACGTGGGGTAGTAACATTAAACCTCGTTCTGCCTTTTAAACAGCTTCCTTCAACAGGAACCGTACGGGCTGTTTAGACGGAAAAGCCTATAAACAAGGAAGTCTTAAAAAAAGGCCCCTGTGCGCTCCGTTCCGCGGGGTCACTCCCTCCACCTCGGTGCCTCGGCTGCAGCGGGACGCCTGCCCTGCGTCCCCCGCCAGCCTCCGCTCAGCCCTGCCCTGGCCCTCAGGGAAAAGCCTGTGCCATTCCACACATGTGGGACCTGCTGCTGGGCAGCACGTGGGTGGGTTGGGATGCAGGGGCATGAGGCAGCCCCAGCTGAAGGCTGGCATGCTGCGCTGGCAGCTCTAGCAGCTCCCCAGGAGGCCTTTGTGGGGGCTGCTGCAGCCTTACAGGGTGGTTCACTTCCCAAATCCTGCTGCTTGCTGCAGAGCCAGACCAGGGTGTGGGCAGGTGGGTACCACCCCTCCTCCAGACCTGGGTCCCAGCTCTGCACACCCAGAGCTGGTGTGGGAGGGCATCCCAGCACTTTGCCGAGGGTTTCCTGACTCCCACTCTCACTGTCCGGGTAGTTTTCCCAGCACTGCCTGGTTCCTGGGAGCCCTTGGGGGAGCGTCCATGTGAGCACAGGGCCGGTGCCATTATTTGGAGAAAGCGGGACCTTTGACAATGAACCTTGGCCAGCTTTTATTTGGCTGCTGCCAGAGGACTCGTCTTGCCGGAAAACACGCTGCGCTGATAAGCACGCTGCCACACCGCACGCCTCCCGTGCAGCTGCTGCAAGGCATGTCCCTGTCATGAGAGGGAAACCATGTCACCCTCCTCCTCCTCCTCCTCCTGCTCGGCTTGGCACGGTGCTTTACAGCCGTTCCGCAGCACAGCGGGTTGGCAGAGCTGGGCCGAGGCGGACGGCAGCCAGGCCCCAGGCGCTGGTGCTGCTGGGGTGTCCCATGTCGGTCACGGGGACGCGACCATGGGAAGCGCTTGTGTGGCACACAGATGCCCGCTGATGGGACCTGATCCAGACAGCCAGAACTGAAAATACCTTCAAGCGCAGCAGGGAGCCCCTGCGGGGAGGGAGGAGGTGATGGCACAGCGCAGGCCCACGGGCTGGGACCCCGGAGTCCTTCAGACAGCATCACCCCCAAAACCCCACCGGCAGCCCCCGCGCAGGGCTCCCCCCAGCACCACTGCCAAGCCGAGCGGTGCCAGCAGCGGCTGCGCTTCCATCGCGCTCCGCCAAGGGACCGGGAAACCTGCGGCTGCTGGACGCCTCGATGATCCTGGCATCAGCACCTGCCTCCCCGGGGTGTCCCGGCCCCGCCTGGGCTGACCCGGCCGCGGACACGGACCCCGCGGGACAGCAGCAGCGGGAAGGGGTGGGGCAGGGACCGGGATCCACGGGCCTCCGCGTCCCCCTGCCGCGCTCGCCCCATCCCGGCGGGGCACCTCTTGCCCGGGCTGTTCTTGCTGGCACGGGCCGGTGACGGCACCGGGCACCCTGCCCCGCACCGAGCACGCCCGCAGCCCCGCGCCTTCCCTCCGCCGGCACCCCCGCGGCGAGCGGGGCACCGGCACCGGCCCTTCTTTCCCCGGGCACGTCCCAGCTCCGCGTCCGTGGGGAGCCGCCCCGCTGTCCCGGGGGGCCCCGGCAACGCCTGGGAGGGGTGCGGGCTGAGCGGAGCTGCCCCAGATCCGCAGCTGCGGGGAAACGCCGCCTGCCCGTCAGCGAGGGGGGGGGGCTCGGCCCCGGGAAGGCGGCTCCGCGGTCCCCGGCGCGGGTTGCGGTGCCGATGCCAGCCCGGGGCTCGGGCACCCCGCCCGCCCAGCTCGCTGCCGTCCCTACCCGAGTCGGTGCGGCTGGAGGCGGCGGCGGCGGGTCCCCGCTCCGCCACGGGACCCCCCCACACCCCCCCACCCCGATCCCGCCCGGGCACGCCGGCGCCTGCCGCCGCCGGACCGGCACCACCCGCCCCGACGGGGGCACGGCGGGTGGGCGCACCGCCGGTTCCGATCCCGGCCCCAACCCCGGTCCCGGTCCCGGTCCCAGCCCCGGTCCGGGCGGTGCTTACCGTGGCGGGGCCGCGCGCGGCGGCCAGCGCCGGGAGCAGCAGCGCCGGGAGCAGCAGCACCCGCATGGCGAGAGCGGCGCCGAGCGCCCGCACCGAGCGCCCGCTCCGCCCGGCCTGGCCCGGCGGCGGGGAGGAGCCGCCCACCCGTCCCGCCCCGTCCCGGCTCGGCCCGTCCCGGCGGCACCGGCTCCAGGAGCGGCGGCGTGGGCGGCGCGGTCCCGCCCGGGCGGAGCTGTCCGGTGCCCGCCCCGGGGCCGTCCGGGCTTTACCCCCGTCCCGGCGCTGCCCGGTGCCCCGTGCCCGATCTCCCCCCTCCGTCGAGGCGTCTCTCCCACCCGGGCCCTCCCCGGGGCCGCCCGGTTCCCCCCTCACGGGCTGCCCGGTGCCCGCGGGGGATCAGGGGCGGGGTGGGGGGGGTGGGGGGCGGCGGCGGGGCTCGCACGGCCAGCGCCCCCTAGCGCCGCGCCGGTGCGGGCGCGCGGCCCCGGGCAGGCAGGCGGGACCGGGGCGCGGCCCCGCTCTCGGGGCGGTGCCCGCGGGGACCGGCCGAACCCGCCCGCCCGGAGCGGCGCCCGCGCCGGCCGGCCGGGGGCGGGGTGTGTGTGTGTGTAGGGGGTGGAGCCGAGCAGGGGCGGGGCCGCCCCGCGGGTACATCCGGGCGGCGCGGGCGGACTACGGGTCCCGTCGTGCCCCGCGGGAGGGCGGGGCGGCCCGGCTCCGGCCCGGCCCGAGCGCGGCGCCCGCAGCGGCGGCTCTGGCTGTCAGCAGCGCCCGGAGCGGCCATGGGGCAGCGCGGCCGCCGGGGCCCCTGAGACCCGCCGCGCCCCGGCCCGGCGCGGCCCCGGCGCCGCCATGGAGCTGGAGCCGCCCGCGGAGCTCCCGGAGCCCCACGCCGCCGCCAAGGGGCCGCCCCGCACCGGTGAGTGGAGCGCGGGGTCCGGCCCGCGGAGGGAGGAGGGAGGGAGCGGGGCCGGGGGCCGTGTGGCGCGGGCCCCGCCGCGCCGGTAACGTGCCCGGGCGCGGGGCCGGGGGCTCTGCCTGCCGCGTCTCGGCCGCCCCACCCGGTACAGCGGCGGGGCTGGGGGAGCGGGGGGGTTGCGCGGGGCTGGGCCGGTTCCCGGCGATCGCAACTTTCCGCGGCCGCGGGGCACAACAAAGGGCCGCGGCGGGCGGCGCGCGCTGCCCGCTGACAGCGCCCGGGGCTCCGGCTTGTCACGCGTGGGGCATCCCCCGCTGCCCTGCCCCTGCCCCTTCCCCGCCCCCCGCAGCGCCCTGCCCCGCGCGTGACTCCCGGCGGGGCTCCGTCCCGCGGGTGCGGGGCGAGCGCCGCGCGGGGCTGCGCGGGGTGTCTACGGGCACCGTTTGGGTCCCTTTTGCACTTCCCGTGTGCACGTCCCGCCTCCGCGCTTGGCTGTCCCTGCCCGCTCTGCGGTTTGCGGTTGCGTTTTGCCATCCCGGGGTGCCCCTTGCTCGGGCTCTGCGCAGACAAAAGGGGCTCCTCGCCGGGCAGCAGCGCTGGGTACCAGCCCGGCCGGGGCGTGCGCGGTGCCGGCCGTCGGGGAACGGGCAGCGCCGCGGCGTCCTGAGCTCTGACCCTTTGTGCGGCTGCCAGAAACACTTTGTTCCTCTCTCGGTTAGATGATGCTTCTCATCCTTCGTGCGTTTTGAGCTCCCTGACTTAGCTTGGGGAGTGTCTGTTCCTTCAGCATCCCTAATAACGCAGCGGTATCAGCGCCTGAGAAATGTGACCCCCTGGGTGCGCCCCTCGATTCCTCCCGCCGGCTCTAAGCATTAGTTGGGTGCCTTCCGTGGCTGTTCGGTGTGACGGACGTTCTGCCCGTGGCTGCGGTTAGGATTTTGAATGGATGATGTAACAACATTTTACTACTTTGCCTTAAAACAAAATGTGAAATAGTGGCGTGGTGTTGGGACACTGCCTGACCTTCAGTCCCTCCAAAGAGACAGGGGAGGAGCAGAACCCATTGCCTTGTTACTCTGTTGGCTCAGAAAATATCTGCAAACAGGGACAGCAAATTAAGAATCTTTAACATTAAGGTTTAAGGAAGATTGATAATGCTTCTATACCTTCAAATACAGTCTCTTCACTATCTACAGATGTGGTTAAATTTGCTTGATTATGTATCCTTCTTCTGTGGATCTGCCTATAAGTAGGATTGTTGTCTTGGTGGCTGTGTTAAAATCATTAATGAACTTAAGCTCTGCACATGGCTTCTGCGTTAACCCCCAGTGAAGTGCTGCAAATTTATTGGTGTCTCTGGTGAAAGAAGCCTCAGAGTAACTTTGAAATGCGGGCGTGTGATTCCGTGCCAGCAGCTGTGGGGAATTACAGCCTCCTTATTTGAGGGGGAATTTGATGTTCTTTGAAATAAGGTGGTGGTTTTCCTTTACTGGTTTGAGTACATCCTGCTCTGTGTAAGAGGCATCATTTGTCATCCAGCAAATCAATGGCAAGAAGTACAGCAAATCATCTTTCTTAAATAATTCAGCACCAGTTTTTCCTGCACTTCTCTCAGATATTTCTCAGCTGGGTGGTGTTTAAGACTATTTTCACTGTAGCTTCAGCTGGTGTCTTTTCCCTTTGTGAATGAAGCAGGATGGCTTTCACACAGCTGCAGAGGTTTTGTGTGGTAACTGAAGTACTGCTAAAGCTGATTGCCTAGAGTTGAGGTGACTTTGGGCACTGTGAGGTATCACCTTGGGAGACAAATCCTAGTATTGGGAAACTGCTTGAATTTGTGTTCTCTTCAAATTGCTGGAGTTACAGATAAGCAGGTTACCAATCTGGATGAACTTCATACCAGAGAGATGAAGAAAGTTGTAGGAGCAGGGAGAAGGTAAAGTTTTCAAAGAGAAATCCCCCCTCTTGCATCTCTTCCCCATTCTGCTCAGACTTTACTGGCACACACTGACATTTTTAGTGGTTCTTCAGGCGTGATTGCTTTGCATCTGATGAGATAAGCCTTTGCTTAACAAAGACTATTTCATTGATACAGTCAGGTCTTGGTTTGCTCGCTATAAACATCTCTTTGAAGATTTAGGCAGAAAAACAAATTGTTGAATGGCAATGCTGCTGAAGTCAAATGTCTCTGAGTAAACAAGAAGCCACGGTGTTACCAAGTATCAGCGTGTTGGATGTGCGTGGCTCCTGCTTTTGTTAATGCTCACAGGCAGTAATACATTGTAGAGCCCTGAGCTTGGGTCTGTGATGGGAAATAAAATACTTGTGTTGCAGGAAGAGCTTAATTCCTCTGTTGTGATTTGATGGTGAGATGGAAAAATACCTCTTGGTGTAAAGTTGGAATTTGGTATTGATGGCTTCTGTAGATCATTAATCAGGAAAATGGGTTTATGCATGCTTTTTCTGCTAAAACCAGGGCTAGCAACGTATGCTCAGCGGATGCAGTGTGTGAGGTGACATGGCAGCAACAGCTCTTCCCTGCTTTGCTCCAAGGCAGTGGAAAGATACTGTACTATAGGAAATGAGGGAGGCTATTTCTTGTTTGTTGGGAAGCAACAGTCATCTTTCCATCCTGTTTTTTGGCAAGTCATTTGTGATTTTTTTTGGCAGGGGTAAATGTGCAAGCCACTCAGTAAATTACTGTTCTGCTCTTCCACGGTGGCAGCTTCAAACAAACGCATTTACACTGGTGCTCTCTGGGAATGAGAGCACGGTTTATCCTGTTGATAAACTGCCTATTTAAATAAAGCCTTCAGCAGTGTAATCTGGTAATTCTAATTAAGTCATTTACATACAGAATTGGCCCAGGGTTTCATCAGATGGTTGCTGGTGAGCTGAAACGCATTCTTTCCCTCCAGCTGTATTAAACTGCCCTTTTGATCCTTTCCTTTTTCTAGCCTCTAAGCCAGGGTGGTTATCACTCTGCAGAGTTAATTGAGAAGGGGAAGTTGTGGGACGAGAGGACCCTTCCAGGTTGAGCTTAAGTTTTAATTATTACAGTTCCAATTACCTAATTAGACTTCCAGATTTTCATATGTTGATAAAAACATTTCTTTCTAACAAAGATTTTGTTAAAGGAGGAAATACACCCCTGGCAGGCCAGCCTCAGTGAAGCTGGGTATTGGTGAATGATTGCCAATAACTTATCTGGAAAGCAGTATGTGTCTCAAGTATCTTAATTCTCCTCCAGCCCCTCGATAAGGAGGTCTCATTTGCAAAGGGTGGACCCAGTGTCCTTCAGAGAGCATGAGCTACGTGTACACCTCCCATTGCCTCATCCTAGCTGGGGGCTTGTGTAGGTGGTGAAATTTAAACTTGGAGAAGTGTCTGGTCAGCGTGAAGGATTAATTTCAGCCATTATCCCTTTGTGGGTATCCCTTGTTACGAATCCACCAGGACCGTAATGCCAGGGTGACTACAGACTGCTGGGATAGCCTTGTCTGGAGGTACTGCTCACCTTGATGGAAACCTTAAATATTTGTCATGGAACTATAGTCCTGAGGGCTTCCCAACTCCAGATTCTATCTGAAAATTCCCTGATGTGAAGCCTCACCAGCTACTCCAGCAGGAGTTGTGATTCCCGGTGCTGGAATGTGCTTCCAATGGTGTGTGGTGTGCTCGGGTCTGAGCGGGGGTCCTGTGCTGTTACCCTAGGGTTGGCAGGTGTACCCCTCCAGAAACTGCCCCTGGAATGTCAGCATTTGCTCTGCTTTGGTGGTGCTGACTCTGGCCCTACTGAGAAGCTCAGGGTTTATCTGCAGGAATTGTTTTGGAGCCCTCAGATACTGAAGCCAAGGGATTAAGAGTTGATTGTCACAGTTGTAGTAAAAAACTCAAAAAGCTTTTGGTCTGGGAAAGCTTTGCCAAACTCCGACTTGTCCTCAGAAAATTTCTTTGTTCAGTCTTGTAGCTGTAACTTGACTTTGTTTGGCAGAACTTATGTTGCACTGCAGAATAACTTTTAGTTCCTTTGGGTGTCTTGTGTAGGCGTCTGCCAGGGGATGCTCTATCCTGTGCTGTAAAGAAATGCCCGTTCTGCAGACCTCAAGCAGTGATTGCTCTTACCTCTGAATAACTTGGTGTACAGTGGTGTTGCTGGGACTTTGGGTTAAGGTGGTGACAGCAGTTCAGCTGAGTTCTTGCCTTATTTTGCAGTAGTATGTAAGCTCAGGGCTTGGCTTAAGGCAGGCCCATTCCCGAGTCAGATCCAGGTGTCAGTTCAGCAGGGGCCAGGGTCACCTTGCTCAGCCTGCCTTGACAGAGTGGTTTGGGTGCTGGAGGGATTTGGCTTTCTCCATCTTTGTGTGTAACTCCACTCTGTGTGTGTGAGCATGCCGGGTGTCCTGCGGTGGTGCCACCGACTCGCGGTGTCCTTGGCGCCTCCTGCTCCGCTCGCTGGCTCGGCAGAGCTTTTCACTGGCTTTGGTTCTCCTGCACACCTGATATGTGCTGCACTGGTCTGTCACCTTAACACTTGAGCTGACCTTTGGTGTTTCACTCTGATTTACATAGTGGCTCAGCTCAGTCACTGTCCCTGCCACAGGATGATATCCATAAAAATGACACTTCCGCGTCCTGAGAAAAAATCCCCGGGCCCATTGGCGACATGTGAAAAGGACACCCAGCAGGAAGGGAGGCCCATGTCTTGAAATATTCATCAATCATTTTCCTGGCACCAGGAAACCAATCAACTCTTCTAAAGGGTAGAGTGTCATCAATCACCCAATGTGGGAAACGGGGAGCGCTGCCCCTACCAAAGGGTTCCTTCATGTTGACAGAGTAAAAGTGTTGTGCTTGGGCTTATTCACAAGTAGTAACTTACACCCCTGGTATAAAGGACTCTGTCTTTTAGGAAAGACAATCGGTGAAGGAAAGGATTTAATGTTGTATGCGCAATCTAAGCTTGAACCAAAGACTTTGATTCCAGTGATGGCTCGAGCTGTGTTTTGCTTTGAGATCTTCCCTTTACCTCTGCCTGGCAGGTGAAGGCTCTGCCTCCTGTTCCCAAACCTCCCTGTTCTCTAAGTGCCGAGTTCAGCAGCATGCTGGTTTTTCTAGAGGCTCAAAAATTTAATGTTTTGTGCTTCTGCCATGGAACAACTGAAGTTTGAAGTGGCCTGTATTGCAAATCCATGCTGGGGAAGGAATGCACCTCTGGAGGCTTGTCCTCTTCTCGCTTTAACTTCTGTTAAAAAAAGAGGTTGCCTAATAATGAATAAGCAGCAGTTGTTGAGATCTGTAGGATGTACTTGCTGTAGCAAGTGGATGGGGGTTATTTGTATTCTTGTTTTCTAGTGAGGTGCTGTAAATCAGAACAAGAGTTGTTTATAACTTTGTTCTTTCTATGGAAAACTCTGCAATAGCTGTTACATAAGAAGAGCCAGGATATTTATGGTAAAAATAATTGGCAAGTAGATTTTGCCAGGAAAACGCTTCTTGCATGCCTCGTTGGAAAAAAGAGGCACTGAAGTGATGGCTCTAACGAGCTCTGGCTTAGTGCTGCTCTGCTGATGCCTGGGGGCTGCGGTGGGGGTGTCAGCCCTGGGTACTGGTACTGCTTCAGTGTGTGTGGAGGGCTTGACAGGGATTTGGCTGTGTGACTTGGGTGCTGTGTCTGTGTTCACTTCTTATTTCAGTAACTACAGAAACTTGACACAAGCGCTGTAACTCTTTAAAGTCTAGCTCCCTACTCCTTCACAGACATAAAAAGTGCAGGTTGGTGGGTGGCCAGGAGCCTTTTGTGCACCCTGCCCATCATGTGGCTGTGCCTCTGGCCAGGAGAGCAGGCTGGCAGCTGCTGGTCTGGGCACGGCCTGAGGGACAGAGGTTCCCTGGGGTGCCCAGAGCCTGGGCATGGCTGAGTGGGCAGCCCCAGCCTGGCTTTGGCCATGGCAGCCTGCCCTGAGGGGGCCTGTGGGGCTGGCCTGTCATCTTGTCACACATTGAGTGCGTTTTCCTGGCGTGTAGCTCCCTTATGTAAAACATCTTGGGGGTAACAATGATTTAGAGTGGTTTGGAAGGGGCCTCAGAGATCATCAGGTTCCACCCCCTGCTATGGGCAGGAACAACTCTCACCAGCCCAGGCTGTTCAAGGCCCCTTTCAACCCGGCCTTGAACACTTCCAGGGAGGGGGCAGCCACCACTTCCCAGGGCAGCCTCAGAGTGAAGAATTTCTTCCTAATACTCAATCTAAATCTACCGCCTTCCAGTTTAAAACCATTCCCCCTTGTCCCATCACTCCAGGCCCTTCTAAAAGATCCTTCCCTAGCTTTCTTGTAGGCCGCAGTGCATGTTCCAGTGCGTCCTAGATCTGCTGAGAAGGAGCATTTCTCATCCTTAAAACCTGAGAAATGCTGCATCAGGGGTACTCTTGACTTCTAAGAAGTTTTTCAAATCCTGGCACTGAATTCCCACCCTCAAACGACGTGCTGGGGTGGCTGACAGGCATAGTGGGTCTCAGAGTCTGGATGTAGCTGGGCTGTACCAGAGGTGAGCCAGCGAGCCCGGCTAGCGGAGTACAGGGTGGTGAAAACGGCTTGTGTGCAAGGCACGGGTGCAGCAGTTCATAATGAAGATTGCCAGCTGCTCTGCAAGGCTGAGGACAAAATCCCTGCTAGTAATTAAAAGCTTTGAAATGACCTTGAATCTAAAGCTGTCTTGGAGTAAATTTATGACTCCCCTTCACTGCAGAAGAGGTGCGGCAGTGTGGGTGGTGGTTGGTGCTTCATGGCAGCCTTGGGTGAGCGCTGCCGATCAGACATAACCAGAATGCAGCTGGTGTGCAACGTGATCGTGTGGAATGGCTAAAGAAAGAAAATGGGCCATAGGTGGAAATAACCAGGGAATGAAACTGCTTGGAAAGCAGCAGCACCTCACTGCTTGGAAATGTAACTGGTTTTAGAGACTTGCTGTAATGGCATGCCCCACTTAATGAGAAATCCAGCTGGACAGTCAGTGTCTGGTTTTAAAAACAAACTTTTTTCAGTGTCAGTGGAGGTGCAGAGGTACTGGCTCTGTGAGGGTAGAGTTGGGACAGCTTCAGCGCTACCATCAAGCAAGTATGGTTACTTCCTGCTGCTCTGAAAGGGCTCTGTCCCAGCTCTGCAGCTTCCTTATGTTGCTGGTGTTGTCGGAGAGGTTTTTCCTTAATTCAGCACTAGTCTGGTGTAAAATGCTGGTGAAACCCTCTATCTTAATGCCCTCCTTGAGCTGCAGCTTTCTGGGTAGAGCCGTGATGACTGGGGCTTCTGGAACTTGTAAAAGCTGTCCTGTTTGTCACTAAGGATAACAGCCTGTAGTCCATAAAATGGTAAATTGCTAGAGCCATACTGTATAATACCCATCTTTCTGCCCTATATAGGTTTGTATCCATATACCTGGGATGTTTGCATCCACTAAAGTATCTATAGCTTAAAACCAGAGGATTTACATGAGCAATGCTAAGGGAAATCTGGAGTGGAGCAGGCTGAAGTGTGCTGGAAGCTGCTGCTGTAGTGTCCCTGGCTTCCCTTGTGGACCTCGGCAGTGCCCCAGCCAGCCTCATCTTACTCAGTCCACTGAAGATCTGATCACACTGGGATTATTTTTACTTTGGTTGAGTGAGGGGTGTTTGGGGTGGGCCATGGGATGGGGCTGGGGGTGCAGCAGGCTGGTGCTCAGATGACAACCCTTACCCACACTGCTGGCCAAGCAGAACACAGCCATCTGCAAAATTCAACAGCGATGAACAGCAGCAAGTGTCTGGGCAGGAGGCTCCTCTGATTATTTTGAGTTAACTGCTAATTAGCAGACCAGGAGAGTGGGCACAAGAGTCTCTGGCTTGAAGAATGAAGATCTCAAGTGCTGGGGCAGGTGCCAGAGGTTTTTAATCAATGCAGTGGAGATGTCTGAGCTGATACTCTGCAGGCTGTCTGCTGGAACTTGCTCAGCTCCTTAAAGCTGTGAATACTGTCAGAGGTGAAGTATAACTGTATATTCTTAAGGGGGTGTGGATGGCAGTTAAATGCCCTGCTTGTGTCCTGATGTGCCTTGGGTGGCTGGTCTGGAGCCTGGCACTGACCCATGGGTCATGTCCCATCACTGCTGTGGCCTTGTAGAGAGCCAAGAGTTCTAATGGTAGCACCTGATGATGCTTCCCAAGGCTGCTGTGCTGTATGGGTGCTGCTGCATCTGCCTGCGGAGTGCTGGGGCGCAAGACCCACTGTGGGGATTTAAGAACTAAGCTACAACTTTAAAAGCACACTAATACTTGCTGGGCTCTGATCAGCTGAAGGGCTTTCTCCCTGCACTGAGCTTGGCAGATTGGCTGGTACAGGTCAGGTAGCTGGAAGGCTCGTGTGGATCACTGCAGATACAATGGGGTGTTGAACTCTTCCCTCACCCGCGTGCATCGGCCTGAATTGCCCTTCAGAATCTTGCTGGACTTCTGATTCGATTTGCTGCCCATGGAAATCACTGGCCCTGTGCTTGCTTTGTGCTTCAGCACGTCGAGGCTCTCGGGAGAGAGCATGAGCCCCTCGTCACAAGCAGCAGCTCCCCGGCTTCAGCAGTGACCTGCTGTGCTGTGAGTGCCTCGCTGCTGGAGGGTGTATGCCCTGGCTTTGGTCGTGGCACACGTGAGCATGTGTTCTGGTCTGCTGCTGGCAGCAGGTGAAGCTGGGGGTGATGCTGAAGACTGGTGGTGCCCGCAGACCGGGGGGCACGGGCAGAGCCCCCCTGCTGCTCCAGGCAGTGTCTCACGGGTGGGGAGCAAGCTGAGTACGGCTGGGGAGATGCTGGTGTGCTGTGCTGACAGCTGGAGATGTATGCTGAGGGGCTAATGCCGTTAAGCTGAGGTTTTGCTGCTGCATAAAAACCTGGTAAATAGCTGCTACTGAATGTTTGCCCTGGTTTTTTAAATAACCATGTAAAATGCTGATCTTTAAATGTTTGTTTGCTCACCTAGTAGATTACTCAGCTTCAAAAGGAAGGATATAAATAGATTCCTGTAGCAATCTGTCAGAATTATTTTAGACTTGTAGAGCTTGTAATCAGTCTTTAAAACCTGAGATGAAAAAAAGCAGAGTGGTATATTGCCTTTTCATGGAAACCAGCAAAACAAGGGCTCTGTATCTTTATACAGATAGATTACACTGGGATTAAACCTTCAGATTGCTCTTCAGAGCACCAGTCTACACTAAACTTACTCCAAAATGATTTTCCCATTGGGAAAATTATTTTCCCATGGGGGCTGCCTTTAAAAGCACAGGTATCTTCCCTGTATTTAGGGCAGCTTTCTAATACAAGTGTAGACAAATATCCAAATGTTAGGAATTACGCTTCTATCTTGAGTATTTTCTAGCTGTCGAACAGTTGCTGATGAGCTTTTTAAGATGCTGAGGTGTGTGTTTGCACAATTAAAAGCTAGTAAGAGATGCTGCATCCTGGAAAATGAGATTGTAGCAGCAGAGGCGGCTGGGCTGAGCCCCAGAGCACAAGGGAAGTGTTTCTGAATTGCAAGCAGCAGGAGCTGAGGCTGTTTGCAAACATGGCAGGCGGTAGGTGGGGGGAGAGAATCCGATTTCCCTTCTTGCGTGTACCTAATCCCTGTCCCTGGGAGGGCAAATCCTCACTGTAAGCTTTTCATTCCAGTGAGCCCCAGGATGTTGCTGGCGTGGGTGGGACCAAAGGGGAAGTGCTTGGGGGGCTGTAGGTCACGGGGCTTCATGAGATGCTTGAATCAATAATGGCAGGAGAACACTTTTAACCAGGTAGAGCTGACATTCTGTGGCAAGCATCGTTGTTGTGGCAAGCTGCCACTGCAGTCTGGGACCAGGTAGCTGAAGTGGCAGTGCACCAACCATCCTTAGGTCTGTTTTGGGGAAGTTTGGGGTGTGTGGGATGCTCAGAGGAGCTGTGGTGCACAGCACTGTCTGTACCTGCCATAGGGCAGAGTGCTGCAGCATTGCTGAGTCCCCAGGCATCCCACAGCCATGGGGAACTCGGGGTTGATCCCCAGTTACTGCAGGTGTCAGCCTGAGCCATGCAATGCTTCCTGGTGTCCTGAAGGACATGAGACCTTTCAGAAATGGAAGAGCATCCACCACAGCTGTATCCACCATGACACATGAAGTGGATACTCATCGATTTGGTCCCCTCATGATGTGCAGTGAGAGCCACAGGTCATTGATTTACACAACACAGAATATATCACGGGTCTAAAACTTGTCACTTCCACTTATCCAACTGTGAGGCTTGTAGGTGTAACTGTGGGATGCCAGCAGGAGCTGTTACCTGACAGTGGGTGCATCTGCCTCAACCCCACCATGTCACAGCTGAGCCTGGTAGGAGTGTTACTGTCCCTTGGCACTTGTAAAGCTGCTTCCCTCTAATGCTGTTTTCATGTCAATTATACATTGAGGGGGTGATTTTGATTGTCTCATGTGGTAACACAGAAACTTGTTCCAGTGTGTAGTGCTTACACCAGTCTTTCACATTGTAGGATTCTGGGATACTCCCACAGAGTGTGATCCACCCACTAGTAAGTACTAGTTCTAGTCAGTCTTCTCATCCAGGCCAGTGCAGGGAGCCAAGCCCTAGCAGGCGCTGGCAGTGCACAGCTCAAGTCCATTAGTCAGAAGCTGTAATATTATCTCTGCTAATTAAATTTTGAAGATAAAGGCTGTTAAATTAATTAACCTTGATAATGGGGGTGAAGAGCTATTTTCAGCCTCACCGTGTGCCTCAGGATCGCAGCCTGTTAGTGCTGATCATACACTAGCTGAATGAAGAGGGCACGTCACCCGCTCTGCGGTGAGGGGTCCCTCACTGTAGTGCTCCCAGCCTGGCATGCTGGGGTATAATCACTCACTGCTGGGAACAGGGATAATTAGCATGATTTCTGGCATGTTCCATGTGTTGTAATGGGCTCTTTATCAGCGGATGAGTGTTAATCTGGGCAGATGTTAACTCTTAAACATCCTAGTGGCATCTCTACTCTTACCAGCTGTGTTTTTTGGTGTAGGTAATTCTGGTGGACTCGACAGATGGGTTTTGCTGTAGGAGTATGCCTTGTGTTGGCCAACACTTTATCAGTGATCAAAAAGTAAATAAAGAATTTCCACAGACCTAGAGAATGATTATACGATTGATCTTTCAAAGTTGGGATAGTGTGGGCTGCCTGGGAGGCAGTATCCTATTCAGCCAAAGCGTATTCCAGGCGTGGAAGATGCTGAATGTCACATCTGGGCATGAAGGCTGGTGGTGGGATGGGGCATTCCCTGCTCAGAAGCTCCGGCTCTCAAACCCATGGAGGGATTGGAGTCGGTGCCTGTTGCTGATGTGGCCCTGGGGAAGCTGCAGGCCAGTCTGTTGTGTTTATTGCCCGTGGGATACTGACAGTGCTGCTTGGGAATGCTGCAAACTCCTGGTGCTGATACCTTAAAATAGTGGGAGCTGCACAAAGCCTTGGCTTATTCGGCTTATCACATAGATTGTGGTTAGGCTGTTGAATTGTAGCTGCAGTGAGATCTTGGATAGCAAGAGGTTCCTAGAGAGAGAACACTCAGACTGAAACTCTGAATTCAAATTATGAATGCAATTTCAGCTGCATATAACTTGCCATTAGTTATTACTTCATTTTGTAGGTGTTCTGCCCTCAAGTCAGGATATACCTAATGCCACTTAAACTAACGAGCCTTGTGACTAAGGGGAAGGCTGTATCCTGAAATCCTGGCTTGTGGGTGCTGATCAGATGTGCACACACACTGATCTGCCACAGTGGTCAGAGGCCTGGCCTCGTCAGGAGCAGCCAGCATGTCAGCACATGGCCTGGGCTCTGACTGGAGCCTATGAAAGGCAACGGAAATGTCACCAGAAGATGGTAAAACATTTCAGTATTGATCTGTGGAGAAAGATTAACAGGAATGTCCCTTTACAGGCAGAGAAATGGGCTGTTTTAGCAAGACATGCTCTTAGGCTGGCTTGTCGAGGTGCCAGCTGCCCTTGGCCGGGCACCCAGGGCGCCTCGTGGAGCTCCCCGGGGGCTGCACCGCAGGACTGAGCGTCACTTCGCTTGGGCTGAGCTGGGGGCTTTCTTCATCACAGTTCTTTTTCTAAAAAGCTTTGCTGCTTGATGTGCACCAGGCTTCCCTTCCTGTCTCCTGGAAGTCTAAAACACGATGAGGACTGTGCTGGAGCCCCTTTTGAGAAGGGGGCTGGCTGCTGGGTCAGCCCGGTGCGGCCCTCACGCGCTTGCTGTTACCCAGTGATGCTCAGAGCTCCCATCCTGTGGCTGAGCTGCCCTCCCAGCGTGGCCAGCGCCCAAGCAGGGCATGGCACTGTTTCCAAAAAAGCAGAAGCTTCTGGCAATGCAGCCCATGGTGTATGTGGTAAGGCTGATACCACGGGAACACGTCTCCTGCTTTGATTTTTGTGTCTCGGGAGGCATCCCAGGAATCCCGTGACTTTTGATGGCATCAATAAATCAGATACCAGGCCCACAGAGTTCTGCTGGAATGTAAACAGGCGTTCCAAGCAGCAAGGCCTGTGCAGTGTTTGTGGGAAGCACAGGTACAGCTCCTCAGGTATGGGGGCCACCGAGCTGCCGGGGAGGGTGCTGCCTCTCCGTTATGTCAGTGAGCAGGAGCTGTGCTTTGGCTTCCATATTAATGAAAACAATTAAAAACACTTAATTCCTTACTTCCCTCTCACCCTTCCAAACAGCACGTGTGCTCGGGCTGAGGTGAGACAAGGAGCTGTACCCGATGTAGGGGAAAGGGGAGGAATGTCTCTGTATAGTAAAATTGGGCTGATAAGGGGTAATGAATCACCTTTAACTCAGCTCTGCTGAGTCGTAACTGATCCGGGGAACTGCAGGCTGGTCAGCATCACCTCAGTCCCTGAAGGCTATGGAGCACGTCCTCCTGATGTGATTCCAGGCCCTTGAAGGGATGGGAAGGTAGCTGGGACCACTTGCTGTGGGGTTACCAAGGGGAGGTCATGCCTGACCAAACTCCTTTTGCCATGAAATGACTGGGTTCCCTGACTGAGGAGCGAGCAATTGTGTCATGAGCCTTAAGCAAGGTTTTGATGCAGTCTCACTTACTTTCCTTGTAGCCAAACTGGGCTGCAAGGTGCATGTGGGTGAAGAACTGGTTCAGAGTGGAGCAGTCAGGAGCTCAAAGGCTAACTGGTGGTCCTTGGGAGTTGATATTGGGGCCAATACTATTTAGTAACTTCATCAGCCATCTGGATGATGGGATGGAGTATGCTCATCAGACTTAAAAACATCAGATTGATGCTTTGGAGGTCAGAGCTGCTATTCAGAAGGACCTCTAACCTGGAGGGAAGCTTGGTTGAACCTCAGTTAAGCAGAGGAGTGTTAAGCCTGGAACTGAACAGCCCTGTGGGGCGGTGCAGGCTGGGGAGCAGCTCTGCCAACAGCCCAGTGAAAGTATAGTAACAGCTGAAAGGTCTTAGGGATGCTGTTGGTGCCTCTTACCCTGAAGGTCTGATGCCTCCAGCTGTTGGTGAGAGGGGAGGTCTCTAACCCTGTGTTATCAGTGTTTTCCCAGGGTCAGGCTGCAGGTGGACAATTTGGGAAGCCTTACTACAGGGCTACCCAACTTCCCACAGTGCTGCTGCACGCTGTCCTCCTGCTTGCAGCCCCCCAGCACTGCTGTGTTTTCACTGAACAGATCCACACCTGTGACCTTCAGCTGGTCAGCAGCACTGGAAGATGACCCAACTCACTTATTGTGACCTTGGGTGTCCTTCATCTGTGCAGGACATGCAACCTGTATGGAAGATGCTGCCCTTTGGGGAGGGGGTACCAAAACTCATGCACCGGTATTGCAAAGTCCAATGCTATGGCACAGGTTCAGGCTAAGTTCATTCCTAGGAGCAGCCCAGGCACCCCTTCAATTAGCATAAACTGGGACAAGGGCAGTCAAAGGTCAAGAGGAGTTCAGGACAGCATAACCTCCTTTTGCTAGGGTTCCAGTCCTGCGAAGCTCCCCGAGCCGTCCTCGCCATCGTGTTTACTATACAGCTGTAAAAGTCAAAGAACAAGGCCTGGCTTGATCCCAGGGAAGTCGGGAATCGAGGGCCTGAGAATAAGTAGCATTGTTGCTTAAAACGGGAGAAATAATTGATTTATGTTATGGCAGCCAATTAGGCTGTAAAGTGAGGAACTCCTAAAGAAACCCCGTGGCTTCAAGGGAGCTGTTTGCTCTGATTCCTGCCCAGCGGATGGGGTACCCCAATAAAGGGCGTCAGCTCCCTGAGCTAAATTATTAATTCCTTTCATGCCACTCAGGGCTTGTAAACAGTGTATAATACAGGAAAACAATTGGCACTGTTCACGTATGGGCAGGGGAGAGGTCAGAGGGTAAATAGCTGCATTGGCAGCAGCTGTTCGGCAAAGCTGCGCCAGCTTCTGGCTTTTTATCCCACAGAGCAAGCCAGTTCCCAAAATCCTGGCTGGGTCTCAATCCAGATCCCCTTTCCTTGCTGGACTGTTTGGGGTTTAATGTGGTGTGTATAATTATGACAGTGAGCTGGGCTGGAGGGGAGCCTGGGGGGTGGGTAAGGGAAGCAAACCAGCCTTGCTGTGTCCCATGTAAAGCCCTCAGACCTTTTCACTATTAATTCATGTGGTGAGAAACGTTGAAGGCAAGGGGCAAGATAAATGCTTGCACTTAGGTACTTTATTTAAAGAAACCCAACAACCTTTAGTGTGACTGTTGAGCTCAGTGGGCTGTCAGTGCCTGTCTGCCTGTAGCACCCCAGCGGAAGTGTCGGGGTGTTCCTGTGCTGCTGGCACCGCGGACGTGCCGGGCTCCATGTCCCCGCGTCCTGCTGCTGGGTGCGGCATCGCTTGGTCACAGCAGCACTTGGCGTGGAGGCGATTCCAGCAACTCCAAACCTGGAGCCACCCGACAGCTGTGCCCGCAGCCTGAGCCTTGGTGGACATGTTGGAAATAGGAATTAAAACACGTAACTGGAAGGATCCTTTCCAAGGATAGCTTGGAAACGCTGTTCTGCTTCCATGAAGCCTCTAACACGGTGCTATAGGGAGCAATCTAAGGTTACAGGACTTGAAACCCGTGTGCTGGGTCTCTCTGTGCTCACCACCCGGGAATTTCTCTTCCCAGGGTGTGTGTGTTACTTGGTTGCTTTCTGAATGATACTTGATAAACTATTCCAGATGTTTGCAGGTGTAGCTTACTACCCTGAGTGCCTGTTCCTCTTGCCCTGCCTTCTCAAGTGGAGCAGGCTGCTCCTAGCCATCTGGCTGCCTTGCTGGGCTCTTGACCTCTTCTTGCCAGGGAGCAGCAGGTAACCTTTACATGACCATCTGCTGATCTGCTTCAACCTTCCTGGGAGCTGAGCTGTACTTAGACATACACAGGCTGATTCTCACCACTCTGGGAAGAGTAAGAGTAACATCAAAGCTGTGCTCACCTTCTGGGTTATTTGGCTGTAAGGGGAAAGCTCATGTAGCTTTAAATAGGGCAAAAAGGCATCACTCTTCCCAGGCACCTGCATTTGCTGTCCTGCAACGTGGAGTCTTTACAAACCATTTGTGGTATGAGCTGCTAGGTCCTCAGGAGAGCTAGCAGCTCCCACGTCGGGGAGGTTGGGGTGTTAAGGTGGGCAAAAGGAAGATGCAAAATCCAAGTTACTTTCCTGTAAGCAGCCCAGAGCCCTTTCCCATGTACCCCAGCGTGTGGCTGTGGGGAAGGCTGCTGATGGCACACAGCGTTCTGAACGCTGCTCCAAGAACTGCAGGGCAGAGCCATGGGAGGTTATACATGAAGGCTGGGATGTTCTGGGCAGTGGTATTCAGCAGAGAGCAGGGCAGGGATAGCCCAGGGTGGTGCTGAATAGATCTGTGGCCGTGTTTGCTGCCATTCCTGACTATGGCTGGTGCTCAGTGTGTTAAGCTGGAGCTGCCAGTGCTGTGTAGCAACCCCAAGTAGGGTCCTGAGCCAAGGGTGGCAGGGGGATGAAGTTAACACCAGCCTGGGCCTGTGTCTGCTTTTCACAGCTCCTAGGAAAGGTCTGCTGAAGTGTTTACGTTTGTTTGTGGTCTGCCTAATTAGCGCAGGACTTTGGGCTCTGCAGTGTAAACAAGGGTCTTGGGGGAGCTGCCTGCTGCCCAGTGGAATTGTAGGAATGTGAAAGGCAGGATATGGCCTGACAGCAGCCCTGGCTCTGGGCTGAGCTGGTGTTTCTGGGGCTGTGCTCTGCGGCTCTGAGTCTGCATTTATTGGGTCTTAAAGCTAAACGAGAACTATATAACAGGTAATCATGTGGTATCTGCTGGCATCAACATGACACAAGTGATTTGTTTGGCTTGAGTGTTTGTGGTGATGTGCTAAGAGCGAGTGTGGTGTGTGGAGAGACCAAGCCCACAGAACGTGTATCTTGTTTTGGCTCATCCAAGGTTAAAAGTTAGGGAGGCTGTGGTACTGACAGCCTCCCTGTTAGTGAAGCTGCCTCTTCCCTGCTTTGGGTCCCAGAATGCAGAGGGCATCTGGCTCAGCTTGCATTCCACCTTTGGGGGTTCTCCTTGGCAAGACATGGGAAGGTAGTTGTTTCTTTCAGCTCTTAAAATAAAGCTTTTGGAGTGTCTGTCTTGAAAGACTCTGGCTTCTGCTGCTGCTTCAGCACTTTGGTGGCTCTGGAAGGGGATGTCCCTTCCTGGCAGGATCTGAAGGTGCACTGGGCACACTGTGGAGATCACTGTGTTCTTGTGTTGCACAGTAATGCTCCACTTATGAGTTGACTCTGTATGTCATAAAGCTGATATTCAAGGTTTCTTTGCACTGGGAATTGTTGATTTAACATTTTCAAGGCATCCCAAGTTATAGATTCCCACCGTGACTGCTTGGAGAAGTGGATAATGTGTATGGGGTTGAAATATTTTTAGAAGAAAGGACAACAGAGTTAAATTAACTGTCTCAGAGCAGCTTCCTCAGATGATCCGAAATGTATATTCAATGTAAATGAAAGTTTTTAAAGTTAAAGACCTCTTGGTGACGTGCACATCACAACTTTCTCATTTTCACTTTCCCATTAGCTGCAGATGTGGAGCAGATGAGTTCCTCCTCTCCTGTCCCTGCTGTGAACTCCATGGGCAGTAAGTACCCCTTCTCTTGCTGCACGCGACGAGGCAGAATTTCTCCTGAGATAATCCAAGGTGGTGAATTCATACCTCACAGTAGAGAGCAGTTTCAGAGCTCGTGCTTACTTGTGGAGGTGGGGATTCCTCTATCTGATGGCTGATCTGGTCTTTCTCAAAAAGCAGCGTAGACCAGGCCTGTACATTGCTCTTCACAGCAGCAGGATGCAGGTTGCACAGTGTCTTTCCACTGGTGGAAGTGGAAAGGCTGATGTCTGTGTCAGTGATAAGCACCTGAGGTGCTGGGGAATTATGCTGACAGAAAAGTGTATTACTGTTCCATGTGGAAATCCACAGCCTGGGACTCCTGGTGCAACAAAGCAGGAGCTGGAATCCTATTTTAACTTGCATGTCATTCTGGGCCTGTAACTTTGAGACTGAAAATCTGAGCTGCTGAACACCTAAAATAATGAATTGGGAGTTCTTAATACTCCATCTAGTGGTATTTGCTGTCCCAGGATCAAATGCATTTCATTGATTATAATCCACTAGATGGCAACAAGTCCTCATTGGAATTGCAGGAGGTACTGGCACAAGTGCAGAGATGTGCTCATCAGAGGGATGAGCGCTGTGCTCCCACCTAAAGCATCCCTTCATGTCACTGCTTGAGAAGTCTCTGGATTTTTTGAGTGTGGCAGACTACTAACTGACAGCAGCATTAAAATAATGCTAAAGGCTTTCTGGAGTCAGGGCATCGTCCTTCCCACCCCTGTCATCCCACTGGGGGACTTGCCCTTACTCTTACTGGAGAGCTCTGGCCCGGGCAGCCTGTGGCTGCGCTGCGACGGCAGCGGTTGTGTGCAGCGAACGTGTGATGGGCTTGGAGTGGCAAATGTGTGCAGCCCCCCTGCCTATTGAGTTACTGCAGCACAGGCTGTGTGCATCCAGCTGGGTATTCCTGCTCACTCCTGTGTCAAACAGGTCATTCCACGTGCAAATACCACGTGATTTCAGCTCCTGTTCAGGCAGCTGGGCACTGGTGTCCTTCCAGTGCTGAGACAAGCTTAGCCATGGCCAGCCTGCCAGAGCACCCAGGAGCTGGCAGAGGACCCAGGCGAGGACTTGCTGGGGCACTGGACCTCTCCAGCTACCCAGCTCCTGTAGCAGCAGCACTGAGTGTGCAGGTGCTCAGCATCATCCTGATGTGTTTGGCTTGGCCAGTGTCCAGGGCAAGCAGCTCTGAGGGTGGTGATCTCTGCTAGGGAGGGAACAGTTGGTGCCAGAAACATCCAAAACTTCCTAAGCATGGACTCTAAAAACTCCAAGCTTGTCTGCTAACCTGCTTTCCCCAGTAAGCTTTTTCCCTTGCTGTCTTATTACTAAACATGATTAAAGCAAACAATGTAGGGGGTTTTACAGCAGAGTAGAAAACTTTGTTTGCCAGGCTTATTTGAGCATCCAGAGCATCTGAGATCTGGAGTGTCTGCTTAAGGCTCCTGCTTGGCATGTCAGCAGCTGTGGGGATGGTCCCTGTGCTGTAGCTTTTCCTGTTTGCCTGAAATGTCTTATTCAGAGTAATCACAGTGAATTACTTCCACGTTTCCTTGCAGTAAGGATGAACACCTCTGTCAGGACTTTTCTCTTGAATGTTTGTACAGGTGTATGTGGGGGGAAAGCATCAGGCTGAAGTGTCTGTAAATAATGCACAGTGCTTTCTTGTACATGTAGGCTGCCACTGGAAAAAATCCATGCTGTGTGCTCTTTCTGAATGAGTTTTCCAAAGAGGCTGAAACATTTGAAATCACAAAGGCAAAATGTCAAAACTGCGTCAGAAATGAGTCACTTGTCAAGTCTGCATGATGCTTAAACAATGCAGCGGGCGTGCTTTCAGGCTGTTCACTTTTATTGGTAAGGTCTCTGTTTCAGACTGTCAGCTTGCTGAGAAATGCTCACTGAGGGTGCTGCATGGAGCCCTGTGCTGTCAGACTGGGCAGTGGGGAGATGGTTTTCTAAAGCCCTGGGTTTGCAAAGACTTTGTTTGGTCTGTAACTGCTGAACTTGAAGCTGTTCCTGTATAAAACTGAACAAGTTTCTGTCTCTGAGCAGGACCAGCAAGCAGGGATTTATTGTCAGTGTTCACCTAACTGGTGTTTTGGAGTCATTAGCAGGTTGTTCTGACTGGAAGGGTGCAGCATGCTCAGGGAGATGGGTACTGGGGGGTATCAGCACAGCACGTCTGAACAGGCTGCTCTCCTCTAATCCCATAAGCCACTCCAGTAAGCAAGGTGTAAGAAAAGCACTGGGGCCCTTTACTGCTCGGTGACTGACAGGTCTCTGCTGAGAACACCCTGCTCTGCTAGAGGCAGCACTGGTGGGAGCTGTGTCCCATCCTGCCTGCCCAGTGCTGTTACTGGGCCTCCTCCTGCACACGCTCTTCTGACCCCAATCTTCTCCCCGTAACCAGAGCTGACCCCACTCCTTATACCAGCACCTGAGCTGGGGAGACTTCTCTGCTTCACCCTCTCCCCATCAGCCCAAGGCTGTGTGCCCCCAGTCTTCTGTCACATCTGCTGATCCCCACAGGTCCCACCTTGATCCACAGCTGCTCACGCAGGAGGAAGTTTAATTTCCTATAACCATGTGAATCTCATCTGTAAGTGCACACTTTACTGATGGTGGAAGTAGAGGTTTAGCAAAGGACCATGGAGTAAGGTGTTACTCATTAAAACATTGTTAGTCCATGAACTGCTGTGCCCCTTCTGCCCCTCTCAAACCCTGTGCAGCTCAGTGACACCACGATGTAACTGTTACCAACCTGTGCTAAATAAGATCACAAGTTACCCAAATAACTTCTAAGGTGTCTAGAAAAACATCTGAAGTATCTTTTAATCAACACACAAATCAGTAGCAGCGTGGCAGGGCTCAGTTCCTTCCCATGTGTGGAGCTGTCTGGAACTAACTTGGGCTTCCCAGGACTTGTCTGCACTACAAGGCTCCCTGATACCCTTCTCTTGGGTTGCTATGCTGGGTCTGCTCTGCCCTGCGATGCTTCTCCTGCTGCTGAAACAGCTCTGAGACCTGCTCAGAGCCCAGGGAGAGCCCAAGCTCTGAAGGAGAGGAGGAAAGCAGGGGGTGAAGGGTTTCTAGGGAGAAGGACCCCACAGCAGAGCAGTGATTGAGGACCATGGGCTACATACTGCAGAGTCCAGTGCAGTGAAAAGCCCTCGGCAGTATCTGTGATGAGAGCATCATCTTGCTCTCTTTAGAACAGAGACTTTGGGCACCCAGGGGAGAGGGACAGAAGTAAAGGGCTGTTGTTTTCACCCACTTATTAACTAAGATGTTAATCTGCACAGCGGCTGTCGGGTGGCAAAGACCCCTCACGTAGAGCTGGATGGCGTGTCCTGGGCTGCTCTGAAATACCAGCAGAGCCACAGACCTCATCGGTAGGTGCAGCTCCAGTGGATGCTGCTCCAGCCAGAAGCCCAGGTCCCTCTTTGTGGTGGGAAGACTCCCTGAGCCGCCCCCCCGTGCAGTCTCTTAGCTAGCTGGTCCGCAGTTTGCATTCATTGATCAGTGAGTTGACAGGAATAAAAACCCACCGACAGCAATGAATGTTGATTGCAGCCATTAGACAGGGAAGGTGTGCAGCGCCGCTCCTTCGCACCGCCCCGCTGTCCTCACGTGGGACAGTCCCTGCGGCTTGTTCTTGGGATGTGCAGTTTTTTCAGGGCTGCTTAGAACACCAGTGGCTTCTGGAAAGAGCACTTGCACAGGAAGAGTAGTAGAAAAATACCTCCTCAGTTTAGAAGCTACGTTAAAATATGATATAAATTGCCCTTTTTGGGTACAGGTGACTTGTTTCCTTTGGGTTGCAGCACAAGACGATGTTCCCCAGCATGTGCTTTGATTCTCTGCTCCTTTCATGGGTTCCATAGCCGCAGAGGGGTGAAGCTGGCTGCCTGTGCCCTTGGGAAGGCAGGTGCTGCTGAAGGGATGCGCCTGGATGGGATGTGGAGGGTGCCATGTGGCTGCTGTGTGGGCATTTGGCTTTCTGTTCCTCGGAGAGGAAGGACACTTTCGTGCCTGCCTGGCTGTAAAGCAGCAGTGTGAGTCTCAGGAGCAGCTGGACCTTGCTAGGAGGGGTCCAGTCCTCGGCCAGCGTTCCCAGGGAGCAGCTGCTGAAATCGAGCGCAGGTTCCTGCGAGTGAAGGAACTGACATTCCAAAGGTTTTTCCAGCAAAGCTCAAGTTGCCAGCCCAAATGGGAAGGAGTTTTCCCTCCTGCTCTGGCCTGTATTCTGCTATTTTGAACATACACCATGCTTAGACTTGTTTCCAAGTGTACCATATGGCGTGGATACGTTACTGCTCTGTACTGCCCGTAAGGACCCTTCCATTCCTCTCAGACACTCTGCAGAAGTTCTGCTCTACTATAAAGTTGTGGGATATTTTTTTTTTCTTCTTTAAAGCAAGACCAAACATTTCTTATACCCCAATTCATTTCTGGAGAAAGTAGAACTGGAAAAACTCAGCCTTTGCAGCCCTTAATATAATCTGTAAATCACGACCTGTTAATGGCAACCATATGTGAGAGCCTGTGAGGGTTCGGGCTTTCCGTTTAACAGAGGGGTTGTGATAAACCTCAAGGTACAGTCAACGGTCGATGGTTTTTTCTAGTTCTCAAACTCACCGACAGCGTTGAATGTTCGCTGAAGCTATCCAAAGATGGCTGTGTACATGCACCGTGCATATTTTCCATGCATATGTTTTCCATAGACTAACAGTGGAAACACTGCTGAGGACTGCACATTCTTTATTGCAGAGTCTTAAACTGCAAGTATTTTAATTGCAGAATGGAACCATGAGGACTAATGAATTGCAGAAGGGTGCCGCTATGGTTACGGACATGGAGTTGACTTGGTGTTTCCTAGAGCAGCTCAGAACACATCTGAAAAAGCCTTTCCTCCCGTGGATATGTGTACTCTGCATAGCTGTGCTGGGGGTGTGTGTAATGTTTTGGGTTTCTTTGTAAGTTCACTTAAAATAAAAGGTGGGAGGACACCCATCCCTGTCAGCCAGCACACTGAGGGCAAGGGGATGGCTCCCAAGTGCAGGACAGACTGGGCATAGTCCTGTGGCTCCTGTCCCTGCTCTGCTGGCTGCTGGGTTGGTCAAGGCTTTCTCTGAGCCATCGCTTGGGGGTGGGCAGGTGCTTGGCTGAACTAAGGCTCACCTTCAGAGGCAGCAACATCTTACTGGGCAGAGATGCTGAAGAGTGGGGTGGAGACTGGTCCTGATGCCTGCTGAGTCACTTGATCCCAGCTGGATTAACTTGACCCCAGAATGGCTTTTGTGTAGCTGGGACGATGCTCACACACTGCTGGGGCAGGCAGCACAAAACACACTTCACCCCATCATTTCTTCCCTCTGATGCTGCTGCTCAGTTACTTGTCTGATACCCAGAGCTACCAAGATGCTGTCTGCCTACGCACTGTGGGAACCTGTGAGCAAACCTTCCAGATGGTGTGTGGCAGTGGAAGGCAGGAAGGGTCATCACTGAGGCGTACACCATGGGTGGGTTGGCACTCAGTGATGGAGTTGTGATCAGTCAGGTTCCACCATCCCCTGTGGTGCTGGAGCAGCTGGACCTGCAGGGCCCTGGGATGTCCTGCCCAAAGCTGGCTGCTGCATGAGAAGCCCTGGTCCTCAGAGGGGGTTTAACATTACTGGGGCAGTTAAACTGCAAGTTTAAACTAAACACAGAAAGCTCTGCCTAAGAGTGTATAGTTAGAATAACTGAATGGCATTGCCTCCCCCTGAAAAGTCAACAAAGGGGGCTATTCTCTTTAAATCTCTATGTTGCATCCATCCAACTATCTTCCTTACCCCCAGCTTGTGTGGTTGGAAAGAGGAGTTACTTGCAGCTTGTTTGTTACAGAGATGTGCTGCTGTGCCTGGAATAACTGCTGGGAGGGAAGGGGAGCCCACAGAGTTAGGGAACGATCCCTCACTCTGAAATTCTGGAGACTTGCTTTTCATTCAGAGTGTTTTCTCTTGTCACAGGGACTGTGAAGTGTCTGAGTATCCTGAGCTGATAGGTGTAGCTTAACAGTAAGTGTATTGTCCAATAAAGTACTCTAAACAATCTACTACGTTGAGTAAGCTGTTTGAGAGCTGAACTTGCTCCCACAGTACAGTTTGTAGTCTGCACTTAGACTGATTTTAATGGCATCATCAAACATTAACTGGTACAGAAAATAAGAATTCTCTCAAAATGAGTCTCACCTTTTTCTTGCCATCCTTTTGGAGCAGGAGCTGGTGGAAAGAACAGAGAGAACTTGAATTAATAACAAGCAGTGCTCAGCCTGGTGTGTGAAGCCCCGTGAGTGTCCCGGTGTGAGGGGGGGGGGGGGGGTAGGTGTAATGTAAATCAAGGAAACAGAGTTCAAGTCAAGCATAAAATTTTGGTTTTATCAAACCAAAATGGTGTGTTCAGATATAAACTGCACTGTGTGAGGGGCTCTTTCCTCAGTTCACTACTTCCTCCTTCTTTTGTACCTCTGCTGACCTTCAGTGTGGTAACTTTCATCTTCTCCTTTTATCATTTGAGAGTTTCAGTTTCTTCTGAATGTGGAAAACAAACTGTCCACGTTATTTCTGTATCCTGGCTGCACCCCCTTCCCTCTCACAAAGTTCAAAGCTCTCCAGCTCTGTATTTCTGGAGAGATTCCGAGATGATAAAGTAACTCTCTGGAGAGCATGTGCATGGCTCGGGACAGGCAGAGATGAAATCTTTACAGCTGCTCTGCCCTTGGAAGTTTTACCTCCAGTTTTACCTCCGTGTTCTGGTTTTGCTCTCTAAGTCCTTTCTCTCTCTTTTGGGGGGGTGGAGGGTAGTGTATGTACATATGTCTGTACTTCTATAGTGTAAAGAAACTGAGAGGGGCTTATTGCCATCTGGTAACTACAGTCGTGCTGCCGGCACGGGGACAGGATTCTCTTCTGCAGAGTCTTGGCACTTTCTCTCCTTTTTGTTGCTCAAAGTGAGTCCCTGTGTCCTATCACAAGACACATCAGGTCATTTTTCATCTATTTTCTTCCCTGTTTTGCTTCCCTATTGCTATCTCCTTGTGCTTAATGCAAGCCCTGCCGTGGGGCACACAGCACCCTGGCAGCTCTGAGCTGGGGGAGCGGAGGGCCCTGGGAAATGCCTGTGCTGAGCAGCTGCTGCCCCAGCCCCACCGTATGACAACCTCTGTTTGCTTCTCTGCATTAGTGTGGCAGAGCCAGTGAGGTGCTGCTGGGGCTGTTCCTCTGCAGCCCGCTCAGTTTGCTCAGGAACAGCCTGAAAGTTGTTGCTGTATCTGCCCTGAACCTTCAGCACACCTTCCTCACAGGCTCCTTTCGCCTCAGAAGCACTGAAACCAGCCCCCTGCTGCTGTTGGTGCTTCGGTGTTATTTTCCAAGGAGGAGAGAGCATTAAGTGGACCCGACACGTTCCCTAGATGCCACAGGCAGGCTTGGTGCTCTAAGCACCTGACTGTTGGGCTGTGACACACTGGAACCCCTCTGAGGTTTGTGGGTGCTGTGATGACAACCAGGGAGGTGGAAGGTTGCTCAAGGGGAACTTTACCCTCGTGCTACTGCAGATTCAGAGCACAGGGTGGGGGTTCTTTCACCTTGCACCTCAGAATGGGTTTCTGTGTAAAGACCATCGGATTATGTGTACAGCCCTGAGCAGGTGAAGCTGTTCACAGCAGTAGATACTTTGGTGGGTGTTTCTGGTGGTCTGTGGTGCCTGAACAACTCTCACACCCCAACCCCATCCTTCTGCTGGTTCCCTGCTGCGAGGCTTTGATTTGCAGCAGGACTGGACTCCCATGGCACTGCCCCCTTTTGTGTGTGCACCCAGCAGTCAGGGGCTTCCCTTCCTGTTCCACCCCGGGCTGGGCTGTACCTGCCACTCTTAGGAGGGAGGAACGTGACCTCAGTGTGTGGAGATCAGGGCTGGGCTTGTGCTCAGCAGGGGCAGCGTGTCAGTACCTGCCTCAAAGCATCCATGTGCCAGCGTGTTTACTCTGTCCTGTAACAAGCTTTAATTGCTCTAGAAAACGTGTTTTCTTTGGAGATGTAAATGACTTCAGCAGCGTAAGCATGCAGATACACCTGGGGGAGATGACAGGGAGTTACTGCTGCTGCTTTCACTGACGTTGGGGTGGACGTTTGGATAGCAGCAGCATGGCCAAACCCCTCTGGTGCAGGAGTCTGCCACACCTAGCACTGCAGGGATCTCTAACTGCCCCAAAGCTCCCAGCACCGCTGCCTCCCAGGTCTTGGGGCTCTGTGACATCAGGGGATGTCCGGCTGCCCTCTGCGTGCATCGTGCTGCAGTGGTGGCCCAGGAGGAGACGAGCACAGAGCCCTTCCAGGGCCCCAGCACAATGCCATTAACGCCGCCTCCCCGCCACTGAGGGAGGCCGTGCCGGGCATTGTTAGCTGGGAGTGAGGTGATAAGCTCGCTTGTGGATGGGACTTCTGCAAGGTGGCTGGATTGATACTGTCTGACAGCTTAAACTGGCCTGACACCAGTTTGCTGTGGCAAATGTTGAAAGGGCTACAGAGTGACAGATGGGGGGGTCTGAATGCACCGGGAAGCTGGTGCAGGCTCAGTGTGGCTGTTTGCCACTGCTGGTACTGGCCTGGGGTGGTGTTTTATCGGCACATTTGGGGGTTTTTAAGATAGAAAAGGGATACAAATCTAGGGCTGTAGGTAAATCAAGCATAAATTAAGGCTTTGGTGTAGTCAAATATAAAGTTAGGTGTCTGGGAACACAGGATACACACTGTGGGTGAACAAAAAGGGTTCAGCTGTATGAAGTGATACTTGTGTGGTAGATAATTAACTGTACGTGTGTGCACAACCTGAGTTTTACTACTGTGCAAACAGAAAAGGCTCCACAGGGACAGAGGCTGCTGCATCTGCATTTGGGTCTGTAACTGCTGAAGTGCCGCTTTGTCCCATCGTGGTACAGGCTGCCCTGAGATCACCAGGCTGGACGGGCTTGTGCAGAGCAGCCCAGCCAGCAGCAGGGCTGTCACCAGGGAAACACAGTGCTCTGAACTAAGCCAGGGCAGTTAGGGAGCTGGGTCCTGGCTGTCAGCATCCTACCTGCACAAACAGCAGCACCAGGCTGGGGCACGGGTTGGCTTTGCAAGGGGAAAGCTGGCACTGAAGGTTGGTGTTAGCAGGGGAAATGGTTTTACTTGCCCTGCAGAAACTTCCTCTGACCTCCTGTTTCAGGAGCACGTGGCAGCAGGGAAAAAAGCCGGATTTGAACTACAGGGAGGGGGTTTTGCAGCAAATCAAGTGATACTGCACACCCCTTGTTCTTGGAAAGTACTGGACCAAGTTTTAACAAGCCATTTTAGCAGAAACATAAAATTGTTTTGATTCTTTTTGCCAAACACAGTAGTATTTTTAAATAAGGTGTTTATAAACCAGCTGGTCAGGATGCTCCTGCCGTCTGGCACCCCAGGTTGAGTGATCAGATGCCCTCTAGGTTTTTTTAAGCACTTGACTCAAACCCTTCCCAAGCCACTGAAATAGTTGTGTTTATAGAACCAGACCTGTGGTACCTTTCTAAAATCAAACACACAAGCTCTTGGGACCAAACCCTCCATCTCCTGCTACCTGCTGCAGGGAGTGTTTGTCAGCTGTGCCTGTAGTGAGAAGGGTGGCTGGAAGACGTTACAGGGGTCTAGAGCATCCTTGCTGACCTACTTAACCAGGACCGATCGGACTGGATTAGGCTCCAGCTCACTATCCTGTCTCCAGAGTTGTTTGTGTGTCTGATCCCTTCACCTTACACTAAGCATCACAAGACCTGCCTAACTCTTTACCAAATCTTTCCAAGGACTAAGTTTAAATTCACCCAGGCAAACCGGGAGCAGATAAGGAGATGCTGTCAGGACCCCACCAGCTCTCCGGCACCTGAGGGTGGCACAAGGGATGCCTTCCTACATAGACCCAGCAGGGATGGGGTTTGGAGGAGGCTGTGTTTATGAGCTATTGGTATCTGCAGGGTACATGGTACCAAAAAACGACCCCAGGCCAGGATGCCTCAGGAACAGTGTATCTTCATATCACCTCAACTGCAGAGATTGTCTTTGGAATAACACCACCTGGGCTTTGGGACCACTGCTGGATCCCAGCTGTTGGCTGGGATCAATAAACACTTCTGACACCAAAACAAAATCAGAATGGTGGCTAATGGATGTGTGGAAAAGGATCTCAGCAGGAGAAACCTGTGTTTCCTACTCATCATCCCCACCCTCCAGAGGTTTTTCAGGACACACACAGGTGGCTTTTGGAGATGGCAGCAGCCACAGGTGTGTTTGTCTGTGCATTTGCACAGCTTCCCAGGGAACATTCACCCCCAGCTCTGAAGGGAACACTTGCTGCCAGGAAGATTGCTGCCTGTATTACTGGGTTTTAGTGGAGGAGTCTTGGGTGCTCTCCTCGTGAATTCCTGCCACAGTCCTGTGCCCTGACACATCTAATGCTGGGTAAGCAGCTTCTGTAGATATAAATAGCAGCATCTCTTGTGGTGTATCAAACACACTAATAATTCTCCATCACAGAAACACCCCATTGCTCCAGGCTTTGGGTGCTTTGTGTCTCTGGTGCTGGTGGATTTAGGGTAAGTACTTCAGAAGATGCTCCTGTGCCGACTGCTCTTCTCAGCTGGCAGCTCTGTGTCTCTGTGAAGATAAACCAATTCCTCACTAGCTGTGGATTCAGGCACAGCTCCTGTGCCTTGTTTTGAGGAAGGAGGGAGATGGTCCCAGCTACGGGTGATGCTGTTACTGAGATTGTTTTCTGCCTTTTAGCAGTTTAGAAATGTGACACCTAGAAACCAGCCTGACTGTCTTTGGAGACAGGCACACTGCCTTCTTGCTCCAAGACTGGCAGTGGCTGGGCTCTGCCAGTTGCTCTCAGGGAGGGAGGGCAGAAGATGCCTTCTGCTCCTACCCTCCTCTCTGCAGTCAAATGGAGATTCCTTGTTATTGTTTCCCAATGGTACAGTGTAGCTGCAGACTATAATGTTGGAGGCTCCTGCGTTTTGGAGTTAAGGTCTCCTTTGCTTTGATGACCCAGCATGTGCCCAGGTACAGTGCCTGCCCTGGGAGGTGTGTCTTAAAGGGATCATCTTCGTTTTGCAAAGTAAAGATGCTGCAGAAACACCCAGAACCCTCGTGTGCTGTTGCCAAACACAGGGAAACATCTTGAAAAGCAACTGGGAGAGAAGTTGGAGGTCATTGTTTTGTTTGTGTGGCTTGATCTTCAGAGATGACCAAACCCCAATCCCTGCTGCCAAGGGGAAGGTGCATTCGTGAGCAGGATGCTTCACAGGTGGCTTCCTGTGACCCCAGCCCAGCAACACGACCCCCACTGTACCTGCTGCAGCACGTTGTGTTCACACACCAGTCGTGTGTGATGATGTCAAATTAGAGGTGTTCTTCAATTTTAAGACATTAATTGTGATGTTTATGTTTGACTCTGGAACATTAGCCATTCCATCTGGGAAGAGCTTAGGGCCCCTGCTTGGGAAGCAGTATGGATGGAGAGGGATCCAGTGAAGGATTTGCTTTTCACCATCACAGCATCTCCTCCCGGCTCACTGATAACTGTCTCTTTGAGGAGAATTAGTTTCTGGTTTTCAGCTTTATAATCTAACAAGTCTCATCTGATGGATTTTGAGACTCAGAGTTCTTAAAAGAAACATCTCAGATCTCCCTTTCTGGTCCCGTTTCGGCACCGTGTCACCTCTGGGTCAGTTTTATGCTGCCACCTTCAGACTCCGTGTCACTATGAGTGTCATACAGTAAAGGCTGTGCCTCCAGTAACTGAAGTGAAGATGACCAGATGATGGTGACACTGTAATGAGCAGGAAAAATCCACCCTATCACCTTCCCCATTCTATCCCTCCCAGCTGTGGTGAGATTCTGTATCCTGTGCTGCTATCTGGCTGAGCTGGGAGCATGTTGCTCTCTTAGTGAGGAGCGTGGCTTCCTCGTGAGCTCAACCCCTGCCCTGACCTCACTGGGCTCGAGCAGGATGCTGCCTTCCCAGTCCTGGGATGGTTACTCCTGTCCAGTCACAGTGGGGACTCAACGTGTGGAACTCCTCGCTGCTGGGAAAGCGCAGTTACATCCTACACCTGGTCCAGTCCACACAACGGATGGATTTCCACTCATTTCATTGCTCTTTGTTCCCATTTTCACACCAAATTAATTTATCCCTGTTTGCAAATGATCTAAACCACAGTGTGCAGCACAGCGCTGCCCTCAGGGAGCTGAGCTGCCCCTCTCCCCCCAGCCAGCCAGCCGCAGCATCGCCCCTGCTCTTCTCCACGTGTTAAAATTTAGCATAGAAGTAACTTCAAAGACTCTTGTAGAACAACTAAGTATGATTTGGGGAAGAAAAAAGCACTCTCATGTCTGGTTACCAGGCAGATATTCCATTGGAAGACTTACTCCTCCCCCTCTTATATATTTAATTCCTTTGCTTTTGCGTGCTTCTGAGTATTGGATGGACGTGGCTGTGACCCCCAGGTGAGCAGGACTCAGCCCTTCTTTCCTGAATTCTACATCTAGCCTGTTTAAACGCAGCCCTCATGTGCCCCCACAGGAGAACGGGTCCTGATGTTCATTTAGAAGAATGATCTGTGGATAACGTCACCCAAGTCTTGCCGGGTTTTTATCTCCCCCATAAAATAAATTGGTCCCAGTGTGCTGAGGGGTGCACGAACGGTCTGGATATGAAACTCAGATGACTTGGTAGAACTGACTTGAGAATTTTGGGTAAAACTGGACCAGATTTACCAAGTACCTTATCTGAGGGAGCAACGGACTGGAGATTTCCAGCCGCAGATCTCCAGTGTTCTCTGTGTGCATTTGCCCTCTCCTGCTGTTCTGTGGTACCTTTTGCCCTGGACTGTGATGAGAGCACAACTGTTGTGGATGTGTTTGGTACCCTAAACCACACAGTCTGATGGTGATAGTCATCCTAAGCTGTGGCTGGCAGACCGTCCTTCAAACTGTGGATCTCCAGGGTTCTCCTTTAACCCTGAACTCACTGGTGTTTTCCAAACACCTCCCAGTATTTCAGGGCACCCCCTCCCTCGGATGCTGACACCCACAAACCCACCTCTCTGCATGCCCTGTGTTTCAGTAGTTGCTTTAACTGAACGATTCAGAGCTGTGAGAGGAAACTTGCCATAAACCCTTCCAAATGGAAATCTGCTCTGCTGTGGTCTCGGAGCAGCAGCCTGGAGAGCGTAGGTGGGCACACACAGCGGCATCAAGACCCAGGCAGCACACCCTCCCGATGCCCTGGGTGTAGCAGGGAAGCTGGGCACTGTGCTGGGGCTGAGCCAGCCAGACCAGCTGTCCTTCGAGGGCACCCAAAGCTGCCCTGGGTGACACAGAGGGCATCAGAAATATCACACCCATCCCCTGGTTACTGGAGGGCAGGAAAGGGATTAAATAGGGCAAACAAAGCCGGCGCTGAGCTATGATGTATTTCAGATTGCTGAGTATTTGGCATGTGGACCAAATGCTTCAGATTATAAGGCATAAGCCTTTCAGAACCTTCAGTTATTTTAAAATTAAATGGATGAGAGGCACAGGTCTGCTGCATGGATTTGATTTTCTTTGTGTCTTAGCAGAAGTAGTAAGCAATGTCTGTAAGTACCCAATAAAGCTATTTTCTGCTATTACAGTGGGGTTTACTACGAGGAGCAGAACTGAGACAGGACCAGGCTTTCAATAAAACAAATTGAACAGATTCTGGGAAATCTAGGTCACAGGAACAGATGACCTATACATGGTCCTAGTTTTTGATGCAACTGTCTAATCTGCTCTGAGAGTACTAGCCAGACATCATTCCTAATTGACCTTGATATTCAGTGAACAGAAAGAAAGCTAAAGCCACATGATATTTAAATCTTTAGCAGGAAAAATACACGGCAAACTTGAATGTGTTGTGTTTTATAGCCAGAACCTGTGCTTGCCGTGGGAACCTTGCCTGCAAACACCTCCATCAGCTTCAAAATCTGAATTTGAGACTCCAGCTAAGGAAACAGATCTGAGTGTGAGCAGCTGCTCGTAACGTCCAGTCCCAGGGGAGAGCTTTCCTGTGCCTGGTAGGACCGTGCTGTGTCACGCAGCTGCCCTTGAGCCTTCCCTGGCCCCTCTTGGGAAGGTCTGATGGAGCTCAGGGAAGGTCTGAGGGAGCTCACCTGTTCCCTTGGACTGGTGGGTTCAGCTTGAAGCACGAGACCTTGTGGTACCCGGATTTAAGGCACTGCAGTGGCATTGATGGAGCTGCTGCTCCTCCAGGGCACTGCAGTGACATCAGTGTGACGGGGGCTGGAAGCACCCTGTGTGTGTGCTTGAGCCCTGGCTGCCTCGGGGCACAGACCCGACCGACCCTTTGCAGTCCTGACTCCAGACTGCAGCAGCATCCACTCTGTGGGTGTGTGCAGAGATGGATGAGTGCTTTTGGGCTGAAGGTGTGCCCTGCCAGCAAGCCCAAAGGAACCGTGCAGGGCAGCCACGGATGCTCCTGTGGCAGGACACGCTTCAAGGCGGCTATAAACTGACTGGTGTTACCAAAGGAAGAATCGGGGCACCCCAGGAAGGCTTTGGAACGGTGACCTGGGGCTCGACAGAGCTCAGGGCTGCTCTGTCTGGCAAGGAGTGACATCACTTCTGAGGCTGGTCACGCCTGGCACCGGAGCTGCACACGGATGGTCTCTTGGGCACTAAAGCAGCTCTGGGTTGTGCCCCTGCCAGCCGATGGCAGCATCCCCTGGGGAGACACGGCCCTGCACCCCGTGCTGCCCTGTGCCCATCTGCCCTCCTGCCCTTATCGCAGCGTCTCACGCCGCACAGTCCGGCTGCTCGTGTCAGCACAGGCTAATCTAACCACAGGTCTGAGTAACGTGGTGTGGCAAAACCATGTCAGGTTCCCCTGTACATCGATTAAGGTGGAGAGTGACCCACAGGCGCGATGCCTGCCTCCCCACACCCCAGCATCTGTTCCCCCACAGGTGGTGGGGCAGCGCAGTACCACAGGAGGGGTTCTGCTGTGGAGATGTAGCATCAGTGCACTCGCCCTTTGCAGTTTGATGCAATGGCAGTTTGCAGTGAGGGGGTTCATTTCACGGCCTGAGCTGATGGCTGGCACTGCCTTCAGGGAGAGCCAGCCTGATGGGTGTCTGTTTGAAAAGGTGATGGCATCAGTGTGTTGGTGATGCTTCTTACAGGGAAAAAAAATAGAGCAGCCCTTTCATTTTCTCCTTTACATAAAAATACCCAGTTGTTGCCTTTGAGTTCTCAATGTTTGAAACTTTTGAGTGATATCAATCAATACTGTGGTTTGGAAGCACTTACAGCATCTGCTGGCTATTACTGAGATAAAGTGAAATTCTTCAGATTCCACGTGTTTTGTCAGGTCGCCAAGTGTGTTGCTGGATTCCAGCCTACCTGTGTATGGGCACTGGCAGCTGACCCTGCAGCGAGCTGCATGTCACTGTGCAGCCACAGTATGGATGGGTCAGTCTCACATTGGCCACATCCCACTCTGCCAGGGGTCAACAGGTTCCTAATTTCTGGTGAGCCTTGTAAACTTCCTACTGGAGCAGCCAGAACTGGAGCTGGGAAAGCTCCAGCTCTTTGCATCTGAGTTACCAGTTATTCCTAGGGGCAGTTAAAAAACCCAGAACAAAGCTACAAAACCAGAAATACAGCCCCATGGGAACAGCCATCAGCATCCTTATGTGCAGGATGGGATCGCTCCCGTGCCCGAGCTGAGCACGAGGACAGGGATGGGCTATGTCCAGACATTCCTTCTGTGGCCGTTTCCATTAGGCAGAAGCTCTTTCCCACCCTTGGCTGGTCTGGTTTCCATTCAAAGCGATACGCTTCACAGGTATTCAAACACCAAGGCCTCATTGCAAGGGCAGAATTGAACTTCCCAGCACTGCTGGATTTTTAGGGCAGCACTGCCAAGCAGTAGGCTTTAAAGCCAGGCTCTGGGTGAACACCCGGTATCAGCACCCTGAGAGGGACCGGGAGAGACTGCTGCATTTTAAGAATACCAGGGTATTTAATTGGAGTGCTTTGTGGGTAGAGCCATTGATACACTTAACCTTCTTAAAAACAGTCTGTAATATTTTCATTCAGAGGCTCACTGTAGGTAGAACCTTCTTTCTGCCTTTGTCAGTACCAGCAAGAGAAAAATGAGAAATCAAAATAACTCGATTGTTATCTGGCCTGATCCTTATCACCCAAGTGCTGCTGAGAAGTAATACACCCAAGCCATTGTACCACGTCAGGAGAGAATTCAAGGAAATTATATAATTATTCAGGCAGAACTGACTCCTGTGAGAAGCCTTTGCAGTTGCGTTTGCGTTTCAGGTGTTGCGAACCAGCAGCCGAAAGCTGCCTGGGGTGTCCCCTCACCAGCTGCTCTGTCCCTGGCCTGTAGCCCCTTGGGGAGGGTTTACTTTTTTGGGTTTTCACTCATCTGCTCTGTGCCCCGTGCTGCTCAAGGGAGCAAATCCACCGTCTGCCTGAGCGGCTGGTGCTGAGCATCACCACCCGTCTCCCCAGGTACCTGCTGGTGCCCTGGGACAGGGACCCCTCTTCCCCACTTCCAAATTCTTCCCTGCTCTCCGTGGCCACGAGGTCTGCACGGATGAGCTGTGAAGGGCACCAAGCCACCTTCGCATTTGGTGTATTAGGAGGTGTTGTACCCCCACAGCTCGTACCGCGCACGCTGCACGGGCGGCCGCGGCGCCTTCGGACGCTCTGGTTCATTGTTGCTCCCAGGGGAAGGAGAGCCCGGGCGTTCCTGCTGCGCTCGCAGCGAGATGCTCCTGGCTGCTCCCTAAAGCTCTGCACCCAGTCCCCCTGGGGATTGCAGAATCAGTAGGAAAGACTTATGGGAAAATATGGGGAAATAAACCCCCCCAAGGAACAGCCCCCCAACCTTCCTGCTCTTCAGACAGAGCCCAAACGGGCGCCTGCCCCTCCGCTGAGGCTCGGGGCGCAGCGAGGGGCAGGCTTTCTGTTAATAAAACCCGCTGGTTGGTTTTCTAATCTTGATAATTTCTGCTCATTGGCTCCAATCAGCGGATTAAAGCCCCGTCTCCGAGGAGCTCTGGCTTTAACTCTAGACTGGGGGGAAAGTAGGGGAAATGGGAGGCACCAGACACCGAATGCTTTGGGTTTATTTCTCTTATTTATTTTGGGTTTTGCCAAGTTGACACAACCAAACAACGTTCTCCTACACAACTGATACAGGAGTAAATTTACGGAGCCTTTTACTCTGGGGGCGGCTGCCCGGCCCCATCCTCATCCCACCTCTGTTAAATCAAAGTGCATTACACCACCGCTCACGCCAGACATCAGCTGCCTCAGTAACAAATCTCTGCTCTTTATAAACACTCTGAGGGTTTTCTGTCCTCAGAATCCTTTTAATTTCTTCCCCCTTCCGCCCCCCCCCCCCCAAAATAAAATCACCAGATCATGCTCCTGCCTCCCACGCACCGGGCAGCGACCGCAGCCCAAAAGTAACCATATGGACTCCATGATTTTATGTACTGTGACAATAAAGCTTTTATGACATTCTAGGTGGTTAAAAATGGCAGTAAGGAGCTCTTAAACATGGCACGGTCATGTTGCTTTTCTGAACCGGCAGACCTGCCAACAGTGCATCAAAAGCCGTAATTTCCTGTGCACTGAAGCCCCCCTATCTCTGCTGCCTCCAGCTTTGTGTCCCAGGGCTTGTGCCTGTGTGCTAACAAATCTCTATTGTCCAGCCGGGCGAATAGTGGCTGGGACCAAAGAATTGCTGTCTGGTTTCTATTCAAATCCAGGTAGTCGGAGATATGAATGGAGTTTCTCGAACAGCCATGTGAATAACCTCTGCTCTGCGTGGAGGCTGCCGGCGCTGGGCTGGCTGGCGGGGCTGTGGCACGGCCACGGCCAGCGCCGGAGTGTGGAACAGCCTTTTAATGCTCCTCGTGGCTTTGTAATACTTATTAACTTGAGAAATAGGCTATCCTGCATTGCTGGATAAAACGGGGGGGGGGGGTGGTGGTAAATCAGCCCCCTCCCAACTTTAGAAACTTGTTGAAGGATTCCAATTAGAGCTTTTTTTTTTAAAAAAAAAAAAGTGAGAAACGAGTAAAATCAGAGCTGGTTTCATGAGAAAACGTGACGGGGAAAAGTTTCTGGCGGTTACTTTCTGAGGATGTACCAGGTCGGTACGTGTGCTGACCCAGCCCCATCGCACGCAGAGCCCATGGCGAGCGTCACCCCCAGTAACTCCCGGCGGCTCCATCCCTGGCGGGGCCAGTTGTGCTGTGGGAACTCTGCCGTTTGAGCGGGAACCGGCAGCGCTCCCACTCGGGGCTCCGCTGCTTTTTGTTGTTGCGGCTGCTGGTCGCGTTTTCTGGGCTAAGGGGTTCAGTTAATCCACCCCAAGTACAGCCAGGAGGAGGAGGATGCAGGGCAAAAAGACCTGTTCGCGGAGCAACTATCGCTAAAGCAGTCGCGATAGAGGCGGGATGAATGGGTTCTTCTTCCTTCCTCACCCCCCTCCTCAGTCCCTCACAGACACACACCCCCCCCCGCAGGTGCTACCGGAGAAGAACCGAGCTATACCGGGGCGGCGGAACCAGACAAAAGGGTGGGGGGACTTAAGGGGGATCATCTCTCCCTTGGGCATCCCCCCTGCTCCACGGCAGACGCTCCCGGGGCCCCCCTGCCCCGACGTAGACCCTCCCGGGATCCCCCCCCCCCCCGCGGCGGGGGGGGGGGGATCCCGGGAGGGTCTACGTCGGGGCAGGGGTGCCGCGCCTCGCCTGGGGGTTGCCCCCCTTCCCTTCTTTGTGTCCCCGTCTGGCTCAGTTCCTCCCCGCCAGACCCCCCCCCCCCGCTCTCCGCCCGACACGCGTGTCTGGTTACCGACCCAGACCCGGGAGCAACTTCCAGCACCGACGGGGCGGCGGGGGCGGGGGGGGGGGGGATCGCTTCTTCGGGGGAAAAGTGGGCGATGGGGAGGGTGAGAGAGGGAAACAACCGCTGCACACTCCCCCCCAAAAACCCCCCTCCTTCCCCCGGTAACGGCGGGGAGCGGCTGCCTCCCGCTGCGGCGCGGGAGATATGGCTATGGGCAGATATATATATATTAAAGCAGAGCTTCTGCGCGGAGAACAAAGGAACACGTGCAGAAATGAGACCGGGGGGGGCAAGTAAATAAGGAGAACAACCCCCCCCCCCACCCCGGCAGCGCGGCGGGACGCAGCCCGGCCCCCCCCATTCCCCCCCGCCCCGGCGGCGCTGGCGCGGACGGGCGCTTATATCGCGATTCACGCCCTACCTGGCGCCGCGGACGCGCTCCCCGGGCGAGGCTCCGCGCTTCCCCCCTCCGAAAAGTTCCTTGCCGGCACAACGGGCGGGACGGCGGCTCCCTCGCTGCGCCCCCAGCGTTCGGCTCCCCGGGCCTAGGAGGGGGAGAGCGGCGGGAGTTTCTACCGCGGGTCCCCCCGCCGGGTCCCCCCGCCGGCCGCGCAGCCCCGTCCGCCGCCCCCCGCCCCGCTATATAGGGCCCAGATGACGGGCAGGGGCGCAGCCGGTCATGTGCGCGCTGCGCCGACGCCGATTCGCTGGCGGGGCGCGGGGTCGCCTCCTGATTGGGCCGCGCCCGCGCACCGGAGGGGTCCCCCCCGCCGGCGGGGCGCAGGCCGGGGCGCGGGGCCGCTTGTTTGGGTGCCCGTCTGACGGGCCCGGCGCCGCCTTCCGCCCGCCGCCTTCACCACCACCCCCCGCCTCCCTTCCCCGCCCTTCCCCTCCCCTCCGCCGCCGCGCCGACACCTGCCTCCGCCGCCCCCGGGGCGCCCGCCCCGCCGCCGCAGCGCTCGGGGCTTTGCGCGGCGCCCGGCGCACAATGGGCCGGCTGAGCCCCGCGGAACGCACCGCGCCGCCCGGCTCCGCGCCCGGGCTGTCAGCGGCGGCACGGCCCTCCCTCCCTCCCTCCCTGCCTCCCCGGCCGGGTCCCGCTGGGCCCCCCCGGCCCGCGCAGCGGGGGCTGTTCCCGGCCGTGCTGGGCCGCCGGGAATCTGGGTCACGGGGCGGCCGGGGCGGCTCCGCGCCCCGGCACGTGAAGGCGGCTGCGGTGTCGGTGGCGTCACGGGGTAACGCGTCACGGGCAGGTCCCCCCGCCGCCGAGTCCGGGGCGGGCTGCCGGGAGGCATCTCCGGGGCTGCCGGCCCATCCCGGAGCCGTGCGGGGCGCCGGGGCAGCATCCCGGCTGCGCTGCGGCCGCCCCGCGTTGCCCAACAGAAATGAGATGCCTCTGGGCACGCTCTGCAGCGGAGCACCGGGCGCTGGGTGGAGTCCCCGGCCCTCCCTGTCTCTCTCCCGGGTTTAGCCTGCTGTAGGTCCAAGCTACTCCCACAGCCCTGTGTGTACCCCACTCCGTGCTGCAGCCAGTGACAGGACGCTGGGGTGTTGCTGAACAGTGTAATGAGGATGTGCTCACTTCGGTTTTGTCAAGCCCAAGAGCATGGAGATAAGTGGGGAGCAGTTAATGTCCTTGCTCCACTTTGTCTCCTCATCCTCATTCTTCTCTGGTCCTTTCAGTCTTCTCCACTTCATTTCCAGCAGTTGACATTTCTTCTCCAAAGACATTTTGACACAGGGAGGCCAAAGTCCCAGGCACCCTCCTTGGAGCAGAGGTTGAACCAGATGGTTCCTGAGGTCCCTTCCGACCTGCGATCCTGGAGGAAAGGTTCTCTTTGCCCCTTGGAAAGGTTCCCTTTCTAGCCCTGCGAGCCCATTCTCTCGCTGTGTGTTTCGGGGACTGTGGATTCCTCACAGCTGGACGGTCCTTCTCCAGTCCCACCTCGTAGCTGGATGGTCCCAGCTCCCCGAGGCAGTGAACAGGCAGTGGTGAAGCCACAGGTGACTCCTGAGAGGAAGGTGTGATGCGGTTCGGGCCTGTTTGTTGGTCTTGCAGAGCTGGGGTTCAGTGTCCTGACCTCTGTGTTGGGAGCCGCGCAGGTCGGAGGTCACTTTGGGGCATTCCTGATGGGATCCCCTGTACAAGCCACACCCAGGGGCTGGATGAATGAATAAATGGAAAACAAAATGAGAAGCAAATGACAGATCCATGGAACTCATCCAAAAGGAAGCAATTAAGGGGGAGAAAAAAAAGGTTACTGTGCTGTTTGATGGTGACCCGGGCTCATATCGCTGTCACGCAGCTGCTGCTGCTGTGGATGAAGGGGTTCCCGCCTCCTTGTCGTGAGTGTGGAGGAGATAGCTCCTATCTGCTCACCACTCTGCCCCACAATAGGCATTCTAGTAACTTCTCTGGGTTCCAGACGGCTTCCTTTCTGCCTCCTCTGTCAAAGGTTCTCTTTCACTTCTGGAGTCACTTGATGGTTGCTCTAGCACGTGGTTGATGCTGCTGTGAGACATCATGTTCTTGTGCACGGGGGTACCAGTGTGCTGCAGAGTACCAGTCAGGGTGCTGTGGGATGGGAAGCGTGCAGTCTAGGCATGGGTAATAAACCATGGCCTGTCTGTGGGGGCACTGTGGCCTTTACAAGCTGTCTGAGCGGCCACCAAACTCTAGGAGCTTTTTATAGCCCTTCATAGGGCTCCTGAGCTTCCCAGGCCCCACCTGATGCCCAAGGAATGGAAGCTTGAGATGCTGCACCCCTGTGATCGCTGCTGTGCTGGGTTCTCAACACTTGCTTTGGAAAACAGACGAGTGGGGCAGGTTTTATTGAAAGACTGTTGGGCCCACAGCCCAGGCTGCATCACGTCACAGACCCTGAATTAGCACGTGCTTACAGCTGCCTGCCTCAGGCAGGACTGTGACAGCCTCAGAACTCCCTAGGGCCAGGCAGCTTGGATGATGGATACGTGTCGTCTTCTTCCCTGTGTCATCCTCCCGGCTGCTGCTGCTCGGGCTGGAGCACAAGCCTCTCCCTTTCGGTAGGGAGGTACATGGTCCTGGCCACTATTTTTCCTCTCCCCACATTTCTGAAGAGTGTGAATTAAGTTGTGCAGAGCCAAAAGCCGCTGTGACCAAGCGAGCAGACCCTGGCTCTGCCGGAGGAGCCTGGAGTGCAGCCCCGCAGCACCCTGGCTCTTCCCGGGGCCGGCGAGGGCTCTGTGCCTGGCAGACCTGCCCCATTCCCTTCCTATCCCACCCCAGGGCTGCCCCTCCTCCTGGCCTTGGGACGCAGGAACGTGTCTGTTGTCGAGTTCATTCAGGCACAACTGTAAAACAAATAATTTAAGAAAATACTTTGGGAATAGTTAATCTGTGTTGAGGAGGGATTAAGCATGGAAATGGTCCCTGTTTGTGTGTCCTGCAAGGGAAAGCTCGAGAATGAACCTTGCTGAGCCTCGTTCTTCAGTTATTTCATCTGTCCTCCTGGTAGTTGCCACTACTTAAACCCCTCGATGAGGAGGGAAGGGGATTCAGTGCAAGATCATTTTCTCTTTCCAAGTGTAGAGATTTGGCTGGTGACCTGAGGAAAGGGTAAGTGTGGGTAGGATGTGATTCAACAGAGGCATTCATGGCACTGTCCACTCCAACACTCTTCACAGTCATCTTGAGAGCTGACTTTGTGTCTCTCTTGGAGGAAAAAGGGAGGAGAAAACTAATATTAAAAAACCTAAACCAAACCCACGAGATGCAGTGAGATAGAGAATGTGGGATGGATGTGATAGGTGTGAAGACTCACTGCAAAACCTCGGGAGCAGCCTGAGGGAAGGTTTGTGTTAGGAAGGATGCTTGGCTTTGGGGTTGTCCCTGCCAGCCTTGCCCACTGGCTGGCTGTGGGCTGGTGTCCGGACACTGCACCAAGAGAGGCTCGGCTGCAGCATCTCCCCTGGTTCATCGTGTGGGGGGAAGCGGTGATGAGCAGCAATGGATTTCGTTGTTGCTTTTCTGGGCATGCAGCTTCCTCTCTGCTTTAAAAGCTCAGCTAAAAGTAGCCTTTAAAAGTGGAACCGCACGGGCTTCCCGCAGGATCCCCGCTCGCTGCCACTGCACTGAGCTCTGTGTACGAAGGGGCATCGTGTCTCACGCTGCGGCGTGGCCAGAGACACACTGAGATGGGCACAAGGTCCCATGTCCTCGCAGCCTGGGGGGAGAGGGAGCAGCCCAAGGAGTCGCTGGGAGGGAACACCAAGGGCACGGGACCAAACCCAAGCAGCAGAGGAGCCAGCAGCAGGGTCTGCTAACTCTCTGCGTGTGTTTGTTTTCTAGGGTCTGCTGCCAGTATTAATAACAAAGGAATTGGCTCTGTCTCCCCGTTTCAGCGCTGAGAGATGCGTGTCTGTACCCTGGCAGTCAGGGGAGCACTTGTGCAGGGGGGGCACGCTGCAGGTCAGCACTCTGACGGTGTCCCCGTGGCTGCCTTTTCCTCGGCGGCTGTCACCTTCTGTAGTCATCAAGTGGATAAAGAATTTTTGTCATGCTGCTCCATGAATGAAGCCCCTGCTCTTAGAGAGCATAAGAATTAGCTCTGAGGGAGCGATGTCACAAAGCCTGGGGAAGATGCTGAAATCACGAAAGCTAAAATACACTCCCAGCCCGTTCTCCCTTGCTCTGGCGTGGCTGGAGGAGGCACAGGCTCTGCTTTTGGTTTGTCATGCTTTTTTTCTTCTCCTGGCTGCTGGTAAAACGCTTGGGATTGCAGAGAGCTCCCAGCCCTTTGCTCCTGGCATCATTCAAAACCCTGCTGGTTAGAAACCCGGCTGATATCTTGGTGGGTTTTTTTTTTTTTTTCTCCTTCGTCTTTTTTTAACTACTAAGGAAATTTGCATGAAAATGGAATCATTGTTTCTGAAGAGTTCCATCTGCTCCTGCTGCTTATTCTGGGGCTGAAGTCATAATCCTCTGTTTGTGAAATTTCCCATTGAAGAGATTTGCGGCTTGTTATAGTTTCAGCGCAAGATTTCAGAGCAGGGGGAAGAGAGATGCTTCACCTCGGGGTGGAAAAAGGAGAGGGACTGGAGGTGACATCAGGACTGCAAGTGCATCCGCAGGCAGGACCCTGGGATTCTGCAGGGGCCGAGGGAGTGGGACACCAGGGAGGTGTGTGGGGCTCGCTGTGGGGATGCATTTCCCCACAGCCTTACAGAAGGAAAAATGACCGGTGGGCTCGCTGTGTTCGTGCCCCCTTTAGCCCAGGCTGGAGGGTGGCAGCGATTCAGGGAATAGGGATGCTCAAACCCGCTGGAGAGAAACGAGCCCAGTCCCTTTAAAGAGCTGCAGCCAGAAGGGACGAGCCAGGCTTCCTGAGGGGTTGGGTGGATGTTCACTGCTGCCGCAGCCCTCTGTCTGATTTAGAGGAATATTCTGGAAACAGGGACAGGGTTTTTTCGCTGCACTGATTCCTTCCCTCCCTGGGATCGGCACGCTTCCCGTGGGCTGGCGTGTGAGGCCAGGCTGGCGTGGCAGTGCGAGCACAGCCTCGGGAGGAAGCGCTGGGAGAGGGAGAATCCCGCGGGCTGGGAGGTGACACTTGTCCTGCCAGGACCTCTGTCGCTGTGCAGAAACCCTGCAGGAAACTGGGTCACGGCGAGCGGCCGCGGGCCCACCGCAGCGGGCCGGGGGTGACGGTGCGTGTGGCTGCGGTGAGCCCTGGCTCCCAGGGCGTTCCCAGAGCATTACCGGCCTCCTTCCGCACCCTGGTCTGCGGGACGGTTTCCTGCAGGTCTGTGAGGAGCACTGTGTGTGTAAGGACCAGCTGTGCCTTCAAGGAGGCCAGGTGTGGTTTGGTGTGGCTGAAACAGCCCCTCTCGAGCGCTGGGCACTGGATCTATCAGTCACAGAGTGGTGTGTAGCCCTGTGTGTGGAGGGCTGTGCTCGAGGACTGAGGCATTAACCCTTCCTGGCATCAGCAGGTCCCGGAGCAGCCTCCACGGCTGGAAACTATCAGCACACTCCTCCTGCTCATGCCCTGTGCCCTCAGTGCCCTCATCCCCACGGGATGGCTGTCACGGCATGCTCCTGCTTTGCCCAGAGATGCCACATGTGGCATGAGATGGGGTCGATGGTCACATCCCACTGAGCACCATCCTCGGGCTGGACACTCGCTGGGCTGCCCAGCCAGGTCCCTGTTTTATCTTCTCCCACCCGATGGCTGCTGGACTCTGCACCCTTTGTAAAATCTCTCCTTTGTGTGCACAAACCAGACGTTGATTTACCGCTGCGGGGACAAAGGAGAGCTGATACCAAGGAATCTGCACGCTGTGCGTGCGGCCGGGCTTCGTCAGCGCCGCGGGAAGTGGACTTAGCTGAACGAAGTAGCAGTTACATGCAGCTTCCTACCCCGGCTGCTGCTGTTCTGTGTCACAGAGTGCTCGAGCACCAGCTGCTTAGGAAAGCTCAGCATATCTGCCTTGTCCCAGTCAGGCTCTTGTTCCCCGGTTTCCAGCTTCTCCTCCTCCTCCATCATCCCTCTCACCCATCCCTGGCATTCAGAGCCGCGTGTGCTGGGAGAGGCACAGCTCAGCTGCTCCCGGGTGGATGGTGTTCGGCCCGGAGAGGCTGTCCTGCTGTCCTCCTCTGCAGCTCTGTGGTGGTGCCTTCCCGAGGTTTGGCTGGGGCTGGGGAGAAGAGACATGAGGAGGCAGGGAACCTCCTGGCTGCAGACACAGCCGATGGGTGCCGACCCCGGCATCCCGCACGACCGGTGGGCTGGACACAGGCCGCAGTGGTAGATCCTCGCAGAGGTATGGACACCGGGTGCCAGGGGTGTGGAATGTTTCTGGAGGGGTATCCAGCACCGGCCTTCCCGCACAGGGGAATGGCAGCACCTTCCTGTGCAGGTGCTGTTCTGGATAATGTAGGGACATCATTTCTTCAGGGGGAGGAGAGCCTATGGAGAAGGTGCTGCTGGCTTGGGTACCTTCACCTTTGAGGCAGGGTCTCCTCCCCTTATCCAACAACCATAGACAAACCCAGGCATTGTAAAGATAAGTGCAGCTTGGAGCTTGCACCGTGTGCTGGTTCAGTTTTGCTTTGCTCTGCGCTGCAGGGAAGGCTGTGAGCTCTGCCTGCTTCCCGAGCAAGCTGTGCCTTTCCTGTTGGTCCTCAGGACCTGGGCAGTGGGCTGGCTGTACAGCCGTGCTGGAGCAGCAGCAGCACGGAAGCACCGCTCGGAACGTGGGTGTTTGCACATGACTCCTTTGTTTTTCCTTTAAAGTGAATTTAATTTTTGATCTCCAAGTGCAGAAGCCCAGCGACTCACATGTCTGACCCCTCCAGAAACTCTGCACAGCTACAGTGAAGTTACCAGCGAGGCTGGAAATTACATGTAGCTCTGTGATTTAATTTTCTCTGACATATTGAGTCTATGTTTTAGCCTACAGAACTCCACAGCTGTGCCCTAATTCTCTTTTCCTTGTGATCTCAACATTGCTGCCTTTTAAGGCATTGCTATTCTTGGATCCCAGCAGGACACCATGTCAGGCTGTCACCCTGCCCTCGCTGTGCTGCCGTCGCAGCTTCTCCCGGGACCTCTGGACAGGGTGTGTGGGGAGAGGTTCAGAGCACTTTGGTGGGCGGCTGAGGCTCGGTCGGAGCACAGGAAGGCGTGGGTAGGGATTCCTCCGTGATGCCTGTCTGCGGGCAGAAGGACAGTGTTTGTGTTGGGTTACAGATACCCACAGTGATGCAGTTGGGGTTCGGGGAGGCTCCTCTCCGGGATGACAGTTCACACAGGAAGAGACGGGTGTCTTTTTGCTTTCAGTAGCAGGGTCTCTGCCCTGTGGGTATTCATATTCCATTCTGTATCTATGGAGCTATGTAAGCCCAGCCCTTGGTTTAACCGTGTTTCAATCCTGGTGCTGCCTTTATCCAATACCTCACATTCCCTCCTAGAAGCCTAGTGCAGGAGGGGCTCGCTGCATTGGGTGTGAGTCTGCCTGCGGTAACACACGCACACCAGGCTTGCTGTGCTCACGTCCGTGTGTCTGACCGTGAGGAGAGCGTCTCCGGTGAGCAGCAAAGGCTGCTTGCTGTAGCACTGCCCTGCCAAGTCACCCCAGCATAGCATAACAGCCCCCCGCTGATACAGTGCCTGGTGGGAAGCACGGGGAGGTCTCTATCTGCCGTCTTTTCAAGGTATATGACCAAGACACCAACGTGGATTTTAATTTTTAACTTCTAAGAAACGGGCAGCTTATCTTAAACAAGCAACCTGAGAGCATCATGCAGCTGGAATTTGAAATATGCAGCGCTGAAATCCGGGAGCTGCTGCTGGTGTAGGTCACTTTGAGTTCCCAGCTGAATCTTCCTGGTTTCCTCCAAAATTCCCTCACATTTCTCACAGCACCTGGTGCTGAGAGGGACCCCTCTGGCTGCGCCCGGGTGCGCTGCACTGTAGGAGTATTTATGGAGCCGGGTTTCAGCTGGCAGAGCTGGGGAAGGGCAGTGTGGTCTGTCTGTCCTGCTGCAGCACACACAGACACACAGCCACAGATGTGCCTCGGGTGCTCCTGCTCCTCAGCACCCTGAGAGGGATGGCAGAGGCTCTTGGGCCAGACAACCCACCATCGCCACGTTCTCGTGGGAAGTTTTGGTGTTTCTCTGGAGTTTGCAGTGCTGGTGCAGCTCAGGACACGCTTAATGAGGGGAAATTAACCCCCGAATTCAGGGGCCATAGTCCCCAGGCAGTCGCAGAGAAAGGTGGATTCCTTTGGTAGGTAATTTAGAGGCATCTGCTGAGATGCCACCCCTGTCCCCACGTGGGCATCCTCCAAGTACCGTGTTCCTACAAGAGGAATTCAGGCCCCAGACCTTTGCCAGGCAGCTGCTTTCGAGCTGGCTGCTGGCAGAGGTGCTGCTCTGGCTGTACAGAGGAGCTTGGAGCCTCTGTGCTTGCAGGGTGAAAGAGCTGGGCATCTCTTGGGTCTCAGTTCCAGGCCCGTTGGGCTGTTGCTTTCGGCCCTGTATATGCACACTCAGAGTCATTAAGCACTGACCTGCTCCTGCTCCCAGATGTTGTGCAAGCAGATCCAACACAGCATCACCTCGGGCTCCTGCTTGTCCAGTTTTAGATGGTTTGTGCATCATTTGGGGGTCTGGTGGAGGGAAATGGGGGGCACTGAGCAGCCCTGAGCCTTTACAGACCGTGTCTGCCTCATCCTGCCCGTCCCCGGTGCCGGCGTGCGGCTGCACGAAGGCCCCACGAGCTCTGCAGGGGGATGCTGTGAGTGGAGCAGTAGCAGACTGGTCTGGTCCTGGATCCACGGGTCCCTTCTATGTTTAGATGCCTTAATGAGAGTGGCTTTTGCGGTCGGGGCTGCTGACAGGAAAGAGAAAGGGGGAAATGAAAATGCGTGTAGGGAAGTGTCGTGGGACGAGCTTTCCACAGCATTCATGGGCTCGTAATGTCATCTGGATAAAGCTAAAGGGATGCAGAGAAGGCAGCTCTCCCGGATGGCTATGACAAATCACAGCATCGTTACGTTACAGTTAATGCATTTTAATTGTCTCTGGTTTGTCCCCCGTTGGTTTTATAGTGCTGTCATCTGGAGGACAGAATACCGAGCTGAGCCTTCCCAGCAGAGCTGTGCCTGTGTCTGTAGGGCTGTGCCTCAGACCAGGCTCCATGAGAACGGGGTAGTTACCCTCCAAGTGAACCAGAGCAAACACAGGTTTGTGAAGTGTCTTCTAACGTGACCGAAGCATCGGCTGCCTCCCCATTAAGTGAGCATGAGGCTGGGTCATGTGGAAAGTAACGTGTGAAGATGTACTCAGGCTGGGTCCTGAGATGTATGTACGTAGGGATCGGCTTGATAGCCAAAAAATTGGTTCCACCACGTGGAATAAGTTCTGGACTCTGAAGCAGATACTTGGCATGGAGCAGATGCTCTGCTGCTCAAGCCAGGGATGTAGCTGGTAATCAGAGGCTCATCTTCCTTGAATCAGCTGCAGAAGAGAATGAGGACACATTTTTTCAATGGGCTTGATGAAACTGAGGGATATTGGGGTTGGAGACTCGGGGTTTGGCAAAGAGTCTGGTTTGTCCTGTGTCCATTCGCGCTGCTGTTGCTGCCTCCTGCTTGCTCCTCTTCCTGTCCACTCAGTTCCTTCGGTGGTTGTTGGGGTCTCTCTGTGCCAGACAATGGCTTTTCTCCCTTTCCCCTGCCTCCCTCCCCATCACTGAAATTAAGGAAGGGTCCCTAGGACAGAGAAGACCCCATTTATCTCTGTGCCTCCTGGTTGTGTAGAACAGCTTCACAAATTTCATCCTGAAAACGTGCTGCAGTCCTGGGCACCCGTGTTGTGAGCAGCCCCTGTAGCTGTTACCAGTATGTGGTAGCTTTCCTCCTCAAGTACATTATCTTATTACCATAGATTTAAATATTTGATCTGCAAAATGTGGCTGCCTGATGCTCTGGTAGTATCATACAGGCTGCGTCACAATAGATGCCGAGTTTAAAGATTGTTTTAAATGGCTTTAATGCAGACAGAGGTCAGAAAAGGCAAGATAACAGCAAAAGAGGCTATGTCAAAAAGTAATTAGAGCAGGACAAATGGATTGTGCAGGCATGTCGAAGGCTGTTATTTCTGTAGGCAGTGAGTAGGAAAGGTGTTAATGTAATGTGACAGATCTGGAGCAAAAATGAGGGTGCAGGGAAAACAAATAGGAGCTGACCAATGGCGTGGTTTGAATTATGAGGTTTGCTTTAACATAATTTGATTACACATGAAAGAAATGTTTAGTGTGGTTTCTTTGGAAATCTAATTGTCTTAAACACTGCACGTTCGATTCAGCCCTCAGACCCCGAGAAGCCCTCCCCAGGCACGCAGCCTGGCTGGCTGCAGCACCCCAACACTGCTCCCCGTGCAGCTTCGCAGGCTCAGCAGGCTGCAAGATGCTCATGTATTTTAGCTCCCCAGTGTTAGCCTAGGAAAATATTTGCAGTCATGTACATCTTCAGTGGGGACCTCGTGCTACTGGGGAGTGGGTGTTTGGGGCCTGGGAGCTGCTGGGTCGGATCGTGTGGAAATGGAAGGTGATTTATCCGAAGAAAAGGGAAGGGTCAGGCTGTGCAGGGGGAAGATGGAGTGGTAGCAGTTCTTTTGTCAGGACCCAGCTCTTGCCCTGTTGAAAAGTGCCAGTCACAGGGGGTGGCAGTGCAGCAGCACCCTGGTTTCCATGCTGCTCCAAAGGACTGCGTGGAATCAAAGGGTTTGATTTCCAGAGCACTGTCCTGCTCTGAGGGGTCACGCTGAACTCACGTTGCCCACTGTACACCCAAGGGTTCAGTGTCAGGCAGAACAACCTGTGCAGTGGATGGGAACGTTTCCCTGTCATCTGCAGCAGCAGAAACTGGAAATGATGCAAGTGGCTTTCTAAGGAGCTGGGAGCTGGCTGCGATATGGCCAGGCAGCAAAAGGGGACCCCACACACCAGGGCCAGGTACATCCCCTGCCGCCCACAAACCAGGTGGCCGCGAGGGCTCCTCTCCAGAGCTTTGCCCGCAGCTCATCGGTTTCTGCTCCGAAGGATGCCGAGAGATGGCTTTAAAGCCTCAGTTTGCACCTGAGTAGAGCTCAGCTTCAGAGCACAGCGAGGATGGCGCAGTGCAGACCGCGCGTCTGCCGCGCGGCGCAATTGGGGTGACGCCAACCCGCCGGCGGTGCCGGTCCGTCTGTCGGATGCTGCCCTCTCCTGTCCAGCCATCAGCCTGGAAACCCGCACCCTGCCCAGGCCGCGCATCCCTGCGAGCCAGCGGCCGCAGAACTCGGCCCTTCCGCGTTGTAAATCAGCGCTGGAGGCTGGCTGGGGAGGTGGAGCGGGTGGAGCATCCCTGCGCGGGTGCGTGCTGGGGGGTGCTCTGCGGGCGCTGCGAGGGAGCCAGGGCTGGGTCCCGTCTCGCTGCGTGCGCAGGGATGCTGGGGGCAGTGTGATTCTGAAGGGCTGTGGGGATTGGAAGCTGTGGGGGGCATCTCTCTGGCTGAGGAACACGTGCCTTTATCCATGCTTGCAGAGCCCTGCTTAGGAGAGGTGATGCTCCAGCCCTCCTGCTCAGCAGCTTTGGTGTCACAGGGGCCCTCCGGGTGCCCCCTGCGCTGTGTCACCTCCCCGTCCCCTCTGCCCCATCCCCCTGATGCACAAGAGGCACAGAGCAGTCGGTCAGTTCACAAACAGGGGCTTTTCCATACTCCTAATGAGCTCAACCAGCTAATCAGCAATTGCAGCCCTGACAGTGTGTTCTGTGCCGGCACAGGATGTGCAGCTTTAGCTCTGAGGCTTCTTCGCTCTGCTTCTGGCCTGGCATCGGGGGAAAGGGGCTCCCACTGCTTGTTTTTCCTGGGGATACCAGGAATTGTTCTGCCTGTTTGGAAATAACGCTCTGAATGGTAACAACAACAACAGCAGCAGTTACAACAACAACAGTCCCAACAACAACTGTGGTCTGGTGGTGTTACTGGTGTAAAAACCCCACCAGCTGCGGCAGACGGTGTAGCTGCACCGCTCAGCATCACCAGGCAGGCCTCAAGGGATCCTTTGGCTTCTCACTTTGCCACTGAGATGCACAGAGCTCTTCCTGCCTCTTCAGACCCAGGAGATGCTCTCTGCCTTCTCCCATTCCTCCGTCCCACGGAACGTTTGCCTTTCAGCCCAGGGGCTGGTAGCAAACACCCAGCTCCAGGACTTCTCCCCCACCCCCATTTTCCGGACCAATCTGGGATCTGGAAAGTCCCAGGAAACACGCTCCCAGACTGGGATCAAGTCCCCCAGTAGGAAGGGTGCAGGAAGGAGCTGGATTGCCAGCTCATAGAAATGTAAAGCTTGTCCCAGTGCAATTCCCCTTTCTTGTCCTTGCCCTTAAGGCAGTAAAGCCATATACTCCCCAGCCCCACAGCCCCATTTGTTTTCCCTTTTTCCGCTGAAGGCTCTGAGGAGCCCTTAACACCCCCTGCTCGGCAGAGCTGGGCTCTGCTGCTCATCACCCGTGGAGCACGATGAGCTGAAATGCTCCTAGCAAGGCAGCCCACAGGCTGGGATGGGAATTGGGTGGCCGAGCAGATAAAAACATAAATAAAACCCCTGGAAATTTGGGAGACAGGTTAATTCTGTGCAACAACCAACCGAACTAGAAGGAGGAAGAAAATGCCAAATTTTTGGTACTCCACAAGAGTGCCTCCACCAGGACTGTTAACACCAGTTCCCAGCGTGTTTATTGCTGGGAGCAGAGGAATTACCCACATCTGGTATGAAACCTTTATCACAGGACTTCTCAGAAACCAGGTGGGTGTTTATTCCTGCTGTTCCTTCCATGGCTTCTGGAAACAGTTTCAGGTTTTAAATTTTTTCTCTGAAATATCTGTACAGGCAGAGTGAGGGGAGTAGAGTTTTGGGGATGGTGTGTGCTCTGTTTCCCTGCTGCAGTGGCTGGATGCCCACAGTACCGAGGCTGCTGGGATGTGTTAGTGTGAGTTATAAGATCTATTCAGCTATGTTTGCCAACCAGTTTGTTTCTGGCTGTGGGTGCTGGATGTTGTTGTTCCCATCCCCAGGCTCCGGCTCGTGTGGGGCTGTTCCTGCCCCTACCAAACCACAGGGGCTGGGGACCCTCGGGGCTGCCAGGCAGGATGCTGCCAGGGGCATGGCTTGCTGTTTGCTGCTCTTTGCTTCTGTGCTGTTTGTTGCTTGAACTCCAGCCCGGTGCAGTGTATCCTCTTGGCCCGTGGTGTGCGTGGCCGTGCTGCCCTCAGCGCCGGGATGCGATCCGCTGTGTCAGCTGCAGCCCCGACTTTGTGGCACGAAGGGGCCAAGCCCTGATTGTCATGGAACTGGGCAAAGCCTCGCTGGGGAATTATGAAATGGTGGTGAGTGAGGAAGGGCTGCCCCCCCAGCCCCAGCCCTGGGGCCACCCAGCTCTGTGACCCCCTCTACCCACGTTTGGGTTCTCCGTGGCAGTTCTGAGGGGTCGGCTGTGGCAAGCGATGGTGCCTGTGAGCACAGCGTCCTGCAAGGCCTGCACTGGCTTGGCCGTGTCTGACACACTCAGTGCTGGCTCCTCACTCCAGTTATGTCCAGGAAAGTCGCATTGTTGAGAACTGCAGTGCCACAGCTTGTGCCTGGGCAGAGGAGCAGCACCCGGAGCTGTCACCTCCGCAGCCACCCATGCCCACAGCCACCCATCCCCACAGCCATCATCCCTGCAGTGCCCAGCACACTCTGGACATCCCATGTCCTCCTCTTGCTTCCCATGCACAGTTCTTTGACTGTGCTGCCCGTGCAATGAACCTGCTGCTGGCCACAGTGCCACTTGCCCGGTGTCCTGGTGCTATTCTGAATGTCAGCACCTGATTTTCTGTTTTGGGGGGTAATTGGCTGGTTCAGGCTGAGATAAGAACCGGCCCCTTCGTTTTTCCCGTTACCAGCCTTGCTTCCAGGCTCTTTGGTTCAGGATTAATCTGTCTCTTTCCCTGCCCTCTGCCCGTTCCTCACTTGGCTCCTCTCTTTACAGAGCAGCTCCAGATCCCTGCAGTTATTTCCTGCCCTGGAGGATTTATTATGGACAAACTGTGACACGTGTATTGGACGGGAGCTTTGAGTAGTTGGGGAGCTTTGGGTTGTTTGGCCAGTGACCCTTTTCCCTGTACTCACTGCATTTCTGAGTTAGTGGGGTTTTCCCCCTGTGCCGCTGTTCCAAGTCCCGACACCCGATCCGTGAGCAGCTCTGTGCCGGTGCGTTCTCCGAGGTGCTGCTGCTGTGTCTCGGAGCCGTGTCCGTGTCACACCGCGGTGTTGCAGGACGAGCACGCTGCGTCCTGGGCACACTCCTGGGAGCGGTGCTGGCAGCGAGCGCCGCTCGCACGGGATGAAGAATGCGGAGCCTGGGGAGCGGGCACGGCCGCGCACAGCAGTGTAAACAGCCCCGCCAGGCCCTGGCTTGCCTCGGCTGCTCACACAGCCCCGCTGCGGTACCCTCCGGAGTGGAAAGAGGGGTCAATCCGAAGAGCGTGTCAAGGACTCACACGGCAGCTTTTAGATTGGCAGCATGAGCACACCGGAGCCTGGTGAGGGCTGGGTCCTGCGTTACGCACCTGCTTCTGCAGAAATGCGGGGTTGAACACGGGGCCATGACTAGACAGCATGACAGAGGGGTTGGGGTAGGCAGGGACCTCTGAGACTGCCTGGTTGGACACCCCCCCTGTCCCACTGGGGTCAGCCGGAGCAGCATGCCCAGACTGGCAGGAGGATGCTGCTGTGCTCTGCCCTCGTGTGCACAGGGGGGTTATTTGCATTGCTGGATGTCACCAGAAGGCAATAAAACCTCCGGCGAGGGATGGAGTGAAACACGACCTCTTTTGTTGCCTCTGCGCCTTGTTTATCTGAAGTCAGCCGTTTATCAGAGCACGGCTGAGCCCTGAGGTCCTCGAGCTGAGGAGCAGAAGCTCCCTGGCCTGTGGACAGAGTCAGTGTAGGCATTTGTTGCTCAGGTTGAACCAGGCATTGGCAGAAACGTTTTTGGCCATTCCCTTGGTGGCCTTGGTGGGGTCAGCGTTGGCTGGGGCATGGTCACACACAGGCAACAGCTGGGACAGGTTATTGGGCATCCCAAGTTTGCCACACTAAGGACACAAGCACTGCGCAACATCCAAGGATGAGTTCATCCCGGGAGGAGGAGGAAGGAGCAGGGAAGCTTCCTGAAAACATTCCCTGCTGCAGAGAAGCAGGCAGCAGAAGAGCTGCCCATTACCAGTGCTGCCATGGCTGTCCCTCTTTTGAGGTGGGCAGCTGCATCTGCCACAGCTTTGTTGTCACCAAAGCTTGTAGAGAGCTTAAAGGCTGAGATGATCCGCCCCAGGAGGAGGAGCAGCATGGATTTGTCTTTTCTTGGGTGAGGGAGAAATTGGGAAAAGCCAAAACACCCCAAGCCTAGTGTGGTGCCTTCCATCTTGGAGCTGATGTCCCTGCTGGAGCTATGGCCAGGGTGATTTTAACTCCATTCTATCAGTGCTGCTGCTGAGATGACTTCCATGGGGAAAACGAACCTTTCCTGATGGAATCTGATCGTTGGACTGACCTCTGTGCTCGTCCGTCAGCGGCTGCGTGTGCACCAGCCCTGCGCTGCTCACCGGCCCTCGGCACACACCACCGGCCGGCGGCCGCCGCTCGTTAAGCGGCCAGAGCTGGGCCCCACAGCCCCTCATCCTGTCAGCAAGGGTCATACATTTGGACGTGCTCTCACGGGGTGAGAGCCCATGGCACATCTGCTTTCACTGCCTGGCCCGTTGCTGGTTTTCAGGCAGCTGGGTTTTGCCCCACTCCATCCCAGTGTGGAGCTGCTGCAGTGGCCCTTCCAGGGCTGATGGCAGGAGGTACATGCAGGCAGGAGGCAGAAACCCCATCACCCCACACAGCTCAGCAGATGTAGGATTTTTCCTAGGGCAGGTTTGGTTTCCATGTTCAAGTCTGTTTTGTGAGGCCAATGGAAAAACACAAACCGATGCTCGTGCCACTTCCCGAAACCGCGCCCGTGCCACCAGCCTCTGAGGACAGAGGATGGGTTGTGCGTCGGTGTCTTCAGCTCTCCTCCAGGAAGCCAGCCCTGGGCATGGCTGAGGGGGATTCTGGAGCCAGTTGTGCTTCTGCCTGTCTGGTAACCGCCACGTTTCCCTGTGGAAGTCTCTGTACCGCTGGATGCATTCCTTGGGTGAGGAAGCTGCAGCGAGCATCCCTTCCTAGGCTGGCTCAGACAGACCCCGTGAGAGGGGCTTTGGCCCCACAGTGACCACTGCAGCAGCACCCAAGTTCCCATTGCTGTGGGAACTGGGAGTCCCAGCCCATGTTCCCGATGCCAGGGGCTGCCGGCTGTGCCGTGGCAGCGCGGTGCCTTCCCTTGCCAGCCAGACAAGGCAGCTCTGCCCTCTCACTGCCGGGCCGGGCAGCGGGGCCCGTCCATCCCGAGCTCCAGCGGCACCCCCATGGACACCCCACACCCGAGGGTTCGGCCATCACTCATGGCAGCGATTCCCACCCTGGGAACTCATTTAACACCTCAGCAGATGCTTCTCCTGCCCCTACTCAGTCAAAAACCGCGGGGACGGTACCCCCGATGCCACCCACCCGTACATTTGGTGGGGTCCCCGAGCTGGACGGTCCCCTCCCAATACGTGTGTGTGTGTCCCGTCCCCATCACACCCTCTCCGCGGGCCGGTTGCGGGGCGGTGCGGGCGACCCGCCGGAGGCGTTGCTGACATCACGGGCTCGTTAGCATAGGCCGGCCCGCGGTCGGCGGCGATGGCCGAGCCGGGCTACCCGCCCGCCCGTGCCTCTGGCCCCGTTCCCCGCCGAACCTCCGCTATGAGGGGGCCCTAAAAACCGTAGGAACCGGGGGGATGAAGCGGGACTCGACCTGCATGGAAGGTGAGAGGGGGCTAGAGGGTGGGATGGGGAAGGGCTTGCGGGGGGGGGCGATGGGCCTTTGTTGGAGGGGGGCGGCCGGGAGGATGCGCGGATGCGCGGCCCCGGGGATGCCGCCTCCGGTCCCCCCCGCCTCCTCCTTCCTCCTCCTCTCCACGCCTCCCGCAGCCGGCTCCGCACCGGGGGACGGGGCTGACCGGGCGCGGCCGGGATGGGTCAGCCCCGACCCCGGTGCGGAGGCGGCTGCGGGGGGTGTGGGTTTGGAGCAGACCCTCAGGGCAAGGAATATATAAAGGGGGGTGAGGGGTATTAAGTTTGGTTTGTGGCTTAATTTGTTTAGATTTTAAACTTCCTAATCCCCTCGGCCATCTGGAAAAAGAGCTTTTTTTAGCGTCGTTAATTATTGATAGCGTCGGGGTCATGTAGGCAGCTCGGTAAGGTAGCTCCGGCTTCTTCCCCCCCCATCATGGGAAGGAGGAGGGGGGGGGGGAGACACAGCTTTTGGTAGTTTTGGAGATGGTTTTGCATCTCTTTTTTGTTCCCATTCTTTTTGTGGTTCCCTTTTATTTTGTGGTCGGTGGAGGAGCCCATCTTTGGAGCAAAATATTTAAAGAAATAAGGGTTGTTTGGGTAATGAGTGCTTTGGAAAGGCGTTAGTTTTAGCTAAGTACCTAGGCCCTGCCTTCCTCTTCCTCCTCTTCCTCCTCCTGCCGGGTCTTGTTGCTTTAATCTTTGGTTTTCTTAATTTCACAGCATCCTTAAGCCCTTCCACACCTAACCAGCCTGGGATGGGTCTGAGGGAATTGTTTTTAGGCAGCCAAACCGGGCTTTAATCTTGCCCCTTTTGTAGCCTATCGGTTTTTTTTTAAAAAAACAAGAGCCTAAGGCAGACTTTAAACCGGAGCGTGTGGCTGGAGCAAGGGCAGGGCGCGGTGTGGAGAGCTTTATTTCTCTTTAAGTCGGGTTAGAGAAAGTTGGTGGCTTGGGAAAGCACCAGTTAAACTAAACTGGGAGCCGACCGGCAAAGCGCGGGTGGGACAGTGGAGACCCCTGAGGCTGTGCAGGGCAGCAGCGCTGCCGGCTCGCTACCGGGGGCACATTTCGGAGCAGTGGGCTTTTGTTCCAAACTCTTTGTGCAACAACTGGCCGGAGTGAAGGATCAGGCTCCGTCGCCCGTCCTCCCTGCGGCGCACAATGGAGTGGGGCCACGGTCTCGCTGTGTCCCTCGTCCCTTGGCCAGCTCCTGAGCGGGGTCCTGGGGGACGGGGGTGTGTTGGGGTGCCGGGCCGGGCGTTAGGGTGAGTGGGAGAGGCGGGGCGGGGGGAGAGGGGCTCCTACCCGCCTGGAGAAGTTGCATTTCACAGATGAGTTTTTGATATGCAAATGGTGCTGGGGAGGGAAGGGCGATGGGTTTCATCAGCTGCACGCTCGGGTTTGTACCTACGGCAGAGAGCAGCCTGTGACTTGTGGGGTTTTGCGAGGGTTCTCTTTTGACTGAACAAAATCAGTGTGGAGTAAGACTCCGAGGTTTGGATTTAATCACCAGGAAGGGAGAATGAAGCCGAGATGCACCGGCTGTTTTCTTTTCAGTGCTCAGTGGTGCTTTTTAAAACGCAGCCGCACTCGCTGCGTGTCTGTGAGCCAACTGCCTTTTACAGTACCGAGAACAAGGTTGCAGCAGTCTCTTCTTACCCCCTTCTCTCTCTTTTTTTTAGGGCTGGCAGAGCCTTGTCCATTTAAATTAACCTTTATCCCAGCTGGGCACACAAATGTTTTTGTTTAGCTCACAGAGGGTTAATTCTATTCAGGCTCTCAGCGCGGCCGGCCTGAGCCGGGGCACACAATCTGCTCTTTGAGCCCGGCCGGGCCAGGCAGGAGCTGGTGCCTTCACCCCCAGCCGGCGTGGGGGCTGGGACCCCCATCTGCGGGGTCGATGGGGAGCGGGACGCCCCGGCCCATTATGCGCCCGGCGATGGGCTCGGCTGCCGGGGTCGCTGCTGTCCCGGGGAGGGGCCAGCAAACAGAAAATTTAATCCCTGTGTTCATCGATTATAAGTTAAAGAAAAGCCCTGTAATCAGGCACGCCTGGTTTTGGGGAGGGGGGGGCTTTGGTTGCACAATGCAGCGCTCTGCAGTGATGGGGGGGGGGGTGGGGTGTCATCCCAGTTCTCCATCCTGAATTTAATGCGATGGATTTCTTGAAACTGAGGATTGGCTGTGGCAGGAGTCGGTAGGGAAGACAGGGGGAAAAGAAACCTTAACGCGTTTGTTTGTGTTGGAGGCGTCATCGGAGGTGAGAGGGAAGGAGACAGGGTTAGGATTTCAGTAACACATCTGTGAGATCCCCCCTCCCGCGCCCCCTCCCCAAACAGCTGGTATTTAGCAGCTTGAGGTTTAAACCCGGCTCAAGGGTGCTGCGGGGGGGGGCTGGGGGAGTGGGAGGGTGTTGGTAGGGCACGTTAATCGCGAAGCAAATATACGATATGCTGTTGAGAAGGCGTTGAATGCATTAACGAGCTGCAGTGCTGGGTCTCGCCCTGCAATCTTTTCTCGGCTACAAAAAGCTGTTTTCTCTCCAGCTGTTCCCCTCGCTGCAAACCACGCTCCATGGTAGCGATGGTTCTGCAGGCCACGGCCTCCTGCGTCCAGCCTCTGGCTGCTCAGCAGGACCAGGCCCCAGCACCGCCTGCGCTGGGCCTTCGGGCGGGGGGTTGCACCTTCGCTTCTGGCCTCGCCGTAGGAAATAAAAGTCTTTGTTTCGGCTCTGTTGTTAAGCACCGATCCTGCAGCCCACGGGAGCTGGTGGCCCCCACATGCTGTCTTATTTCTGGGGTACATCTCTCCCAGGGAGCTGCACGGTCCCAAGCTGCGTTTTGCAGGGGTGGGTGGGATCCTTCTCACAGCCCAAGAAGCCGCCAGGACCAAGCAGCCTCTGGTCCTGTCTGGGAAGGCAGCCGTGCTGCTCAGCTGCTCTCAGAGCTCCAGTGATGCTTCCCCCAGCTCTGCTTTGAGGGGGTTTTCCACAGGAGCGGTACAGGTGGGAGCGGCAGGGAGACTGGGCCTGGCTGGATGCGTGTCCTGATACTTTGCTGGGTGTTTTATGTGCTCCTTCGAGCGCCTGGGGGTTCTCTGTGTGTGTCTCTGCCGTGTGCCACAGCGGGTTCAAAGGTATTTCCCTTTGGAAATTCAGAGGGATTCGCTCTTCAAAATAATTGAGGCTGCTGGTTTTGCTGGGAGGGAAAAGTAACTTAAAATTAAGGGAATCCCTCCGACCATCCGTCTGATCAGACACTTACACACAGAGGTTTCTTCTTCTCTTTCTCACACTGCTTTCCACAACTCCTGCGTAACGACATCATAATATTCTTGAAGAATTTACATTGTATTAAAATGTGGTATGAAACCCACCATGACCTCTGAAAACAATACGTCCTTTAATGTGCCTTCGGGGAGGGGTTAGCGAGGGAGTAGCCATAAAAATCTTCAGGGTTCAAGATGAGGTTGAGATTTTTGTGAGTGCTTTTGTCGTAGCAGCAACTGTTTGATTTAGTGGCCCCTGCCACAATGGGCTGCGAGAACAAAGCCAGAATATCCCGCGTATGAGTTGGGTAAATGTAGGACCCGTTAGGAAAATTGGGGGCGGGTGGGGGAAGGGGAGCTTCCTCGGCCCTCTCTCTGAAATAAAACGCGTGAGAGGTATTTGGGGGGAAGAAAAACCCTCTTCTTATCGATTGCTTTGTTCCCTGATCTACGCTGTCTTGTATGGCTTTTAAAACCGGAGAGTCGTGAGAGGAGAGATGACAGAGCCGGGGAGGAGCAAGGGAGGGGTTATTCGCCTTGGATTATTATACTGGCCATGCGTGTTGATATTCTTGTGAAATTTCAGGTTGAGGGGGCGCAGAGCATCCCTGGTGCAAAACTGCTTTAAATTCGTCTGTGCTTTAGTGTTTCTGTAAAGTTGGGTGCGATCCCGCGCCGGCTGTCCCGGCCTTCGCCTGCACAAGGCGCTTGCATTAAGTAGGATGAAAAACAGCAAAGGTCAGGAGCCGTCAGGGCCACGGGGAGCATCGCGGGCCCGGTCACGGTTCCTACAGGATTTTCTAAACCTCTGAAGCCCTCACTCTCTCTGTAGGAACCCACTGTTTTTTCTCTGTGGGTTTGTTGGAGCGGCAGTTTGCGGGGTTTGCAGGCACCTCTCCGGTCCCCGGAGCTCTGTGGCTTTGTGTGCTGCCGCTCTGACGTGCGTTTTAATCGGGAAACCCACCCAATTAACAGTTCCTGCAGGGAGGCGTGTGAGGTTATTGTGGTGACGGGGCCTGTTCGCGCTGCTGTGCCGCTCGTGGGGAGATGGGGATGGCCAGGAAAGGATTCTGGTTCCTCCCGGCTTTATTCCTCCCGGCTTCCCGTGTTCCAGGCCCTATTCTTCCTGCAACAAAAAATCTGCTCCTGGAAATGAGCCCTCATTTACATCCCCGCCATCAGCGCGAGGAGGGACCCCCTCATCCGCCACGGGACACCACGGGCTGGGTCACAGCCATGCTGCAGCAACCCGCAGCCGCCTCCTCCTCTGCCCTTTGCCACGTGCGTAAGCCGGTAGTTTCCTGGCTCCCTAATTCCGTGGGAGCCGGCCCAGCCGTGGCACGGCGTGCCCGTCGGCCAGCGTGGCCGTTGCTGCTGACCCCGGCATCCCCCGGCGCCCACGATTTATGGCACTGCTGGTGGGAGCAGGGGGAGGGCCAGGAGTTAACTGAGCCTGAGCTAAACCCTGCAGATAGAGGACTCCTCTGTCCCAGCTAATCCCCTGCCCCCCCAGCTGAAGGGGGTGCTTATCAGATACCCAAAGGTACAGATTATGCAATGGGTAACTACAAAGTCATGTTGAGCTGCTTCCCTTCAGCGAGATGCTCAGATAGCCCCGTCCTGATCTGTAGCAGGATTCCTCTGGGGATGCCTTGAGCACACACTGGAGCCGGTCTGTCCTGTAAGACTGGGAGTGCTGTAGACTGGGATGGCACCGAACCTTTCCTGACAGCTTGAACCGTTCCTTAGAGCTTGTGTCTTTTGTCTTAAGGGTTTGTAGCAATTGTGATGGTTCTGCAGAGTGCAGATCTGTGTGCTGTGCATCAACAAACCTTTTAAAGATGAAACCAGACCGGTTCTGGCTTCTGCTCGGGTTAAACTGTGGAGAGAGCCGCTTGTGACCGAGCAGCTGGTTCAGATTTTTCCTTGGCTCCTGTAACCGAGAGCTGGTTTCACTTCTGAGCCCAGTGTGTTTGGCTCATCTATTCCCATTGTGTTCACATGCTATCCAGTAGTAAGAAGCGACAGGCTGTTTTGTTAGGTCGCTTTAGGCTTTATCAAGATTGGGGAGGACTTTGCTGTGACTTCTACCTCCTGCTGCTCCAGAAATCCTGCAGATAAAGCCACCTTTGTCTTGGAACTCCCTCATCAAACCTGAGAGGAGAGCTGGGCCCAGTGTGCTGCTGAAGGGACCTGGGAGCAGCTCGTCCTCCCAAGGTTGGGGATTTTCTCCATCCACATCATTTCACGGAGTGATACCAGGGGGGACCGAGGGGTGCGGGTACCACACCAGGCACCATGCGGGTCTGTGTAGTTGTGTCTGCCCAGCCTGAGCTATCCGCACACTGCTGGACAGTGGGTACAGGCAGCTGCCCTGCCCTGCTCCATCTCAGCCCCTGCCCACTCGTGGGGACATCACTGGCTTCTTCCTTCCTTCCTGCCCTGGCCGGGCCATCTTTTCTGAGAGGAATCATCTCGGATGCTTTCTCTGGTTTGAATTTGTGCTCTTCCTTTCCTCCTTCTTGCTCTTCAAGGTTTTTTTTATTCTTTCTGCCCCTTACAGTGTCTCCTTGCTTTCCTGACCCGCCCTGTCTGCCTCTTATTTGCCCTCTCCCCACCTATTACTCATCTCCTCAACCACTTCCCTCTATCCATGGAGACCCATCAACTCCAGTGCTGTACAACGCTCTGCTGCTCTCTCTGCAGCATCACTGGGATTCATTCCCACAGCACCTGGACATGTCGCTGTCGTGACCACTTGGGTGCTGCCTGGCAGGAGCCTTTGTCCCCACTGAGGGGTAGAGGGGCTGTGTGGGTCACTCTCTTCTGCCCTGTCACCCAGACATACCCATGGGACCATCAGTGCTCGAGTGGTTTTGCTGTGCAGCTCACGGAGAAGAGCAGCTCGTGCTGGGGTCAAAAAGGCTCTGGGCTGTCCCACCTTCCCCTGCCCAAGGGACACCCTGACTGTGTTGTGGTGTCACCCCCAGCACCACCACGTAGTCCCGAGTTCCCTGGTACTTTGGTCACCGCTATCCCACGAGCTCCGGTGGCAGGGAAGTTTCTCCTCAGCGTTCAGAGCAGTGGTGACAGCCAGCGGGACACCAGCAGGTTAAAGCGCTGGGATTGGCCTGGCACAGGAGGGGTTAAGCTGCTCGGCTGCTCTAAACATCTGCTGGGGGAAAAGCTGGGGCTGCAACTTGCTGGCATTGCTGGAGGCTCGCTGACTTCCAAGGTGGAGCAGGGCTGAGGCCTCCCTGTGCAGCCAGGGGCTGCACCTCTCCAGCCGTCCTTTACGTTCCCTTTCCCTTTGGCTGGAGATGGCTGCCTGCTCACAGGCCCTTGCTGAGCCTTGTCCCTGCTCTGTCCCAGAGGCAGCGCTGGGGGCTGAAGATAATGGATGTCCTGTGACAGCTCCTGTTACTGGGAGTGCTGCAGTTTATGGCTTTGGCATTCCCATGGTTTTCCAAAGATTTGGGAAAGGGGCAGTAAGGTCACGCTGTTGTGGTGTACCCGTACGGCTGTTTCTGTCCTAACACTGGCCTGGGTGTGCTGGCAGCAATGGAGTGGTGGGAGGAAGGGAGGAGGTGAGGGGGTCCCCCTGCTTGCCCCTGGGAACGCTCACGGTGTGACAGTGTTTCACAGTCACTGGTGCCAGCCGAGCACCCCCTGTGTGTGCACACCCTGGGCTGTGCCATTGGGGTGGGGAAAATGGGAATAATGAAACTTGTGAGGCAGCACAGTGTGTTGGGGCCGTGCTGAGGGCACAACATGCCTGTTTCTCTGCTCTCATCTCCGTTCCTCATGTAGCACATCAGGTGGTGCCAGGGACACGCTCGGGGCTCATCTGGTCCCCAGGCGATGCTCTGACCTCCTGCCCGAGGAGGAGACCTGTCACTGCAGCCATGTGGCTTCTCACGGCTGCACGCCTGCTCCTCACAATCTAAACACCTCTTCATTTCCCAGACTGCTTCAACAGTTCATCAGCAGTGGGACCCAGGGCATCACCCAGAGGCTGGGTATGGGCACAAGCTTCAGCTTTACTTCATTCTTCTTGCCACTGCTCTGGGCTTGGTACCCCGGGAGTATGTTGTGTCGAAATGACTTTGTTGGCAGCTGTGGAGCTGGATTTGTGGCAGGGCTGTGGAGCCCCAGAGAAGGGGGGTGAGCCCTCTGCACCCCCACCTCTGCTCACCAAGTAATGGTGGTGAGGAGCCTCTCTGGCTGGGCTGGGCAGGGCTGCTGAGACTGGTGCCCCTGAGTGAGCCCTGTGCTGCACCCCACTTTCAGGCATCTGTCTGGGGACAGGCACAGGGTGCTGAGTGTTTCCCAGTCCCCTCAGAGTTCCCAATGGCCCAGTGAAGCTGTTCAGCTGACTGCAAAGCCTTTCCTCTTTTGCAGATGAGCGGGTGGATCAGCGAACCTGCCTGATCTGCGGGGACAGAGCGACGGGGCTGCACTATGGGATCATCTCCTGCGAGGGCTGCAAGGGGTTCTTCAAGAGGAGCATCTGCAACAAGCGGGTCTACAGATGCAGCCGGGACAAGAACTGCGTCATGTCACGCAAACAGCGCAACAGGTGCCAGTACTGCCGGCTGCTCAAATGCCTCCAGATGGGGATGAACCGAAAAGGTAAAGAAAACCAGAGGTAGAGATTGGGATGGAGTTAGAGACACACACTGCCCTGCCCGAGCTGCCACTGTGCATCACGGTTCTGCCTCTGAGACCCTTGACAGGGAAGAGTGAAACTGCAGCAGCGTTACGTGTCGCTGCCCTTCCCGATGGATCCGTCCACGTGTGTATCCGGAGCCAGGCGGTTGCTGTTTCTGTGCCTCGGTGTAATAACATGGCAAAACGGACAGACAGGCTTTGAGAGTCCCAGGAGACGCAGGCAGGCTGTACCTGTTCACTGTCCTGGGCGCTCAGCCGCACAGTTGCTGCCCAGTGATGAACACGGTGTGAGGGTCTCAACTTCCCGCTGGTCTCTGGTTGATGCCCAGGGTGGTTTTGCCAGGTACGGGGTTGCTGGGGCAACAGGTGTGGTCGGGGTGAGGAACAACCTCCTCCCACGTGTGCAGGGGTGATGAGATGCTGCGGTGTCACCTGTTGTAGCTCAAATTAACGATGAGGGGCAGGCTGGGGTTAGTTTCAGTGCCGTGTCTGCGCTTCCCTCTGGTGGTTCTGCTTTCTAACGCAGGGCAGGTCAGTTCCCGTTGCCAGGGGGATTTCTGGGTTTAACGGCAGCGGGTGGGAGTCTGCCAGGAGCTGGTGCTGCAGTGGGACGGGATGTGAGGGGGGACAGGGGGCCCTTTCCTGGCTGCCAAAGTCTCCTGGTTTCCAGCTGCCGCCACCGGTGCCTCACCCGGGGTCCTGTCCGGGGAACGTGGCTCCGGTGCCGCTCCCCCGGCGTGAGCTGCGTGTCGCGGCTCCGCCGAGCCCGGCGCGGCCCCGCCCGCGGCCCATCGCCCTGCCCGGTACCGGCAGCGCGCGCTGCGGCGGCTCACGCGCGGGGGCGGAGCGCCACCTGCCGGCCGCGGGCAGCGATCCCACCGGCAGCGCCCCGGAACACCGGCTGCGGGGGGGGGGGGGGTGTTCGAGCCCGGGCGGGGGAGCGCCGGGCAGCCCGGGCCGCCGCGGGTACCGGACCCGAGCTGGGCCGAAACGGGGCAGAGCCCGGGTTTGACCGGCACCCACCGCTCCTGCGACCTGCCCAGTCAGACCCCCTCGGCACGCAGGGGTACAGGCTTCAGGGGGCACCTCCGCGTGCCCAGGGAGCCTCTGGGAGCCCCTGGGTGCTTTCCAGTGCCCCTAGATTTCCCTGGGAGCCTCTGGGTGCCTCTGGGTTCCTCTGGGCACCCCTGCATGCCCCGTGGCATCTCTGGGCGCAGGAGTGATGCAGGGAGCTGCCTCTGCCCATCAGCCCCATTCAGCTGAGCCGGAGGCCGGAGCTGCAGCCCCATTCCAGGCAAGGCAGAAGCGCCAGGAGAGCAGGGAAGGAGAGGAGAAACACCCCCAGAATCGGAAAACTGATGCTGTAGTTCTGTTAGGTTAGAAAAAGCCAAAGGGAATGATGGAGAACTGCTGGTGATGGCGTGGTTTTACATGGGCCATGTCCCTTCCACGAGGAACTAAAGCTTTTTGGAAGGAGCTTTCATAGGAAGCGACCAGCCCTGTTTGTTAAAAGGAGTTTGTGGTCTCCCCGAGTCTTACCAGGTTTGAGTGATGCAGACGATAACCAGGCAGGTTGATATCCCGTGTTCCCGGCTCTCCGGCGTGCCCCACCGAATTCTGCCTGGGAACTGAATTCCAAGAGCTGCACGGAGGCGGCAGAGCTTGCAGAAGGGTGAAAGCTGTGTGGGTTCTAGGGGAGCGATGTGAGGTGCCGCAGGGACCGCTGGGTGCAGCTGGCGGTGGATGGCTGTGTGTAGTGATGTGCATCGCTCACCTCCGCGGCTGCGATTTGGCACCAAGCGTGTGCATGGCTCTGCCTCGCCGTGGTGCCGCCAGCGAGCCCGTGTGTGTCACCCCTGAGCTGCAGGCGCAGCGCCGAGGCGGGTGGGCATGATCCTAGCTGAGGGTGCCTAAGTCAAGCTGCAGTGTGGCTTCTCTGGAACAGAAACCTTGCCTGAAATTTTGCCTCATTTTGCGTGTTTTGGGAGGGCATCCGGCGGCCCCGCGCACCAAGCAGGCTGGGGCTGGCCGGCAGCAGCAAGGTCACCGTGCAGCTGGGGAGAGCCTCCTGCCAAGTCTGGCCAGGTCGTGGTGGGAAAGAGATTTGGGCCTGATAAACGGGGGGACCCAGCCTGGCAGAGGGGATGCACAAGGAGCAGGCTGGTCCTCGAGCGCAGCCGGGTTCAGCAGAGCTGCTCTGCCAGTGTGGAAAGGCAGAGGGAAGAGGATGGTGGAGAAGCAGTTCCAGGATAATCCCCTTAATTGGACTTTGCTGGAGCTCCCTGGAAGTTGTTTAAAGAGTCTTAAAACAGCAAGCTGCTGTGCTGAGAGAATAGGCTGCCCCTCTGGCCCGGCACAGTGTAGCTCGGTCTAGTAACTTGGGATTTCACACAGCGGCTTTGTGTCCAGCTGGCTGGGGACACCCACTCCCCTCCATGTCCCTGCTGGCTGTGGGACATCTGACCCCTGAAGCACCAGCAGTGTTACTGGTTCCCAGTGAGGTGTTCACCTCTGTGCTGGTTGGGGTCTGTCCCAGTGGGATCAGAGCTGTGTACGTGGGAGTTCAGGATGCAGGGACTCACGTTTCCTTTCCCAGCATTCAGGGGTATTCTTGGTGTTTCTTCTGGAGCAGAGGGAGGTTTGCTTTCTGTGTGCCATTCCAAATTATCCTGGGGTTAATTGGGACAATGAATTGCTGTTCCTTCGTTACCTGCCACTCAAGGAGCACATGAAGGAATGCTCAGCTCCCCAAGTAATGCTTGTAACCCCTCGATGCGTTCGGGGTGAGGTCATGGTGTGTATCACTCGAGCTCTCCAGCGCCCCGGGAAGCACAGGAGGTTTCTCTGTGGATGGCTTTGGTGACAGGATGAATCTTTTAACACACAAGGATGCTCACTGCTTTTCAAAGTAGCAGCTGCCTGCCTTCCTATGCGCTGCTGGAATGCTGAGCAGGGACGGTCTCACCAAGTTTTGGTTGTTTCCTTTCAGCAATCAGAGAGGATGGCATGCCCGGAGGCAGAAACAAAAGCATCGGACCTGTCCAGGTGAGTGTGTCCGACCCGTTCCCTTCGGTTGCGCCCTTGGCACACGTGGTGAGCTCAGACGGTGGCAGCAGCTCAGCATGGGCCAGGGCTCATTGCCTGAGCCCTTCTCAGCCCTGCCCATGCCTTCTGCTGGCGTGGCAGGGCTTGGACTCCCACAAGAACTGGGAACACACCTCATGAACAGCAGGTGTGTACGTAAAGCTGGGTGCTTGTCCCCAGAGGGGACATGGCACTGTCCCGGGGTGCCCGTGCGGATACTCCTCCATCGCAGTGCTCTGTCCTCTGTGAGCCGCACAAGGACGCTCGTCCCTCCGCAGCCCCCAGTAAATCTCCCAGGCTGCCTGCTGCAATTCCTTTGGCTGTTGTGAGCGGGGCACCCAGTAAATGTCTCCCTGATTGATGGCACAGCTTGTCTGGAGGTGTCTTGTAAAGCGCGAGGTAATTCAGCACAACAGCTCGCGCTGCGTGCGTGCGTGAGGAATGATGGCCATTTCCAGCTCGCCTCTGGAAAAGAGGCCTTTTAAAAGTTTATGGTTTATTTTAATAAAACAGAAAGAACGCTGGAAGCGTTTCCTGTGGCTCCCTGTGCCCGTGAGGAGCGGGTTCACCCCAGTCCAAAACCAAACCAGAGGAGCTGGTGAAGCTCCTCCATCGCGAGCCGGGAGCTGGGCGAGGAGGAGTGGGTGCAGCTGTGCCTGCGGCCACATCAGGGGGAGCCCAGCACAAACCACAAAGTCTCTCACAAGCCTTTGGGCATCTTCCACTGTGTGCAAACACTGAGTGTGTGACAGCGTCCGTTACGGGTTGTAAAGTCTGCGTGGGTCTGTGCACGAGCAGCAAACAGTTAATTGCTGGCCAGGTAACAGGTTTTGCTGCCTCCCTGAGCACTGCAGCTGCAGCACAACAGCCTTTGCTGCCCAGAACAGGCCCCGTGTCGTCGGTCAGCGATGGAGCTTGTGCCATCAGCTCCATTTCCTGGGTGAGGCCGGGTCACTGTCACACCCTTCGGTCGCCGTGCCCGGGTGCTTCTCTTGCTGCAGGGTGGGTTCAGGTCTGGTGGATGCAGCTGCATGGCCAAGGTGTTCCCATGCAGAGGCTCTGACTCATTTCTGCTCTCACAGCTGTCCTGTTTTTTGACAGATATCAGAGGAAGAGATTGAGAGAATTATGTCTGGGCAAGAATTTGAGGGAGAGGCCAACATGTCATGGAGCAACAACGGAGACAGTGACCACAGTTCCCCTGGAAATGGAGTTTTGGAGAGCAACCAGCCTTCGCCCGTTTCGACTCCATCTTCAAGGTGGGAATGACCCCTGGAAGCATCCTTCTTGCAGTCATCTTGGCTGCCTTTTCTTGAGTGATACTTTGGGTCGATATAGGAAAAATACACCTTGAGTGCATCTTGGTGTAGACTGACAGACTCCTGCACCCCTAGTTGTGTTTTGAGAAGACAGCCCCTGGACTGAAAAGAACTGAACTGGGAGGTGAAATACCCGTGAGCAAACAAAAGAAGGCAATGTTCAGTTAAAATTGTATTTAAAATACATCTTTTAGTGTGTGTTGGTGGTTTTCCTGCAGATCATGAGACACTGGTTACCTTTCACTGCTCGTTCTGCATAAGCTCTTTTCCTCCACTGCACTCAGGTTTTGGAAACGAATGACTTCACTTAGGTTACTAATTGTTGGTGTTTCATTAATGTCAGTTACCATTAGTGCCAGCCTGGTGCAGCCTCTGACTGCAGACACAGTGAGCATCTCAGGCGTGGGTTCCACCTGCCTTCAGCTGCCCTTAAGCTGGGAGACACTTGTGTTCTCTGGCTGCATAAATACTTCATGTACAGTCCTAAATTCAGCCCTTTGAGGGAGCTGGGGTGGGGCTGCTGCGTGCAGTTGGGGTCCCGTTCCGCTCTCCCAAGGGCAGCAGTTCCCAGGTCTGTGTGGAGTGGAACCAGCACTGAGCCAGGCTCACCGTGAGGCGGGCGTGCAGACCTGCTCTGTGTGTGCCCAGCTATTCCTGGGTGAGATTTAAACACAAAGCCATTTCCCAGTCCCCTTTTTCCCCTCCCCGTGGTTGTTAATGTTTCTGATGGAGCTGGATCCGGTGTTTTCATGAATTGAGGGGGATTTGTGGAGTATATTAAAAGGCTTTTCCTTTTCCAGTAGGTCTGTGGAGCTGAATGGATTCACTGCACTCAGGGATCAGTATATCGGGACGCCGGTGTCCACGCACTATCAGTACCTCCCGCACCTTTTTAGCTACTCTGCTCACTTGGCTCTGATGCCCCCCCAGATGCGCAGCCTGGACCCCCAGTCGCACAGTCTCATCAATCAGTTGGTGTCAGCAGAGGACCTGGAGCCGCTTGGCACGCCGATGCTCATTGAGGACGGGTGAGTGTGCGCGGCCTGGGGCAGGAGGCGTGCAGCCTGGGGTGCAGAAAGGCAGCCACAGTGCAAGCAGCTCCCCTCACAGCTCCCAGCTGGGCAGGCTGGGTGTCCCCAGGAGTCAGGGGGCTCCCCTCACAGCCCCTGGCCGGGCAGGCTGGGTGTCCCCAGGGGTGGGGGGCTCTCATCACAACAGCCCCCGGCTCAGCAGGCTGGGTGCTGGCCATTGTGGCTCCTGCTGCCAGGTGACCCCGTGGACACCGGCACATTGGGTGCTTGAACACAACATCCTGTGGTGTTTGCCCTGCTTTTCAAAGGCCTCCTCAGATGATGTCGCTCAATGTTGTTAATTGGTTTTTGCTTTCCTGTTCACTGTGCCTGCAGGTATAAAGTGACTCAGGCAGAGCTGTTTGCGTTGCTGTGTCGCCTGGCGGATGAGCTGCTTTTCAGGCAGATTGCTTGGATCAAGAAGCTGCCGTTCTTCTGTGAACTCTCCATCAAGGACTATACCTGCCTGCTCAGCTCGACGTGGCAGGAGCTGATCCTGCTCTCCTCGCTGACTTTTTACAGCAAGCAGATCTTCGGTGACCTCGCGGACGTCACCTCCAAGTACTCTCCCTCTGACGATGAGCTGCACAGGTGAGATGCTGGGCTGAGCCCGTGGCTCTGGGTGTGAGGTCTGGGGATGGAGGATGGTGGTCAGGCTGCTCCCTGTGAGTGTCTGACCACCCCTCCTTGATGGGAGCAGTTGTTCCAGGCTTAGAAAGCGTGCCATGGCCTGCCAGTGTTGAATCAAAACCTCTTTCTGCAGGGGAAGGTGTGGGTGCCATGCGGTGCCGTTTGTAGCTCCTGTACTATGCTGCCCTCCTCTAGCACAGCCCTACAAACAGCTTTGTTTTCTGGGGACAGTAAGACTGGCCATTGCTTTGGGTAACCCTGAGATACAGCATGGAAGGTTTTACTGAAAACCCGTGGGGCCAGAGGAAAGGTTGCTCACAAAGCTGGTTGTCTGCATTATCAAAGTGCTGGTTATTAATTGCTGTTTTGTTGTTTTGATTACATAAATTTAAAGATGTTGCAACTTAGCTCGTGGTTTTTCCATGGTACGTGCTATCTGATGCTCTGAGGAACCTGCTGGTCGTTTATCATCTCGGGCAGGGCGTTGGGTTTTGGGATGGGCGCTTGGTTTTGTTCTGCAGCCTGGGTGCCAGACACATCCTCCTTTGGGTGGCAGACTCAGTCTCATGGTGTTCTGGCCGAATAGGCAGGATATACAGGAACCGCTGCCCACCCTCCCTGTCACACCCACCCTGCTTGCCCTCCTCCTCCTTTGCTGATTTTGCCAGAGTCACCATGAGATCCAAGTGTCCAAGCAGCAGAGATGTACAATTCTGCCATGGTCCTCAGCCACCGCCGTACCTAACGGCTCCTTGAGGTCCCTTTGTGCGTCTGTTTCAACAACCAGAGGGGCTGAGCCCGTGGCAGAGGAGTGGAGGAGCCGAGAGCTGGGCCCAGGTGTCTCATTTCCTGGGGCAGGTTCTGCCGCGGCGCTGCTCTGCCCGGCCATTCATCGTGCATCTGGTGCTGCTCCGGCGAGGAGCACTGAGGGTCATCGAGAACCGCAATAACACTTGTTCTGCATTCAGCTGTCCTTTTGTTCCTGCCGGCCTGGTCAGAGCCTCAGCAGAGAAGTGTTTGTTTCATTTTGGGTTTGCGATAAATACGAGCGAGAGGTAAGGAAAAGACAGACAAAGGAGGAATCCTCGCCCTTCAGAAACGGGCAATTCAGAGCAGATCGCCTTGAAAGTCCTTCAGAGACGATCCGTGCACATGGAGGAAAATAGGTGTGCCGGGGAGCACATGTTTCTGCAGTCTCTTTTGGTGCAGCTCCTCGAGCATCATTGTCCTCAGGAACAGGGGAAAACACACCAAAAAGCCATTTCGCGGGAAGCGGCACAGATGAGGAGCCTGGAGCTGCACGGCTCCCTCTCTGCTGCCTTCATGGCAGCTCAGCCATCGCTTGACCGTGGGGATCAGCCCGTGGGGAGCAGGGGCTGGGACCAGCCTGTGGGGAGCAGGGGCTGGGACCAGCCCGTGGAGAGCAGTCTCCGTGTTGGATGTGCTCATGGACAAGCTGGTCCCTTCGGGTCTGTGAGGGACCCTTTCGGAGTGAGGCCCAACCTGGGGGGCTTCTCGAGCCCCTGTCTTTGGAGAGCTCTGGTGTCAGTCAGTAGCAATGGCCGATGGAAGCTCGTTACACCCATAGCCCATCACCGTGGGGTTAATTTCTGGTCCTACTTAAGCGATGCGAACACTCAGGGCTGCAGTGAATGGTGGCGTAGGACAAGCTCCCAGCCCCTGTGTTTAATCACTTCTAACAACTGGCTAAATGTTCTGTTTGCCTGCTAGATCAAATGTTTTCTTTTATTGTGCTGTTTTTCTGGAGATGAATATGAAATGAATAGATTCCTGACCTCCCCCAGCACTCCTGATAGTGTTTCCCTTTCCCCCTCCTCCCCAGCTGATCCCGATAATTCCCAGCCAGAAACTTGCCTGGTGTAAACTGCGAGGAAGAGTGTGTGGAGGAGTCAGTCCTCTAGAAGAAATAGGGCTGTGAAAAACAGAACAGCTTTGTTTGAAAGGGGGAGGAAAGTATGCACAGAAAAGTAAGGCAGTTCAACTGCAGGAATGAGAGAAGAGCTCTCCTGGATTTATGAAGTGATGAGTGGCTGGTAAAAATGTGCATGCTCTAAAAACAATTAAACCCAACAGACGACTGAGTGGTCTTTGTGCTCATTAACTTCTTGAGCTTTGCAATCTTGCACCTGCAAGATTTTTAATGTCAACTTGAGAGCAAAGAAAACTTGTACAACTTTAGATTAGCCGACAAGGCTTTCATCACTTATAATATTACTTTCTTGAAGAAGCGACCCAGGGTTCAGATAGCTTGTTTTCACTTTCCTGGGGTCAAACTCCACCATGCATTTTACAAATAACTTTGAAGTAAACAAACACGCATGCCAAAATAAGGTATTATTCCCTGAAAAAGGTTCTATTTTTGTTCTATTCAGAGCTGGCTTTCTGGCTGTGCTCTCAGGCTTTGTGCTGCACAATGCCGGAGCGCAGCTGAAGCTTCCCTAAACACTTCTGTCCCACTTCTGAGGGTTTTTGCAATATGTGGTTGCTTTGAAACGGGGCTATTGCTGGGAGATGTGTTCCTGAGAGGCCGCTCTGGCTGTCGGCACGCGTGGGATGGTTCCGGAGCGTGCCCGTGGGCACCGGCAGCTCCACACCCTCCAGCGCTGCTTCTGCCTGCTGCTTGCACCGTGGCTTCTCGTGGTGTGTGCAGGGCATCGCTCCCAAAGCAGCAGCCAGTACCCCCTTCAATGGGAGGACCTTGTTCCACACCCACAGAGTCTCCATCAGGAGACTTCCTGGGAGATCTTGGGGAGATGGAGATGCCCGTGCGCCAGCATCCCCTCTGCACCCGGTCCCTCACCGGCTTCCCTTGGTGAAGGGGGATGCTCAGGAGCAACGTGTGGCTTGTTCCCAGTAGGGTGCCACAGGGCTGGTCGGGCTGGTGGATCCACATCCCAGCAGAGGATCCCTGAACGTTGCTCTTCTGTGGTTTCACCTGTTTGGATTTGTGAGAAGGATCCCAGCCTTCCTGTAGCATGTCCCACCCCAGAAGCTCTCAGCCAAGACAAATTAACAAACCCTAATGAACAGGCGATGCCCATGACTGTGGAAGTATGGAATCTGGGTGAGGGACTCTGGGAGTTGTGGGGTGATGAGATCCCACACCTCTGGCAGACAAATAAGTGGTGGGTCGGTGTAATTCCTCATGTTTAAACGAGGCTCTTGGAGAGGCATAGCATGGTGCCTGCAAGCATGCAGGGAGATTTTGCATGTGAGCTGAATCACCAGGGGATGGTGTTTTGCTCCAATATCTGTGACAGTCAAGTTTGTAGCAGGGTCCTTTTCCCTCTTCTACGTTAATTTAATGGTGCCAGCAGACCTCAAGCAGGTTTGATGACAATTTTTTTAAATTCTCTTTTAAGATGTTAAAATCTTGAGGTTATTTTGGTCAGCTTCTTGCCCTTCCTGCACAGACTGTCCCCTGTAACGCTGATGTGTGATCTCTGTCCTCCAGATTCAGTGAAGAGGGCATGGAGGTGATGGAGCGGTTGATCTACCTCTTTCGCAAGTTTAACCAGTTGAAGGTCAGCAACGAGGAGTACGCCTGCATGAAAGCCATTAACTTCCTCAATCAGGGTGAGTGGACGCAGGGAAGGTATTGGCCCTGCTGCAGAAGTTCTCTCAAACAGTCAGAGCAGTCTTTGCTTCCTGGTGAGAACTGGGAGGAAGGGCTCCGAGAGCCATGTGGAGACCCGAGCTCTGAGACCTCTCTGGCCATGTTTGCCATCGTGTGGACTGGGACACCTAGGGGTTAATGAGTTCATTTGCTCAGACAATTTTTATTGCCTTTAAACATCAGCACCAGGACAGTGAGTGTGTCGTCTGACATGCGTAGCAAGATGCCCATTCCAGAGTAGGGACAGAGAAGAGAGGCTGGTGAAACCTTCCTGGATAAGGTTTGGGTGAGCAGTGACTCCCCAGCTGCTAATGAACTTACCAAAGGTGTCTCATCTCCAAGAATTATTACTTTACCTGCCTATTTTGGCAATTAACTACATGATGGTTTAGAACCAGTTCATTGGCATGACTCTTACCTGAAGTAAACGTCGAGTATTGGCGTAGCAGCCTTTCCAAGCTCCCAGGGAGAAAAAGTATTCGCTCACTTTGCTGCTCTAAGGGGTGAGTTTGTAAAACCAGCCCTGCCCTTTCCCAGCTTTTCTGACTCTCCACAGTATTGGCCCTCAGCATGTGTGCTTGGATCACCTAGCTGGCTTCCTGCTCCTTAAATTCCATCCCTCATGCTAACCCTTCAAAGTGAAGGGTAATCAGGAATGAAGTATCTGTGTGCTGGTGATGAACGCTGCCTGAGGAGGGGCCATGTCCTGCCCCCGGTTAACCTGCGTACCAGCCCAGGCTGCTGCAAGGCCCTGGGCATTTCAAACTCCACTCACAGTAATTCTTCAACATGTGAGAAGGTCCTGGTTGCTTCCCAAAGCTTTAGTGGGCTGAAATGGTTTGGAACAGAGGGGTTTGCCCCTCAGTAGCACCGCTCCCTGTCTCACCCCTGTACACAGTCTCGACCCGCTGTCTGCAGGTCCCTGTTCCCCATCGTTTGTTGCTGCCTCACATCTGTGGGGCTCACAGGACATCTCTTCATTTACCACATGAAGAAAACTGTTGAGAGGCAAACGCTTAATGGATGGTGTTCAGCTGTAATTCTGGAAACAAATGTCCCCAGAGCCTTCTGTGTGCCGCAGCCTCGGAGGGTGGTGCAGGCGCTCTCCTCCCCCCCTGTTTCCAGCAGGAGATAGTGCTGACACTTCACTCTCTGCCGCGCTGAGGATCCGGTTTGCTTCCCTGGGCAGTTTCCTGACACTGGATAATGCACTTCTCGAGCTGTCCCCATTGTTTTCCAAAATGTATTTTCATTAACTTCCTGTCTTCTTTTATTTTTAGTTGAAGTTTGCAATTTTTTATGTGAAATACCTGAGTATTATTTTTAAAAGTCAGCTTTTGGGCAGCAGAGAAACGCTTCTTCCGTCAGATGGGCCCACAATGCCCAGCCTGCACCGAGGCTCCACAGCTTCCCCGCTCCCCCGTGCTGGATCCTTCCCAGGAGCCCAGCGGTGTGCTGATGCTGTTGGTCGTGCTGAACGGCAGCGTGGGGCCTTGCTGCCCATTTGATGGCTTGGAAATGCCCATTTGTCCTCTGCGTGTGTTGCCTGATATTGGCAAAACTATATTTATAAATAAGGAGTTGACAAGTGTGTAAAGCTCATGTGACATAATTCATAAGCAGATGGAGAGAAACATGATAATACCTTGAATTATCAAGCCAGGCACTTTGCCCAGCCAAGATGATCCAGCTACAACCACCGTGTTCCTGCCTGAGGAAGTATTACGCTGAATCCGCTGTGAGGACTAAACCTTGACACGCAGCTGCTTTCCAGCTGCCGGGTGGGGATTTGAGGCTCTGGAGCCGTTATCTCCAAGAGCATCCTTTGTGCTCTGCGGATGAGCAGCTCGGGACATCGGCTGTTCCCATCCTGGCCTTTCACAGGAGGAAATCCCATACCCAGCTGGTGTGTACAGGTTGTTGTAGCCTTTGCCCAACCGAGCCCGTCCTCAGAACAGGGCCCCAGCGTAGAGGTTCAGTGGTCAGTTTGTCTGTCCTGGCAGGCTGGCAGTGAGCGTGCCCCTGCTGCTCTTGCGGGATGTTGCCGCCGTGTTCTCACTGCTCTCTTGTTCCCTTCCAGACATCAGGGGTCTGACCAACGCGTCCCAGCTGGAGCAGCTGAACAAGCGCTATTGGTACGTCTGCCAGGACTTCACGGAGTACAAATACCCCCACCAGCCAAACCGCTTCCCGGATTTAATGATGTGTTTGCCAGAGATCCGATACATTGCAGGTAACCTTCCGAGCTCTTCTCCCGCCGGGATCGGGTGCGGGTCAGGAAACTGGCTTTTGAAAAGAAAATTCATTTGTAACAGTGAAATTCCCCTTGACTTTGGTGGGGGATGTTTGTGGGGGACCTTTTTCCCCCCATCTCTAAGCCGACCTCCCTAGCTCGCCCAGCCAGGCCGGCTCTTTGCAGGTTGTCCCTGTGATGCTGGTGGATGCGGCGTTACGTTCCCTGCTCCTGAGCAGATGTGCCTTGCTCTGACCTGGTGCCCCCTCAGCACTTCGGTCAGGTTCTCATCATATCTTCTTCCTTTCTATCCCAACTCGGAGGCATTTTGCCTCAGAAAGGTGCTGTCCTGGCTCCAGTAGTTATCTCTTAAGAGCGATCCCTGAAATGCTGCTTAATTAAGGGCCGGATGATGAGCAGAGCGGCGGGCAGTTGTGCAGCGTAACACCCAGTTTCCAGCTCCTCTGGACCTCTGAAACCCTCAGGTTGATTCTGAAATGCAGTCATGTCGCTCATTAGATCCACAAGGTCTGGTGTTACCAAAACATTGTTTGTTCTGAATGTTAGGGCAAAGGGAGACACTCGCCTCCTCGTGTCAAGGCTTCGTATGCTTCATCCTACTCTGCTGTAACCAACTAGATAATAATCACAGAGTAGCTCTTGTAATTTACTCATCAAGATCAACAGGGGAGCCGGAGGAGAGATGGTATTTAGTCTTTCCCAGTTTCTATAAATACTGCTCCATTGTGGAGCCATCGCTGTGATCTGACTTCACCCATTTATTTTGCTCTCGATTCGGTAAATAATAAATCCCGTTGTGTCCGAATGAATATCAAATGTCTAATGTAGCAGGGGGATGATTAACTGTTTCTGCCAGAGGTTCAAGGTAAAACCATCTCCGGCGTTGCTGGCTTAGGTGTCTCTGAAATCTGATTCAGGAGTGGCTGCTAATTCTGGGTTTTCTTTCTTCCTTACCAGGAAAAATGGTGAGTGTCCCCTTGGAGCAGCTGCCTCTCCTTTTTAAGGCCGTGCTACATTCCTGCAAGACGAGCGTGAGCAAGGAGTGAGCCAGGCTGGCCCGCGGTGCCTTACTCTGTGCCTCGGGCAGGGAGCTGGCTCACCCCGCAGAGGGGCAGAGGCGATCCGGGCAGGGGACAGGGTGGTGGGTGTCCCTGCCATTGTAGCAAGAATCTTTGTTTTGTTTTGTTTTGGTTTTGGTTTTTTTTACTCTTTTTCCTATATATTTATTTCACGACAGAGTTGAATGTATGATCTTCAACGCGATGCACATGGTTCTGTATGAATGCAGCAGATGCATTCTCCAGCGGTTTACAGAATGTGAAGATGTTTAATGTGACAGTGTTTGTTAGGGTTAGTGCTTTTGTATTTGGGGCTGGGGACCAAGATGACTAAGACTACCTCAAGGAGAAGATGCTGTTTGCGCACTGCTCTTTCCATGATTTGTATCCAGAAGCGTTTGTCGCAGAGAGCAAACGGCCTCCCTGCCTCACAGAGCTGTCAGCATCCCAAACGGGCCAGTGTGGAGAGGTGGGTGTTAGAGACGTGCCAAGCTTGCTTTCTTTAGAATAATCGTTGTTAAAAAGGCAGGGAGTGGGGGAGAGGGAGAAGCCTGCCTAGCCAGGGGTGTTCCCTTCCCCTGGCAGTTTTCAGGTGCTGGTGGTATCTCCTGTGGTTCCTCAGCGGGGTTGTAGCACTCCCGGCTGCGAGGGGCTCACTGCCCCATCCCCTCCTGAGTGCCACTGGAGTGGGCTCTACCCCCAGCCCCTCCTGACCACCGGCCTCTGCTGTGCCGCCGCGGGGCTGAACGTGTGTTGCTGCAGCCCGTGGCAGGCCCCCGGCGCTACACAAGGGTACTCGTGTTGCTGGAGAACTGTGATTCCTCTTTCCTTCCTTAACATCCATTTTAGGTTCCCAAAAGCAGGAGAAGCCTGCTGGGAGGAGAGGCAGTGCTGCCCTCCTAGTGTATTCCTCTGAGGTGGGATCCGAGGTGGGATCTGACCTCAGCAGTCCCAAGCAGCATGCTTCTGGGGGCAGTTAGCACATGCTGAGGCTGAATGTGACCTCTGTAACAGGGTGAGGGACCCCAGTGTCCTCTGGCATGGCTTTCTTGGCTGGACTCGGGGAACATGTGATCCACAGTCACATCCTGCCAGGGCCCTTCGGCTGCTTGTGGAGCCTCTTCCCACCAGGAGGAAGGGTGTCCCAGCAGTACTTGGTAAGCTGCTCTGTCCTCGGTGTTTCAAGGCTGGGATTTTCCATCTCACAACTTCCACACCACCCTGCTGCATGGAGAACTGGCTTACCAGCAGCCCTTAGCTGTTTATTGAAGCATGGGTGTTCTCCTGGGTGACCTTGTGGTGTCCTGGTGGTGATGGTGAGGTTGGATGGGATGCTCTTGCTCTCATCTCCTTCGTTAAGAATTAAGCAGCTCTCCTAGGCAGCCGTGTTGCCCTGGCTGGATTTCCTTCCCCGTGTCCTTAGGTATGGACCTGATGTTCTGTAGCAAGAGGGTTCATCAGCAAATGTCTGGATGCTGTTTGAAAGAGACTTTGAGAACCAACTCCTGTTCCCTCAGGGCAGGAGGAGGGAGCGGTCGCTCCCTTTTTGTCCTGTCCTGGTGACAGCACAGAGCGGGTCCTGCTCCGAGGTACCCAACTGCTGCGAGATGAATGTGATGGTGAACCGGAGCAAAACCTCCTTCACCAAAGCTGTCTGTCCTTCCCTGTCCCAGTGGGTGCTCCCTCAGTCGCGGGCGCTGTGACCCGCCGGCTTGGCACGTCTGTGCCGGCCAGCAGCCGGGCCACGGCCCGTCTCTCCTCGGAGAGCTGCTGGCTGACCGCAGCCCCTTTGCAGTCCCACCTGGGCATCCTCCAGCGTGATGGTTTCTTTCCCTTCTCTCCCAGCCCACAAGCTGCTCACTTCCCATTATTTAACTGGATGTTACGGGTAAAGCTGCTGGGCCCAGCAGCCGCTCGGCTCGAGGGAGCCTCACAGCCCAGCGCTGGCTCCGTGGATCCCATCTGCTTTCTGCTGGCGAGCGCACACTTCTCAGGAAAGCCTTCTGCATATACAGCCTATACCTCAGGTGTCAGTGGGAAGATTGTAGCGTGTCTGTGTGTGAGTTAGGATGTATTTCTCAGCTTTTAATTTCCCCATAGCTTGATATGAACTTTTTATTACGGGTTATCTCCTGGCTTTGCTGTTTATACACTCAAGGAATTGTTAAAATTGCATAGGAGTAATTTTATTCTACAGTTACTGAATTATTATAATCTGTTGATGAATAAGAGTTTGTTTTAATTAGTGTACATAAAAGTGGTCATCCTATTGCCAAACACCCAAGAAGAATCATCTCTTAGATACTCTGTGTTTATCCAAAGCAGACTCCCGAGACGAATGCTGTACCAGCAGCAACAGCAAAGACCCCTCCTTCATGGATGATGATGATGAGGGGACAATGTTCTACTCTCTGTTGTAAAAAGCCAATTTGGCAAAGGCTGATTGGCAGCCGGATCCGTTACCAAATGACCCATTTGCTGTAGGGGGTGGAGGAGCCTGACTGAACTGACCAGTAAGGAAAAGCTCACGTTCCGAACGGGAATCTGGCTCACCCGACAGTCGATCTGAATATCTTCTGCACCGAGTCCTCTAACGACTTGTGGTTTTTAAACAGGGTAAAGTGAATGTGTTGCATTGCAAACTCAGGTATTATGAGAAGGTAGGATGGTAGCTAGAGATGTAGAGACGTTAGGTCAGTCGCTAGATGTATTTGTGAATTTGGTTTGAAGGACACCCCGGAAAGGCTGGAATTTTTGTTCCATTCTTCACGTAACATTCGGTTTACAGGGACTCATATTTTATTTGTGCTTAATGCTGGTAGGGGGAAGTTCATTATCTTTGGGTTTCTATCTGCTCTTGCTTATCTGACCTTCTGTCACGGAGGAATCAATCAACAATAATAGTCTTTGGTAGAATTTTCTGCCATGACAAGTCAATTTTTATCCCCGATTTGAAAGATAAATTGGCTGACTGACCCCCTCCTCTCCCCCATAGCATCTGTGCAGCTGGAAAGCCGAAGAGTTACTTTTAATCTGACCAGAGATTCGGGACATAAATTTGAAGCACTCGGGCTCCCCTGTGCCCAGGGACTCTGGTGAGGTATCCCAGTGGCTCCAGTGCTGAGCACAGAGCGGAAATCACTGCTGCTGCCCCCTGGGCAGGACCCCAGACCTGCACAGAAGTTTGTGTGGGTCTTCTCCCCCAGCCAGCCTGTGGCCCGGGCTTCTGTCCCATGAATGAGACACAGACCCCCCTGTGTGTGTCAGTGGTGAGTCCTTGTCCTCAGCACATCCCTCCAGAGGGCTGGGGGATGGAGGGATGGACAGGATGCTCAGAGACACCGGGTACCTCAGCCAGTGGGCTCTGGGCAAGGCAGGATCCATGCAGTGGGAGTTAACCCTCCAGCTGCTTTGCTACCTTGTCACTGTTAATTATGACAGTGACATTTGACTGTCCTGCCTTGCTCCTGCTCTGGATCACCCAGGCACAGCTCTGGATTTTTCTGCATCCTTAAATCCCAGCATTTCCCATCTCCTGACAAAGACCAAGGGAGGAACGTGGCGTTTTGGGAGCAAAGCAGTTGGTCCATCCCCCCTTCTGCCACGCACAGCACAACCCACCCTTGCTCTTCAGGCATCTGCAGCCACCTCAGGTTAAGGAGCTCAAGTCTTGTCCTTCAAACCAACCTTTTTTTTAAACAAAACTTGAATTTCTTTTCTCTTTACTACATTTTTTAAAATGAAAAAAAGGAAAAAAAAACCCCACCCCACCCCAGTTCTCCCATGAATGTGCTATTTCCCATCCCTTCTTTCTTCTTTCCTGGCTTTGATTTGAAGCTGTGAAGCTTGGTGTCTGTGAAAATGTTGTTATTTCTCAGGATAATAAGCGGCAATCATCCCTGCCACGGGAAAGGCAGGAGAAAGGGGGAAACTTGGGGAAGTAGTTGAAGTATGAAACTAATTTTTACGTTGTAGATGATGTGTAAATGGAGGGTAATAGGTAGGGCGTCAGTGTCAGGCTGGGGTGTTTCTCTGGGTTCACGGTGTGTTGTTCGCAATGCACGGCAGCTCAGGGATAAGTATTTAAAATGTGGCCCAGAGAAACCCTGGTCTTGATGTTGTCACCGTTGCTTCTTTCATGGCTCGTTTGGAGGGGCCCTTGGACACGGCGCAAAGCCCCCTGAGGAGGTTTTGAGGGGGGGGAAGGTTGCCTGGGCAAGGCCAGGGTGTGGTCTGAGCATCCCAAAGGTGCACTTGGCTGTGTGGGCTGTCGTGAGGCCGTGGTGAGGGGACCCGAGGGGCTCACAGGGACAGCGAGGCTGAGATGGGGAGGCAGAGGAGCTTTGGGAGCGCAGCGAGGCCGAAGGGTCGGGACCCCCCAGCACCAGGGCTGCCCTGCAGCACCCAGCCCTCCCTCCCACGGGAAGAGGCAAAGTGTGGAACACCACTGGGCTTGGTAACCTCCTGCTTTCGCTGAGGGCACAGCAGCTCCTGGGGCTGGGAGAGGTTTGTCTGTGTTACCTCATCCCGCTGCCACCGGTGGCCTCATGTGAGTGCTGGCAGAGCAGGGCAGCTCCTCGCCGTGTCCCGGGCACCCAGCCTTCGGCCCCCACTCACCATGGGGGCCAGGAAGGTGGTACACTGAGTCGGGGCGCTCGAGAAAGGTGCTGGGGTGTGACACCAGCTCCCTTAGGGCTGCTGGGAGAGGGTCTGGGCAGAGATCCTCAGGGCTGACCCAGCCTCGGGGCGGTTTGAGGGGGTCTGTGCTCGGAGATGGTGGGGCCCATCCAGGCAATAGCTTCCCCGGAAGAACTAAGTGTGGAAGCAGCAAGTCCATGAAAGGAGCAAGGTGTTTGAGTGGGAGAAATGCCCCCGAGGGCAGAAAGAGACAGAAATTGAAACCAGATGACGATCAACCTTAACAAAGCCTTTTGTGATTCATTGTTTTCTTTCAATATATAAAATGTCTTGTAATAGTTGATAACATTATTGACTCAATTTCCATAACAAAACTACCTCGTGTGACATCCTGGTTATCATCTCAAAGGGATCGTGTGAAAAACAAGCTACTGCCAGTGCTTCTGGCTGGCATGGGGGGCTCCAGGGCTGGGCCTGGGTCTCCCTTCTCCTGGGCTGGGGCTCCTGGTGTTGCAGCCGAGGGGTTTGGCTTTGTATCCCACCTGGAGCCCAGCCCCGGGGAAGGCACCAGGCTGAGCACACCACGCTCTCGCCCAGCACCCGTGTGCCGTGGCCATGACCACCGCAGCCACTGCTGCACCAAGCCTTGCCACAGCCTGGGCAGCGTCCCACAGCTGTGTCCCTGCACCGCAACACCGATGTCTGCGGTGCTGCAGGGGAGGGCTGGGCTCTGGTGTCCCTGCTGGAGCAGTGCAGCCCCCCCAGCCCCTGCAGCCCCAGGGCAGGACCTGGCTCTTGCCAGTTTGGGTTTTGTTGGTGCCCGTCATGTCACGGGCCCGGTTCCCGCTCTGTCCTGGTGCAGACATGATGCAGAGGCTGCGGTCGTAGCCTGGGACCTCTCAGCGTGTCCCAGGTGTGAGCGTGGGGGGCAGCTCCAGGAGGAAGCAGGTCTGGTTTGCTGCTGTGTGTTTGCATCAGCCCATCACTGGTTTGCGGGATGTTTCCCAGCCGGGTTGGCCCTGGGCTTCAGGACCTTCTGCTGATGTCCCAGCTGATGGTTTCTCCAAGTAAACCACTTATTTTTTCCCATGATCCCTTGTGTAAATCAGGGAAGCAGGATGTTGCCTCGGCATGACACACGGTGAACGTTGGCACGCTCAGAGCCGGGGCTGGGGCAGGGGAGCGTGTCTGGCTGCTGCCACCCTCGCCCCGCAGCGCCCGAGGAGGGGGCATGGTGCTGCGCCCCTCGGGAGCCCCTTTCTGTCACTACACTACGACCAAATGAATGTTTCTGCTGGCACATCTCGGGCGGCCGTGGCACAGCCAGTCCCCGGCACGCAGCGGCACCGGCACGGGCCCGTGTCAGCCCGACCTGCCCCTGCGCCGCTGCTCTGCTCCGTGACTTGACTACCTGTGGAAATGTGACCAATAAGTGTTGAACGCATGTTTAGTGAGTGTTAGCTGTATGAACTAATAAATGTGAATTGTTCTGCACCCACAGCGTCTGCGGATCGCTTCCACCTTCCCCCTTCAGCAGCGGCTCTCCCTCGGGGGAGGCATCGGCCGGGGATGGAGCCCAGCACCAGGCTGGGGGGAAGCCAGGGCAGTGCCATGGGGGTGGCCTTGGTGCCAAGGGGGCGAGCTGGGGACTTGGGCGGGTGCACAAGCCGTGCCCTGGGCGGGCGGCAGCGAGTGGGGGCGGCTGGGGGAGCTGAGGGGGGTCCTGTACCTTGCAGGGGGGTGGCAGTGGGGGCAACGTGAATGTGAAGTTTTCCTGCAGTTGGGTTCCTTCCCAGATCCCAGAGCTGAAGACAGGAGGACTGGCTGTCTCCTGGTCTCACTGCAGCCTGCAGAGCCCACTGTGGCACACGCAGCACGGCCACGCCACTGCTGTCACCGGGGAGGTTGGTATCTGTGGGATGGCCAGGGGCACGCAGCGGTTTGGGTGGGGTGCTGTGGGCACGGGGTGCAGCAGGAGGAGGGTTTGCACCAGCAGCAGGAGGAGACCCGTGCGGCGGCGGCTGCTGCAGGCGGGAGGAATAATCCGAACGAGCAAACACACCAGGAATCCTTGACCAGCGTGCTCCGGAGAGGCTGCAGGAATTGCTTAACGATCTCGTGTCACCGAGGTGGGTGCGTGTTAAAAGACTAAGAAGCACTTTTCATATTTACATTTCCACACCTATTAGAGAGCTCACATTAAGGCCCACTCAGGGAGATGCTGCGCTGCCACAAAGGCGGCTCCAAGTGAGCAGCCGGCCCCGGCGCTGCGCTGCCCCCTCCCATGGGGCTCCTGGTGCTGCTAAACTCATCAAAATGGAAATTCTTCCTTTTTAATGTTTAGAAGCTCTTGTGCTTAAGAGCGTTTAGGACTTTTTTCCCCCACTTATTTTAATAATGGAAGATTCTGTGGCAAAGCAACAGCAGTTGAGTGTCTGCCTTGCAGTCCTCCCCGCGTTTCTCTTCAGCTGAAGGAGTTTGTCACGACAGAGCTCCTGGGTTTGAGCACCAAGCTGCTGGACTGCACCAAGGAGCTTTTGTGTGGGGCCCAGCCTGCCCCAGCGCAGGGCAGCGGGGTGTGGGATGACATCCTGCTCTCCTGCGCTGGGCACTTGAAGTGTTTTCTTTCCATCACTCGCCCCTTTGCCGTGACCCCTGGCTGTGGGGCAGCTGATCTGCAGTGCTGCCGTCCCTTTCGGGAGGCTGAGGATGGCACTGGGGGGTCTCTGCCCTCGGGAAGGGTGGGTTCCTCAGGCAGGGTGGTGGATGAAGAGCTCGGCCCTCCCTGACCATGCTCACAGGAGACTCGGTGGCCCTGGGTCCTGCATGGAGCAGATGGATCCATGGTCACCTGGGAGGGCAGGGCTGTCCTGCTGCATGGGAAACTCCCCAGTGTCTGTTCTCTGGAGACAACAGAAATCTGCTCGTTCAGACCTAAGAAGGGGCTTTGGTCTGGGGGCAGCTCAGAAGAGCAGAGCCAGGGAGCTGGTGGAGCTGCGCTCTGCCCTGCCCTGGGCCCGTGACAGCCTTTTGCAGCTGGTGTAGCCATCGTCCCCCGAGCTGCAGCGCTGGGCCTGCAAAAGTCCCTCACAGCAGATGTGATGAAGGTGTCAGAGCACAGGTCAGCACCGAGCACCTTCAGCATCGCCTGCCACTGGTCCCCAGCTCGCACCAGGGAGGATGCTCCTTCCAGCCCTGCGTCATGACCTCGCGCTGTCCCGCAGCCCCTGCACATCCCGCAGTGCCACGGGAGCATGTGATGAGTAGAGGGCAGAGGGAGGGGAAGGCCTAGCTCAGGAGGGGGAATTGCTCCAGCAGCCCTTCTCCATGTGTTCTGCAGACCAGATGTGGCAGAGACTGGCCATGGTGAAGCCAGATGTGCTTGACACAGTGGGCTCACAGGCTGCAGCAGCACCCAGGCTGCTGGGGCGATGCAGAGGGACAGCAGCCGGATGGCTCCCTGCCCTCCCCATGCCCCAAACCTGCTCCGACTGCCCCTGTGCCTGTGTGGCACAGACCTCATGGCTCTGCTGCCTCGGGCCTGCCAGGCTGCTCGCTGCAGGGCAGCTGTGACCCCCCCCTGCTCCTGCCAGAGGGTTCATCACATCCTCCCTTCGATCCTGGCATGAGCTGTGCTGCCCTGCTCCTCTACCGAGCCCTCTCATGGCTCCTGTCCTCTCTCCTGGGTTAATTTTTCTGATTTCCAGTGGGTCTCCTCCTCTGTGGTGCAGCTCAAGCAGCTCTGCTGCTGCACCACCCTGGATTTATTCCCTGGAAGGGGGCCCTGAAGGTCAGTGGTGGCAGGGCTCCCTGGGAGGTGGTGGAGGATGCTTCATGCACGTGGGGTGACGGGTCTGTCCTCACCTTCAAACGGAGCCAGAGGAGCTGCACAGGTGATGGGGCAATGGGGAGATGGGGCGATGGGGAGATGGGGTGATGTGGTGATGGGGAGATGGGGCGATGGGGCAATGGGGAGATGGGATGATGTGGTGATGGGGAGATGGGGCAATGGGGTGGCCTCTCACCTTGCCCCACACCAGCACAAAGGGCTGCCTGGCGAGCAAGGCTGGAGTGGGAAAAGTACCAGCACATTTTAATTTTCAGCTCAACCTCTGCTGACCACTGTATTTTGATTAGAGCTCTGCTTCCTTTTCATCTCGGTGCTGGGGCCGGTGACAACTGCCACAGCCTCGTGCGTGCGGTGCAATAGTTTATCACCGAAGGCCAGGCGCTCTATGAATTCAGAGCCAGCACTGAACAAATCACGCTGTCACTAACGTCAAACTTGTTAACCTGATCTTTGGTGGATCACTAGTGTCAACATTGCATGGGACATACATTACCGGCCCAAGGACTTTGGGAGATGCGTTTGTCAGGCTGCTCTGTCACAGTCCCACTCTTGACCTTCGGAAAGTAACTTTCAAGGATAAGCTGCTTTCCTCTCAAAAAGAGCTGCTGTTCCCAGGAGCATCAACCCCGGCCGCTGGCTGGGACGGGGCCGCGCGGTGAGACTGGGTCACTGCGCTGCTGCGGTGGGTCGAGCCCAGCAACGGGTGAAGGAGCCGCTGGGATGTTCGTGTGCGGAAGGATCGACACCAGTGTCCATCACTGGGCACATCTATTCCCTGAGCTACCCCCCATCTTGTCACCAACTGCTCCCACATCTCTCCTCATCTCTTGCCCAGCCACTGTCCCTCTGGAAGGGCTGAAGCCCAGCCCATTGCTGGACCATCACGAGTCCCTCACGCCAGAGTTTGCCAAGGGGCCAGAATCGCTCTCGACATTTCTGATGGGATTGATCCTGAACGTGGAGATCAGACAAAGGATGGGCCCCCACGGCCGGGATGGTAACACGGGCACGAGGTTTGTGCTCCCAGTACACTCCTGCCCCAGCTCCTGGCATCGGGTTTGGCAGTACCTTTGCCCAGGCCAGAGGCATCCCGTCCCTGTGGGCCCCTGAGCCGGAGGGGGACGGTGCCACGGGGGCTGGGGCAGCCTGGTCACCCCGCACGGGGCTGGCAGGGGAGGACTGTGCCGGAGCAGACGCGGCTCGCGGCTGGGGGCACCCTGAGGCGGGTGCTGGATTTGAGCTCCACGTCGCTGTCCCCGTGGGCCGACCCCGCTAATCAGCTGTGAAAGAGAGAGAGAAAGCTGGAGAGAAATCTTTCTCTCTGCTAACCTCATCACAATAAAGATTCCTATAAAGAGCTCTTATCCTTGAAGAAAATGAGGCACATAAGCAGGAATAGTAAACAAAAGGCTGTCATTTTGACCCAGGAGTGCTTCATGTTGTTGGCAACTGCCAAGAGGAAACATAAAGAGAGGCTGCATCCAAGTCCCAATTATGCAGAACTATGTGACTAATCTGTCAATGAGTCCCCCCGGGAGGAGACCACCAGCGCTTCCCGGCGCTGCCTGCGCACCATCTGCACACGCCGCCATGCGCCGGGCCCGCCTGCGCCCCCGAGCGAAGGCGTGTGTGGCATCGGAAGAATGCGGGGGACAAGGTAATGTCACCGGCAACGCGATCGCCAAAGTCCTCGCTGCGGGCGCATTATCGGCGCGGGGCCCCGAGTCAGGGACTGCGGGCAGCCCCGCGGTGCCGGCAGAGAGATCTGGCAAACGGTAGTGCCGACCACACCTGCTGCAGACACACTCCGGGAACGTGGCGCAGGCAGGAGGGCTGCCCCGCCGCCGATAAGCTGAGTGGATGGAGATAAAATCCCAGAGGGAGATATGCTTTGCTGAGCATCAAGGCTACGCACCAGCAGGGAGCCAAAGCATGGCCACGGCCCGCAGCGGGTGGTGCGGCTCTGGCTGTGCCCGCCCCATGGCCCAGCTGGAGGGAGATGGGGCAGGGCGGTCACTGGGCCAAAAGCCAAGGCTTTGGTAAGATATGTGCCCGTGCTTGAGCCCGTCGGGAGCACAAAGCAGAGGCTGTGCCAGCCCTTTGGCCGTGACGGCGTTGCAGTAGGGCAGCAACTTTGGGGGTCATCCTACCAGCCGCCCCTCCCTGGCATGTCCCCTGGAATCTGTGCAGCTGGAAGCCCAGGGCCACCCTATCCCTCTCTCCTGGCTGTTGTGGCCAGCGAAATGTCACCCCAGTCTGCACCCTCTCCCTGTCCCGGGACCCACGGGGCTGCACGCAGCTTTCAGCACAGGCTCCACAATGCTGCCTGCGCACGGTGCCACGTGCTGCCAGGGGTATCACAGGTCCCCTCAGGCACAGCTGGGCCCATGTCCCAGCCCAAACCCAGCACTGGGTGGGAAAGGAGAGCAGGAGAACGGGCAGGAGGTTGGTGCTGCCACTGCAAAGGGGGCCGGCACTGGTGCTGGCGCCTGTGCTGCAGAGGGGCCTGAGTGCTCCCAATGCACCCATCCTGCTGGGAGTTGGCTCTTCCCAGGCCCTGTGCAGCCGCTCTGGAGCATCCATCCCAAACCCACCTTCCACCTCTGCCATCCGGGATCTGCCGGGCTGCGCCGTGGTCCATGCACTGGCCCTGACCCGGGGCTGTGCGCCTGCTGCAGGAGCTGGGCCATGGCCTTGGCAAGGGCCCCTGCAGAGGAAGGTGCCCAAGGCCGGCGGGGACGTATTTACCCCCGAAAGCACCTTGCTGCAAAAATAGCAAGTGGCCGGTGTGAGGCCGGGGCTTCCCGGGGGAACAATGCCTGGCAGGAGGAAGCGGCCGCGGCCGGCCGGCAGCCCCGTTCCCGCCTCGTGCGGTGCTGAGCCGCGAGCCGCTGCGCGCCGGCCCGGCAGGGACCTTGAACCTGCCACAGATTTATTTTCTCTGACATTGGCATCGCGTCGGAACATCTGGCATGTGGCTGATAATTGCTGGGGATCGGGGCGGAAGCCGCTCCGGGCCTGGCGCTTCTTCCAGAGCTCTGTTTTCATTAGTTTTTCTCCTCTCTTCAGCTGCAGAGTGAGGAAATAACAAGCAGGGCTGCGCGGCTCGCTGCTCCCACTCCTCTCCCCGTGGCTGCAGCACTGGGTGTGGGGGGGGTCCCTGCCCCCACCCCCCCAACTTGGCATGGGTATGCTGCAGGTCCCACCAGCGTCACACCGCGTCAGGGCTGGGTCAGTGCTGAAGGGGGATCAGCCCTTCCCCGATGAGCCCGGGATCGTGTGTCCTGCTGTGCCACACCCCGGGTGCCTGGTTGGGGCAGAGCCACGGCACAGCCCTGGCTGTGCTGGCACAGGGACTCAGGGCCACGGTGACAAGTCCCCTTCGGGGCTGTTGTCACTGCAGGACAAGGCAAAGAGCAAGGCCCTGTGTGCAAGCGGGCAGGGAGACGCCGCGGTGATGGATGGCTGGAGCGTGGGGCCGGCGGTGGGAGCAAAGCCCTGCTCAGGCAGGACAGGAGATGTCGTCACGGCCTCTCCCCCAGCTCCCAGCCTCACGGCCCAGCACTGTACCGGCCATGGAGGCTGGGAGAACCCACGCAGCAGACACCCCTCCACTGCCGGGGCTTTGGTTGCCCCACACATCCCCAGCCCGGGGGAGACCCTGTATCCTCCCTCTCCACTTCAGCACATACAGAGCTGCCAGCTGTGGGTGCTGTGAGCTCACAGGGACTCTAGGAACAGGGCCCCATGCTCGGAAGAGCCCCATCCCACGTGGAGGGGCCCCCTCCCTGGCTGCAGGTCCCAATGTGGGGTGGGTGCTGTGGGCTTGTGCTGTTCTTTGGAGGTGTCCCACCCCGTGCTCATCACCCCCTTCCTCCTGCCCCAGGCTGTAAATCAGCATGGCCGGGGTGCTGGCGTGCCTGCCGCCACCCGCCAGTGCCCCCTGCCTCCCCACGGGGTCTCTCTCCAGTGGAGTGTTATCTGCCGCGGGGGTCCAACTTATCTCCGCTGTCACTTTCTAATGCTAGTTTATGGGCAGCGTTTTGTAGCTTAATTATGATGTTTTTCAGCACGGTCACGTGGCCGCAGAAGCCAATAAGGCACCAAAGTGGGTCCATCCCGGCTGAGCCTGGCCCCCATGGGGAGGAGATTGGCTGGTGTCCTGCCCGGGGCGGCGTGTGCGCAGCCAGAGCCCCGACACCTTCCCGGCAGACGCAGGTCCCATAAATCCCCCAGCCCGCTGCAGACAGGGCAGCGGTGCCCAGCACCCCGTGGAGACTCCTCGGGCGGCAGCTCTCAGCTGGCGGTGAGTATGAAGCTGTGGGGAGAACCGTGGTCGCCCCGTCCTGCCTGTCCCCCACCCGCTGCCGCCATTCCCCAGCATGGTGGCGGCCGAGGCTGGAGCTGGGGACACTGCAGGGCTTGGCGTGGGCCTCTGCTTCCCGTCCCCATCAGCAGGCATGGGGATGGAAGCTCTGCTCACCGTGGGCGGTGGAGCGAGGCCTCACCGTAGCCTTGGCCCCTCGGCCACACTGCCGCCCAGAAACGACAGATCTGGCTGCCAAGGGGCTCTGGGAGCCTGGCCAGGCAATGGCTGGAGGGTCCCCGGTCATTGCGTGTGACCTGTAGGACCACGGGCAGCCCCGGCACCCTGGAGCAGGCATGGGAGGCAGCCAGGCCCCCTTGGCACCTGGACCTGGTGGAGCCCGTGTCCCTTCCCCATCCCACACGGCCGGGCACCGCAGCCCTCACCTCCCAGTCACTTTTCTTCCTCGCAGTGTTTGCTCGGCTCTTCTCCCTACCCACGGCCCCTCCGGGGCTCCTCTTCCCGGATGGCAGCTCCCCCAGGAGCTCGGGATGAGCGCGGGGGCCGTGGCCGAGGGGCTCTGCCGGCGCTGGGGGCTCTCCTTCCCGGCCAAACTGACCCGCACCAGGGGCTGCCCTGCTGCTATTCTTAGCCTGGGCTTGATTCCTGGTGGCTCTGGAGCGATGCTCCGACGAGCCCGTTTCCTGTTTGCCGATCTCCTTGCCAGCGCCGCTTCCTACCCGGCGCACCCGCGGGCGGCAGCGGGCGTGTGGGGAGAGCCGGGCAGGATGAGCCGTGTGGGATGAGCCGTGTGCGACGAGCCGTGTGGGACAAGCTGTATGTGACCGGCTGTGTGGGATGAGATGGACGGGATGAGCCGGGTGGGATGAGCTCCCCTTCGTGCGGGAGCTCTGGGGGCCCACATCCTTGGGGGCCCCGTACTGCTGCCCTCCACACGGCTCCCTCGGCATCAGAACACCTCGAATCATAGCTCTGTCCCTGGGGCTGCACAGGCAGCAGGCTCCTGTGCAGGGACAGGCTGTGCCTCTGCTCTCGCTTCTGACCAAGTACATCAGCCCTGCCAGGACGGGTTCAGCTCCAGCGCCCAGCTCGGTGCCGAAGCCTTGAGCTCTCTGTAGCCAAGTCCCTGGGCCACAGCGTGTGGCCTGGGAGCGTCCTGACAAACAGGAGGATGGGTGCTGCTGCGCCTGCCTGCTGCTGCCACGGAACATCTCTCTAAGAGCCCCTCCATGTGAGCAATGACTCAAAGACTGGTGATGAACAAGACTGGGACAGCCGGACCAGCCTGCTGCTGGCAGTGGCTTCTCCGTGTGGGGTGGCCGGCGCAAGGTCCGAACTGTCCCCTCGTTAGTAGCAGCCCCACAGGAGGTGTCAGGGGCTGCCCCACACCCCAGCACTACTCATGCTACTGTTGCCCTGCCGCTGGCTGGCAGCGCTGCTTGGGGCAGGGGGAGAGGGGTGGTTCTGGCAGGACCCGAGGGTCTGGGGGGCTGTGCACGGAGCGGGGCCGGCTGCGGGGTGCTCCTCTCGCTCCGACACGTTTAATTGTGCTCCTGGTCACACGCTGGCACTGCCGCTTGCGGGCTGGATGCCTGGGGAGGTGGGGAGCTTGTTGCTCCCCATGGAAGGCATGGGGTGGCTCCACCAGGCGCGGGGGGAGTGGGGAGGGTCTCGTGGCCCTCCGTGCAGAGAGGTGCCCAGTGCCTTCCATCCCCGGGGGTCACCAGAGGCCTGGCCGAGCTGCTTTCCCTGGCCTGGGAGCTGCCGTCAAGGGCGCTGCCCTCGGGGGCCGCTCCAGCCCCAAGTCCCCAGCCCCGGGTCCCTTTCTGCCCCCCGCGCCCGGGCCGGGGCCGCTGCCCGGAGCCGCGGTGCCGTGCCCGCCGCCCGCCGGGGCCTGCCGAGCCGGGGGTCGGTAGCGGGGCAGAGCGCGGCCCCGTCCCCGTGTCCCTGTGTCCCCGGGCTGGCAGGTCCCTCCGCCCCCACCCTGTCCCCGGCGCCGTGAGCAGCCCGCTCTCCCCAGAGGAGGTTCCCCAGCCCCCGGGGGGCTGGCCGCTCGCCCGCACCAACATGGAGATGCTCTTCCAGGCGCTATAAAGGGCTCCGGCTCCGGCACCTGCCGCTCGGTCTCCGCCGCGCCGCGCTCCCGCTCCGCACCCAGCGCAGGGGCTGGGGGCCGCCCCGTCCCGCTGACCCGCTGGCTTGTCCCGCAGCAGGGCCGCCGGAGGGGATGGACTATTCCTATGATGAGGACCTGGACGAGCTCTGTCCGGTCTGCGGGGACAAGGTCTCCGGGTACCACTACGGGCTGCTCACCTGCGAGAGCTGCAAGGTAGGAGCCGGCCGGGGCTGTGCGGGGCCGGGGCTGTGCGGGAGCCGCCGAACGGCGGCTGGGGCCGCGCGAGGACCGGTGCCGTGCGGGAGCGACAGCCGGGACCGGCGCCGTGCGGGGACCGGCGCTGCACGGGGACCGCGGCGCGGGGGAGCGGGGACCGGGGCCGTGCGGGGAGCGGGGAGGGGGCTCTGCGGGGGCCGGGGCAGCGGGGCCGGCCGCGGGCCGCTCCTCGCCCGTTTTCGTTAGCGGCGGATTCCCGTTCGGCGGCGGGACGGGACGCGGGCGCGGTGCGGGGGGAGCCTCCGTCGGAAGCGGGGCGCGGGGACCACGGGGTGCTGGTAGCGGGGTGCCGGTGGCGGGATGCCGGTGGCGGGATGCCGGTACCGGCTCCCGCCGCATCTTGGCCGCCGCCGCAGGGCTTCTTCAAGCGGACGGTGCAGAACAACAAGCACTACACCTGCACCGAGAGCCAGAACTGCAAGATCGACAAGACCCAGCGCAAGCGCTGCCCCTACTGCCGCTTCCAGAAGTGCCTCGCCGTGGGGATGCGCCTGGAAGGTAGGGCACGGCCGAGCTCCGCGGACGGGGCCGGGGGCTGCGGAGGGGGCGGCGGCGGGGCTGCGCGGTCGCCCCGGGGACGGTCGCGGTGTCCCCGCCGTGTCCCCGGGCCGGTGATTGTCGCGGCCGCTCCGATTCCGTTTTTTCCTCCCCAGAAAAACAAAAATTCGTTTTTTCGCGGCGCCTCCGGCTTTTCCTCCGGTTGTTTTTGTTTTGTTTCCCGGGGATTTTTGGCTGCTGCGGCTTCAACTTTCCAGGATTTTCTTTGCCGGGAGAACGGTTGGGAAATAGCGCAGAAATTATTGTTTTCCTTAAACATGTAATTCCAGCAGCCAAGACTTAAGGAAAACGTTAAAAATCACGGGGCTCGCAATAAAACTGCTGCAGACCCACCACGAATTGTGTGTCACCTCCCGGTGACATTTGCTGTAACGGATTTCTGGGTTGTCTGGCTCTGGGGAGCGCAATTACAGCCTCCCCGGCCACCGCCTCGTCCGTGTCGGAGGAGTCGATCCCGACTGAGGTACCAGAGCCGGGCCCCAGCATCCCCGATCTGTGTGTTGCGGTTTGTGCAGCGCTTGGCACAGGCCGGGCAAACGCATTCGGGAGGACAGATCGCTGGGCAGCGACTGCGAAGCAGAAGCAGAGAGGAGCCCCCCGCCGCCACAGCCAGCCACCTCTCCGCCTCATCTCCCCTGAATTCGTTTGCGTTTCGGGGAGGATGAAGCCGGCCAGATGTGCTGGCCGGGCTGAGCCCCTCACCTGTGGCCGGGCTGAGCCCCTCACCTGTGGCCGGGCTGCGCAGGGCTCCGCCCGCCTGGGCGCCCCGGGCAGAGTGCGGGTTAATCGCAAAGTACTCTGTGTACTCGCAGAGCGGCCGCTCGCTTCCAGGAGCGGGATGAGCGCCTGCGAGCAGAGTGAGACACAACATCGAGCAGCAAAATCAGCCCCTGCAAACTCCCGGCGTGGGCTGGCTTCCAGCCCCGGCTCCAAACACATCCCAGGTTTGCTCTCCTCCCTGCACTGGGATCGCCGGTGCCCCCCGATCCGTCCGTGGGTCTCGAGTAGTTTTGAGCTGTGCTGCGGGAGGGTTGGAGCACCGGGCAGGGGCTGGAGGGGCCGGGGGCAGGCAGGCAGGGGCAGGGGGGGACAGGCAGGGGCAGGGTTTGGTTGTTTGCTGCAGATTTTGCTCGCTGTGAGGCTCCCCCAGTCCCACAGCCCATGGGGCTGTGGTTTTTTGTTTATTTTCCTGCTGTTGGCTCCTTTGCAGAGTCCTGCGGCCGGAGGGGGGTATCACCCAGCCGAGGGTGATATTCCCATGGAATTGTCTCTTTTGTGGTAAAAAAAAAAATGGCAGGGAACACGAGGTGACCTTTGGAAGGTGAGCCTCCAGCTCCACAGGACAAAAGCCAACCCGAGATGATGGATTTTGGGGACAGTCCCCCCCCCCCCCCTTTGAAGTGCCTGAGGGGATGTTGCCTGGTCGGGGAGATCAGCACAGCCTTGGCCCAAGCCTGTCTGCACCCCCAGACACCCCCAGGCACCCCCAATGCTCCTGCCCGGGGTGGGAGAGGTGGGCGAGGGGAGGCAGAGCTCGGCAGGCAGCTCGCACTGCAGCAGCGAGAGGGAGTGGGAAGGGGGGCTGCAGGGCTTTTGGGGTGCTCCTGCCGGCTGCTCTGCCGGCTGCCCACACCCCAGGTGTGGCTCGAGGGCTGAGGGCTGGTGGTTTGGTCAGAGGGATGCTGGGGGTCCCGGTGCTTCCAGAGCAACTCAGCATGGGCCCCTTCCCCAGGGGTTGGGGTGCAGTGCTGGCTTCCCGGCAGCCAGCTGGGATGCAGCAAATGGCAAAGTTGTTCCTAATCCATGTGAGGCACAAACGGCAGGAAAAGAGGAGCAGGAGGGGAATTAAAAGGCCTCTTCTCCCTTTGTGTTCCTGCTGGGGGAGGGAAGGAGGGGTGCTGGCTGTCGCTTGCGGAGGGCTGGTGAGGCTGGGCTGTGAGCACCTCCCACTGCTTGTGGGGTGCAGGCAGCACCAGTGGGGTCCCTGCCTGGGCGCCCTTTCCTGGGGTCATGGGGGGTCTGCTTGGGACCTGCACCCCAGGCCTCGAAGGAGGTGTAAACACATCACTGCATGGGTGGGAGACTGGGGCTGGGTGTGCTCCAGCACTGCTGTGGGTTGCAACCAGGCACTCCAGCCCTGCCAGTGCCAGCCTGGGCTGCGTGTCAGCGCCTGATCACAGGGGGGGTCCGATCCTGGTGGGGGTACACACACATTTGGACTGCACCCCTGAAGTTAGGCACTGCCCTGGGGCAGCTCTCTGCTTCCCAGCGGCATGCAGGCAGGCTCTCAGGACTGTGTGTTTGGGGGGTTCACAGCAGCCCCCCACCTCCGAGGATGCCTCTGGCCGCCCCGCTCCCAGCAAGATGCTGTTTTCATGAAAAAAGAATGAGGGAGGAAGTGCAGGGCGGCTCCCCAGGGAGCACATTCCTGCTCGCCCTGGAAATGTTGCTGCTCCTGGCTGAGGCTGCTGTGTTCCCAGCCTGCTGCTGTGTTCCCAGCTCCCAGCCCTCCTCGGCAGTGGAGGTGCTGCTCTGGCTCCCCACGGGGCACCGGCCACTTCAGCAGCCCCAGGATAAATAGGTGGGAGAGGCAGAGGGAACTGCTGAGACACAAAAGCAAGACCCTCCTGCTGTCAGCAGGGACACGAACTAGCAGAGGGTTGGGGTTTTTTTCCTCTTTGATGCGAAGTCTGCAGGCTGCGCTCGGCAGCACACTCCTCTCCATCCCTCCCCACCACCATCCAGCTCACAGCGAGCTGATGCTCTTCCAAGGGTTGGTCAGGGCAGCAGCCCCCCCCCCGCCCCGGGAGCACAGTGGGGCGGTGAGGAGGGACAGGCTCCTGCTGCAGAGAAGCACCTGCTGCCTTGTGTGCTGACACATTCTTGGGCTTCTTTGGGGTTCAGTAGGAACATCTGCTTTGCTGCAGCCAGACGTTGTGGTGAGGCATCAGAGTGCCCCCCTTCTCCCAGTGGGACACTCCAGCAGCGCTCCTCAGCCGTAGGTGATGCCTGGCACGGATGGGCAGCCTCCTGCCCAAAAGCTGGCACAGCCCTGCTGCGGGGTGCAGAGTGTTGGGTGGGACCTGCCTGTAAGGGGGCAGAGGTCTGCAGCCCGGATGTGGGTGAAGCAGGGACCTGGGGGGCTGTGGGGTCTCAGGTTCTGCATAAAGAGGGAAATCCCAGGTCAGGCGTCATAAAATCCAAAGTGGGTGTTGGGTGCCCTTGTCTGCCCAGGCTTCATGGCTGTCCCTTGAACCCACGAAGGATGCAAACTGCTTTGTCCCCCAGCCAGTTTCATGGTTGAAGCTGAATGTCTCTTCCTTCCCTGCAATTCCCAGCGGCTCTGAAGGTGACCCCAGCAAGGCAAGAGCTGGGGCCAGACCCCCAAACCTGCTGTGTCGTGCCCCTGGTGTGCACGGCTGGGCTGGGAGTGGCACAGTCCTCTGGGAGCTGCCTGGGAATGTCTCCCTCCTGTCCCCAGCCCTGCTTGGCCACCAATTCCCACCCCCCTGTTTATTTTCTCCATGCCATGGGGAAGTGGTGGGATCCCTCCATGCGGATTCACTGCAGCTTTGCCCTCTCTCTGCCCCCAGCCGTTCGTGCCGACCGGATGCGCGGAGGCAGGAACAAGTTTGGACCCATGTACAAGCGGGACCGTGCCTTAAAGCAGCAGAAGAAAGCCCTGATCCGTGCCAGCGGCTTCAAGCTGGAGACCGTGCCTCAGATTGTGTCCCCGGTGCAGAACGACTACAGCCTGTCCTCCACCATCCACAGCATCCACGCCATGTCCAAGTCGTTGCCGCCCAACCCTGCTGCCCTGACGCCTGTCGACTACGAGCGCAGCCCCTACGGGACACCCTCCCTGGGAATGACTGTGCCCAGCCACGCGCCGCTGGCTGGCTACCACTACTCCTCCTTCCCCAACCGCACCATCAAGTCCGAGTACCCCGACCACTACACAACCGCGCACGAGTCTGTGCCCACCTACATGTACCCAGACACCTACCCCAGCAGCTCGCCCCCCGACATCCCGGAGGTCATCCTGAAGCTGCTGCAGCTGGAGCCCGACGAGGCGCAGGTGAAGGCACGGATACTGGCCTGCCTGCAGCAAGAGCAAGGCAAAGGCCGGCATGAGAAGCTCAGCACCTTTGGCCTCATGTGCAAGATGGCTGACCAGACCCTCTTCTCCATCGTGGAGTGGGCACGGAGCTGCATCTTCTTCAAGGAGCTGGAGGTAGGACCCTGGGCAAGGGGGGGAAGGATGCTGCGCTGGGTCAGGCTGTGGGAGGCAGGTAGGATTGGGGCTGGAATGCCTTAAGGATGGGGCAATGCCCGTGGGCACGGGCCTGGGGCTGCCGTCGCTGCTGATGTGCTGGTGCAGCCCCGTCCCGCTCCCCGCGCGGCTGGAGGCAGCGCCGGAGCAATTCCCGCTGTCGCCATGGGGCTAATGATTTCAGATTCATCACGGTGGGGGCAGGTGTGAGGCAATCGCCGGCAGAGTGACTGCTGTGTCAGGCTCAAGATATAATTGAAAAATGTAACGTTGAGGAATTATAGTTGAGACAATTCTCTCCTCCTTTGGGAGGAAAATCGATGCTGTCAGGTAGGTGCCTATTAGCAGCAGGCAGTCGGGGCAGGGCTGGCCGGGGCAGGGGACACCACCAGCGCCACTTCTGCTGCCAGCAGCCCGCAGCTGTGGTGCTGAGCCCGCTCCCTGGGCCATCCCAGCTAGAACATCCCCCCCGTACTTACTGGGGCCTAGAGGTGCGTTAGCAGGTCTGGGGCAGACTCTGCTGTGCTGCAAACCTTGCCAAGCTTTGAGACCTTTACCAGTCGTGTCCTGGGCTGACCTGAGATTCCCAAACTGGTGCAAAAAGGGGAGAAAAAAATTTGCAATGTGGCCAAAGCCCAGTGAGCTGTGTCCCAGAGCAGCTGGGACACTCAGGTGCCTTCCTATGCTCCAAGCTACCCAGCGCTGGCCAGAGGCACCCTCCTCCCATGGGGCTGTGGGGAGCGTGCCCTGGGATGGGGCCAGGCTGTTCCCCATGCCCACCCCGCACGGTGCCATGGGATCGAGTGTGGCAGAGCCTCGTGGCTCAAAATAGCCCCCAGCTGCCAGAACAGTGTCAGGAAACAGCATTGTGGGGGTGGGTCGGGCTCATTTCAATCATATCAGTGTCCAGCCTGGATTTTGGGAACAGGGTGGCCGTTGTTTTGCAGGAGATATTGTAAACAGTGGGAATTCAGCTCCCGGCGGCATTGCCATGTAGCCTTGTAGCTCCATTGTCAGCCTGATTGCACCACCAAAATAGGCTGTTTCCGTGTGAATCCGTGTCGGCGGGCGCTCCACGTGTGGGGGGACAGTGCCAGAGGCCTCACCTGGGCAGGGCCACCAGCGTCCCACCAGGAGCGGGGCATGTCACCCACCATGCCCAGGACGTGGTGCCGCAGGGAGGGGAGCTGGGCTGGGCATCCCCGGCCACCCCTGCCACCCCTGGGCCTTGAGCCTTTGGCTGCTGCACGGGGCGGGTTTCCAGCCGCTCGCAGGGCCGGGGACTGCAGGACGCCATGTCCTGCCTTGACTCCAGAGGGAGCGTGAGAAAGGGTGGTTGTGGCTGGCCTTGGCTCCCGCCGAGCCCCGGGTGCTCCGGCCCTTCTGTGTGTGTCCCCCCTGGGGCCGGTGCCGGGGCTGCCCGCTGCCCGCCCAGCACGGCACATCCTCCCTGGCGCAGGGCGGTGGCTTTCCCCTGGGCACATGGAGAGAGGTGGAGGGGAAGCAGGAGTTGGTCAGCAGCTCCTCAAGCTCCACTCCTGCTCCTTTGGGCACATAAAAGCCAATGGCTGCTGGGGCGGTAAATGAACTCCTGCTAGTGCAGCGTTTACAGCCTCACCCTAAAGCCCACTCACTGAGTAAAACGGCGGTCTCTGAGATTGATGGCTGTCCTACAGGCAGCCCTGCTGTGTGTGCTCCGGGCTCCTCAGAGCCAGGGATGACAGCAGCCCTGCCTCACGTCTGTGCCAAGGCGATGGTCTCCATCCCTGGCCAGGGAAGGGCTGTTGGCCGAGGGCAGGTATCCAGGCTGGAAGGGTGCTGGGCTGGGACATGGCTCCAGGGCAGTGTGCTAGGCTGATGCCAAGCAGGCAGGTGAGAAGGGGGATCAGGCAGATGCCCACTGTGCACGGCATCCCCTCCCTGAACACTCCCAGGACCCACGTGCTCCTGCTGCAGGGCTGTTCTGTGGCTTCTCACCGGGGCCTTGCAGGGAGCCTGGAGAGGAGGGAGCAAACCCTTGGGGATGCAGGGACCAGCCTCTGCTCCCTGCCCAAGGAGAGCAGGAGTGGGTTCCCCTGGGGCTAGCAGGTCCTGTTCCTATTCCCATTCCCATTCCCGTTTTCTCTCCTATTCCCTTTCCCATCCCCATTCCCACTAGGCGAGGGGCAGAGGCAGACGGAGCACAGGGTGGCCGGAGTGGGGGCCCTTGGGGAGAATGTGTGTGTCCCCCCAGGCCCTGGCTCCACCGCTGCACCCCGGGAAGGAGCAGGGGGGGAGCTGGGCTAATGGCCTCTTGACATCGGCTCGCACGCCACGTCCGCCCGCTGGCGCGGGGCAGTCAGATTGAGAACAGATTTAACTTCCCAGATATATCGTTTCATTTAAGGGCCAGTAATTCTGTCAGTCTGCCACTGACAAACGAGGGTCCCCATGCCAATCCGCCGGGGGAGACTGATGTCGCCGCGTTCATCTCATGTCACCAGGCAGAGAATTACGGACTGCGCTGGCCTTCGGAGGCAAGACTAATAATGCCGAGCAGCAGAGGGGGATTTGGGGGCCCGCTTGTTTATCGAGGGCCGGCCAGGCAGCCGCGGCGCGAGGCCGCGCGGGCGGAGGTGGAAGAGGTCAGTGCTGACGCCCATAAATACGAACTTTAACTGAGTCTAGATGAGATGTGTCAGGACTGAGGGAAGATTTGCAGCATCTCTTCAGGAAGAAAAATATGGGCTGGGGGTGAAATATATTTTGCTGGGTCGCGAGTCTCAGGCAACTTTGTCCTTTCAGATGTAATTTTTTTATATATATCTGGGGAGAGACGGGCAGGAAAGCGTGTGTGCACACGCACATTGCACACGCAGGCTGGGCCTGGCTTTGGGTGGGTTTATACACACGTGTCTGGTGTGTATAGGTGTTACTGCCATGTGTCCATGTAAATATCATGCACACAGGGGTGCAGTGACCTTTAGATTGGGATGAGCAGCCAGGAATGTTAAACAAATTGCCGTGGTTCCAGCCCTAAGGCCGGGCTGGGTGTGCAGCGGGTCCCTGCTGCCTGTGGGGGGGCACGGCGCAGCTGTGGGGAGGGGGTGGATGTGGGTCCCCTCCTCGCCCTGGGGCCAGGGCAAACCCCAGCAAGCTCCAGTGGCAGTGGGGGGGGAGGTAAACTAAGGGCCACACCGTTCCCATGGGCTGAGGGGTTCCTGTGGGTCTGGCTGTGGGGCTCCTCTCCTGTGCTTCTCCATAGAGATCCCAGAGCCCCGGTGAAGTCTATTTGTAGTCAGTCGCTTCTCTGCCTTCAGCGTGTGTGGGTCATCTTGACCCCATCTCCTGGCCAACAGCCAGAGAGTTTTTGGCAGATTTAAAATCTCCTTCTGGTCGGGGATGCTGCAGCAATGCTGAGCATCCTGTGCACTGGGGGAAATGTGACAGCTCTCCCTGCCTGCTGCCATCCCGGCTGGCGCAGCCCTGCCCTCGCCCCGGGAGCACGTGCAGAGCCAGGGTGCACACACAGCCTTGCAGCCCATGGCAGCACCGCGCTCTGCCAGCTGGGAGATGAGATGCTGGTGCTGCTGCACTCGCCTTGGCGGGTTTTGTGCTTTAAGGTGCCCATCGTGGTGGTCTCTGGGCAGGGAGGTGGGGACCTGCATTGACCATCAACACCTCAGCCTTGTGTGGGGTTTCGATTGCGGGTGGCTGGCGGATGGAAATCCACTTTCGCACTTCTCGGTAGCCAAGGCGACGGGTCCTGCTCGCACCCAGTAATTGCCCGGGCTGTGGCTGGGAGCACTGGTGTGTGCTGTGCACCTGCGAGGAGCTGCTGGGGCAAATCCTGTACTGGTGATCAGGGGCATCTGAGCATCCTTGTGCTGGTGGCGTGCTGACACCGGGCAGGGAGAGGTTGGGGATGGATGTCCTGGGACCCTCCCAGGGCTCCCAGCAAAGCAGTGATTGTTGGTGGGTCTCTGCTTCATGATGCTGCAGAGGTGTGGAAGGGCAGAGAGCAGTACCCAAGGTGGGGGATGTCCTGGACCAGCCGTGCAGGGAGCAGCGTGCACAGTGGGGCTGTGCTATCCCCATGGGGGTTTGGCTCTGGGGTCCTGAGGCTTGGGCACATTTTGGGGAGCTCCAACACTCCCAGGGGCTTCCTCTCCTCGTGCCTATGAATCCACAAGAGAGGGTTGCAGGAGGTTTAAACCAACACCCACAGCGGGCCTGGGAGCCCTGTGGCTGGGCTGTCAGTGCCCCCACACACACTGCCTTCCCTCCTGCCCCCAGCCCGTGTGCTGCAGGGAAGGGAACCTTTCTGTGGCCCCCAGCAGCAGTGTGCCCTGGGCAGCCAGCAGCATGGGGGTGCTCACCCAGCACCGGCAGCATCTTGCTGCTGCGTTTTATGAATGGGTTAAATGCTTGCTTTCAAAAAAAATCACCTCTCAAAGACAGCTTGCATCAGGTCCTTGATACAGCTCTCCCTTGGAAAGCCTTGACATTAAAAGAGGAAGATCCTTTGCTTAACTTTTAAAGGCGAGTGTGTGTGCGAGCTGCCTCGCTGGGAGGCTGGAGGGCTCTGAGTGGCTGTGCAGTAGCACCCTCTGCCCCCTGGGCACGGGGAGGGGGGTCTCCAGCCAGGAGCCTTCTTACAGAGGAGCCAGGCTGTTGGAGTGGGACCGTTGGGGGGGGATGACCACTGCCACCCCAACCCGGGGATGCCCAGCTTGGTGCTTGTGTGTGGACAGGACTGTGGTCTCTGGAGCCATCCCTGAGCCCTGCCAGGCCCCCAGAGCTCCCAGCCTGTCCCATCCCATTCCCAACCACACCCCCTCCATGCCATGGCTGCGTGACTCCGGCACATGGCGATGCTCCTGCGAAAGGGCCGTGGCACGGGGGAGCAGCCATGGGGCAGGCGCAGTGGGTGAACCCTGCCGCTGAGGGGGTGTGAGGAGATGCTCTGGGGGGGGGAGGTCTGAGCCCCCCGGAGGAGTTTGGGGGAAGCTGCTTGGTTGTTTTTAAAGAAAGGAAAGACTTTCGAGAATTGTCCAGACGCTTCCTTTTGGTGAAAGTAGACATTTAAAAAAAAAACATTTTCAGAGGAGACTCCTTCTTCTGTCTCTTCCGAGACAGGAGCTCATCCTGCTCAGGAATGAGGCACAGGAAGGAGCTTCCAAAACAACGCCCCAGCTCAGCTGGAGCGGAGGAGCTCGGCACTGGCCAGGAGCGTGCGGCGGGGCTGGCAGCGCGCTGTCACGGCGCAGCGAGGGCTGGCGGTGCTTGTGGCCAGCTGCTCGGCTCGGGGCAGAGGTCACTGAGAACGCAGAGAAATCTCCATTTTGTTTTGATGCAGAATGAGCTTTTCCCCAGTTCTTTGTTCAGCAGCCGAACAGAAACCGCACGGCCTGTACAGCAGGGCCACAGGCTGCGGCTCCGGCACCGCCTGGGTGATGGGGCGGCCTCGGCAGCCCCCCTGCACCTCCCTGCAGGCAGGTTCTGGGCTGTGGGGCAGGAGTGGGCAGCACAGCCCTGGGCAGCACAGCCCCTGGCAGTACAGCCCCAGCCGCTCTCACCGCCTTCTGCGCCGCATCTCCCTCGCTGCACGTCTGGGTCTCACCACCCACTGCACTGGAGAGACAAATCCCAGCAGCTCACGGGGAGCGTGGGGCTCCGAGACCATAAAGCTCTTTCTCATCTGCTTTCTATTCCTCCTGCAATCTCCCAGCACTGGGTTATTGCAGCGGCCTCAGCAGAACGAGGGTATTATCCAGCCCTGTGATGCTGCATCTGTCTTCCTGCTATTAGAGGCAGAGAGCACAATGACACTGCAGAGCTCTTCTGCCGGCGCCGGATTTGCTCTGTGTGGAAGTATTACAGACACCCCCCGGCCCTTCCCAACCCCAGCCCTGTGGCAGAGGGGGTCGTCTGGGCAGGGTGGGGGTTCACCTCTTTGCAGATAGGCCCGAGGGTCCCCTGGAGAGCAGCAGTGAGGGGATGAAGCTGGTGACGCGTGGTGGCTGTCGGTGGGGATGGCAGCTGGGTGTCATGTCTGCTGCCATCCCACCCTGAGCTGGGACAGCAGTGTGCCCCACACCTCACCACCACTCCTGGCATGGGGGCCGGGCAGGGCTTTTTGTTTTGCCAAGCACAGCTGCTGGTGCTGGCAGCTCTCCTGCCCGGGGCCGCCGCTGCCTGCAGCCCACCCGCTTTCCCTGCAGAGGCCGGGGCAGGTCATGTCCCGGGCCGAGCTGCTCACTGGAGGCAGTGGCTGTGAACGCTGGTACCTGTGCCAGCACCTACACACCAGCACACATGTAAACGTGCACATGGTCACACGTGTGTCATTCGCTGTCCTCTCCTCCCACCCGCCGTGGAGGGAGGGCCAGAGAGGACCCATGGGATCAGCAGGGAGCTGAAGGGGGGGGGAACCCAGTTACATGCCAGCATGGGCAGACATGGGAACCAGGAGACAAACCAGGGCTTTGCAATTAACATTTCATTAATTGGATACAGCAGCTCCTCATGAAGAGCTTAATCACAGTCAGGCTGCAATTTCCACTTATAAAGGTGTGTGAGAGAGGTTGAGGAGGGTCTAGTGAAGTGGGGTTCAGGCTCCTAAAAGAAAAATAATTTAAAAAGTCAAGTCCTGGGCTTTTTCCAGGCTGTGGGGGTCAGGGACAGGGTCCTGTCCCATTTGGAGGAGCTGGGCTCCCAAGGGAGGTGAGTGATGCCCCTGGCACCTTCCTGTAATGGACTGGGCAGCAAAGGTGGGTACAAACAGACCTGGGGCAAGGTGGGGCTCTGTGGATGGGGGACCTGGGGGCTTCAGGGGAAGGCAGAGGTTGATGTTCTGTGCCAAGGCATTGCTGGAGTGTGGGGTGCACCCTTGAATGCAGAGCTGGGGGCTGGAGGAGTGGTGTGGGGACTAGGGCAGCCTGGCCCCCTCCTGTCAGCCTGGGGTGGCCCTGGGTGATGGGTGTCAGCACACTGCTCTGGCTGTGTTTCAGGTGGGTGACCAGATGAAGCTGCTGCAGAACTGCTGGAGTGAGCTCTTGGTGTTTGACCATGTCTACCGGCAGCTGCAGCACGGCAAGGAGCACAGCATGCTGCTGGTCACCGGCCAGGAGGTGAGTGCAGGGGCCGCTGTGGTTGGGGTGGTGGTGGCCGGGCAGTGGGGCTGGAGCAGGGGGGGTACAGGGGTGACTTTTGGCTTCCTTCTGGCTGAGCACTGCTGACCTAGTCAGGGCAGACAGATTGTCTCTGCTGCGTTCTGGGACTGCTTGTAATGTTCCATCCCATCCCGACCCAGGATCCAGCTCCTGCTTCTGGAGACAGCAGTTTCTCATGGAAGTTCAACAGCCACACCTGCACTTGCAGAGACAGGGCACGAGGGAGGGCCCCTTCCTTCCCTGGGGTGGTTTTGGGAGAGGTGGGCACCTGTGATGCCAGTGCTCTGTGAAGGACCCCCCTGTTTTATGTGGGGCTGGAGAAACAGGGTTCTTGTTGCGCCCACCAGCCATCGCTTTAATGCCCCTAATCCCCAGTTGGTGCAGTGGGCTGGTGCCTGGGTCCTGTCCTGTGTGGGGGTCCCCTGCAGCGGGTTTGGGGGGGCTGGGACAGCTGTGGCTGATGCCGTCCCTGTCCCCACAGGTGGACATGTCGACTGTGGCGGCCCAGGCGGGCTCCATCCTGAACACGCTGGTGCTGCGGGCGCAGGAGCTGGTCCTACACTTGCACGCACTCCAGGTGGACCGGCAGGAGTTCGTCTGCCTCAAGTTCCTCATCCTCTTCAGCCTCGGTGAGCGTTCCCATGGGGGGCACTGGGAGGAGGGGGTCGTGGCTGTGGTGCTGCGGGGTCTTGGGGCAGGGAGGAGGGAGCGGGGCTTGAGGAGCACACGCATGCCGGGGTTCAGCCGTGCTGGGTACTGTGACTATGTGCGACCCAGGAGGTTTTAATGAGGGGCAGGAGCAAGGGCTGGGATCTGCCGGCTCCTTTGCCTTGTGGGGGATGCTAAAGGTCTCCCACGGCGGGGGTGGCTTTGCCCTGGCCTCCTGGGACATTCCAAACCTGCTGGCAGAGAGGAGCCTGTTTTGGGCACTTGCCCACTGCGCTGGGAGGGAAACAACCGGCTGATATGGCCAGGGCAAAACAGGCGTGTTGACAGAGCCGGGCCCGGGGCCCTATCTCCCGGGCCTTGCGTCAGAGGCCTGTGCCACCGCGGCCGGGCAGGGCTGCGTGTGGCTCCTGATTAGGCTGCGCTCCGTCAGGCCCAGGCGGCGGGTTCACACGCTCCTGCCTCACCTAGACAAAATACACAGGAGCTGCTGCCAGCACCACACCACGCCTGGGCCTGCGGCGCTGTGCACCCCTGATCCTGCCCCGCTCCCCCCAGGCCTCGCTGCCACCCCCATGGGGAGCGTCTTCCCATCCACAGCGGTCAGGGCGCGTCTCCCTGTCCTCTGGGCATCACCCCGAGGCAGGGACACCCACCAGAGTCCCATCAGAGAGATCTCAGTCCATGGCAGGGCTGTGCATGGTGCTGAGCACCGCGGTGGGGACCCCAGGGTGCCTGGCCACCTTCATTACTGGTGCTGACACCTTGTCCTCAGTCCTGTCCCAGCAGGACATCTCACCTGCTGGCATGAAGGCGGCAGTGGGGCTTGCAGGGGACTCATCTGGCTGCTGTGCTCCTGGCTCGCACCTCTGCCGCTGCGGCAGCTTCACTTCCACACCTCCCTGGCTGCTGCTAATTGCACGGACCCAGACGGGGCAGCAACGGGAATGTCCCCAGGGAAACTTGTGCTGGGGTCCCCGCGGTGTCTGGGTGCTGAGCTGGGACAGCGAGCCCTGCTCAGGGCAGCCCTGTCTCCATCCCCATCCCAATACCTCTGTTTGCACTTGTGCACCATGGGTCCCATCCAGGGGAGGCCTGGAGAGCCTGATGTGTTGATGCCTGCTCCAGGAGCAGCACAGCCACAGGGTTAATGGGTTAAGTGGGAGCACTGACTGCTGCAGGCAGTGGGAATCTGCTCCCCCATCCGAGGGGCTGGGTCAGGTCCAGTACAGCCTCAAGGACCCACTGTCTTGGGTTGGGTTTGCTCTGGAGGAGTTCCCTATTATCAGGCAGGTCTGGCAGTGGTGGGTGCCCTGGGCAGGTGGGTGTTGTGGAGTGCAGGAGCCACGCTGCTGCTCCATCCTGCACCTGCAGCTTTCTCTTTTTCCAGAGCTGTTTTGAAATCCAGAGAAGTGGGATACGATAATTTGCTGTTCAGGCAGTGATAAGCTGTGGCACAAACAGTGCCTGGGCTGGGGAATCAAGGAGCCTAGCGGGCTTCTGCCCTGAGCTGGGACCTTCCCCACAGGCTCAAACTGGGAGGGCTGGTCACCCCACAGCCCCTGCAGCCACGGCTGCTGTGCCGATTCCCCGGAGCAGCAGTGTTCAGGGGAGGCACGGAATCACACAGCTCTATTTTCCCAGACATAATTTTGCCCCAAATCCAACTTTTTCTCTCCATATTGCAGAGCTCACTTGGAGTAATTTGCCCTTCGCAGGCTCAGCTGTAGAGGATGGGATTGTGTATTATGTGCAGGATGTAATTGCCTTTAACAAGAGAATTTCCACATTTACCACTCTGCCACAGCACAATCAAAGCCAAGCCCCGCTCACAAGAGCTGCCATTTGAGTTCTAAATAGATTTCTCTCCTGAGCAGGTAAAGAGATTTAATTAAAATTAGGGCTTCTCAAAATAGCAATATTTATGAGGACGGCACAGGTTAGCTTTGTTCTACAGAAGGGCTTAATAGAGCCTTAATGGATTGACCTATCATTCGATTTCATGACTTACATTCATGAAGCAGCTACTCTTGGGGAGGGGAGGAAGAGAGGCTTTTATAGCCCACATTCCCTTAAGCGTTTGCAATTTATCAGCAGCTTCTCCCAAACAAAAGGAGCTGTGAATAGGAAGAACACTTGAGGGCATAGAAATAATCCCAGGCATATCTGTATGTGTGATGGGAGGCTTTGTCACAGGACAGTCTTTGCAACTGCTGCAGTGTCTCTAAATGAAGTGAGTCAATGTTATTTGGACAACATTCTTTATTCCTTGCAGGAATGAAAAGATTATTCAAATATTCAATTAAACAGTGAATAGGGTCTTTCAGAGAACCAGGTGAGTTCATCGAGTAGAACTAGCTATTGTTGAGCCAACTCAGGGGATAGATTTGACATTTATCAATATAACTTCTTTTTTTTTAATGACATGCACAATAACCTTATGCAGATAAAGAGATTTCATAACAACAAGCCGGGTAGAAGGGAGACGGCCACAATAGGAGCAAATGTGCTGCAGGAGTGAAAAGGGAAGAGTGATCTGATAAAGTGCATCTTGGCATGACCTGCGGCGCTTTGTGCGGTGCCACGCAGCCCAGCCCTGGGCATGGCCGGAGGCTGGGTCTCCCCAGGCACCCCCCAGCCCTCCTGCTGCTCCCTGGGCTCTGCCTGAGGTCTGCCAGCTTTGCCAGGCTGGAGCAGCCCTAGTCCTGTGGCCCCCCAAAGGGAGCAGTGTGGGGGTCATAGACACTCCCACCGGACACTTGGGGTCCTGTCTGCTCCCTCCCAACTGCTGCTCAGCCCTTGGGCTGTGGGAGGGGCCCTTCTGGGTCAAAACCATGTTTGGGTCCCCTCTTATTTGGGGCTGAAAGCCAGAAATACCCCCCGACACCTGGCCAGGGCCTGTGCCCACCTCTCCCTGTTCTGGTGGGCGGCACGTCTCTGGGCTGCCAGCACAGACCAGGGTTTGGCTGTGTGTCAGCAGCCAGGGGACACGGGCAGCAGAGCTGGTGGTGCTGGTACCCGAGCGTGGTGGGGCCGGGTCCCTCCGTGCTGGACAGTAAATCTCTGCACCATCTCTCCCTGAGCAGGTGCAGTGCTGGGGGTTGCGGCGAGGTCTCCCATAGGTGGGTGCTGAGATACCCCTGTGTGAAGCTGTGGCCAGCTGACAGGGCAGAGCACAGCTGGAACCTGCGTGCAGGGACTGTTCATGGGCTGTTGCAGAGCTGGGGAACAAGTGTGTGGTTCCCAGAGCACTTTTAGCACCCTGGGTGCCCAGGCAGCACCCTTGGAGGGCAGATCCCAGCTTAGGCTGCTTTGAAAGCTTGAGGAAACCCTGAGCTGCCATCCCGGGCTGTCCCTGCTGTCGCCTTCTGCCATGGCTGCAGCCCTGGGGGTCATGAGTTGTGGTCCTCAGTGCTGTGCCTCTGCCTGGGTGCTGCTGTGCCTGCTCCGCAGGCAGCTGGGCTGACCAGAGGGGCTATGGGGAGCTGCTGCAGCCCTGGCAGGGTGTGGAGGATTAGGGTTTCCAGGCTGGTGAGCCCTGTTGCTGCGTTGGAAAGATGAGGTTTATCAGGGAATTAATTCAGCCGCTTCCCCGACCTTCAGGAATTAGAGGGGGCTGATGGCAGCGCTCCCTGTGCTCGGGTGCAGCTGGTGATGAGTCTCAGCTTTGCAGCTTTCTGAGGGGGCACGGGCCCTTCTGCTGCCAAGGGGGCTTTAGGTCTCCATCCTCAGGGTTGGGGGAGACCAGGGAGGCAGGAGCCGGGCATGGGCCTTCCTGTGCTGTGCTCTCCCGCACGAGGGGTGTTGGTGTGGGAGCTGAGGGTTCCTCCCAGCACAGAACAGTACAGGTGGGGCACATGTAGGAGCGGCACGGTTTGAACGTCCCTTTGCAGACGTGAAGTACCTGGAGAACCACACGCTGGCTAAGGACGCTCAGGAGAAGGCCAACGCGGCGCTGCTGGAGTACACGGTGTGCCACTACCCCCACTCCACAGACAAGTTCCGCCAGCTGCTGCTGCGGCTGGCCGAGGTCCGGGCGCTGAGCATGCAGGCAGAGGAGTACCTGTACCACAAGCACCTGAGCGGGGAGGTGCCCTGCAACAACCTCCTCATCGAGATGCTGCACGCCAAGCGGACTTGAGTGCAGACCCGGTGGAACCCGGCGCTGCCGGCGGCACGGCAGGGGCAGGATGCGTGCCCGGGGCTGGCGGGCCGGTGCTGCCCCCCCACCCCGCCTCTCTCAGTGATGCTATTTAACCTGTACTATTGGAACAGCCCCAGATGGTTTATTTGAATACGCAGCAAGGACGGTTGATGGCTGCGGGGCCGTGGGCTTGGCTGCCAGACCACCCCATCGGCCCCTCCGCGCACCCGGTGCTCAACCTGTCGCCTGCCTCACCCGGCTCTGCAGCGTGAAGGAAGGGTAAAGCCTGTCCAGGCTTTTCTCCTATTTATGCTCCTATCCTGCTGCTCCTACCAGCTGTTTCTCCATCGCTGCCATCCCTCACCCAACCCTGCCCCATGTCTCAGGGCCCCTCGTGCACCGGGCAGGGGAGAGGTGGGGTGAACCCCCCCACTCTGGGTTGCGGTTTTGTGACAGTTGGTGTGTCCCCAGGCACCAGGGCAGAGAAATGGACTTCTGCAGGAGCCAGGGAGAATCCCTGGGCTGGGGTTAGAGATGAAGACGTCAGCCCCACGCAGTCACACTGGGACTGTGCCAGGGTCCCTGCTCCTGACTCCCTGCAGTGCCAGTTCCTGCTCTGCATCCCACAGCTGCCCTGGACGAAGGTAGGCAGAGAGGGGCAACGCTGAGCCCTCAGCTTTGATGCTTTTTGGCAGTGCTGGGGGAACTGGCTGTGGCTTCACAGCCTGTGGGAGCTGTGGTGCCGGCAGCCCACGGGTCTCTGTGGTCAGGACACTTTCCTGCAGAGGCTCCGAGATGTGGTACCAGGAGCTGTACCACAGCTGTACCACTGTCCTTGGGATGCTTTGGGTCCACAGTCCTGCTGCTCCCCCATCGGTGCCAGTGCAGCATCCCTGTGACTGGGAAGCTTTGCAGGTCACGGTGCCCCAGCAGCATCGGCACAGTGGGTGGAACTGGTTCCCAAAGCACAAGGACGTGGTGGCCCCAGGAAGGTGTCCTGCCTCGCTGCGGCTCCCAGCCCTGTCCAGGCAGTGTCTGGAGAGCAGCCGAGGGGCAGGATGGGGCAGGGGACAGTCCCTCTCCCCTTCCTACCTGCAGGGGATGCTGGCAAAGCGGCAGTGGGGGGAGGGAGGTGCGGGGTCCAGCCCCTGCACTCCAGGTCCCAGGCAGCACCAGGTCCAGGCTACAGAGAGCCCAGAGCTGCTCCCATGCCTGGATGTGTTCCAGGGCCTGGGAGATCTGGGGGGCTTTGCAGCCCCCCCTGCATTTACCTGCTCAAGTGCATGAGCAAGGAGTAATAAGAATTGCCCCGTGCTGCGCTGAGCTGAGCCCCCAGATCTGCTGTTGCGCTCTGGTGTGTCCCCTGGTGACAGCTGATGCTGTGACAAAGCCACAAGCAGAGAGCTGTGCCCTGCTGTGGGACTGGGGCTCAGAGACTGGGCTGGGCAGCTCAGGGGGGCTGCAACTCCCCAGTCTGGGACGTGCTGGATGCCTGCTGCTGCTTTCTCTTAGTCCCAGCCATCCTCTCCTCTTGCCCTGCTGCCACAGCTGGGCAACCCACTGTGGCCCCCCAGCACCCACCCCCCCCGGGGTTCCTCCAGTGCAGCAGGGGTTGGTTGGGGTCCTTGGTGGGGTTTGCTCCTCGTTTGGAGCGGGGATGTCACCTGCCTGGCTCTGGGCAGAGCCGGTGCCTTGAGGAGCCGCAGAGGCTGCGCCCGGAGCCGCAGGGTGTGTGGAAGCTTGTTAGGTGCAGAAGAGCATGTTTGTCTCTGCTTTTCAACATGTTTGTGCATTTTCCTCCTCAAGTCTGTGGTTCGGTTTCACCCTCTTCTTTTTGTGAACTTCAAGAACTGGAGAAAATGGTCTGGGAGGTAAAAGATGTTTTATTTTCAGAAAATGAAAAGTGTCCTTAAGTGTCTCTCTCTGTCTCTCACATCCTTTCCTCCCTCTCATCCCTCCCCTTCCCCACTCCCCACCCTTCCTTCCCAGGCAGGAGGTTACCAACTTCCTTGTCAAGAGCAAACCACTGTAATAAATTTTGCAGTTCATTTAAGAAGGCAGACTCTGTCGTCTATGGGTGTCTTTCCAACCCTCCTTGTTGGTGCCACCCTTCCTCCTGGTGGGGTGCCCAGCCAGCCATCCCACAGCAGAGACCCTGGTGCCCACAGGCATCCTTTGGTGGGACAGGGGCCCTGTGGCTGGGGGGGGGACTTGCTGCTGTGGCACGATGCGCAGCGTTGGTGGCTCAGGATCGGGTTCAGAGCTGCTGGCAATCACCATAGCGACTCTGAGTGTGTTTTGTGAGTGAGCCCATGAATGACACCACGTCCTGGTGAGCTGCTTCCACTTGGGATCTTTCCTGCAGCCTTTGGTGGTCGCTGTGGCTGAGAGCCCCCAGGGCAGGGAGCAAGCCCAGGGCAGAGCTCTGCGGTACGTTTGGTGACCTGTCTGTCTGTATTTCAGGGTGGGCAGCACCCCACACCCTGGCTTTCCCCAGCCCCGGGGCTGGAGGTGCTGACTGATCCCTGGAGTGGTGGTCCACACTCACCCCCTGCTCCTGAGCCACACAGGGCTGCTGTGCCCAGCAATCCACACTGGGCTGAGGCCAAGGAATGATGCAGGAGGACCCCCCCAGTGTCCCGGTCCCCAGACCATAGCCAAGCCCTCCCCCACACTTCTTTCAGCTCGTGGAGCCTCAGCACTCTGCTGCACCCCTTCCCCAGGGTACACTGCAGTGAGGAGAGGAGGGTGCCTTTAAAATCAGCATTTACTGTTGTCATAATCAGCAAAAGGACCGGGGTGGGGGGGTGGGGGTTGGTTTAGGTGCTCTACACACTTGGGAGGGCAAAGGGTGGTGTTTACAGGAGAACCAGTCAGACACAGAGAACAGCAGAACCCTCAGCCCATTAGTCAAGCAGGACCCCGGGGAGGGGCAGGGAGAGGATGTTTGTCCTAAGCAGCAGAAGATGCTGTTGCAGTCAGCCGGTTCAGAAAAGGCTTGAAGCCAGCCCTGTCTTCCTTGGTGCATGTGCTTCCCACTCGGAGCATCCCCAGCCCTGCCCCGGTCGAGCTGTGTGGGGCCAGCAGCAGCACTGGGTGAGGCAGCCGTCCTCCTGGGCACAGGAGCCTGGGGACACATTTGGGGCACGGCTGCTGCCTGCTCCAGGTGCCCCAAGTTAAACAAGAGCCAAGAGCAGCCACACGTGAGCTCGGCTGTCTCAGCAGTGGGGGCACGAGCCGCAGGGAGCCCCAGGCTGGGCAGGGGTCACAGCGAGTACCTGCCCCGGGGGGGACTGGGGCAGCCTTCAGCAGCAGCAGAAGCCTCATGAGACCCCTGCACTGCCCCAGTCCTGCCTTGGTTTGGGCCGCACACGCTGCTAGGAAGAAGTGCAGGGCTGCCAGCTCTGCCCGGGCTGGGACAGCTCTCCGTGTGGAAGCCAGCTCCTCCATCCTCTCGGCTGTTGGAAGAGCCTCAGCGCTGTGGGCCTGTCACCCAGAACCTCCTCAGAAACCTAAAGCAAAAGAGAGATGGTCTCAGCAGGGAGGGGAGGGGAGGGGTCCCTCCCAGGGCAGCAGGTGTCCAGCAGGGTCCTGTGTCACACTGGGGGAAGCACAGCCCAAACCTGCCCCGAGATGGAGCACGGAGGATGGAGCACGGCCAGCGCTGCCTTTCACTGGTGCGGCATCTGCCCCCCGACCCCTTTAGGGGGGGTCTCTGAAATGAGGTCCTTATGGCAGGAAGCCAAAGCATCTTCGGTGAGGAGAAACCTCTTCTCCCCCCGCTCAGTAATTAGCCCACTGTGCACAGTGCCAAGCTCCCAGAGTGCTGAAGAATGAGGTTTAACTGGGATTTGATGACAATACCAGCACCACCATGGCAGGGAGCAGCGATGTCCTGTGGGCTGCACCAAATCTGTCAGGGCACAAGGTACCTCAGCCCATTGGAAAGGACCATGGCACAGGCAGCAGCTGCAATCCCACCACAGAGGGGCCTGGCAGGGTTGGCATGGGCGGGGGGTTGGTGCTTTACTGGCTGTGAATCCCAAAGACTCACCATTTCCTTACTTTTTAAAAATCCCAATCTTATTACCGTGGTGTGGCAAGAGTTGCAGGATTCCTCGGTATTGATCCCGGGCAGGCTGGGCCGTGGAGACAAGCTCCATGTTGCTATGTGTGGCTTAGCAACATATAAATGTATTCAAACAGAATAATGAAATTATCGTGGGGAAAACAAAGCAGCCATCACTTGAAGAGCTGGAGGATGTGGAGGCCTCTTGGAGCTCTTGTTTGCCAAGACAAGGAAGACGGTACTTATTGTTTGTGCAAATATGTGAACCCCCCCAGCCCCCCCACTTACATAAAGGGTGTAATGAATCCGGGCAGCGCGCGCCGCGCAGCTTTGTGCGCCTGGGCTGCAGCTCATCACTGCCGCTCCCAGCACCTTGGGTCCTCCCGGGGCAGCCCTAATATTGGGGGTGGGGAGGTGGAGAGGGAGCCCACGCCTGCCTCCCCCCACTGCCAGGCTGCAGGACCCTGTGGTTCTGAGACTGGCCTGGTATGTACCTGCATTTTATCTGTCCTCAGCCTCAGATGGGTGAACACATGGCTGGGGGACCCATTCTGCCTCCCCTCACAGGCCACCAGCCACCTCTTGCACTTGGAGCGATGCCTGTGGCTCTCAGGAGCAGGGCTGAGCGTGGGAGCAGAGGAGATGGGGATTCCACCCCAAACTCCATCCAGGGAGAGGGTGAGCAAGCCCTTTGCTCCCTGAGTGTCCCACCGTGCCCAGAGCCCAGCACTCCTCCTGCCCCCCAGCCCTCCCCGCTGCACTGCAGGGCAGGTGGGGTCCCCCTGGGTCTCCCCACGAGCTGTAGTACCTGCTCCCCTGGTACCCCCAGCTTAGGGCTGGCAGGAGGTTTTCAAATAAAGATACCTGGGGCAAAACGTGTCTCTCCTCATTAAGGTATCTCGGAGAAAACGCAGGGAAGCTGGAAGCTGCGTGGAGCGACCGGCCTCTGCTCCTCACCCAGCACAGGGTTTGTGCTTTGCTTCCCCAGCAGCTCCTCAGCCTCACGCTCTGCTGAACGAGCTGTGAGGCCCACGCATCCCTGGGCTCTCCCAGGCGTTCCTGCAGCTGGGCACTGCTGCCTCTCCTCTCTCAGCGGCTGGGAGCCCTTGTCACCGAGCCCGGCGCCTCGGAGCAGCGCAGCTGGCTCGCACGTACCCAAGTGTCCCGAGGAGTGCTCTTCTGGTTCAAGGAGATCTTCTCCTTCACCCAGGGCTGAAGGGCTGCCCGACCCAGGGCTCCCTCACCCCGGGGCACACGAGGAGCCGCTCTCGGTGCTAGCGCAGAGGGTGGCTGCGCACAGCGCTGCCCTGCGCCCGCGGCCTCTGGTGTGTGAGGGGACAGGCACCGAGCCCACCCCCAGCATCCCCACCAGCCTCTGGGCAGGGCCAGGCTTTCCAAAAATGCCTCGAGGCCTTACCTGAGCAAACAGAAGCAAACTAAGCAGCCTGCCTCTTTGCATAGCTGGAGTTTAATGACACACCGCTGGGTTCAGCTGTGCAGGAGCAGGTGAGGGTGAAGGGGTGTGGGGGGCAGAGCACAAATGCCCGTGCTGGGTGTAGGTCCTGCTGCCTCTGAGACCCCACTCCTGCGCCCGAGCGCTGCAGCACGCTCAGTCCCGGCTCCCACCGTCTCTGCCTTGCTCATGTGTCCACTGTGGGGAGGAAAGCTGCAACGCTTCTGGGTGGCATCGTCTGGCAAATAGCCTAAGCAAGCCCTGCTTAGACACTTAACGTGGAGCAAAATCAGAAACCCACTAACACACCACTCCCTCTGACAAAAGAAAACCTGACAACGCAGAACAACCACTATCAACCCGTCCCCAGGGCTTCCTCACCACCCTGCCTGCTACAGCGACTCCATCCAGAGCCCGTGCTCAGAAAGAGGGGGTGAAAACCCAAAGCTACGTGTGCTACCCCCATCCCCAGAGGAGCTGGTGCCTCGCTCACAGCCAGGGAAGTCGAGGCAGGAGCTGTGCCCAGCCAGGCTCTCCCCAGCACTGCAGCTGAGCAGAGTTCTGGGGCTTAGGAGGGATTTCTGGGTTTAATGCTACCCACCTCCATGGTGACATTGGCCTTTCTACAACCTGAAAGAGAAGAAGCTAAATGGCTGTTTTTAAGCTCATAAATCCAGCCCTGTCTGAACCCCCACCTTCCCTGGCTGCCCTTACTGGGGACATGTCTCTCCTAACACCCAACACCACTTTCTGCAGCAGCTGCTGGTTTAAAATCCCCCCAGTAGGAAAGAGCTGTTGCCACGGGTCTTGCCAAGCATCGGGGTGTGTGGGGGTCCCTGCTGCGCCCCGAGGACCGGCTGTGCTGAACGGGGAGAGTGCTCGGCACCCGGCACCCACCGGCACCCACCGCCCCGGCGCTGCCTGCAGAGGCCTGCAGCTCTGCCATTACAGAGGGGCCCGTGGAGAGGCAGCAGGGAGGGTGCTGAGGCATGGGGAGAAGCCAGGCGGGTGCTGTGAGATGGGCACCTCCAGCACCGCTGGTGAGAGGCAGCGCTGACAGCACAGCCAGGGATTCATACTCCCCTTCCCCCCCTCACCCGTTCAGGGGCACGTGGATCTCCCAACAGCCTGGCCAGGACCGTACCCACCAGCACAATTTGGAAATGAAACACTTCCTAAAGCCTGAGTGAAATTCCCACCCCCTGGCAGTGCTCCACTGTGCATCCACAGAAGCCAGAGGCCGCAGCAACAAACATTAGAGGAAATGATGCTGGCAAACGTTACCTGAGGATTTGAACGCCGTCAGCTCCACAGCCTGAAAGAGGGGAGAACACATGTTAGAAGGCTCAGCTCTGGCTGCTTTGCTGCTGGCAGCCCTCTGGCATGCTCCCCAGCACCGGGCAGGGCTCCCCCACCACCCAGCCGCTGCACCACACTCTCGCTCCCACTAAGCCCCTGCGCGGGCTGGGACCTGCAGCCTTCATCCTGGAGCCTTCATCCTGGTCCCCAAGGGATGGGCACCTTGCAGAGTCTCTTAAACAGGGCTGCACCCATGGCAGCACCCACTGGGTGAGCTGCTGGCCTGCTCACCCTCTCCGGGGACCCCTCCAGCCCCAGGAGACCCAGTGGGCTGGGCACTGTGCTGGGACCACAGGGAAGCCCGGGAGAAGGGGAGAGAACTTCCTCCCTGTGCTGTGGTGCAGAGAGCACCCACAAGCCTGCACCCTGCACTTCATTGGTGGTGATGCCCTGTGAGGTGGGAAATTCCTGCTCCCAGCCTGGCAGCAACAACCATCACCCAGCATTTAAAAAAGCTGAAACACAAAGAACAACTCATCCCTGTTTGTATCTTCACTCCCTCACTGTTTTGTCAGCTTAAGTGTTTTCAAACGTTTTTAAGTAGCATCTTCTCTTCATCCAAACTATTGTGCAGCTGCCAGTGACATTCTTAATCCACCGCTCCTTGGTGAGTGCCGTGACTCATTTAGCCAGGGAGCAGAGAAAACAGCACTGATGTACAGAGCCAGCAGCTCAGCAAGCAGCACCTCCCCAGCACAGGGTACCACACCTGGGGTTCAGCTGCACCCATGAGGACGGGGCTCCAATGGGGACTCCCCGCAGCCCCGGCCGGCGCAGCACCGTGGGGCTCACACCACTGGAGCCCTGAGAGCTGCCGCAGCCGCATCGGTTCGCCCATCCCCAGGCAGGACCTGCACCAGCCTCACGTTCTGAGGCTGCTCCCCCCACCTCAGAGTGGAAGGAAACAAGCACATTAAAGACGTGAGGTTTAAGCAGCAAAGACACAGTGAAATCCATGGTGACCCTCGCGCGGAGGAAAGCGCTCTCTGTCTTTGTCTGCCGGGAAATGTCACGGCCTTGGCATTTAGGGGATCTGCTGCTGCCTCCTAATGCTCCCTGCCCATGGGAACTCAGGTCCCCGGGATAATCCCTTTGGCCCACCTCTCTGTCTGGTGCCAGGAGCTCAGCCCAGGTCCCGATTTACGCAGCCAGCACCTGGCTGGCTGGGAGAAGCATGGCCTGTGAATGAATGCCGGCCGGCGCGCGGCACGCCGGGCGGAATGGCGGCAGCCACGAGATAAATCATGAGAGATGGAAACATGGACTCTATTGAGTGGCTTCTGCACGGTATGCCAAGCTATAGAAGTATTATCTATTGGATAAATAAGAGCTGTCTATGTGACACAGGTTTTCAAAGGATAAATATTGGAGAGGGAGAGAGAGATCCTTCAGTGAGAGACTCACAGGAAAGTAGTGCTGGATTTTATTCTGAGGAAATTACAGCACTTGTGTGTCAAGTGCACAAGGAACGCTGATCATTTCAATAGTGGGAGATGGAAGCGGCGCCACAGTAGTCAAATTTAAATTGCTCCCTGCTTTATGCCAGGCCTCACCGAGCTCTGCATCAATGCCAGCGGGGCCGTTTCCCCATCAGCTCAGACACGGGCGCTCACCCAGGAAATCAGCTGTTAGGGGCCTCCTCCTCTGCTGCCCAGCAAGTAGGGGACACACAAGCCCCTCTGGAGCTGAGCTTGCCCTCCTGGCACAGCCCCTGCCAGCCCCCTTGCTCTCAGCCTCATGCCTCCACAGAAGGCAGCCAACGCTCAGCTGCATCTGGCCTGACTGCCAGGAGCGGTCACTATGGACACCACAGCCCTCAGACGATTTCCATGGCTTAAATCAATACACACACTACCAGGACACATTTGAATAACCCAGAGCCTTCAAGGCTGCGTATGAGAGCCCTCCCGGCACGCGTGTGCTGGCACGCTGCCTGTCCCTCACCAGCACTCTGCACCCCAGTAACTCCCTGGGACAGAGGGGACTGGTGTCCCTCTCAGGGACCCGCATCCCTCTCAGGGACCTGCATCCCTCTCATCCTGCACACAGTGTGGGTGTGTTGGGAGCTGCCAGGGGTCCTCAGGGCCAGCCATTAGACACTATCCCTATGTACTGCTACACTCCAGGTATGGGTGACAGTGGAAGGACAACAGAAGATGTCACCTACCGGTCTGTCGGGTGACATAATTGATGAGATCCCCATGGGAATTTTGGCTCCAAAGTTTCCTAGGGGGTGAAGCAGCACAGTGAGCCTGCAGCCTGGAGTAGAACTATTTGCACTTTACCAAGAACTTGGTGCTTCGTGTCCCCACAGCGTCTCCCACCAAAGCAAAGGCACAAACAGGTTATTATCTGCATGGTGGCACCCACAGGCTGGTTGGAGGACGTGACACCTTTTTTCCCCAAAGCCAAAGGCCCTGTTTCCTGCTGCCACCCTTGCCTAAATTCTGGAGGCACGAGCCCGACCCCTCTGAGAGCCACACGAACATGACCCCGGCCTTCCCTGGGAATCCTTCATCCCAAGCTGCATTCACAGCACCAGAGCCAAGCGCTCACATAGGCAGAGTGTGCAAAACAGGTTCAAGGTGGTGCCAAGAGAACGTGCACTCAAATTCAAGCCTTGAGGTCTGGTCACACAGCCTGGGCCAACAGCAACAACAGCCCCCTTTACCTTTGTTGGTGATGTTCTTCACTGGAGGGTCTTTGGGCACAGGGCTTGGTAAGGCACTCTCAGCTGCAGACGGACTCAGCTTCCCTGTCTCCCAGGAGGTCGTGTTTCTTGGACTTGACAAGTAGTTGATGGGATGAGAGCAGTTCTGTAACGATGGGGAGGAGACACAGGACAGTGAAAACTGCAGCAATCATCTTTGCTGGACCCAGGTCCAACTTTAAGGATCGATTTCATCTGCCCTGCAGCCCCTGGGGCTCTGACTCCCACCCAGCCTGGCACAGCAGGCTTCTGGGTAGGTTATCCTTAGGTCTGCATCATCCACAGTGATTGTAAAGAAAGCAGACAAAGACTTAAAAAGCTAAGGCTCCTTCCCAGCATCATCTCAAAGCAGCCCAGCCATACAGCTAGGGCCCTTCATAGTGGGAGGGTGATGAGTACAGCAGGGTGGCAGGGCTTCCTTGCCACTTACTGTGAACGAGAGGGCTTTCTTCTTGTCCTTCATCCTCTGGATGGCATTCCTCACCTGGAGCAGAGAAAAGGCATTAGAGAGGGACACAGAGCAAGAGATGCTCCAGCAAGTCATGGAGAGGAAGGAAGCACTCTCCCAGAAGCACAGTCGGGGTGATGCTGCCTGTTGCACCTACAGCCCCAGCTACCCTCAGCCCCCAAGGAGCAGTTGTTCCACAGCATGTGGAGCCCCAGCCAGCAGCATCTCTTACCTCGCTGTTATAGATGGCATAGACAAGGAAGATGTACAGGCCCTGCAAAGGAGAGAGCACAGGAAGGGTTAGGGGTGTGCAGCTGATCTGTGCTGCTCTGCGTGGGTGAGCAGGAGGCTGGGGCAGGACTGGGCGGTGGGGAAGAGGCGCAGGCAGCGGGCACAGCCCAGCCAGGGACAGCACGGCAGGAGCAGCCTTCCTTCAAATCCCACTTGAGAGCAGGCTCTTCTCAGAGAGTCCAAGCTGAGACAGTCCCTGCCCCAGGCCCTCTTCCTCCTCCTCTCCCCCATCTCTCACTGGGCACTTGGATTCCCGAGCCTGAGCTCTCCTGCACTCCCATTCACTCCTGTGTGCAGGAAACACCTCCAGGGCTGAGAAGCAGAAACCACCAGGGGTTAATTGCCAGGGGAACTGGAATCCGGGAAGCTGACCTGCCTCCCACCAAGGGCTGACCCTGGGGATCACAGGGACCTTTCACCAGCTCCCAGCACGATGCTGGGGACAGTTCCCTTGTCCCACACAGTGACAGACCCCAGCAATAGCAGGAGCCTGTGACCCAAATTCGGTGGGATACAGACCCAGAGACATTGCTTAGTGCCAGCCTGAACAGAGCTTCCTCCATGCTGCTGGCATGCCAGGGCTCCAGCAGCACAGTCTTGGCCACCCTCTCCCTCCCCAGCGAGCCAGTGCTGTTGCATGCACACACCAAGGACCAGCAAGCAATGACATGCTCTGCCACAATGAAACCCTCAGCCACAGCTACGTGCTGGGGGCTGGTGTGGGATGTGCTCTGGGAAACGTGCGGGGCAGGGCCGGAGCGAGCATCGCCTGGGGCCACAGCCCGGGGCTAATTACAGCTGCAGACCAGCCATCTCGCCGTACGGCAGCCCTATCTGGCCCACCAGATTTATGTCATATCTGTGGGGTGTTTGTTATCGCAGCTAGATAAATCAGCTGCAGCAAGAGAAGTAATCCATCTTGCCTTCAATGAGCCCCGCTCTTCATCTGCGAGCTCTTGGCAGGCACAATGGCAGCAGCACCCTGGCGCCGTGCCATGACCTGTCCTTCAGCCAGCAATGCCGCTCACTCCCCCAGACCAGATTTCTGGCCAGGCTGCCAAGGCAGGTCTTCCTTGAAATAATCATTCTGGATGAGCAGGGGGAGAGGGGGGAGCGGTGAGGTCGGCTGGGAGGAGAACAAGGAAGAAGAGGCCCAGCTGCGCAGCGGGCGGAAGCGGAGCCACGGCTCTGGAGGCGCCCGCTGCTGCCTGCGCTCCTGCCCAAATGCCATCCCCTCCTGGCAGGGCCTGCCATGCCCCGGCTGCTGCGTCCCCTGCTCATGGCTGGGCAGGTGCTGGGCGGCCACAGGCAGGAGATGGCACGTGCTGGGACCTGCAGAGTGGGATGGACAGTGTCTGTCTGTCTGTCCAGTGTCTGTCTGTCCTGCTGCACTCTGCACACCCCGCCGGGGAGCAATGACGTCTCTGGCCGGAGATGGGCGAGTGGCTCTCTGAGTCCCTGCCCTGAGCCAGCCTAAGGACTGTCCTTCCAGCTCTACAAGTTTGGGTGCAGACAGCAGGTTTTACCCCACTTTCTGTCACCAGCAGACACCTCCACCCGGCATTCTGTGCCTGGCAGGGTGCTGGTGCTGCTGCCTCTGAAATGGTGGGCTGGAGGGATGGTGCTGCCGCTGGCTCACCATCCTGTGGCACAGCCACCGCAGCCACCTCCAGCACAGCACCACAGCCACCTCCGGCACAGCACCACAGCCACCTCCAGCCACCTCCGGCACAGCACCACAGCCACCTCCAGCCACCTCTGGCACAGCACCACAGCCACCTCTGGCACAGCACCACAACCACCTCTGGCACAGCACCACAGCCACCTCTGGCACAGCACCACAACCACCTCCGGCACAGCACCACAGCCACCTCCGGCACAGCACCACAGCCACCTCCAGCCACCTCTGGCACAGCACCACAGCCACCTCCGGCACAGCACCACAGCCACCTCCAGCCACCTCTGGCACAGCACCACAACCACCTCCAGCCACCTCTGGCACAGCACCACAACCACCTCCGGCACAGCACCGCTCGGCGCTGCTTCTCAGGCACCCAGCCGAGCCGCTGCGCTGCCTGGCTGGAGAAGGACTCGCCGTGCTCGGTGCCGACGCACAGAGTAACCTTGAATGCAGGCTTGGGTTTCTGCAGATAAACACACAGCAGCCAAACAAACAAACAGCCACAGCAGCACAACTTCCCCACACAGCACTCACAGTCGGAGAGGCACGCTGGCCCTACACAGCATTCCAAGGTGACACATAAGGCAGTCGGCAAGGGGCTGAAGCAGGGTGGGTTTGTCCCACCACAGCTTCCCACCAGCGTTTCTCTGCTGGGGTAAGCTGCAAGTTGACCTGAACTGGGTAAGGGACAGAGCTGAACAAGCACAGCATATTATCACTGGCATACGGTGCCCGGAGGGGCTGTGGAAGCCCCATCCCTGGCAGGGTTCAAGGCTGGGTTGGATGGGGCTTTGGGCACCCTGGGCTGGTGAGGCTGTCCCTGCCCATGACAGGGGGCTGGAACTAGATGATCTTTGAGGTCCCTTCCAACCCAAAGCATTCCGTGGTTCTATATTCACAGGCAAACCCTTGACTGTCTGTCCAAGGTCCTCAGCAGGACTCCTCTGGTGTGACACACAGGCTCATGTTTTTACAGCACGGCAGGCAGCTGGGATGGTGCTGGGATGGTGCTGGGATGCTGCCCCTCACTGGAATTGATGGAGTTCACCCAAGCTGAGAAATGGGCTTTAGGGTTTTGTCCTGTGGATGAAGAGATGCAGGGGCTGCTCTCAGCTCCCCTCATTCCTTCACAGCACCGAGCCTGGAGCTCTCTGCTGCTCAATAACCCAAGCATGGCACGAGGGGGAAAGGACAGCTGATGCTATATTTAATTACAGTTAGGACAGGCCTCCTGCCACCCTTCTGATAGCCTCGATAGCAGCGATGGGAGAGGCGGTCCCAGCCTGGCCTTGGAACACCCCATCGGAGAGCCGACGGATGTGCGTGAGCAGCGCTCGGCTGCTGGCCCGGGGCCAGCCCCAGGCAGAACATCCCTGGGGCACCCACCCGCCTCGTGCGCGCGGTGACAAGGCCCGTGCTTCACCCTTGGCGAGCTGGGCCAGCCGAAACCCGCCAAGTGTGGCAGGGGGAAGCGCTGCGAGCTGCCCGGGGCGCTCCCGGGACCTGCAGCAAGGGCCGTTTCCCGCCGCCTCCAAAGGAAGAGGCAGCGGGGTGGGGAGCTCTTTGCACCCCAGCGCCTCGGGGGCTGCTGCCCAGTTGCTCTCTTGGACCCCCGGGCGCCGGGTTTGTCCTGGCGCTGGGCAGGAGGCTCTGCAGAGCGCACCGGTGACGGGCAGCGCCAAGGGCCGGGCTGCCTGGGGGTGACCCGGAGCTCTCGGTACCGGCTGTCCCGGCCCCGGGGCTGCTCCGCGGCCGGGCCGGTCCCCGGGCCGGTTCCCAGCAGCCCGCAGATGGCTCCGGCCGCCCCGGACCCGGAGCGGCGATGCTCGGTGCTGCTCTAGCTCCATCTACAGCTGCGTTCTCTCGGGGAGAGCTGTCCCCAGCGCGGGTGGCAAGCACAGGCTCCGAGGCGGCTTGTCACCCTGTGTCCCCGAGTTGCAGGGACCCCGCAGTCCTGGGAACTGCCCTGCCTCGGCGCAGCGCTGAGCACCCCTCCTGCTGTGACCAGCACGGGCTGCTCTGCTCTCTTAGCCCCGTACACACTCAAGGTTTCAAACTCTCTGGATGAAGCCAGTACCAAGCATCACTTCACACCCAGGGGTCTTTCTGCCCCCGTTAATACCAACACCTTAACAGCACAACTCCAAATTACAGCAGCTTTCAGGAGTCACAGCCATGGCCCCAGAAGACATCAAGGCAAGCAAACAGCCTTAAAAATGTAGCCAGATGCCTCCTGAAGAATGAAGAGGCTGAAGGAGAGGATGTGACTCACCAAAGGTCCTGCAAGGCAGAGCCAGAAGCAGCACACACACACTTCCAGCCTCCCTGTGCGAGGCTCTCATCACCAGCCTGCATCACAATCTGTCCCACCTAACACTCCTGCATCCCACCAGATTCCAGTGCAGCTCTCCTGGGCACTGGGAGCATCCCCTGGGAGCGGCTGCATGGCTGCAGGCAACACAGGTTTTAGGGGTAAGGGCTGTCAGTCCTTGGCTCTGGTTCTGCCTCTACAGCTCCTGGGACACAACCTCTGAGCCTGTACAAAGATGAACCAGCTGACCAGCACCCATCCTGTATACACACCTCAAGAAGACCATGGCTGGAAGTGACCTTTGGGATGCTTTTTGTGAAGGGCCCTATTCTGACAGGGGTGCTGGCACACGCGCCCACCCTGCCCTGTGGACACGGGGCTCCAACGCCAGCCGGGACTCCTGCCTGGGACACCAGACAGGCACCTCTTTAGTTACCCCTTAAATGAGCAGGTCGAACTGCTGACAGAGCTCCCTGCAGAGTGGCCATTGAAGTGTGAAAACCCAAACCTGAGAAACCAGATTTGCACGGGAAGCACCTGTGAGACACTCCAGAGACTGATGCTGAGGGACCATTAGATGAACAAGGTCTCTGGGGCTGTATCTCTGATTCCCCAGACAAAACACCACGGTGACCTGGGAAAGCTGGGCTTTGGAGCTGGCAAACACCCCTGACTCCCAGGAGAGGTGGGGTACATGGAAACACCAGGAACAGGCTCCCTGCCCGGCTGTGCGGTGAGGACTCACCTGGAGGGAGTTCAGCACGATGAAGACGTAGGCCCAAACGATGCTGAGGTGGACAAGGACCCCACACACCCAGGTCAGCCCCAGCACGGGCAGCAGCACCAGCACGGGCTTGGCTGTGGCCCTGTCAGGAAGAAGAGCTGGGGGTTACCTGGGCGCATTTCAAAGCTGAAACGTGGTGCACTGGTACCCACCCCCCCCCCCCCAGCTCCCCGTGGGGGTCCCCGAGCCCAGGGTGTTGTGGCAAAGCACCCCAGCCTGACAAACATCCTTTGTGGCTCTGCAAACCCTGCCAGGGTCTCCCCATGACCTGTCAGGGACATCTGCACGAGGTCACAGAGCACAGAAGTGGATGTGCTGTGGAAAGATCTCCACGGGTTTAGGAGCACCCTGGCCTGTACCTTGTGGTTTAGGAGAACCTTTCCTTGTCTCCATGCTGGAGATGGCTCTCCTCCCCCAGCAAGGGCCTTGCAAACAATGTGTCCACCAAGAGGCACCCAAGACGGTAGCTACAGAACAAATTCTTTTGCAAACAAAATTAGTTAAGAGGGAAAAACCCAAATATTTCACCTCCCAGTCCCCAACATGCCAGCCCTGCTCTTCATTTATCACTGAGAGTCAGCAAGAAGGGAGCTCTTTGACGTCACTAGCCATGAGAAAACAGCTATTTTCTCCCCAGTTGCTGCTACAAGGAGGGCTTCTGTATTTGCTTCATTAGCATATGGATGTCAGCCTGCCCTCCAGAGATGCCCTATCTTTGTGCTTCTGTAAATCTGGGGAAATTTATTTATGATACAGGGGAACAATGCGTGTCTAGCAGGGGTGTCCGGCGCCAGCTAACAACAATAAAGATTCCCAGAGGATGATAAAGTAACGACTCAATCAGCAGTTTTTTAGAGGTCTCTCTATATTGACTGATTAGAAGAGTCCATGCTGCCTCTCCTTCCCATGTGCAATCACCACCAGGGTTACTCACAGTCCACCACGTCCCAAACTCGTAGAGAAAATGACTTTCCTAATGGCAAATAGCCAAGTCAGGGCAGCAGGCACCCTTCTGGGGGCACACGAGTGCCAAGGAAGGGGTGGGGGTGAGGCACGCTCAGTGGGGACCCCTTCAAACTGCAAGGGGTGCAGAGCAGAGAGGAGCTGCTCCTCTGGCTCAGAACTCTATAAGATTCCCTGGAAATGGGGCACCCAAGCTGCTCCCTCACGTTGCCAGGGGAGGTTTTACAGAGGGGCAGACAGCTCAGCAGTGGGTTCGGCAGCGTCCCCTGTGCTCCCACACACCCCACCACTGCTGCGGGCGATGGGGACGCTCACACTGGCCATGCCCAGCCCCAGGCTGCTGCTCCTGGGGATGCTGCTGGGCCCAGTGTCACTGTGCTGTCAGCAGGCTCCACCAAGGGTCTCTTGCCTGAAGTGCTGAGATTTCAGAGCATGAGTCCAGACTGAAAATGCTGGCTGGGCTTCTCAGGGGACAGACACTGAGTGGACAGACTGCCTCTGGGACACACGCAGCTACCCAGGAGGAGAAAATCCTCCCTGCCCCAACCCCACAACTCACAGTCTTTCACTTTGCCAGGGAAAAGGCTCTCAGCTTAGCAGAGATCCCACCCTGAGCAGCCACAGCTGGTGAAACCATCTCCATCCCTGCTCACCATATCTGAACCCCGATCTGGCTCTCCAGGCTGCTGTTGGGTGTCAGCATCTTCGACCTCCTGCGGGCACTGGACACTGTCACCATCACCACCCGGCACAGCACGAAGGTGTTCACCTGTCAGAGAGGAGCCACGGGACCCAGTCACCCTCTGCAACCTCAACTCCAGTGACTTAACTTTTCTGCTGGGCACTCGATAGCCAAACATCACAACTTGGGGAGAAACGTAACAACCCAGAGCTACCCACACATGGATGGAGCCCAGAAAACTCATCACAAAACTTTCTCTGCAGAATAGTAACAGGGAAGTTACTCCTGTTTTAAGGGCCTACTCTGGACCCCTTGAACATCACACCTTTTTCTGCTACTGACACTACTACATAGATGTTCCCTTACGAAAACCAGACCTCCAGTTACAGTGATGTCCCAGCCAGCCTACACATTCACCTCCACTCCTCATTCAACAGCCAGGACAAGAACTGGTCAGCCAAATGCTTTTCAAACACTTTTTTCTATCAGGAAAGCTGCTTTGCTCAGAGATTTGTTTGAGCTGTGGAAGTTTACATGGGGCAGAACAACGACTCCCACCAAAGCAGCAGCACCAGGAGCCCTGTGAGGAGGCACCGTGGCTGGAGCAGGGCTGACGGCCCCGGCTCCGCAGGGCTCTCCTGACCCCAGGCCCAAAGGAATCGCCCTCAGCTTTGGCACTTACAGCCAGGATGAAGAGAACAGGCCCCACGAAGGCCCAGATGACGTTGGTCTGAATGTTCAGCCAGCAATGGTCGTCTGCAACGTACTTGTTAAAGGAAGTTGCCAGGGTCACCCCCACGATAAGGACGGGAAGGCCTGTGGAAGAACCCGCGGATTAAAGCCCAGGGAAAGCAGAGCTGACCCGTGCAGGTCAGCCGTGCTCCAGACAATTGCTTCCAAACCCCCAGACACACGTGTGAGCCAGCTTAGCCCCTGAAACCCCAGGAGCAACATCAATTTACTGCAGCTGAAATCCACCCCGGCTCTGCAAGGCCAGATTTATGCGCTGTCAGTGTCATCCTCCGAGGTGTAAAGCATCCCGAGGAGTCCTGATCAAAGCAATTTACTCCTTAGATTGCTTTTTTAACAAAATGGACAATCAAGCCCATAAAGCAATCCGAAATATTTGCATCAGCTGCCCGGGGTGCTTGGCAAGGAGCACGGGTGGAAAGGGACATGGAACGCTGGAGGGAGGTTCAGTGAGCCCCAAAGGGCTCGCCCAGGATAAAGGGCGCTTCACCAGGAACACATTGATGTTTTAATTACTATCAGGCAGGAGCAATGCTCTCCAAGACCTTGCCATAAACTTCCTCCTCTGTTGTTTTTTTTTTAATTGCACTCTGAAAATGAACAGAAATGGGTTTTAATTTGCATTCTAAACCGGACAACCGGACACATAAGGGTAAGAAAGGCTCTGCAGAGCAGCAGCACCCAGCTCCTGGCTGGAATCAAACTGAACACTCAGGAATGGAAACTTTGGCTAGGCAAAAAATGGATTTTCTGAGTGCCCTGCACAGGGGAGTCTGTAGATACCCCAGCCTGTCATGTAGTAGAACTTCATCCTCCTGTCTTCGCTCATGTTGACTGCCACCACTTTGCTCCACAGGAGAAGCCCCTCCACCAGCATCCAAGAAAAGGCTGCCATGAAGAAGAGATGAAGGCAGGCTGTGACCGTGAAACACATTGCCTGGGGAGGAGAGAAATCACACACGGCGTTGGCAGGAGGAGTCATCAGCTCCCCTGGGAGCTCCGGAGCGCGTGTGGTGGGGAGGAGGAGAACCTGCAGATTACACTGCACAGTGAGCAGAAACAGGCTTAAACATTCACCCATGAGCACAGGAGGAGCCCTTAAAAGTGCAACACGTGGGCAGCCAACTGCTGCAGCTCATCTGTGTGACCATCTCAAACCACGGATGGTGGAGCCGATGGCAGCTTTTCCTGCCCTCCCTGGAGCTCCCTTGCAGGTCTCATCCCAGCGCTGCTTGATCCAGCCCCAGGATGAGGAAGAGGACACAGCAAGGGACAGAGCTGCGTGCTGCTGGTTTAGAACTACTGATGCTTCCCAAAGGAGGTTTTTGGTCAGGAACAGTCAGAGAAAAGGGGTGAATTCCCCCAGCAGTCTGCATAGTGTGCATGTCTCCAAACACAGACACAAGCCTTTCCTAGCTCCAAATTACAGGTCACTAATGAAGCATTAACACAGGGATTACACGGGGTGGCTCTGGCAGCACGTTTGAGCAGGACACCTGCTGGTGTCAGCCCCTCACCTGGTTGGTCTTGGCCAGTTCACTGAACATGAGCAGAGCTTCTGCTGCAGCCAGGGCAAAGATCAGGTTCTTGTGCACGGTTGTTCGCTCGCTCTTGGGCACGCTGGGGAAGGAGACAGGGAGCCCTCAGCAGCACCCAAACGGAAGGGTGCACAGGCTCACACTACTCCTGGGTGGACACGCTCAGGTATGGCTGCTCAGACCTTGGCCAGTGCTCCAATGACCTGTCAGCGAGGAGGAGGAGGCAGGAGCCACCGCTGTGCTCACAAGGCAGGTCTCTGTGCCTGCCAAGTGACAGCAGAGCTGGCAAGTGATGTCTGTGCTCCATTTATTTTATAAAACTTACCTCTAGCCGAGTGGCTTTTATGGTAAACACCATTAGTGGCTGATGGCAATCTTCCTGTGGGGCTCAGGGGTGTGCACAGCTCACACCAGCATCTCCACAGAAACACCCAGCACCGTGTCCACACCCCAGCCAGCAGCCACCACTGCCCTCCCTGCCCTCTGCTACCCACCACTGGTGCACAGGGTGAGACCCCCAACCCACAGTGACAAGGTGCAGAGACCTCTTGTCTCTTAGAACCTACACACTGGTTCAAACAAAAACCACAGAGGAGGCTCCGAGTGCCTGGGCTTTTCTTACCCCACTGCCAGGAATAAAATGAAGGTAACTGTCAAGGCACAGAAGGAAACTCCACATCCAATGAAAGTCAAGGTCTGCAGCGTGAGCTCCTCCTTGGTCGTCCTCTGCTCCAGTTGTGAAACGACAGAAGAGACAAATGCCCCCAGATTAACCTCAGGCTGCTGGCAGGCCTGGCACCCACCCCACGGAGCGGCAGAGGCGGGTTCCTCACTCACCTGCATCTCGTACACCTGCAGCAGCACCGCAAAATTCGTGGTGTGGTTGCAGAAACAGGTGGTGGAGTCCAAGAGAGACGTCACCACAGAGCAGCCAGCTGTGGACCACATCCCACCAGCGTCTGGGCTGAGGTACAGCAAAGAAACAGAGAACACATGGAGATCCCCATCAGCTGAAGGCCAAGGTGAGAGGGAAGATCAAATTCAGAGCAGTGGAACCGTTCATGTAGTGACCAGCTGCTTGCAAACCCACCCTCTTCCCACCTTACAGGACTGGGACTCTAAGGAGCCTTTTTGCACTTGAATGGAGGGATCACCAGTCCATGATCAGCGCTCTCACTGCAGTGACAGCCAGCAAAACCACAGCTCACTGCCAAGCAGTGTTCAGGGGGCTGGGACAGACCCGTTTCGGGGGGACAAATCCTTTTGTCTTGTGGGAAACAATCACAATTAACCAGGGCCTTTGATTTTAGTTGTATATACCTCAGTAAAGGTCATTTGCGAGTGACTCTTCCCGGGAGAGCACTCTGCTCCAGCAGCCAGAGGCTGCTGGCAAAGAACCCCAGGTCCCTACTCTCACCATGGTACGGGTGGTCTCCCAGTGGGAATGAAAGCTCCTAAATGTGGGGAGCTGAAACGAAACAGGGCACCTGAGGCTGAAGTTCCAGAAGGCACAGATGGGCCCCACCAGCCTGTCGGGCATGTCCTGCAGGCAGAGAGGGACAAGAAGAGGTGACACAGCTGTGCACATCTGTATGCAGACCGATACGGTTCCCTCATGGGGCTGTAACAAGGTCTGTCAGCACAGGACAAACATCTCCCCAAGGAAACAGGAATCGAGGAGAGGAACCTGGGTGTGGGACACCCCAAAGTCCAAGAGCTCTGGGGACCTGGAGCCAAGGCTGTGCACGACCTGCTGGGTCAGGCTGTGGGATGCCACTGGCAAGGACACAGCCGGAAGCACAGCCGCTCCCCGGGTACCTGGACGCGGTGCTGCAGGCGGTAGCGCACCGACGTGCTGATCTCCTGGTAGTCGCTGAGCAGAGTGGATGAGATCACAGCGGTGCCCACCGAGGTGCTCAGGGACCTGTGGGGGAAAGCAGGCTGCTCGCAGGCACAGGCAGAGCAAGGCAGGAGCCGAGTGTGTGTGGGCTGCACCGGCTGCACCCCCACCTCGTGTTCGGGGAGCTCTGGGAGCGCTGCCCAGCTCTGCCTCCCACCCTCTCTGAGGGTCACCCTGGCTCTGGGACCTCTGCCCCACTGGAGGGGACCCTGAGCAGCCCCTGCAGGGTCCATCCCCACACCCCCAGGCAGAGGGGCCCCAAAACAGAGGCACTGTGAGATTCACAACTGCCTCAGGTATGAATTCTCCTGTGGGGCTCAGGGGGCAGCCCTGGGGAAGGGGCTTTGGTTCCACTCACTTCTCTCCTCCATCAGAGGCTGCTGTGGCCTGGAAGACAGCAGTGCCACCAGACAGGCATCGCTGCAGGGAGCCGTAGCCAAACCACATGTTTTTCACCATGAGTCTGTGGAGACCTGGTCAGGGAGGGCATGGTGGGACAGGGTGAGACTCAGAGCTCAGGGCAGCCCTTGCTTCAGCACCAGCCCCTCACCTGGGGGGCGATGCCGGGGGCACCCGCAGCCCCCAGCAGGGAAACCCTCCCGCACAGCCCACTGCCCCGTCACCCAGGGCTTCTCCCCCCCACACTCCTCCAGCCCTCAGGGCAGGGAGGTCCTGTGGTTAAGGAAGATGCTGTGTCAGCACCACAGGGAGACCCCGGGAAGCACAGGGAGACCCCGGGAAGCACAGGCATTGTAACCCACCTCTGGCTTTCAGTCTCTGCATCTCTTCTGCAGGGATTTCAATGAGGTCATGCCTGCCCTTCTCGGTGCTCTGGATCAGGTATGTCTCACTGCTCAGCTCCTGCCTGCCCAGCTCCAGCTTCCTGACCTCCATCCCTGCAGAAGGGGCAAATTTGGGTACTGAAACAGGGTTCAGCCTTCCTCTAGAGCTACTGCTACAGCAAAGAGCCATGCGAATGTTATAACCCCAAAGGCACCATGAGAATGTTATAACCCCCACCAGGACCCACAGCAGCAGCAGCCAGATCCCTTTCAGCACAAACCATGTGCATTTGGGCTCAGGTTGTCTCCTGCACCCAAAAGTGTCTTGTAATCCTCCTACAATGCACAGTGTGAGAGATGTCTCCCACGCTGTGCCAGGTTTGCATGAAGGGAATGGAGGGAAGGCTGTAGAGTTAGGACAGAGGAGCTGGAGGAGGAGAGGTGCCAGGAGCAGACTTGGACTGGGAGCCAGATGGGATGACTGAGCTGGGTCCTGGTGAGATGCCCCCCCCAAGCTCTGCCAGTGCCACTCACCGATGTTCCCATGCTGGATCGTGATCTTTGTCCTGCCTGCGGTCAGCAGTGGGGCCAAGTGTGACACCATTCTGTCACAGAGCTCAACAACAGCCATGGGCCCCCTGATAACCTGCAAACAGGGAGAGAGCAATGGAAATCAGCACCCACACCACCAGCTCACACCTCCCACAGCTCACAGGAGCTTTCTTAAATGCTTGGTCCTTGGTGGAAAAGAGCAGCTGGGACTCCAGGCTTTTGCTTTGCTTTGATTTCTCCAATCATGGATGTTCCCAGTTGCTTCGGCACTGGAGGCAAGACTGGAAATGAGATAAAGACTTGCTGGTGTCCATAAAACACCCATTAAACCAGCATGGAGACACATAACAAGCACACTGTAAAGAAAGCACTGATCCTTGCAAAGCTGTAGAACAACCATCCATAGAGACAGGCTCTGCTGCTGAAGGGTAGCAGGGGACTGGCCCCATCACTCAGGGTCCTGCAGTGTTGGGCAGCACAAATCCCATCCCTGCAGTGCTCAAACCCTTTCTCCCTCAGCAGATACATCTGCTCCAGGGCCAGAGCTGGTTTTATGCTGCCCCCGAGAAACAATGAGTAATTGTGGCCATGGAGCCCTAAGTGACTCTCAGCGATGAAGTAAGCCTGAACTCTCCAGTGTCCTTTCATCTCTGGAGGCCCCTGGCACGGTTCCTGGAGCACTGGCCAGGCCAGGCTCTGTCACACATTTCCCAGAGACAGGCGAGTGCAGCCGGTAACAGACACAAAAGAGCCACGTGAGAGGGGAAGAAACCAACAGAGAAGATCCTGGTGGGGGTAGGATGATGGAATCCCCCCCACAAAGCCTGGCAGCGTTCTGAGCAGTGTGGGGGCCAATGGCAGGGAGGTCCTTGGCAGCCCATCCATGGAAAACACAAGGAACCCTAAGGAAAGGGCATTACCCTGCCAGAGCTGGCAGGACACGGGGCAAGGAACTGGCAGAGCACAGGGCATCTGTGACCTGTGTGGAGCCCTGTAAATCCTGTCTGACAGAGTGGGGAATCAAGAAGGGAGCTGAGGCAGAGCCACTGGCGGGGCTGGCAGGGAGGGCAGCACCTGAGCATGTGTTTGCCCCTCTAACAAACAGCACGGCCCTGGCCTTTCCTGAGCTGGCAAGGAGGCTCCATGCCCATGCCTGCTGCATCTCACAAGCTCCAGCATCCAGCCAGAAGGGCTGTGTGACCATGCAAGGACAGGTCCCCAGCCTGTGGACACACGGCAGGCCAGGCACACACACCCCAGATGCGTCAGGCCGCTGGTGACACCGGTACCTGGCTGACTGATGACCACGCCTGAACATGCTGCTCTTCCAGGATTAACTCGGTCACTTCCATGTAATACTGGCACAACTGCTCCAGCATCTCCAGCTCCTCTCCCTCCTGGACTTCCACCTCAGAAACTTGCTTCAGTAACAGCAGCACGGCGAGGAGGTCAGATGACTCCAGCGTGGGTGTCTCTCCTTCCCTCAGAACAGTCGCCACGACATCAAGGGCACCAAGAGCAACAGAGAGGTTCATGTCTTGGACTTCGCTTGTGAAGACGTCCTCAGGAATCTGCCATGGAGAAGATGTTTTAGTTAGTGCAGAGCACTGATGCTGCCTGATGACCAGCTACACCTTGGCAATGCCCTGCACGTCCTCGCTGGCATGAGGACACCTGTGTGGCCAACCACACGTAACTTATGGGCAGGAGATCTGCCCTGACACCTTCAGCTCTTGTGTCCAGCCGGTCAGCCTCACTGGGAGAGTCAACCTGAGGCAATGCTTTGCTTATTAGTTAGAGCTGTACTGGTCACACTCTCTGACAGCAGCTCAGAAGGGGCCACAGGCATAACTTTGGCCAAAGTGACCTCAAGCACCAGCTGGTGCCAGCAGATCCACCCCAACAGCTCCTGCCTGCTCAGGGTGTCAGGTGCCACTGCTGGGGCTGCAGACTCACCACAGTCCTCTCTGCAAGCACGTTCACACGGCTGGCGAGCGAGTGGCTGGATTCCTGCTGAGCTTTTTTCAGTTGCCAGTATGCATCTGGGAGGAAAAGGAAAGAACAACCATTGCCAGGGTGCCTGGCAGTGGGGTCAGCTCATGCCACGTTCAAAGCCTGGGGAACGCTCCTCAGGTGGCCCCTAAGTTTGTAGGACAGTCAGGACAAGGAGCCTTCACAGCTGCATTTTGTCTCTAGTACAAAATCCCATCTGGAGAGACAGTCTAACTTTATTTTCTGCCTCCTCCCCATGTCCCCTGCCCAACCAGCCTGGAGATGCTGGGACTGTAGAGGCACTCTGCAGCACTGCATCCAGACCCACGTACCATCTACAAGCACTGCTTCATGGAGAGCAGCAAGTTAACCTGCCAGAGTGCCTGCACCTGAAGCAAAGCTGTGGCTACACTGTGCTGTGCATGACATCTCTGCAGAGCAGAGGTGAGCCCCCCCCATCCCTGACCCTCTCCCAGGAGGCAGTGAATACATGTCACAGGTGCTGTACCCTTCCTGTAGCGGCAGATAAAAGGCAGAGGCTGCAGGCAGGAGGTGTAACTGAATCCGCTGCTGCCAACTTCAAAAACTCGGCATTCCTCAACAGGCCCTGTGGAGACACACACAGGCAGAAGGCCCAGGTTCCCCTGAGACACACCAGCCACACACCATCCCCCAGCAGGTACCACCACTCCCACAAGCCACCCCCAAACCCTGCTGGAGACAACAGCCACACATCACTCCCTGCGCGGCCCCACGGCTGAGCCGGAGCAAGGCTTGGGCTCAGAAACTGACCCCAGCTCACAAATGCCCTCTGGAAGGAGCTCAGGTGGCAGTGCCAGACAGTGACTTATCGGTGATGTCACACCGGGCTGGCTGAGGGATTGATCCCTCCTCCCAGCAGAGCATCCCAGCCCCGGGTGTGCAACCCCAGGAAAGGTGTCACTGACAGGCATGCCGTGTCTCTCACACGCCATCTCTCTCAGTATAAGTGACTGCAATTAGCCCAGGACATCTGAAGAGCTGTCTTTGCCTGGGTCTTCAATGACTGAGGGCTTAGTGATGACTGCACCTTAAGTACCATCTGGAAACCAGCCAGCCCATCTCTGAATCTGCTTGTGCTTTCCTTCCCAGGGGAGAAGCATCATTCCACAAACCACACCTCATTCCCTCGCTTCTGGGACAGTCCCCATGAGCTGACCCCCTGCTGCACTGCAGGAGGGAGCTCAAGCAGCGAGGGAACACGACTCACCTGGGCAAAGAAACTGAGTGGTCACCTCCTGAACGGTGCTTTCAACCTCCAGAGCGTCGGAGCTCCAGCCAAACACAAGGTCCTGCTCTACCACCCAGCACGACCGCACTCTCTCCACCTGCTCTGCTCCGAGGACTTTCTGCCAGACGTGCAGGTCGGTGATGTTCCCGCTGAAGGACTCTTTCTCCCGGAAGGTGCCCCCCAGTGAATCCTGATCCTGCCCGATTATGAAAGTCCCCTGGCCGTAGATGGCCTGGGGGGCAGCCGGCCCCGCAGCACACAACCCACTGGCAGATGCTCTCCTCTTCCCATCGGCGTAGATGGCCCACGTCCCGTTCTCCTGCTGCCAGGTCACGCAGAAATGGTGCCAATGTCTGTCAGCACGGAACACGGGCAGGTAGGGGGAATGGTGCCCGTGGACTATGAGAGCAAAGCGGACAAAGCCTTCCTCATCGACAAAGCCTCGGAGCTGGAACTCGTTAATGAACGCTGGCACAGCATAGGAGAAGATGGTAGCGATCTCCTGGGTCCTGGTGTCCCACTGGAGGTGGGCGCAGGCTGTGACAGCAGGCAGCGCTGGGAAGTCAGAGAGCACCTTCACGTATTTGGTGTTGGTTTTGTCTCCAAATACCAGGACTGGTACAATGTGGTCCCCTGGAAGGAGACATTCCAGCCAGCATAAAGGAAGAAGCACGGGCCAAAGCCTGCTCACCTTCCACTGGGGTGAAACCATCGTTTTCACCTGCCTCCTACCCACACAAGGACCCATGGACCCTGCAGGCAAGGGCATCCAGCAGGCATGCAGCAAGGCATCTGCTTCTCCTGTGCCTGGCAGGGATCAGGAAGGCAGGCAAGCTGAGACAGTGTAATTTACAGAAACCTAGGCTTCTAGCAAATCTGGGAAGAACAGCGAGGTCCTGAGCACCCCACGCTACAGCAACCAAGAGCATGGTCAAATAGCACCTTTGAGGCATCTGCCTTGGGGTGCCTTGCTGCTGAGGAACACCTGTTCTCCTGGTCCCATCTCTACCATCATTGTTGTGCAGGACCTGCAGGTGACAAACAGTGGGGCTGAGGAGAGGCAGACCTGCTTTAGAGGGTGATGGCTCAGGAGAACAGCAGAGGAGCCCCTTCACAACCCCTCTCTGCTGCGATGCATTCAAATATCTCAGCAGTAGCTGGGCTGCTGCTGTGCTGGGATCACTGTGGTTCTCACAGTCAGTCCCAGCTTGGGACAGAAGGTTCTATACGTTACCACAGTGACAACAAAAAACCACATGGCAACTTTTCCAGTCAGGTTAATTTTTCAGGATGAAAGAGATCCAGCAGTGAACATGTCTCCAAGCAGCCCAAGCCCACTTATACTCACGTCTCCACTTGGGTCTGTGCAGGGCGCTGCCCCTCTCACGCAGCCAGACGGAGCCCCCCAGGCGGTGGGACTGCAGCAGCTTGCTGAGGGAGCCCCGCTCGCTGTCCTGGGGCTCCAAGAGCAGCTGAGCAAAGTGCTGCTCGCAGTGCCTGTCCGCACGCCACCAGTCCAGAGCGGCGGCCACGAACTCGTACACGTGTCTCGAGGTCTCGATTGTGACAGGAGTGAAGCCTGGGAAAACACAATGTGGAGAGATGGGGAGCTTCTCTGGCACACCTCGTGCCCCATATGTCTGGTGTACCCCCAACCCCGCTCACAAACCAAACCACCAGCCTGGGGCTGGCACTGGGCACACTCCGATGCGACACCCAGCCCCACAGGTGAGCTCAGTCTGAAGAGAAAGCTCACTGTGGTACGCCCAGGGAGGGCCCTTGGGGCAGCTTGTTCGAAGCAGATACATACAAGCAAATGCTCCCATTTTATCCCCATTTCCCAGCCCCTACACTTGGAGATGGGATGTGCAGGCACAGAACAACCTGCCCTGCCCGCAGCCGGGCAGTGCTCACCTGCTCCAGGATGGTAATTCCATCGTCCACCAAGCAAGTGTTTAGCTATGCAAACACAACCTCAGGCACAACGCAGGGTACTGGAAAAAGCTTCTTTACCCTCATTTCTGCCCCCAGACACGTTTTTATGCATTGTTTGTGCTGAGTTAACGGTTGGACTTGATGATCCTAAAGGTCTTTTCCAACCTTGTGATTCTGTGACTCCTGAGTATCGCTTATAAAACCATACAGAAGTGCTGATAAAACCACCAACCTTTAGAAGTCTGGTTCTCAGCAAGGGCAGCAAAGGCAAGGAGACTCCTGGACAGGCTGCCGACCTGCCGGAGAGGCCGTTTTGTGACATTCAAAGAAAGCATTAGTATTATCTCAACTTGTGAGAATTCTTGTAAAACTCACCAGAAAGCTGAAGAGCCAAGAATCAGGTCTCAAGTCTCTCCTAAACATGCTGACCAGCTGGCAAGCTTTCACCCTTTGCTGGAATAAACAAAATATTGCTAGAGATGCACCGTGGAGACAGGAGCATCCTGCAGAGAGCTGGTTCTCACACCAGGCTGCTGTCAGGAGCCAACAGGGAGAAAACCATTCTCTCTGAGATACCTGTCCTGAGTAGCATACTGTCAAAATAATTCCCAGTTCTTGAAGAACTCAGGGTCTGGGTTTAATGTTTGTTTCCAGGATACAGAGTAATTAATCTTAAAACATATACAGATGTGTGATATTAATGGGCAGGCAAGTTAGCAGAGCCTCTTTATCTGCATTAACTAAATAAAAAAGCCACCATAAATCGCACTGTTAAATGGGGTCAGATCACTGGCAGCTCTTTCTCATCTCTTTTAAAGCCCACAGAAAGACAGCACCAGAACAGATCCTGCAGAGCAGCAGCTCCAGCCTCCATGGACAGCATCCGAACACGCAGCTCAGTGCCAGGGCACCCTCCAGGAGAGCTGCCCGACCTCAGGACTCACCACCTCTGCTCCCAGGGAAGCAAAGCCTGAGCATGTAGCTGTGTAAAGCCTAGTAAAGTCGTAGAATGTGTACGTAAAGACACAAACATGGAAACCAGCAACGTGCTCTCCAAGGTAAACACGTCCTAACGCTGTTTCTGGGCACCGATGCTCAGCCCGGAGTAACGTCTCGCTCCCACTGGGACTCTCCTGTGTGCACAGCGCAGGCACACGGGGAAGCACTTTGCTGCTAAGGGACTAAGGAGACCAGCTCTGGAGCCCGGGCTCCGCATTCACAAACAGCCTTCCGAAGTTCAGCACTGGCTCTGTCAGCGCAGAACAGCCCCCAGCCCTGGGGAGAAGGATGCTCGGCTCCACGCTCATCCGATGGGCGAGTGATGGGAGCCAGGGGCAGCCTGCACAGGCCGGAGTGGCCAACCGCCCGCTCCCCGGCCGCTGCCCCGGGGCCGGGTCTGGCTCCTGCTCCTCCGCGGGGTCCCTGAAGCCGCCACCTCGGGAAGCGCGGAACGCGGCGTTGGCAGAAGGAAGAGCGCAGCGAGCGAGTGAGTCGCGACGGGGCCGGCAGCAAGGCTCCCACCGGGAGCCGGGGGACGGGCTGGCCCCGCAGAGCCGCCGGCAGCACCAGCCCCAGAGCCGGGCTGGCAGCGACCGCGCCGACGGGCAGCGGGGTCCCGGGACGGGGCGGGACCGCTCCGCGGGGCCACCGAGCCCCCCTTCGCGCCTCCTCCATGCCGGCGCCTCGGCTCTCGCAGCTCCGCTCGGCTCCTTCCTTCCCCCCGATCCCCCTAGTCCCCCCCGCAGGCACGGCTGGGCTGGGCGGCGGCACGAAGGGGCAGCGGCGGGACCGGGCTGGACCATCCCCCCCCCCACTCCCGCATCCCCACCGCGCCCCGCCCGGGACGGCTCCCCCAGCGCGCCCCGCTCCCGGCGAAGCACTCACGGTCCTCCCGTTCCGCACCGCCAGCGCGGGATCCTCCTGCCCAGGGCGTCACTTCTCCATGGAAGCCCCGACAGAGCTTCCCAGGAGATCTGGTGCGTGGTGCCGGCAGAAGGAGCAGGCGGCGGGGAGCGCCCGGGGCTCGGCGGGGCAGCGGGTCCGGCGCCGGGACGCGAGGACGGTCGGCGCTGGGCAGATGCCTGGGAGGGCGAACAAACGACGGGGCTCGCACGGAGCAGGGGCAGGGCTGAAGGGCAGGAGGGTCAAGCCCGCAGCTGCTCTGCGGGCACCTCCAGCGCGTCCCCGCTGCGATTCCCTCCCGTCAGCGTCCCGGCCGGTCCCCAAGCCCGAGGCAGCCCCGGGCAGGATGCGAAGGCCGGAGGGGCCAGGCCGGCTCCAGGGGCCGGCAGCGCTCCCGCTTCACCGGCCAGGGCAGCTCCCTGACCGATGCCCACTCACTTTTGCTACAGCAACAGGCAGGCAGCTCCCACTCCTCCCCTCTCAGTGAATGCTTGAATCACGCCATGGATTCACGGGCAACTGGCTTTTGTTCGCCAGGGTCTTCGTCTGGGAATGAAGGCAATTACCGCATCCCAGCGCCTCTGCTCGCTGCAATAAATCTCTCACAGAAGAATGGACCTGCGAGGCAGCTGCTCCGGGCTTCTTAGTCACCGCTGCCAGTTGGGAAAGGGCCTGGCACTCGCCCCCAGCGCAGCACGCAGAGCCAAAGGCTTGTGAAGCAGCGCGGTGGCACCAGGAGAGGGCTCTGCAACTCGCTGTGCTGTGGCCAAAACCAGGTCCCACTCCTCTGGTGATGGAGGGAGCAAAGGGTAGGAGACAGAGCCCAAGTTCACACCAGGGATCTTCAGAGGAAAAGTGTTTTCCTAATTTATGGCTGGATTAAGTAAAATTTAACAAGCTCCCCAGCAGGCTGCAAACTATCCTCTTTATGCCCGTGTCTCAGAGTTAAACACCTTTTGCACCAGCACTAAATGCAGTTTCCTGGTAGCATTAGAAATGGAATCCAGCCCACCACCTCCAGCATCACTCCTCTTTCCCCCAGCCATGCAAATAAACCACAAAGAAAAGCTTCCTGTGCTCATCGAGAGCTGCCTGAGCTTCCAGCCTGACCCACACAAGGTCTGTGGATTTAAATGTGAACCAACCTTCATAATCACACACTGGACTCTCAAACAAGACTCGATGGCATCGAGGAGGGCTCTAGAGACTCTGGCAAGAATGCTTCGCTGGCGTTTCAAAGGAAAGGTCACAGCAAGTGGAAGCTGATAATTGGCACCTCATTGTCCTTTCACCTAGAATCTCGCCTAAAAGGCCCCAAAGAGCACAGGTTCTCTGCAAGTCCAGAGAGCAGGGCCCAGCGCCTGCACTGCTGAACACTTCCTTTGGACCTCTCAGCTCTCCAGAGGATTTTCTGCAGCCACAAGCACACGTGGGCACTGCCATCTGCTCCTCACCATGGCAGCAGGGTCATGGCCACCAGTGCTGGTAATTCATCATTGCATCGGCACTAATTCCCACAAAGCAAATATTCCAGCCAGTCAGCTGCCTCCCTAAGGCAACCACAGCTCCTGAAGTCAGCCTCCATTCATGCATCTCAGAATAAATTAGAAAGAACAGAGTTCTTCGAGTTAAGAGATGCCCATCCAGTGCAAGGTGAGCAGATCCACGACCTCAGGACGGTTGGATGGTAAAATCCCAACGTACTTTTAATGCCTGCAAATCTCTCTAATAAGCAGCTGAGCAAAGGGCAGGTTTTGCTGGGTGGTTTGGGCGATGCTGTCACTCCAGGTTAGCTTGTTGGTAAGCAGGTTGCAATCCTGTTTACACACAGGCAATTAAAAAAATCAGCTCAGGTGCATTTTCAGCAGCGTTCTCCTCAGCAGCTCTAAACCCCGATCTGCCACCCGCGAGGCACATCTTTCACACCCCCCTTGGAAGAGCTTCCCAGCACATGGGCTAGCAGCATGTTAATCTTTATAAATCAAGTATTTGCCAAGTGGAGTAGAAAGCCATGTGCCTGAGCAAGATGCACCGAGAAGTGGCACAAAGCGCCGCGCGTGTCAGGGATCAGGAGGTCGTGGTGCAAGCCTGGCCCTCGCAGGGTCAGCCTTCGCACAGCACGTCCCCAGCCCAGCTGTAGATGTTGTTCCAGGCCAGCATTTGTGTCTTCTCACTCCTTACCGCACAGAACTGAGCCCCTCTCTGACCCAGCTCCTCCCCACGGAGTTTAGTGGCACCCACACTTTGGATTAGACTCTTCTCAGCAGAGATGGGGTTGTCAAGTCTTGCTTTAGGAGGCACTGGCACAAGTGCTGCAGCAGCAAAGTATTTCCCACGCCTGGTGCATCTCAGTTCCTTTCGTTTCACACATCTGAACGTTTCAAAAGCTGCTGTTTGGTGCTGATGCCTCACTGCTACTGATACCAGCGCTGCTTCAGCAGTTCAAAGCTTCCTTGGAGCCCTTATTTATCTCCATATGGATGTTTCTTTGCTTCTGCAAGGGGTACTTCTGTCGATGGGTTTGGGAGGAATGAGAAGCACAGAGCCTCCATCCTAATAAACCATCTGCGAGGCTCTGAAAGAAGAGCAGAGCAGTTGCTGCTTCTCTCTTGGCCGATGCCAAGTCCCTGAGGGGCGGCTGGGCTGGTTCTGCACAGGGAAGGGTTGGAGCCTTCTGCTGCCTCTAATTTGGGCACTTTGAGGAGCGCAGGCAGAGCTCCAGTGTCTCTCTTGTGCAGAAACCAAAACTCCACTTCTGCTTTCCAGTCCCACCACCAAAGCCCTCCACCAAATGCCACCCACCCCACAATAAGGGCATCGCAAACAAGCACTTTGTCACTTCCACAAATCAAACAGCCCGTGGCAGACTGAGGGCTGTGAATGGACACAGCCCCTGGCACAGGAACAGGAGGCACAGGTTTCTGAGTGTTCTCAGCCTGTGTATTTATCACATCCCCGGAACAGACACCTCAGCCCTGAAGTTCCTCTCCTTTTCCTTCCCACCCACCTGGGATTCCCATGTGTAGAGACACATGACCCTGCTGTCCCATCAACTCCAGCCAGCTGAACAGTTGCTGGCTTCTGCTCTTGCAGGACCCCCAGGTCAGCTTTCCCAAAAGGAGGTTCATCAGTGTTCAGGAAGCAACCGGCTCCACATCGCAGTGAGATGCTGTCCTGGCACCACTCCCCACTGCTCCAGCTGACAGGGGGATGTCAGTCCAGGACATCCCGTGGCCATCACCCCCAGCAAGCTACTAACACGTTACCCCTTGCACGTGGATCAAGCAGAAGCAGCAGTGCCTGGAAAGATCCGGACAAGTCTCCCACCTGCCCCAGACAAAGTCGCAGCATCACCACCCGACCTCCACGCACACAGTACCCAGCAGACGGGCCTGTAGCTGTGCAGCAGCCGCTGGCTGCCGGGCGAGCAGCAGCACTCACCCAGTGCCCAGTTTGCTCTTGGGACTTTGGACCGTGGGTGCAATTGCACATCCACAGATCTGCTGGAGACAGACACAGAGGACACACGCTCAAGCTAATTCTTCAGGTTTCCAAACAAGTGCCCTTATTCCACGTGCTAAAGGCCTGTGTGGATGTGCTTTTATGGCCACACACCTGCCTGTTTGGCCACACCATTATCTGTCTAGTTCTCTCAATTTCCTCTCCCCTTCTCCTTTCAAGTCTGTCACATCAGGCTCAGCCAAACTTCCTGATGCTACAAGCTTCACATCAATAGTCAGTGATGTGTCCCTCAGGAAGCTGGGGTGACAGGGCACAGGGTCATGGGCAGGAAGAGCAATACCTCCCTGAGGGGATGGAGTGACCCAAGCATATAGGTCCCAGCAGCCTGTGCCCAGTCACCTCCCCACACTGCAAAGAACACAATGCACCCCACAGTCCTCCCCCCACCATGCCCCCAGCACACACATCACACCTCCACTGCTGGCAAACAGGAAGCTGTGTGAGAGCTCTGCAGCCAGTATCCACATCCCTCTCCCTGCTTTGTGCCCTGCTGAAGGTACAGAGCGGGATCAGCCACCATGTACTCACCGCTGATGCTGCATCGTGGCACATGGTGATCACAGGTTCTCTGCCTGGGCAGCTGGAGCTGATTGCAGGGAAGAGATTTTCCTCACTCACCTCTGTGGCTTTCCTGATGCCTGCAGGCTGGAAGGGCTCCTGCACCAGCAGAGAATTAACGTTGCTGAGATGTGCTGACCAAATTAGTTTATCCCAATAGCAAGCTCTGCAAGGGCTGGGGGGGTTTGGTCCCAAGCAGCAGCTGAGACCCCTTGTGTGGCTGCACTGCTTTCAGAGCCTTGAGGGGGTGGGTAATTTGGGAGACTTTTAAGCACTCAGAGTGCCAGGTATCTCCCAGGGCTTGGAACTTGCATCATTTGGGTACAAAACCAATTTGGTGGGTGCTGGTGCCTGGTCCTGGTGAAGCGACACAGAGCTCCAGCTGCAGGGTCAGTGTTTATTACCTGTGATACACCACTGACAACTGCAGACATCTCAGCTGAAAAGTCAGTCCTTCCTCACAACCCTAGGGTTATATTTCTGAGGCCAACGGTCTTATTCCAGTGCTGGTTTGCTTTCTAGACTTGTTTGTAGACTTAGATTTAACCAGGGGTTTATTTTTGTTGTTCTTGTTTCTTAAACATGCCAGAGTCTCGGGGAGGTTTGTTTCAACAATCTCTTGTGGACATGCCAGCCTTAATCTCCCTCTTCCAGGCCCTTCTTATTGTCAGGACTGAAAGCACAACACAGAGCCGCCTCTGCTAATTGCCAGCGCTCTGTTTCCCAATGACAGGTGTATTGTCGGGAGGAACAGACCCAATTGTGTCCCTGCGCAGTGGGGCATCAGCTGCTGATATTAGAGAGCCTTTCAGGGGAGCTTGGGCACGGCTGGTTATTTAACACCAGCATTTAAAACAAACCTGTGTAGCCTAGAAACTTTTAATGGAAAAAAATAGGACCTGCCCTTATTATTCATCTTTGGTTTTTTTCTCAGGCTACTAACTGCTCCTAAATCTCCCATCCTCCTACCAGCAAGACAGGGCATTTGGTTCTGATCCTCCTTGAAGCACTAAATCTCTCCAATACCCTTTCCCCATAGCTTTCTAATGAAGGGGTTCTGCTGGTTTAACCTGACACCCCCATGGATCTACTTCAACCTGTAACCACAGCTGGCAAGTGGTTCACAAACTGCTGTTCCTCTGCAGGCAAGTTGATACGCTCGGGCTCGGATTCACAGACCTCATGAAGAGGTGGCTTATCTCCCCCAGAGACCCCAGGTAACAGCCCTGTGTCAGGGAGCTCGCTCGGGGGACAGGGGCTCCCCTGCAAGAGCCCCTCATCAAGAAAAGGAGAGAGACTCTGGCACTGAAGCAGCGTGAGGAAAGGCAGCAGCAAGAGAGCTCTGGGGAGATGAGAGGAGAAGGTACAAGATGAGCTCCAGATCACACCTGTCTGCCCTGTTTTTCACATTAAAGGGTAACACTTTCCATGCCTGACTGCTGCACAGGAGCAGAGCCCCAGCCAGCACCCTGCCCCGCGCCACCGGCCGAGGAGCAGATGGCCCGAGCGCTCGTGGCAGGGACCTGGCAAAGCCAGGTCGTGATCAGGCTTAATCATGTTGGTCACAAGACAGGAGGGAGGGTCCACAAACCACCGGGATCAGCAGATCCACATCAGCTCAGGGGAATACAGATGTTGGGGAAGAGGAAGCATGTGGTGCCTGGCTGGGCCCTGGGTGCCTCTGCAGCTCTTCAGTCCTGGCACGGGCACTCGCAAGGTTTCCCCTTGTTTCTGCTCCCTCAACAGCCTGGGAGACCAGTGGCTACACACAGACACCATGTCAAGGGCCGCGAGCAGCCCCGAGGGACACGGGGCCGTGGGGCATCTTGGAGACCCCCTGGGCTGGCCATGGAGCCACAGCAGCACACTGCTCGGTCACTCACACCCAGCAAAGCAGGCCTACCCCCCTCCCAAAAGCCTCTTTAAAATACCTTGTGGCTATTTATACAGAGCAACAGTGAGCAGTAAGAAAGTAATGACGGGTTTTATAGCTTAGGAAGGATGTGAGGCTTTCCAGCAGGTACAGAGCAGAGCTTTTCCCAGTGCCAGATAATTAACTAACCCTGTGAGGCTGGAGTGATCAGCTCAGCAGTTGATCAGCTGCCGTCAGTACCTGAGCTACTCTGAGTTTTACCTCTCAGACATCCAGTGGTTCCTGTTGGGATCCCAAGGAAGAACACAAGCACTTCAGGTCCCATGGGGTGAAACACAGGCTGAGCTCCAAAGCAGTGTTGTGGGTTTATCATCGCTTGTCCATTGGAAGGAGACCATCAGACACCTCCCTGCCCACCAGCTCTCCCCATCTTTGTCAGAATCGGGACATTAATCCAGATTCCTGCTGCAGAGATGCCAGTAAGAAAGGTTAAGTGCAGAGAACTAGGGCTATAAATTACAGACCATGGAATTACAGAATACACTCGGGGGGCAGGAGCTCCACGTGTTGCTCTGAAGCTCACAGAAGAGAGATGTCTCTCTGAATGCTGCCTTGACTCTCCCTGCCCAAGGAGGAATGGAGGGGTAGCACTTGGCAATGGAAGCCCCAAAGGTTCACTGGATGTGGAATTGTCCCTCAAGGACAAGTCATTGCTCAGGTCAGGCTGTCACACACCCACCTCTCCATCCCTCCTGGCTGTGACCCTGAGCACTGTTAGATTTTCCAGCCCAGTGGCTTCTTTACTGCACTCACCTGCTCTCTGCAGCACGAATTGCTGTGCAAGCCAGGTACAGCCCCCCGGACTGGAGGGGACTGTCTGCACAGAAGGCACTTGGAAAGCAAGGACCACCCTGGGCTAACACCTTGCCCGTTTCCCTTCCTCTTCCCAGCCATCCCTGGCACAGCAGAGCCTGACCAGAACATTTGGGAGGTGCTGAACCCCCTTCAGGACACCGAAGTGCTCAGGGGAGCTGTGGTCCACGCCGGCAGGAAGAGCAGCATCTGCAGTGGGTTGGTCTCAAGAGCCAGGCACCCCTCCCTGCAGTGCCCTCCAGGCTGGATCGCAGTGCCCAGGGACGATTTGAGGTTGGGTCCTTGCTGCTCAGCATTCCCACTGTGTTTTTCTTCCCACCTCACTCACATTCAGTGCTATTCCTCACTGCACTTCCACACTTTCCCTGCATCACAGCAGGTGACAGCAATAACACACATACAGCCTCTACCTGCTGCTCCAAGTGTGTTCTGCAAGGGTGAACACTTCCTACAGAATCACAGAATTGTAGGGGTTGGGAGGGACCTCCAGAGTTCATCCGGTCCAACCCCGCTGCCAAAGCCCCACTTGCAGCTTACCAACACCCCACTGTGGAAGGTTAGCCTGTCTTGGTAGCAGCTGTACCCCTGCAGCCACATTCAGTCAGCTCGAATGCACATCGTGGTCCAGGGGAGACTCCTCACTTCACAGCCCTTTTAACAACCCCCAAAGCATCTCAGAGAGTGGCACAGAAACCCTTTTGTACCTGAAACTCTCTTCTCCCTCTTCCAACTTGGGAAGTTTTGCCAGGTTGTTCTGCCAGAACCTAAATAGAGCTGAGAACTTACTCCAGCACTACTAACAGAAGGACTTCTGCAATTGTCAGCAGAACACCAGAAACTCAGGCACTTCTTCCAAACAGTATTGACAAGTGATAGACAGTGGCATAATGATTTGAGAACCATAAAGCTAGAAAGTAGTGTAAGATCAGTGCTGGACTTTCTGGAGTTTCCAGCATCCTGCGGCATTTGGCTGAAAGCAAGCAAAGGGCTCCCCATGTTCTTCCTTGGTCCCCCTCCCTTGGAGGGAGACAGCCCTTTTCTCACATCTACACCTCTGCCAGCTCCTTTCACCATTCAGAAAACGGTTCTTTCAGAAACTCTTGAGAACTTGCTTCACATTTCAGTGCATCATCCCCTTGACGGCAACACTTGTCTGCTCCCAGCTTCAACCTCTTCTTTCAGTTCCTCAAGTAATGAAGACACCCTCTTGGACTCAGGTCAACGCTCTATTTCTTGTAAGGAGTTTAAACACCTCCAACACAGCTCCTGCTTTCTGAAGCCTCAGTCCTGCAACAAAGAAGATCCCTGAGAGATCAGCTCTGCCCTGCCCTGGGTAACCCTACTCGGTGAGCTTTGTCATAGCCACATGTTGGTAAAGTTTTAGTCTATCTAGTTCTGATCTTGTCAGAATTGTATTTAAATTCTTCTGACAGATTCTTGGCCTGCAGTTTGTTAACAGATCGTGGTTGAGGCAAGATGTTTGAAATTAGAGTGGTTCTGAAGAGGAGACACATGGTGCGTTCGCTCTCCCGCTCAGCCATTATCTCTCTGCCTGGCTCCGCTCCGAACAGAGTTCACCTTGGGACATTACCCGAGCGGCTGGCTGGCTTGGGAAGGAGGGACTGTGCCTGCCAGAACACGCCCCAGCCACGACCAGGGGCCAGGCACAGCCGCAGGACGGGCTTTTGGCTTCCCAGGATGTGTTGCCCCTGCTGGAACCCAGACCCGCGCAGGGCTGGGTGGCACCGGCGGGACCTGGCGCATCCTGCCCCAGGGTCTGCGGACACAGCGAGCGCGAGGGCAGCCAGCCCTCAGCCAACCGGGCCTCGCGCAGCACAGGCACAAGTGGGGATGCTCACAGCACAGGACAGCACTTCCTAGGAGTCTCCAAGCTGCTGCCGTGCCCCACGTGTGTGCCAGGGGTGACCTGTCACCTTTGATTGGAATGGCTGTAGGCACCAGGCCCAAGCCACACGCCACTGGGCGCCAGGCTCCCACCAGCACTCTACAGGGGTCCCTGCTGGCTTTTACCTAACAGAGCAGCAGGCCTCACTGCCGTGCTACAGAGCGCTCCGGGCTGCCTCAGCGTGTGTGGCTGTCAGGGTTGTCTGCCCTTCGGAACCCTTCAGCCAACAGGCTGAGGTGCCCAGTTACTCCATCCAAGTGCTGGAACAACAGGCACCCTCTGCCCATCACTGCCCCGCTACATACAATCAATCCCATCGCCACAGGGCCAAAAGCCTCATCTGATAAGACTATTTCTGCAACTCCCTTATTCTAGAGAAGAGCAAAAACATGACTGATGAGTTACACTTGTTACCCTGAGGAAGCAGCATGTTTGTCTTTCATGCTGCAAGAGCAGGTGCAAGCGGCGTGGAGTAGAACTGTGCTGAAGGCTTTGTCAAACACTCTGAGTTACCCAGTGTCTCCTGAAATGAGGTCCAAGAATGGAAGATGTCATTTGGCACTCAGGCACACAGAAAGCCCTGAAGACAAAACTGGGAAACCAGGCAGCGTATCAACGCAGACACCAAAATACCTGGGGGGTGTACATCACATACACAAACAGACTGCAAAGACACGGGCTTCAGCTTGGATGCCCACCTGTTGAGAAAAACACTAACATTCCCTGTATCCCAAGTTTTTAAAAATGTGTCTGGAGTGCTATTTCACTTCCCTGTCAGATGTCTTGTGGGATGATAAACCAGGATTGCAGACTAGGAACAGACTTCAGGCCTGCTTTAGGAAATAAAGAGAGAAGTTTGCCTTCTCCTGGCTTCAGCACAGCTCCTCCCAGCCACTGAAGGTAATTAGCCCTGAAAGTACACAGCCCTCGAGCTCCAGAGAGGGTATTTCAGACCCTGCAAAGATGACCTTCCTCCTGCTAAACAGAAACTCCTGAGCAGACCACATGCTCTGTCAGACCACGCAGGCACTCCTTTAACCCTTAAAAATCCATTGCATGTGGCAGACTTTCCCCAGGGTGCTTTCTTCTCCCACTTTTAGTCTGACCAACTCTCCGAGCTCTTCAGGACAGGACTGACACGGCACAGCATGTCCCCTCCTCACTAGCACAGCAGGTACCCCGTGCCAGCGGCTGTGCGCAGCGATGCCACCCACCACCCCAGCACCCCAGCAGAGCAAGGCAGGGCCTGGTGGGCCTGGGAACAGCCATACTTCAGGGCTCTGAAGAACACAGACAGGACACCTGCATGCATGAGGGAGGCATCAACCCCGAGGCAGAGGCTGCAGTGCCACGGGTACGGAGAAGCCCGTGTCAGATGGTCAGAAAAGATCTTGTTCTTCAGACCCTCAGCTGGACCCACACAAACGGGACTGGGAAGTGGTGTCTTGGGAAGTTGAGAGGGAGAAACAAGCATTTGCTGGAGTCTCAGCCAGGCACTAACCGGCAATAGATGGAGCTAGAGGTGCACTAAGGAGGCTCTGAACCAGCGAGAGCCTGCTTGCGCATCTGCGAAAGAGCCAGCCGAGTACCTGGGAGGATAGAGAAGACAATGCATTACTAGAAGGTAAAACAATAATTGTAGGACATCTGCTTAGTTGTCAAGGACCAAGAGGGAAATAAAGCTGTTGTCCCCTCTAGCTAAAACCTGCTGTTCCTTTCTCCCCAGACTCCCAACCACCAACTGCTCTACAGTTTGTATGCCAATCCAATTCTGACGCCTGTAATCCACCCCAGAGACTGTTTATTTTAACTTTATCAAGTGAAGAGAAAAACAACTGTGTTAGAACAAAAAAAAAAAAAAAAAAAGAAGAGAGCACCTGGCAGCAGGCTATTCCTTCTCCAAACCGGTGTGCTGGAAGGGGAGAAGAGGGCACAGGTTCTCTGTGTGCCTGTATTAGAGCTGTTGCAGTCTGCTGGCAGGAACACTCTCAGTGCGCTGTGCTCCACCTCAAACCCAGCAGCTGAACCTCACTGGGTCCCTACAGACAGAGGGGTGATGAATCGATACTCAGGACACTGTCTGATTCAGCCTGTGCAGAGAAAGGGACCATGGGAGCATCCCCCCGGTGCAGCCCCAGCCTGCACAGACAGAGCAGCACGGCTTTCCAACAGGTAACAGAAACCAAAGGGCACTTCGGGAAACAGCACCCACTCCTTCTCCCAGATTTCAGGTATCAGGCACCTTTCCCCCCTCTTTGGCAGCACAGCAACTGGGAGCCAGGTCAGCACTGTCAGAGCTCACGGTCTGCAAGCTGTCCTCAGCAAGAGCTTGGAAATCCCAGGACCCCTTGTTTCCTTGTCCCAAACAAGCCAATTCCTTTGTACTTCATTGCAGGACTTACCTCTTCCCTGGCAGGGCTTAGTGCAGCTCCCCTGGTCCAAACACTGCTGGGGGCTTTTAGCTGCAGGACCCACACAGCCAAACCAAAGGCTGGGGCTGGGTTTTCTTCCCTGGGGGTGTTTTTGTTCCCTCACAGCACAACCATTTCTGAGCATTGAAGGGAAGAGAATTATGCAACAGCTTTGCCCACCCAGCCCATTGTTGTTTGCATGCTTCCAGCACAGGAAGACGCTGGCAGTGGAGAACACTCACCACTCCCTTTCAAATTGTTAAGTTGGACACAGCAGACACCAGGATGTGGTGTGGACATGGGGACCCTCTTCTCCCATCTCCTAACTGGGGGCTGCTGGGAGAGGCTGCAAGGCGTCCAACTCGCTTCCCACGTGTGAGCCAATGCACCACACACACACACACTAACAGTGCTGTATCCCAAGCACCGGCTGCCCCACGGAGGACGGCCCTTCACCCAGTACAACACTCACAGAAAGCTTCCTTTGGGAAGAAGCCATTGCAGGACCTGGTCTCATGTCACTCTTGGTGAGAGCAGGCCTGGTGCAATTCACAGTGGTTAGAGCAAATAACACACTGATTTCCTTTTTTTTTAATCAAACCGATTTTTAATTGCAGGCACCTGTACATCTGGAAAGCTCACTGGGTGCGGGATAGAGCCACAGGGTGTCCGGGGCTGGAAGGGACCTCAGGAGAGCATCTAGTCCAACCCCCCCAGCGCAGGGTCACCTCGAGCAGGTCACACAGGGACGTGTCCGGGCGGGTCCGGATGTCTCCAGAGGACACCCCACAGCCTCTCCCGGCTGCCTGTCCCGGGCTCTGCGTGCCGCGGTGTGACCCGCAGCCCGACACGGCCGCTGTGCGGGCGCCTGTCCCGCCTGCGCACCCTCAGAGCCCGCGGGAGCCGCTCGGGACGAGCCTCAGTCCCCCTGCGCGGCTCCGGGGTGCATCTTCTCTCTCTCGGTCCCCGCCCGTTCCCCTCCCTGCCCGCGCAGCAGGCCGCCCGTCCGCGGGGCCAGGGGGCTGGAGAGCCGGTCCCAGCGGGGCGGCACCTGCTCCCCGCAGCGCTACAGAGCCGCCGGCCCCGGCGCGCCGCTGGGGTCCTCACGGGGCCGCGCACCCGCCCCGAGAACCGGGCACCGGGAGCCCTGCGTGCCCTCCCCTCGGGAAGCCCGAGGCGTTTGCGGGCTGCGGCACCGCAGAGCGGGAGGCGGGAGGGGCGGCGGCGGCAGCGCCCAGCCCGGCGCGGGCAGAGCCCGGGGAGCACCCCCAGCCCCGCGACCCGAGACGCCGCCGCGGCGGGCCGGGAGGCGCGAGGCCGATGAGCGCACCCGGGCCGACGCTCAGGCTGCGGAGCCCAGACCCGCCTGGGCCGCGACCCCTCCCGCCCCGCACCCCGCTCACCGGCGCAGCCCCGCCACAGCCAGGTAGCGCGGGCGCGTCGCCGCCATTTCATGGGCGGGCAGCGGCGGCCCCGCCCCACGCCCCGCCCCACGCCCCGCCCCCTGCGCGCCGCCGACCATGACCCGGAAGCAATCGCCGGGCGCCTGCGGTCTGTGCCGGGGCGCTGAGATGGCGGCCGTGTCCGTGCTGCGGGCGCCCAGCGGCGGCTTCAGCTTCGACAACTGCGCTCGGTGAGGCGCGGGGCGCGCGGGGTGCGGGGGCGGCCTGGGGCAGCCGGGCCTGCGGGGCGCGGGGGCGGCCTGGGGCAGCCGGGCCTGCGGGGCGCGGGGGAGCGGGCGGCCCGGGCTCACCTCTCGCCCTGTGTTGCAGGAACTCGGCGCTGGAGGCCGAGCTGGGTCAGAAGGGGCAGCGGCTGCCCGCGGCCCGCAAGACGGGCACCACCATCGCCGGCGTCGTCTTCAAGGTGAGGCGGGCGCCGGGCGCGTCCCTGCGGCGCTTCGCGGCGGGCGGGAGGCCTCCCCGGCCCGCGGGCCGCCCCTCCGCCCCGAGGCCGAGCCGGGCGGGAGCGCGGCCGCCCCTCGCTCGGGGGTCGGGGCTGGGCCCAGGCCGCTCGGCCCCAGCGCGGCCTCCCCGGGAAGCGGCGGCCCGGCCCGGCGCGGCGAGCGGCCGGGGTTCCGCGGTGCTGAGTCACGCTGCGCGCCCCGGGCCCCGCGCCTCGGCCCGCGCGGAGGCGGCTCTGCGGCCACCCCGGGCCTGTGCTGCCCAACTCGGTGGGAAGAGCTGGGGAGATCCAGGCCTTGGGAATCATAGAATCCCAGACTGGGTAGGGCTGGAAGGGGCCCTAGGGGTCACAGAGCTCCAACCCCCTGCCACAGGCAGGGCCACCAACCTCCAGGCCTGGAGCTACACAAGGTTGCCCAGGGCCCCATCCAACATGGGCTTGAACACCCCCAGGGATGGGGCACCCACCCCCTCTCTGGGCAGCCCCTTCCAGCCCCTCACCACTCTCTCTGGAAAGAACTACCCCCTAATATCTAATTTAAACCTCCCTTCCTTTAGCTTTAATCCATCCCCCTTGTCCTGCCACTGTCTACCCTTCTAAAAAGTTGAATCCCTTCCTGTTTGTATGCTCAGTGATCCTCTCCTCACACAGGATGGCGTTGTCCTCGGGGCAGACACGAGAGCGACTGAAGGAATGGTTGTTGCTGACAAGAACTGCTCAAAAATCCACTTCATTTCCCCCAATATTTAGTAAGTATTAAAATGCTTATTGTGTGGTTGTACTGGGAATATTAGCCCTGTCCTTTGTTGATGACATGTATCAAGGCACACTTTAAAGTCAGGGGCCTTGGGGCTCATTGCTATTCCACCTGTTTTTAAACAGACTGTGTGTGAACTTAACTTTCTCAGTGTTACATTGAGGTAAACCTCTCTGTTGTAAAAAGCATAGAGCTCTCTGTTTCCCTGCTCTCCCCACCTTTCCTTAACCTGCTCGTAATGCTTTCCAGCTGTTGCGGTGCAGGAACAGCTGCAGATACTGATATGACAACCCAGATGATTTCCTCCAACCTGGAGCTCCACTCACTGTCAACTGGGCGACTTCCACGAGTTGTCACAGCCAATCGCATGCTGAAGCAGATGCTTTTCAGGTACCTGCATGGGTTTCTCCTTAATGATGCTGTCAGAGCCACCACATGACATGTAAGCTCCTGTGAAGGAGTGTTCTTCCTCAGTCTACTCCATAACAAAACCTTAGTAGAGGTGTAAGAGTTGCTCCTTGCTCCACAGGCTTCTGAACTGAGAGGGAAGCGAAGTCAAGGCTGTGGTAGTCTAGAGAATCCATGCTATAGTCAGAGTGTTGGTAGTGTTTGCGCTGCAGGAGCTGAAGGGAGCAGTTTAAGAAAGCTGTGGAAACTGATGTGTATCCTTGTGGCTGGACCAGTAATAATACTGGGATGTGCAAGCTTGTAAAATCAGGAATTTGCTGGGGTTGGTAATGGAATCCCCAGCTCAGAATTGGCTGTAAGATGTTTAATCTTTAAAGCCCACAGCTATTAAAGTACGAGTGTGCTGGTGATATAGTGAGATAATAATAGTGGGGTTGGGAGCTGTGCTGCAGTCATCCAAAGATTTTGTTTGATTGCCTGATCACAGACTATTATGGTATGGCAGTTGAACTTCCCAACTAGCAGCATGATGTGGACCATGCCCTTCGATTGAGGGCAGACTCTCCAAAGCTCTACACGTTCCAGTGCTGTCTTCTGCAGAAGTAAAAGATTCTGCAGGAAGAGGAGGAGGCAGGGAAATGCCTGTATTCAATTAAAGACGGTGTTCAAGTGATTGGGAAGTCTGCAGCAAGGTGAAGGAAAGCAGTGAAAACAAAATGCTTTGTGCAACCAAGTGACTGAGATAAATGACAGGGATTCAGCTCAGTCACTTAATGCTGTGTTGCTGACTTACCCTTTTTTAAAGTTTGTCACAAAATAACAAGTTTAAAGCTGACAGCATTTCACAGGGAAACAAAGGGATGTGTTTTCTTTGAAGTCTCTAAACAAATACTTAACTGCAGATACAGGGATCTCATTTAAGGCTTGAAAACTAATCCAATTCTTTCCCTGTTAGCACAAACATTCTCATCCAGCCTCCTTGTTTGTCCAGTGCTTGTTTGTGCTGCTTGACACTGAAATACACCCTGTTTTAGTAAGTTGCCTAATTTAAACTGTTGCTCCTGGATAGTAAAAGTTGACTTTCTGTTGTGAGATGTACCTGCAGTGATCACAGAAGAATGTAGTATGTGTTGTATTAAAAAGAACCACAGCTTCCTTGTGGCTTTTCAGATTCATGTGTAAACATTGCTCCTAGGTATCAAGGCTACATTGGGGCGTCCCTGGTTTTGGGGGGTGTAGATGTCACAGGACCTCACCTCTACAGCATCTATCCCCATGGATCAACTGACAAACTGCCATACGTCACCATGGGTGAGTGGTGCTTCCTCAGTGTTGTAACACAACTGCCTGGTAGGAAGTGTGAGCATTTAAAATTGTTAATTTGAATGCTGTTACTAAAACTGCATTGTTTCCTGGGAGCTGTGCAGACCTCAGACTTCACAGATGCAGTTGTACCCCTTCTTGTAAGGCAGGTGCCTTTGTTTTGTTTCTAACACTTTAAAAGCATGGGCTGATACTACCTGATTGAAGCTGCTAGGAAAGCTGCTGTGTGTGTTCCCCAGCAAAGCAAAAGAATTATGGGATTCCCCAAAACTTGCTCAAAAAAACCCTTAGAAACTGGAATTGCAGCAGATCCTAACTCTGGGTTCATATGAAGTTTGACCTGGGGAGTTGGGATCTGCCTGAAGTCTTTCTGGAGTTTCATTAGGAAAAAAATGTGCCTTGCTGCTTCTTTGGGACTGTGACATTTCTGTGTTTCTTGCTAACCAGCAGCTGCATCTTACTCAAGAAGGGGCTTCGTTGCATTCATGCAGCACCAGGTTTACTTGCTGTGTACAGTAATTGGTCTTCACTGCTGTATGAAGCTGCTTGCTGAAGAATTTAATTCTGTCTCTTGTTGGGGTCAGCTTGACCTTGGTAACCCATCAGTGGGTTATTCAGTGTTGTACCCCAAGCCTTCTGTCTGTGTGAGACTTTCTGTCATGCCAGTTTGAGCTGTGTGTGTATGTGATGCTGTGAGCATCTCCTTAGTTTCCAATTCAGAATCCTGATCAGGCTGTATCAGGATTTGCCTCTTGCAGGAGAGACTTGGTGATCACCATCATCCTCATGTGGCTGTGAGAAGGGAGATAGCACATGTGGTGTTGAAGGGAATTTGCCTCACTGTTGGTAAAGGGAGTATTCTTGATAGTGATGTTGAGCTGCTTGCATTAGTTCTGAATTCTTTTGTGATTTATAGGCAATAACTGGCTAAAAAAGAAAGGTAAGAGACTAAACTGGTGCCTTCTGAGCTAATAACGTTCTTGCATGGTTCCACCAGGGGCTGTGGAGGTTAATGCTCTACTGAGAATGTAAAAAAAAAAGTTTCCAGTTCTTCCTGGAAAAAGTAAAATCCCAAACATCACTGGGCTTGCAATTCTTTTTGCTCTCTGATTGTTCAAAATGACACTGTTTCAGACTTGAGTTTCATTTTGAAGACTTGGATGATTTTAAATAAAAGCTTGGTTTTGGGGAAGCTATAGAAGTGTGGAGTCCAAATAAATACATCTAAAGAGAAATTGATCTGAAAATTTGTGAGAATCACATTCAGCCTGATGCAGTTTGTGTGCTGACTGTGATGGGAAAATAGAAAATTAATTCTAGCTAATCTTTTTCTGTTCATGGTTGGCATCTCCAGGGAACACACCAACCGACTATATTCTTGGAAATGTTAACCGTTTCTCTGTTAATTCTGGCCTTTGCACTGCTGAACTAGCACCTCTGTTCATCTGAATCGTCTGGGTAACCGAGGAAGTGAGAGGAATTTGCAGAAATGCTGCAGAGGTCGTGTGGGACCAATAGATGGTGCCACCACCTTAGGAACCGGCAGATCACTTGGCAAATGAAATCCATGGAACAGGCGAGTGATGTCACTGTTTAGCCTTTGATACATAAAAAAGTAAATGATTCTTACAGTTGCCTTAAACCCAGTATTGCAGCAAGCAGTGAACCAGCACTGACTCCAGGAAGCTGCTGGTAGCCAGTTGTCTGAGTGCAGTCACACAGCCTCTGTTATATATGTGGTTACTTTTGTGACTGTTTTAAAAGCTTTAAAAGGGGCATTTCTGAAAATCCTGGCCCCTCACCCCCATCCTCCCCAGCAACAACACAGTAACAGAAGTTCAAACAAGTAGGAAGTAGAATATCAATGAAATGAGTTCATTGTAACTTACACCGGGATTTGCTGTCAGAGGCACCAGGTCTGTGTCTGGTGATCATGTGCTGCTTCTGTCCCTGGGCTCAGACAAAGCTCTTCCCAGTGTAAATGTCCTTTACGTTTCTGCACCTCACACATGATCCTTTCTCCAGTCTCTGGGATGTGCTTGAGTAAGAAGAGATTTAATATATGCAAACAAACAATGGTTAGAGCTGAGGTATTGAAGGTCAAATTGGGGAGAGTAGTTGGAATTGTATTTTGTTCTTATTTAGATTTACTTATTTGCTATTTTTTCACATGTTCTAGGGGTGGGCTGTTAAATGTTTGGCCAGTTAACTGCTGGCAGTTTGGTATTAAATAGGAAAGGATGTTGAGGTGTTGGGTTTTTCTTTGTTTTAGTGGTGCTGGAGTGAGGTTGTGGGTGGACAGAGCGGTGTCCTGCCTTGCAGAGGAAATTTAAAAGATACTCAGTGCTTACTCAGGGTTGAAAACATCAAATTAAACTGTTTGTGCTGACAAAGGACAAAATTGGATTTCAGCAAACGATGCAAGATTGTCTGATTGCTTGGCTTGTCTAGGAGAGCTTCTGGCCAAGACTTATAATGAAATGCATGCATAAAATTAAAGTGCTTGAAGTGTGTAGTTCAGCTTTGGGAAACAGTGAGGATGTTCCAGTCGTCTCTAGTGGCTGAAGCTCGTCCCCTGGTACCAGTGTTGCTTCATATTCATAAATCAGCTCTTCATGCATTGGCGATGTCGTCCTGCAGAGCCAGCAGTACCACTGCTGAGACACAGCCCCTCAGCCAGGAACCAGGGTGAAAAATGATCCCGCTCCATGGGGCTGTGGAGATCACCGAATTTTTACCTAGAATGAGCAGCAAATTGAATAACAATGAGTGTGTGTGAATAAATGCCCTGTCAGGGAGCCCTGACACTGATGGATTAGGAAGTGCTAAATGTTACTCTCAAGGCTCTCTACATCCTCCAGTGTGGCAGACTGAGGTAGCAAACAGGTCCTTGGGTGATGAAAATGGACTGTGCTTAGCAATAAGAAGTTGTCTTCAGCCAGTGCTCTGTTAAACAGGTCTGGTTCATCTGTTTTAGGAAAGCTGCTGCAGTTGCAAAACACAGTGGAAATTATTGTTTGCTGGGATTTTTTGCTATGTATCAATAATTATCTTTCACTGTAAATCTATACTGAAATGATACAACTCAAAGACCAAATGGAATTTTAAGTGAGTTTATTACAGTTGAGTCCAGAAAAAATTTGATTGACTTGGTTGTGAACACTTAGGAGATGATCAGTGGTTCTTAAAGAAGGGAAAAATAAAATCTGTTGGGGTCTCAGAGCTTCCCTACTTCATGGTAATTATCAGGCTGAAATATTTGCCTCTGAATACATCTTGGTTTCTTTAGTTCTTTATAATTTGCTTGGCAATCAATATTTTTATATATTTGGATGCTAGATTAATAATACTTCTGGTTAATACTAAAATGTAGTTTACTGAAAATGCCTGCAAACTAAATTCTGTGGAATTGATATGGCATCTTTTCCTTGATGGTTGTTTCAAGGTGGTTGAAGTGTAACTGTTCATAGCAGTGAGTGGTTCTTAAAGATCTACCTGAAAGGGGTGTGTTTTCTGAATGCTGTGAAATACAAAGACGTGGTCACTTTACCAGTTCCACTTTAATTACCCATCTTGCTCACACACAGAACAGTTGTAAGCTTCAAAGGTTAAAAAAATTCTAACAAGGAGAAGCTCCTGTTTCTGTGTTGGTTGTGTGTTAAGATTTCAAACTCAAGTTATGTGTCTGAGAGAAACACCTGGTTTGGTATCACTGTGAGCTCAGTTGAAGATGCTGTTTCATGACACTTTATCTCCCAGCTCTGCTGAATGTTTTAATAGATTTGAGGTTGAATTGCTGCATCTCAGCTTTGTTGAATCCCAACTGGTAGTGACTTAAACCAGTCATTGTGTGCATGGGGTGGGGACGTGTACCCCTAATTAATGGATGGTGTTTTGCAATGTTTGGGTTTTATCTTTCTCTAGGCATTATGTTGGGGAATTGTTGGGCTTGTTTCTACATGAAGGCAAAGCTTGCTTGTTAAAAATGAGTTATTGGTGGGCACCAGATACATGGACAAGAGAACAGCTGTTTCCCTACATACAAACAAGTTCTCCTTAGACCCTTAATATCTGAGTTTTCGGTGCTTTTATAGGTCCTGCAGCAAGAAAACCATACTTCCCATGTTTACTTAAGTTCACGGGTTTTATGGCCAGCTCTCCTGTTACAATGCCCAGCTTTCACAAGTCAGTTGAACTACTTGGAACATTGTGGGGTTGTTTGGATCATATGTGGAATTTGACAAGTAGAGGGAAGGGGGGGTAACTGGGTGGTGAGGTTCACAGCTGCCCGCTGCTGGCTCTGCCTGCGCCGGACGCTCCGGGACGGGCTCGCAGTCCCCAGCCTGCACACTGGGGACCCAGGGGGGATTTCTTAGCTAAGGTGCTACAGGTGAATATGTGTTTTTCAAAGCAGTTCATATCATATTGCTGTTGTCAAACAGCAGGTGATTTGTTTTGATGCAGGAGCTCAGAAGCATACACCTATTTGTGTTTCTAAAAGCAGAGTGTTTACATCCAGCGCTAGGAAGGGGAGGGGATTTTCACTCAGCTATTGCAGATTACAAAAATCTGTTCCTTCAGAGCACGCTGAGCTGTGCTCTGAGACTTTTTGCTAAGGCACTTTAAAATGCAAGCTTATAAAACTTATGTTTAGGATTTATAAGCAATAGAAAAAAAAACCCAACCCTGAGTTTCTTAAGCTTTTCCAGCTTTCCTTCCTGCTCTGCTGGAACCTCCCTGGGACTCTGGCTTTGAGATGTAAAGGTCTCTATGCAGGCTTAACTTAACAGCTCTTTGAAAACTTCCATTATAGGACTGTGCATTTATTTATTTAAAGTTGATATTAAGTTTGGCATTTATTTGTGTCTTGATAATATAGCAAGATAAATAATTAACAGTACAATTCTTTTATATAAAAGGGATTTAATGTAGTGTAATGTCAGGTCCTCCCTTCCCCCTGCCTTTTTCATTTTTCTTTCTGAGTTCTTGGTCACAGGTTCTTTTGGGAGCTCCTTTGAAGGAGGAGTTGAAGGAATGAATACAGCCTGAGCCACATAACAAGATTGTTGTGATAAAGCTTTATTCTTAATTTTTTTTTGGCCAAAAGATTTAAGAAAGCAAAAATTACTTTTTCTTAGCTCAGTGGCTTTAACACAGTGAGTTCACTCAGATACTACCTTTTATACTTTCATTCTTCCATGTGGTTTTTTAGTCTTTATGTTCTAATTTTTTCAAAGAACCCTTAATATCCAGGTAAGATTGTTCTCTAGCTTTGTGGCTTTCTGTTCTGGTTGTGGCAAACCTGATTGGACTGTAGTAAGAATGTGTCTTAGTTTGAGACCATCTCAGATTCCACCTCCTTAGAAATGTCCCTATGTCATTCCACAAGAACAGGTATTTTACAGTTCAAGTCCCGTATTTGTTTTGGAACACACCTTGTTTTAACCTTGTTTGAAGGAGCAGTACAATCATTTGTAGTGGTGATTTGTCCTGTGATCTCAGCTGTTTGTATCAGCAGTTCCTTTCTGCTCTTAGTTGCTTAAAAATCTTCTTTATTCCCCGTTTCAGCATTTAAAAATGGAGTCGTGTATTGCTCCAAGGTGTAAATGAATAGTCATTGCCTGTAATACCAGTACACACTTAGAGTGTCCTACTGCTTTTAGATGTGATGTATTTGGTACTGTAAAGGTAATGATCCTCAACCACAGCAATATCCTGTAACAGGAATATCTGTCACATTCATTGGGATTACCGTGTCCCTTGATTTGTGTCTGTAAATCTGCTGCTTCTACCCTTTAAATTTGATCTATAATTGGACCTCCTTAAATGGTTCAGATAAGGTAGTCTGTATTTTCTCAACAGTGTCACTGTCAGCTTCTCCTTTTTCATTATACATTCAGCAGACTTGATAAAATCAGCAGGACACCTCATTTGAAACTGTTTAATCGCTGCCTTTTTCTTCCGCTAAACCATTGAGGTGGTCAAGCCATCTACACAAATCATTTTAAATAGAAAATATGGCTTTCTCTCTGACCCAGCTAAACAGATAGCAGTATGCAAAACAAGTTAAAAAGTAATAAATGCCAAAAAAATCTTCTAATTGGAGTAAAAAATTGCAGGTAACTTTATTCACTCCCCAAAAGTGGTGCAGGCTGAAATATGGTCAGGGCTGCCGACAGACAAGGTGTCTTCTTGAAGACTCACTCCTCCTGACCACAGCAAGTTTATGGTTTCAAATAATATCAAACCTCTTCTGGTATTAATTTAGGGAAAGCACATTTTTAACACCTGCAGTTCCAGTGCTTCGTGTAGAGATGGCTTCTGCTCCATCACTGCTCTTGCACTGCATCCTTGAAGAGAAGTAATGCTCAGCTCACGTTCCCTGTCTGTCACACTGTCTATTCAGCTGTTACTGTTCAATGTAAAAATAATGGCACAAAGTAAATGCATAATAAACTGTTTTAAAGTAGATAGAGGAAATAACCTGATGGCTGCAGCCAGCAACCCTGTTACCATCGCTAGTTTACTCATCCACATGCATAGAGGGGACTGTGCCAGGGCAGCTCGTTAAAGCCATCTATTCATTTTGAGTGTCTTAATGCTAAGTGACATATACCTAAATATGGGACAGCAGTGGAGGAATAGGAATTCCAAACTCTGGCATTCAGCTAACTCTAGTTTTCCAACCTCATTTTCATATCTTAACTGTTCAAAATAGTCAAAAGGCTGTCAGAATGGGGACCGTGACATGTCTGGGTGTGCTGCCTGTAAATTCAGGATGAAATTAGGTGCTGGGCTTTAAAGAGGGTAGACACTTCAGAGTGTACAGTAAGCTGTGGTAGGTTTCAGTCTGGTTTGTGGTGCTGGTATTTTTTATCTTTTCATTTTTAAAAAAGTGCTGTACCTAAATACACTGGCTGAATAAGCATCCTAATTGTGTTACCGTAGGTTCTGGATCGTTAGCAGCTATGGCAATATTTGAAGACAAATACAAGCCAGATATGGAGGTAAGAAATTTATTTTTGAAGTTTCATGTTTCTTCCCTTGATAATTCTGATGATTATAAGAATTTAAGAGGTTTTAAGCTTGAAAAAAGTTAAATCTGCTCTGGTTTCTCTGTACTTAAAACATACTAATGTCAGCGTGTGGCAAAGCTGTAAGAGTTGAGGGGTAAAATGAATTTAAGAAATGCAGCTTCTTGCAAATTTATTTATGGAAAAACTCGTGTGATTTGAATGTATGTGGAAGCTTTAAAAACATACAATTTAGTGATTAAAGTTGATTTCAGTTTCACACAAAATGTAACAGCACTAGTCGATATTGCTGTTTCCCCTCAGTAGCAGCCCGTCCATCGATCTGGGAAAGAGAATGTGTGACTGTAAACGTAAGGAAAGTAGTGTGTGAAACCAGTTAGATTTCTGGTGGATGGGGTATGTTCAGCACTAGTAACTGCACTTTTATTTTTAATATTTAGTTAAAAACTAATTGTCAGAAGATTTATGTTGCTGTGGGTTGTTTGTGTTTTCCTGATGCTCGTGATAAAAAGTGAAACATGTTTAGTTTGGAGTCTGATTATAAACATTCAGGGAAGCTAAAAGCTGGAGTGTCATGATTAAGATCAGAGTAAGTAATGTCAAGCCCTCTTTTAAACCACATTAATCTCCTCAGACTTTCTGTGAATGCTCCTCTTCATTGCAATTGATTAATAAATTCACAGTAAAGAAAAAATGGAATTGAATGCAGAACTGAATTGAACCCATTAAAAATGCCTTGAACACACTGCCAGTTGCAATCTTTTCAGTCTAAAATGCAGCTATAACAAATGTTACAGCTATTTACTGTTGCTGGATAACGTGGAAAAGGAAAACGATGATTTACTTCAGGAAAGGTTTTTGGGTGCTCCTTGTCTCTGTCCTGCAGTTGCTGTGGGTCACTTCTCCCCTATTGCCCCATTTTCAAGTGGTGCTGTGGCTGCACCGTGTTTGCAGGTGATGGCACCGTTTGTCCACTGAGTTCCTCTCTAAATTTCCAAATGAATTGATTTTAAACTGATGTGTCATGCCCTGTTACACCTGCAGACATGTGATGTGTGATACCAGTTGATTCAAAGAAGAAACACAAACTTGTTTTGAGAGGTTTTCCAGTAAAACTGCTTGAAGAGTTAGTAATAAGCAGGTTTTAGGTTATTTCTGGAACTGGCTCTTTCTCTGTCAGTATGTGGTGTTCAAAGACCTGAAAACAGGGTAAGATGAGGATTCCTGTGTCCCTGCAATGGCTTGGGCAGGATCTGAAGACACTGGCCTCTGGCCCAGGTATATTGATAAACCCATCAGAGATATTGGAGTGGTTTTAGTGGGCACAGTAAGTAGCAAGTACACTGGGTGACTGATGGGAAGAACCAGTTGGTAGAGGTAGACTCTCTGCTGCTTTTCCCCTCTCCCCTCACTCCTCTGTAAGAGTGGCAGTCTCTCTTCCCAGCCTCTTCTCGTGTGGCTGCGCACTTGGCGTGTGTGCTGTTCATACTGAGCACCCGGACTACACAGCCTTGGAATCAACAGCTCCAGCATAATAATCTGCTTTCAAAGGTACAAATGGCAAAGAGCTGTGCTGTGAAGCTAAAAATTTCATCTTATTCTCAGCTAGTTTGCAAGCTTTTATTTTAAGTCATTCTTTGTGTAAGAGCAACCAAAAAAGGCACCAAAAAATTGGTAAATCTCCAACTTTTCCTATTTAGAAAGGTCATTCTAATTAAATTGTCTTCATGCACACCCATAAATGGCAGCAGATATTCACTGTTACAACAAGCATGCAGAAATGCAGCCTACCAGTGTGTTCAAATAGATATTTAGATCTTTGAGACTTGCGTGTGCCTTAACCCTTCCTTTGTTTTGCTGGGTATTCTCTTAGAACAATTTAGTAATCCTATTAACAAAGTTTCAGGTCATGAAGCTCAACTGTACTTGTAAACACTTCATATTGTGTTCTGGCTGCCAGTTTAAAATATTTACCTTTTAACTCAGAAGATGTGGAGGTTTTTCCAATAAAGTAACAAAATAAGTGTTGCTGTTGCTATTGAAATTCAGGCAGTTTACAGCTGAAACACACTATGGATGTTTTCCATAAAATTTGCTGTGAAATGGCAATGCTGATAAACTTAAAATTCCTGGAGATTAATTTAGTAAAATGGGCAGAGGATTAATATTTTTTCTGTCAAGATCAATAGTGCTTCTTTTGCACTAATTGTCAGAATATCTTGCTAGGGCTACTGGAGGGTAGTGGTGTGCTTCAAGACCATCACATCACAGAAAAAAATGATTCAAAGGCAAACTGTCCTGCACCCTCTGGTATCGACTTGCAAATTAGCATCTGGAATGTAATTAAACAAGCTTAATGAAAGTAGCAGCTGAATACTACTGGAAAAGACAATCAGCTTTTTTTCCTCTGATATATATTCTGTACTATTGAAGCTGATCACCAAACGCATCGTGTGAGCACAGTTAAAAAAAATTAGCATTTATTTGAAGAATAGGAACTGTTTTTCATTCTGTTATGCTTTTGGCATGCACTGGTGTCCCATGAGAGCCATGCCACAGCAGATAGTGCACAATATTTATAAATCCATGACAGGCAATAATAGCAACTTGAAAAATTCTTTTGCTAGAATTTCAAGTTGAGAGCTGCCAAAAGCTGAGAGGATCAAATCTGCAGTGGCAGCTGCTGTGCCCTACAGTTAGAATCGTAGACTTTGAAGATGCTCAACTTAAAATAAAAAAAAAGGGGAAAAAAAAAAAAAGAAAAAAAAAGGGGGAAAAAAAAAGACGACTGCAGGCTTAGCCAATTTTTGCAGGTTTCTAGAGCCCTGGCTCTCTGCCTTTTGAAGATGAGTTGCTGAAGCTTCTACCACTGCCTGAGGCATGCTAACACCAGCAGGATGTGTTTTTTTCCATAGACTTAGTGTGTCTTCAGATTTAAGTAGCACATGCTTTATCAGTGCCAACTGTGATGGTCCTTTCCCTGGTTGCAATGCCGGGAGATGATCTTTACCCAACATCCTTCAGAGAAACTGTGAAGATAGATGGTGACGTACAGGAGTGCCACTTCGGCAGGCTGATTTATGGAGGCATGTTTCATTATGAAGCAAGTGCTGGCCTCTAGAGGAACCATTATAGATTGCTGAAGATGTGAACACTTTCAGCCCTGAAGGCCTGTAGATGCTTCAAAAATGTAATGCCAAGCACCTAACTACTGTGGAACAATATTAATCTGTCATGTGGGCAGCTATAGATCTACTTTAAAAAACATAAGTGGAAGAACAGCACATCTAATAGAGTGTTTTGAGCTCAGATCTTTCATTGCAGCCAATTTTTCTTTCAATGGAGTTTCAATAGGGTAGCTGTGTGGCTTTTAAACCTTGCAGTCAGATTTTGCAAATGCATTCATGCCTTCTGGTGTTAAACAATAGTGAAGGGATGCTCTGAGTCACTGATAGCATCATGGTGTGGGGAGAAAATGTCTGCAGTGTTAAAGGCTGGAATTCTGGGTTTATCTATACTGTGGCTGTTGAATTCCTAGGCAGATGGGGGGGTATGTTATATATTTTGTTCTGGTATTTGACTTCTGTTGTTTTCAAAAGCAGAAGCTTTTTGCCTGCAGAGGAATCACTCGTTGTACAAGCGGGGCTATGTTGTACCTTCTGACAAGAGCTTCATGTTTAAGCAAGGAAACTGGCTGCTTGTAACTTCATCTCTTTTCTGTGTTTCATCAAAACACCCAGGTCTAATAAAAAGAGGATCCAAAAGGGAGAGAATCAATAGAAGCCACAGAAAGCAGAACTATTGCAGGGAAAGGGAAGTAAATCTTTATGTAATGAGCTCAGGGCCATGGAATAGGTGGAAAAAATGGAAGTAGGTAGTCTGGCAGATATTAAGTAAACTATCTCTGAAATAGATCACCCTCAAAAAATGAGATTATATTTACAGTCATTTATTATACCACTCTTTTAGTGTGTTCAGGAAATCAAGTGGTGCTGAATGAAAACAAAAAGGCTCTGGAGGGGTAGGAGCAGATTAGAAATAAGAGGAGCACTTGGAGCAGAGGCACTTCTTCCCGTGGCAGCTATGCTGTCCAGAAAACTGCACCTTGCTCTCCTTCACCTCTTGGCCAGGTTTGCTTTCACAATCATTCTGCAGTGATCGCTTTTGCTGACTTGTTTGGTTCTGACAAATGTGGGTTAGGGAGCAATCTTAGGAGCAACTCAGCAGGTTTGGGGAGTCCTCTGTAGAAGGAGAAATGATGGGCAGGCAGGAGGAGTTGGATGCAGTAACCTTTCTCAGTTAGTAGTTGTGGGAGTAGGTGTGTTGGCAAAGAAATTACAGGAAGGAAGAGGACTGGTGGGTGTGTAGACTTGGGCTCCTCTGGTCCCTGGTTTTGTTTCTGCCTTTGCCACTGATTTGCTGAGGTACTTGTGAGCAGCCTCAGAGTGAAGAAGCTGAGGTGTGACAAATGCCTTCATCGGATGCTCAGTGTGTGCTGAAGGTCTTTGCTGTACCAAAGCAGGGACTAGTCTAAATTTAGCTTTCACTGTGTACCTCAGTTTTGGTGAAATATCCATCAGGCACAGTACAAAATATTACGAAAATGTGTCACTTTCTTCTGTTTTTGCCCAGCTGACACCCAGACCCTTCAGATGTTGCAGTGCCCGTGCTTCCTGCTGCCCCTCAAGATGGTGCATTACTTTGTTCACTACTGACAGTAACACCCAGCTATTTTTGGAAACTGTCAAAACTCTCTAATCTTCCACAATAGTTGTCTCATCAGTCTTATTTAGCCTGCATCTGTGTGGTTCAGGGCTCAAGAGCAGTGACAAGCTGCATGTGAATTCTGTATTCATTAGTGATGGTGATCAAAATGCCCCGTCCCGCCACAGGGCTCAGGTGTGGCAGGCTGCAGGCTAATCCCACCGCCTGACACTGGGGCTTTAATGACTCGGCAGGAAGGTGACCACTTGCTGGGAGGTTTGTCGGCTGAACTCGGGCAGCAGACAATAGAGATCAAGCCAGACTATCAGAGTTAAGCTGGAGAGCCTGCCTGAGATACTCGAACCCCTGTTGGTGTCAAACACAGAGATTAAGTAAATGGGGAGGGGGGGGGGAAATCTGTTCTGTGAACAAAAATAAGTAGTTAGTATTTCTGTGCTCTGTGTATCTGTTTATTTCATTACCCAGGGACAGTAACGGGGCTGTTAGTGGCATAGCTTCACTGCCTGTTCTGCCAGCGCTCGTGGCGATGCAGGCGCCGTGCTTTCCTTGCATACCTGTATTAGTGTCTCCTTCAGAGACTGGGATTTCTGTGGGTGAATATCAGATGTTAGTACAGACAGTAATTCAGAAAATAAAGGCTTATCGTGCTGGTTCTTCATTTTTAGATTAAAATTTCTCTACAGGATCCTGGTTTGCTTGGTGCACTGGACAGTTAGTGCTGTTCTCGTTCACAGAACTGCACCTTGGATTGATTTCCTTTGCAGAACTAAGGTTAAACAGGGATGGTGAGGCTGATGCAAACCATGGAGCTGGAGAAGTGCTCTGGAGTGGCTAGGGTTAATGGAGAGGGGTTTGAGGTGTGCCTTTTGCATCTGACAAAGCTCAATTTCTGTGCAGAAACCAGGTGGGAAGCTGCAGGCAGTACCAGCCTGAGGTACCAGGGGTACCTGGTAGCACCACCACCTAGCTTTCTGTTTACAGACTATTTTGGGGGAAATAAATTTTACCTGAGTTTAAATTGGGCCTTGCTGCATGACAAAGAGCAGCATTTTCTTCACCTTTGTGAAAGTAACGCTTAAACTTTGTCTGTAATAATGTAGACAAGGTAGTGGGAAGCCGGGCTCCACATTCCGAGATCATTTTGCTGCGCAGGGTAGATGTAGGACAGGTAATTATTTTTGATGCATTTCTCAGGAGCAGGTGTTCCAGTTCAAATTGTTTCAGTTTGTGTATCTCCCATAACTGCAGAACACAGGCAAAAGGTACTGGAAAATATTTCACATGGCACGAAGCCTGAGTGCTGCTCCTGCGGCGAGGGCTGTGGAGGCAGCCTGTGGTTACTGGGAAAGAGCCACTGGGAGGGTGGCAGAGGGTGGGAGCCAGCCTGGGAATCACCAAGGAAATATTACCAGAGGTCCCAAGACTTCTTTTTCCAAATAAAATGTTGATCTCTGTTTCCTTTTTTCAGAGGTAAAGTGATCTGAGCAGATACTTCCTTTATTTGAAGCCTTGTTCTTGCTGGATATTAATTTTTTATATACAGGGGTTTTAATTGTCATCTTTGGCATGGTTTACACTTCTGGCTACTCACTGATGGCTGAGGCTGAGTATGTTTCTGCACAGAAATGCAGCTGTACAGAAAATGGGATATCCCCCTGTCAGGGCAGAATTTGCAGCTCTTACTGTAGTTAATGTTTAGAATCTGTTCCCTAAAATAACCCCATGAACTGTACTCAGATGTATGCAGTGATGGATTGAATGAATTTTTGTATTAATTTGTAGTTTAAAGAATGGCAATAGTATTAGAAGAAATCCTGTAGATGTGAGGGGAGCTTGTAATTTAATTCTGTGCCATTGGCAGGATGTATTGTGCTAATCTTTGTGTAAGGAATGACACACAGAAACTAACGTTATTGAATAGTAGTTCTGAAGCATAGAAGGTTCTTGTCTTGGCAGGTAATTTGGCATAAATTGTTAATGTAAATCCAGGTTAGTGGGGAAGACATTATTTTACTAAAAAAGATAAACTGCTGATTAATTCAGTATAGAACTCAATTACAAATTGAAAGTGTCTCTGCGGGATGCCGGGACCCTAAAGACAGCAGATGTTGAATTGATACTCCAGCATATTTCACAATGGTATGAAATATTAACATGGTTTATTATACTTGTGTGGTGTGTGGTATCAGAAGGAAGGGGGAGGTGACGATGAGCCTGGGCTTGCAGGCGGCTGCCACCGGGACACGAACAAACTGCAATCACTGAGAAGAATAATTGGGGACTGAGGTGCAGCTCATTTGAAAAGTTCTTAGTGGAAAACAGGAAAATAAGCAGTCACAGCAAAGCTGACATCAAATGCAGTGCAGAGCTACCTGATCTCTGGTGTGTTGATGACTGAAGGGAGGTGTGTTTGTGTAAACCCCAAATTGCCTCAACAGCAGTGCCATGTCTCCTTTCTTTGTGCATAATCTCCTGCCCATGCAGTGTTTGTGCTGAAGATTGCTGCTTCCTAACAAAGCTCCTTCTCTGCATTGTTTGTGTACTGTAGGCAGCACATCAACCCCGGTGTGTTTGTAATCTGGGGTTTAGGTGAGCTGGGGTTTTGTCTTTGATGCTGTGTGCTGGTGGGGGTGTCAGGGACAGGCGCTGTGTGAGAGGGCCAAGGGATGAACCCACCAGTGCACAGCAGAGCGAGAGATACAGGGGGTGTGGAACCAAATCCAGGCTCTGCTGCCTTGTTCTGTCTTTGAATAGAAGCTTCAGGGAGGTGACAGTGCAGACACGTGTATTTCAAGTTACCATTCCCAGCAGAAGGTGTGTTCTGGTGTTTGAACAGGATGCTTTCTGGAGAGAACAATTCTAATCATACTTCCTAGTCTTTGTGCCCTGACACTGATAGTTGTGCAAATACCCAGTCGTTCACCTGCCTTCCTGCAGCTGAAGGGGAGTTATGTTTCAGAACGTGGAGTGTTCCAGGTTCTTGTGAAATAAGGCTATGGAAGCAGAACTGGAAAATAAGGTGATACACGTTGCATTGGTTTAAAATAAGGCAAATAAGGTAGCTGTTCAACACACAAAGTTAGAGAGTTGATTCCCCCCTTTGCTTTAGAAACTCTACATTTCTGTTTAACCTTACAGCTGTTCAGTACAACTAAATACATTTGTGTATCATATTGAAGGCATATTTTTCTTCAGAATTAAGTTTTTTCTTTAGATCATCTACAATTCCAAAATAACTAAGAGTGTGGTTGAAGTTCAGCAGAATGGAGGTGATGCCATCGTAATCCCTATCACAGGGCACAGTTTTGGTCCTAGGTATCCTTAGATAGCTTATTTTTTCCTACTGCCTGCTGGGAATATTCTCATCATTTCTTTATGCACAAATCAGTGGCTGTCCCAGGACCCATCTGTGTGTTTTACTGCTGTGCCTCCCAGATGAGGCTAATCCTGCAGATCCTGATTTTCATAACCCTTTGCCTTTGGTGTGATCATTGCTTTAATTATTTCTATTTGCAACTTCAACCTTGTAAACATTTCTCTGTGCTGCAGTCGCTTGGCACGTCAGATGAACCCTGTTCTCTGTGATGTGGGATCCTGATCCTACCTGTTCATCACGTACACCTATTGTAGAGCCTGTTTTCATTGCTTGGGCTGTTAGACCTCAGCATTCTGCTTCTCACTTACTTTGTGACCAGAGCATGAACAAAAGGTGGTGGAGGAAGAAAGGCAGGAGAGAGCTAGGGAAGATTGGCTACTCCTTAAACTCCATTCACCTGATCAGAGAGGAAAGACAAAATATTTTGATTGGAGCATCAGTCTGTTAAAAAAAAAAAAATCAAAATTAAGAAGAGATGTCATTGACCTGCCCTCAGAGTGTGTCCTCTGGGGGTGAGGGCTCCTTAAACCTGAGTGCTTTAGATGACGGGTGAGCGAGCCCCTTTCCCGCAGCCGGCCCAGATTCGTTCCCACTGAGGGAGCTTCCAGCCTGCCCTTTAAGAACAGCACAAAGTACTTTGCTGCTCAGTTTTGTTCTCTCTTTGGACTCAGCCAGCAGGTTTTAGCATCGCTTCCAGTTACATATTGATCTCCAGCACCACTTGTCCCAACAGGCAGACCGGTGCATCCTCACACGTGCTGTACGCTGCCGATTCCTCTTCCAAAGTCTAATTATGCTTCTGTAGGCGCTTGTGTCCTTCAAGAGGTATCACTTTCCTGGCCCCAAATTCCCAATGCTCCTTTATGGATTTATGTTTTTATTATCACTGTCCTTCCTGAAGCTCTTGATTATTTTCCCTTCCCCTTCTCTGCCCAGGTGACTCTTGTGGATACTCACTTAGGTGGGATTGACTTTTTAAATTATATAATTTGAACAAATCTCATTGCTGAAAAGCAGTCGTGATAAATATGTGAAAGGATCTTATTTCTATAAAAAATGTTACCATCATTCATTCCATACTAATACTGTGTACTGTATTTCAAATTCTTGGTAAGACTTAGTGTTGGAGAACAGCGGTGTGTATCACATATTTAACAGGATACTGGTGACCTGCAGAAGGTACTAAATTCCTGTAAGAATTAAAAAAGAATTAATCCTGTCTACAGTTTTTAAATCTGGAAGAGACATTTCCTGTTTACTTTGCTCCCAGAGTTACAAAATATCAGGGAAATAAGTCACACAGTCATTCCAGCTGCTCCTTTTACTGCTGGAAGTATGATGCTAAACTTATTTAGAAGCTATTAGTAAAGATAGTATTAATGTGAGGTAGAGTTACCCCCATCTTCTGTAGAAAAGTCTCTTTACTTCAGTAGCATTTGAAGTCTGGAAATGGCTTAAGTGAGAAGAGAAACTCTATTCAAGTCATATACAAGAATAATGTGTAAAAGTTCCTCGCTGGTGCTGTTGGGGACTTGCTCCACAGCAGCTGTAGAGAGGTAATCTATCAGTTCCTGAGTGTCTACAAAATGCAACTCTCCAGATAACAGGTTTAAAGTAAAGATTTAATACAGTCTCTATCTACTATGATGTTGCAGTGACAGTTTAAAACTCATTCTCTAAATCTCAGCAGACTTTATAGCTAGCAGTGGGCCCATATAAACCTTAATGGCATTACAACACATAAATCATCTTTTAAAGATGCTACCAGTAGCTCCAATATTAAATGCAGACAATTGTCTGTGTTATAAATAATTTATCAAACACCATTTCAGATTAGCCTTCCATGCTGAGTTATTTATTTTAGCCTTTACTGTACTATTCCTAAGACACATTTTGAAAGATCCATTACTGGTCACTTTAATGAACTTGGGGGTCTGTTTTTCCCCCCCTCCAGCACTCTGTACAGCTGTGGTGACCATTACACGGCTGATCCGGACCTCTTTGCGCCTTTTACAAGTGCTGCCCATTTGTCATGTAGTGGTAAATGGAGTTGCACATTGGAGTCCTGGGACACATTGTGTGATGTGGTGATGGAGACAAACAGATAGCTCCATAAAGTGCTGCTTGTCACAACTGACTTGTATTACCGTACATCACTCTGGCTGTAATCTCATTTAAGAAGCACCGCGGGCCCAAGAGAATGATATTCCCAGTTAGCTTGGTCTTTGCAACCATAAAGTAGGAAGTGCTCCTTTTATATACTCTGAACTTTTAGGGTTTTTTAAGATTAATTATCACAGTGACTCATTCCTGCCCTGTGCTCCAGCCTGTGTCAGCACTTTCCATGAAAAGCCCCTATTTCCTGATGGTAAAGCAGCAGTCCTTGCTAGACCTTGGCGTGCAGGAGCTCTGCCAAGGCATGGCCTGGGCTTTTTCCTTGTGGCTCTGCTGGTCAGCTTTCTGAATTCCAAAAAGAGCAGGAGGAGGAAGCAGCACTGAAGCAGGGCTTTCTGAAATGAAAATCCATCTGGGTCTGTGACCTGTGAGAGGAGAGGAAAGCGCTGCAATCATTTCAGGCTCTCAATGTAGTGGGTGCTGCGGTGCCAGTACAGCTCAGCTCTAGGGACTCCACTGCCTATTTTTAGATCTATTTTGATAACAGTAGGCTAATAGATTACAATTTTTAAAGTAAACAGAATTTGAATTAGAGGATTCTGAGACTTACACTGTTGTCTAAGAAAGTTAAAATGAAAAGGCATAGTGGAAGGTCCCACCAATCTGCTGTAGTTTCCTAAGCTGCAGTGCTCTGCTTACAGTAACATGTACAGCTTAAAATCATTCAGGGCTTGCTACCACGTAATTTTAAGAGATATCTGCATGTACTTCTTTGTTTTATTTAGTGTATTTACTTTTGCTACAGTAGTAAAATACCCTTAGCATGCAGCAAATCAGTGGAAGTAATCTCTTGGTTGCAGGAGGAAATACTTGCCTATCAGCATTTTATTGCCAAAAACACTGAAGAAAGATAAAGGAATTTCTTTAAGCACACAGCTGCTTTAGCCAGCTTGGTGAAAGTGTAACTCTTTAAAAAAAAATGTAAATACTGATAGATCTGGGAGTGAAATAAGATTGTAATTTATTTCTGTTGTTTACTGACCAAAAAATGACCCTTCAGTTCGGTACCTTAACGAAGTTGTTGGAATAGGAACAGGAGTTATTTTCTAGAGCCATTGCAGAATGCCAGGCACGCACTGGGAGCAGACGTGAGTGTAGCTGAGCTAATTTGGGCTCCTCTTCAGCTGCACTTGTACTCGGGGCTGGTGCAGCTGCCGTGGGAGCGGGCGGTGCGAGGAGCGGGCTGCGGGTCCCCGGGGCAGGACCCTGCACCAGGGCCTTGCACAGGGAGCAGATTTTAAAAAGCTGCATTTAGCAAATAACTTGTTCTTTTGTTTGTGATGCCCAGTGGCAGGAGCCAGTTCAGAGGAGGAGGAGAAGCCTCCTAGTCCGTTATTGGCCCTCAGGCTGGCTGAGCACCAACTGCTGCGTCGGACTTGGGGATGAGCAAGTCCAAGTTGGTCGTCACAGATGAGTTTCGGTGTTACTCGTGCTTCACTGTGACTAGAGCATGTCTGAGTAAGGGCTTCACACACCTTGGAGAGAAAGTAAGAATTTCATGGTGCTCTGGGAGGTGGTAAGGAGGCTACAGATTGAAGCAGGGGTGTCCTCAGAGACAGTTTCCCTTGTGTTCTGCCTGGGGCTGGGAGCAGCAGCACACACTGTGCTGGGCTGGGGCTGTTTGTCTCTGTGAGAGGTACGGGGCTGTGGGGCCCCTGCACTGAGCAGGGGGGCTCTGCCCAGCGCTCCCCGAGCTCTCATCACAGTGGCTGCTGCGTGTCAGTGCTGGGGGCAGAGGCCTGTGCCTGGCTTTTGTGAGATTAAAATGACGCACCAAGAGGTTCCTTCGTGCTCACCCTCTCCAGTCCCAGCTCAACACCGAGGCCTCACTGGCCGCATCAGATGATGGGTAAGGATCTGCAAGGAGCTGCCTCTGCATAGAGAGGCCCTGCCCGGGAGCTGTAGAGGGAGCCAGCGCTGCTGCAATCGCCTGCCCAGCCCGGGCGAGTGGAACTTGTGAGGCCCCCTCCTCCTCAGTACTGCTCTGCGTTTGGATGGGAGGCGGCAGGGAGGGTAATTACAGACCTGCTGTAATGTTTTAGTGCAGAGTTTGATGCAGTGGAAACGTTTCCTTGTGGAAGACACTCATCTGAGTGTGTTTAATGCTGACACTTGCAGATCCAGGCTGTGTAGGCAGCTTCTGAAGGGGAAAGTGCTCTGGTGAGGTGCAGTGTGTGTACTTCAGCTGCAGGTTTGTGCTTTTTAAAGAAAGTGGATGTACAAAGCCTGTAAGAGGGGAGGTGTCAGACCTTCTGTGGGCTCAGTGCCTGAACCAGGAGCAACAAAAATAGTGATCCCTGGTTCCTGTTCCAGTTCTCTCTTCTGGTTTTGTTGCACAGATCATTCTACTGGTTGTACAGAGTAATTTAGGAATAGGTGTGCTTTGGACCTTGGAGAAATACAGGAGCTGTGTTTTGCTCTAGTCACACAGGGCGTTTCTGAAGTACACAGCAGCAAAGCTGCCTGTTTCCCATTTTCTCACTGAAAGGGTGCTGGTGCAGGAGGGTGCCAGCAGCACGCAGGGTGTTGGGCCAGGTACAGCAGGTGCTGCGGCCTTTCTGTGCCCCAGCCCCCCCCCAGCTGCAGGTCGGTGCTGAGCTGGGCTGCTTTGTGACACGGTTACTATGAAGATGAGCTGAAAAAATTTTGCAAACCAAGCTGTGTTAGAAAATCATAGCACTAATTTTGGTACTACAGAGGATGATTAGATGGTCCCTACCCAGGGAGGGCTTGTAACTGAACTGGTGTGAATCTGTATGCAGCCGTTACACAGAGGGCACTACAGGGAGCGTGTGCACGTGCACAGAAGCCTGGCAGATAGAAACAGGCAGTTTGATTTTCTCCATTCATCAAGACAGAAATGTTGGATTTTTCTTCCTTGCCTCTCTGCAAAGTCCAATCTGCCTGGGGCTGGGTGGGGGGGGGGTGGGTCATGAGCAGGATAAAAGAGGGTCTGGCAGATGTCCGCCCTGTCTGGCAGTGCTTCGGTGAGTCAGGTGGCACTGGTGTCTCCAGGGCTGTCCTGGGAGCTCACAGCTTCCACTGCCACCTGGACAAACATGTCTGTGAAATGCCAGCACTTGTGCCCTGACAGCTTCTTCAACTTTTCCAGGAAGAGGAAGCCAAGCAGCTTGTGAGAGATGCCATTGCAGCCGGCATATACAACGACCTGGGCTCGGGCAGCAACATCGATATCTGTGTTATCAGCAAGAGCAAGTTGGATTTTCTCCGTCCGTATGACGTGGCCAACAAGAAGGGGGAGAGGTTTGTATATTCATTATTTGCTCTGCCCAGCCCTTCCTGGCTTCTGTGGCCCTGGATTGTGTTGGTCAGCACTAGGGCTGTGTGTGCCTTTCAGAATCAGCAGCTGTACCTGCTGGTGGTGGCAGGTGGGGTGAGGTGGAGAAGCAGCAGCATTGGCAGCACAGCCTCTGGCCTCACAGCATGACAAACCCCAAGACCCAGAGGACAACCCCTCAGCACTGGGCTGTGACTGCTGGGTGGGGCTTCGTCCTGCTCCTGAGGCCGTGGCGAGCCAGGGGGCTGGAGACTTGGCCGATGCAAGGGTGTTTGGTGGCTACAGTCTCCTCACTTGTCTGGGGACACTGTGATGGGGTGAAAGGTGAGCTGACAGGTAACAGCTAAATACAGCCTGGGTGGGATTAGGTTTTCTTTTTTTGGTTGGACTAAACTTGAGTCCCAGTTAGTCTGTTTATACACAAACTGGGGCTTGTAAGCAGCAGTCTCAGCCCTTTCCCCGAGGTAGAGGCTGGTGCTTCCCCTCTCCCACAACACCCCAAGATTTCTGTATAGCCCCCCCCCCCCCCCCCCCCCGTTATGGTTCTCAGTGTTGGGGTCCTTACAGCACAGGGAAGGGTTGCACAGCAGGAGAAGCTGGTGCAGATCCTGCACAAAGGCAGTGTCACTGTCACTTGTTTCCTTGAGGCAGCATTCTGCAGCTCTCACCCTTCTGCCAGCCATGTCCCAGCAGGGACCACTGGGAACACTTACTTACAGGGAGAGCCAGATGGGTTCTGCAGTGCAGGAGAGTTTTCCTGTGTGTTGCCCTCTCCCAGCTTAACTTTCACTCACTCCTTTTCCAGGTACGGTCGCTACAAGTGTGAGAAGGGAACGACTGCTGTTCTCACAGAAAACGTGTCACGCCTGGAGCTTGAGGTGGTGGATGAAACTGTACAAACCATGGACACGTCCTGAGCCGGTAGGCGCAGCCCTGCTGTGGCCCTGGAGCCCGGCCTGGCTGTGGTTGGAACCCTCCTGCACGGGACAGACATGCAGAATAAAAGGGCTCTGACCATTTTCCTCGGTGTTTTTACATGGTGCTGGTTTCTTTTGCCACTTTTCTCACACTGGGGAAGGGGAGGCTCATGCAGGACAGAGCAGCGTTCTGTTGTGGGGTGGGGCTGTGAGGGCTCCTGCCAGGCACCATAGCGGCGGGGCAGAAGCCCCTCAGTACAGCAGCGGGTGCTGCTTCACCCTGGGAGTAAGATAGCAGGGGTAAAATGGGGCTCTGAGGGGTTGTCACAGGACCTTCTCTGGGTGCTGCAGCCTGGATCAAGAAATGGTACGAAAAGAAGGAGCTGTTACTGCAGGAACAGACACTGGCAGAGGCTCATTATGTTAATTCTTCCCTGTTTTCTGGAGAAAGAGACAGGCGAGGGAAGGGAGCCACCCTGCACAGGGTACAGGTGTTTTCATGTCTCAATTACACAACTGACAACAGCATCACTCAGAGTCTCAAATTGTCTCGTTCCTTGCTCCAACTTGGACCTTTTTTGTCCTGAGCTTGTAACATCAGGGAGAACCTGAGTTCCAGCTGTTCCGTACAGGCCAGAGGATCCCAAAGGAAAGTCCTTACCAGAAAATCCACCCGCTGGATTATTTGGGCCCTGGGTGCAGGGGGCTGGGACAGCCCCTGCAGCCAGCGCCGGGCGCGTCCTGGTGCCAGGGGGTCGTGGTACCAGTCCCTGGTGCAGCATCCTGAGCAGCTGCCCAGGAAAACCCACCTCAGGTGTGCAGCGGTACCAGTGCCACACGTGCTCAGGCCGGTTGCAGCCTTGGGATGGCTTTTATAGGAAAAATTTAGTTCTTCATACTGGACGTTTTTTAACAAAGGTTTATTCTGTAAATCATTTTTATTTATCTAAAAATGCACAAATTGCAAAAAAATTTTTTTTTTCTTTTTTTTCTTTCTGAACTACATTTCCTTACAAGCACTAGTAAATCTTATGTAGCAAGAGAGTGACCGGACTTCTCAAGAGCCTCACATCTACGCTGAGCTTCCCTGGGAGCCAGGGCTCCTCCCGGGTTACACCGCCAGGCGCAGCACAACCAGCCCCTCCCAACGTGTAGCTGCCACCACGGCTTAAAGGAAAGCTGCAGGGTCCCTGTGCCCCCCGTCCAGCACAGGGATGGGGGAGCAGCTCGGTGCCACCACCCCGTCCCGCTGCTGCTTCACTGCCCCAGTGCCCTCCTGAGAGCAAAGAGGAGTCACTGAGTAACCAGCATGAACGATGCCAACGTTATTCGCAGCAATTAACGGCTCCCCCTTGCTGCCCTACACAACCACTGGGGAGGGCTGAGGGCACAGGGAAGCTGGCACTGCAGTTTTCCTTTAAGTAGAGCAAAATAGGTTAAAAAAAAAAAAACAACACTAAAAGCATATATATGTATGTAACCCTCTAACCCTAATCTTACTCCAAAATATGAAGGATTGTATGCTTTTCTTAAGAAAAAGAAAACCCAACAACAACAAAAACAGGCACAGGCTGCATCTGAACTGTCACACAGTCTAGGTGTTGGCACTCGCCCCGGCAGCAGCAGCACCGGCATCCCCGCTCCCCGCTGCAGCCCCGTCCCTCCCGCCGGCACGTGAAATGGAAACACTTGAACGTGAATCCAGGTTTGTTCCTGAAGCAGTGTGGATGTTTCTCATCGACAGTAACGAGACAGATCATTGATTCAATGAATGAATTTAGCTGGCTGAGAATTTTCCTGTAGTTCAAGGCGACTCCTTCAGATCAGGTGGAGATTTTTATAAAAATAATTCACATTCTGTAACTTCTCTTTCACAGTTCAGTAGCGGGGCTGCTCCTCGCCTGGGATCAGAGTCACAACACACTATGTATTTCTCTTCTGAAGTGTTTAGAACACTGCTCTGCTGGAGCTGCACCCGCAGCACCCAAGGTACCGCTGGATGGGGAGCAGCATCCTCACCAGAGTCACACCGGTTTCTCACCGAGCACGTGTAGGCTGAAACCAATCACACCAACTGGGAAAATGAGTTTCAAGAGAGCTCACTGGCAGAAGCAGTGCTTGTTTTGGTTTGTCTGGCATGTTTTTCCTCTTTCTTTCCCCAGGTATGTGCTTAACTCATCTCACTGGCTGTAGCCAGTCAACAGATAAATGCATCAGCAGAATACTCACTCTAAATTGTCAATTAAAAATAAAAAAAGAAAAGAAATCTTGAAACAAACGTGTTTCCCACCCCAGCCCCTCCCAGTTCCTACAGCTGAAGGAGGGAATTCATAACAACACATAAATGGCTGCTTTAAAATACACAAAGTAAAAACTGGATTTGCTATTAACCGTTTGCAGAAGAGGCAAAGTAGCAGTTACACAAATTACACAAAGTCTACTGTAATCCTTACATTAGTATAAAGTGATTTCACTGAAGGAATTATTTCAATAGTTCACATTACATTAAGATAGCAGGGGGGTGTCAAACGCTCCGACACCTTGTTAATATCACCTACCCTAGATTACACACGACAGTTTTAAGAAAGGACCCTTAAATGATCTACATCTGTAACACGTTATTGGCCTTTAACAGAAAACAAAAAATCACCTGCAATACCTCACAGAATCTTCACTTTAAGCATGACCACCTTGGCAGAGTCCTTGTCAAATAACCTGCAGAAATAATGGAGCATCTTGCTGCGAGTGCTCAACCCTCTCACCTGGGTGACCGGGCACCACTCGCTTTCATCTGAGAAAAAGAAATTCAAGTAAGACTGAGCTGTGCTGCGTCTCCAGGGGCTGCAGATGGTTCATGTGCTGGAGGTCCACACATGCATTTGTTTTGCTATTTGGTGCACGTAACCGATGTCGGGTCTCTGGTCGGGGTCGGGGTAGATGCACATGCTGACCAGCTCCCGCAGCTGCAAGACACAACACACCAAACAACATGAACACACCCATGACTGGTCACTGGAAAAGGCACCAACTGGGATGTTTGTGCCACCACCCGAGTCCAGGGCGGGCCCCGAAACCTGCTTTGTGCAGACGCTCCTGGGCAGAGCACAGGCTCCCGTCCAAGTGTTCTGCGTCCTCCCGCCCTACAAAAGGGCAGGAAGAGCCTTTTCCACCAAACCTTCAGCACTCACCACTTACATCTTCCACACAACCCCGTGGATTTTACACCATCACTTACACTGTGCCACTCGCATTTGCACACCCCGGCGTCCCTGGCCAGTGGTGCAGCCCCAGACACAGCCCTGCCCCTCCCCCCCCCAGACACAGCCGCCCCTTGCAGCCGGCTCCCCTCGCACGGGGCTCTCACAGCACCTTTTTTTAACTAAATCTCTTCTCCCAGGGATTCAGATTCACTTCAGAGAACCAGGGTATGTGATGACTGGTACCAGCAACATGCAGTCAACAGAGTAAAGCACAAGAGGGTGTGGGGCAGGGGACAGAGGAGGGGGAAAGGGAGCCCGGCGAGGACACCAGCGTGCCCAGGGCTGGGGAAGCAGCACGGGTCAGAGGGGTGCACCAAGGCCCTGACGGAGCAGGAACAGAGGGGATCAGCCCCAGAACCCACCCTGGTGTATCCTAAGTCATGGGGGCATGGCTGTCGAACCCCTGTGCTTCCTAAAAACCCTGTGAAGAAGACAGACTGGTCATTGATTATGTTTAATAAATAAAATGCAAAAGGGCTGGAGCCTCCCCACCTCCCAGCCCTCTTTATTGTGCACATGAAAGATTGTAGCTTTTAATTATACAGACACTGAAAGCTGCTGGTACCCCCGAGGCACCGGGAGAAACAGCCTTGAGCCTCTGATCTTCTCACATCCTCCCAGTAGCCATGGTGCCAATTATTTTAATGTTAATTAAAAGCATGACCATGCAGCTACGGTGCACACGGCTTCAGCCGCGTTACCGAATGGACCCAAGTGAGGGCTGCGGCTCTGGCTGGAGCGAGGCCCCAGCGCGTCCAGGTGCCTCTGGGCCTGAGGCACCTTCCAAAGGGAATCCCAGCCGGGACGGGGGGGGAGGAATGGACACGGTGCGACCCATTGACTGCCAACCACCTTCCCCTTGCTCTGTGTGTATGCACTGAGCATGACACAGCCCCCAGCCAGGGCTCAGCCCCCAGTCAGGGTTCAGCCCCCATCTCCTGAATAAGCCCACCTCGGCTGCCCAGCCCTGGCCGCTTACTCCTAACCTCCACGGTGACTTTATGCTGCTCAGCAGAGGCAGGAGGTGCCACCCTTGTAACCCTGAGACCCCCAAAGGCTCCCTCAGCCCCAGCCAACCAAGGCCAAGATGAAATGCCCACAAACTCAGCTGTGCCCAGTACCAGTGCCCAGCACCACCAGCCTGCCCAGTACCTGTATTCCCATGTAAACGCAGCCGGGAAGTTCCATCCTGCCCATGACTGGGATGCCACAGGCATCGCACTATCACCTACAAGGACCTGGCAGAACCAGCCTCAGCAAGCACCAACAGTCACTATCTCCAATTACTAGTAAATCCACTCCTGATACAGAGAACTAATCCTGGCCGGAATCCCAGCTCCTCCTGCTACAAGCAGCACGCCAGCTGATGACGGAGGAGTCGGGCTGGTTAGACACAAAGGGCTCCAGAGGAGAGCACCGTGGCTGAGCAGGAGCACCATTAAAGGGGGTGTTCTGCAAGAGATGCTCTGCCTCGCTCATTGAAACTGGTGCTTTTGCTTCAAGACCCCATTACCGAGATGAGGGGAAGATGGGCCGATGGCTCTGGAGCATCTTTGGTAGCACAGCAGGTTATCAAAAAGCTTCACTGCCCTCCCACTGCCCCCACAAGCCCATGGCAATGACAATAGTGGAGTGGTGGCAAAGCCTCTGCTCTTTCAGTCTAAACCAGAGAAAGACGACGTGTAAGAGAGAACCACATGCTGGTCACGGGAAGAACAAATTCTGGTGCAACTTGTGGCTGCAGGCAGCTGCCTCTATGCTTCTGATCCTGCCTGGCTGCTGGGAGATACCAACACACCTTCCCCTTCAGCCATCCACTCCAAAAGCACCTGAGAATCCAATCCTTACACGTAGGTACTAAGCCAAGTGTCGCTCACGCCAGAGCTGGGCTCTGGTTTCTGGGAGGTGAAGCTCGCTGTGTTCCAGCCGGCAGCAGCTACCGCCGGAGCTGAGCCACAGCCAGAGGCACAGCCCTGCTCCGGCACCGCCGGCAGCACAGGAACACCATCTGGAGCCTCCTTCTCTGGGACCTGGCGCCTTTGAGCTTTAAACCACCCTTCTCACCCCACGCTGTATCACCACACTACACACACTCTTTAGCACTGCCAGAGGGAAGCAAACAGACAGTAATTGTAAAGACAGGAAACACATCTGTCAGCTTAGACTAATTCCTGCTGCCAGCAGGCAGATCCTGACACGCGTGCTGCAGCAGCGCGGCAGAGCGGTGCGCACGGAGCCAGGATGCGCTGTGTCGGCAACACAGGGAAAGCCCAACTAAAAGCCCAGCCACTTTCCAGAGCAGCTCTCAAATGATCTTTCCCATGAGTTACTCAGCAAGTAAAAACTGGGGTAAAACATCACATCCACGGTGCAGGGTCCCTGTCGGGGTGGAGCCCAGACTGTCTCTGCCAGCACCGTGTTTCCCCCGCATCCTGCCTCTCGCTCCCAGAACTGGGAGGCAGAACAAAGGAAAAACCCCCAAGGATACAGGGAACATTTTAAATGACATTGGCCGTTTCCTTGCAAATCAGAGGCGACTGTAAGCGAAGGAGGAGGAAAGGGAAAGCAGCTGTTTGTTGGGGTAAGGAAAGGGGTGGATTAAAAACCCAAACCAAAGTGTCCTGAAAGAAAACACACCACACGTCTGCGGCTGGAGGGGCACATCAGTGAGCCAGCTCACACGGGGACCCTTTTCTTAATATCCTCTTGTTTGGCTACTGTCAGTCCCTGGGTTTCATTTGCACAAACCCCAGGCTTTATAAAGCTGCTGGGTGGATGCTTGGTGCACTCAAGGCAACAGCTTTCCTCCCCTCCCCCTCTAACCTCACGCCCCTTGTTGCACTCCAAAGGCTTCAGAGACGAAAACTCAGGCACTGATTTATGGTCTGTTATTTTAGGGGAAGGAAGCAAAGGAGAGGACGTGCCCACAGCTCGCTGCTGGTTTCTGCCAGTGCCACAGACTCCCAGTTTCACCTTAAGGAACCATCTTTGCTGCCTCACTGCAGCTGGGCAACACTCTGGTGTTGCAAGGAGCTTCCCTGGCTGGCCCTGAGGTACCAGGGACACTCCGGTCACCTCCTCTTCCACCCTGGATGTGTGGGGAATGGGGGGGGGCTTCTCCACCCGGGTTCCTCTGCCCTGTGTGGGATGAACTTGGCTGCACCCCTTCCCCCCAGTCCCCATAAAACCACTCCCCATTTACCTTCTCAGAGTAATGCTCAGCTGGAAGAGGTGGGTAGTCACACTGCTCGATTTTTTGGCAGAGAGAAAACAGGTTCATTTTATCTCCGTAGAAGGGACTCTGCAGAGCTGCCATCTGGGGAGGGAAACAGGAAACATTTCAGAAACACAAGAGGTTTGGTCACCCCCAGCACCACTGATCTGCAAAGGCAAATTCTGTTCTGCAACAGCGATGATGCCACTCTGCAAGGCTGTCTGCAGCCAGAGCTGCCCCACACTGTCACAGCCTTCCTGACAGGCCTGAGTGCAGCAGCAGCTCCTCCTGCCAGGGAACCTGTCCCTGTCCCCATCCCAGTGGTGCCAGTCACACCCTCTCAGCACACCCAGGCCCATCCTGATGCTGTTTCACAATACACCTCAAGATGCCACCCCTCATCCCTGACTCCAGCCAGGACCTGGGCACGTGGCAGCACGGAGCCAGGCACAGGCGCTACGCTTTCCCATCACCACTGTGACTCTTCCTGCCCCAAACCTCTCAGACAGGGGACACTGGGCGGTACCGGCACTTCTACACCCGCACAGGAAAAACACACCTATTTTTTAAACCAACTGGCAACCCATTAGAAACCAACTGGCCCCAAGATGCCTGTGAAAACCCTTCAGGAATGTGACTGTGTCTTTAAAATGCTGGAGCTTTCCTGGCTTCGGCAACATGCCACAGCCTTGGTCTTCCCCAGACACACTCACACTCAGAACAGCCAGTTCATCTGCTCTCTGCAACTAGGAACTATTTAATAGTCTGATGTAAGGAAGAAACTGGTTATTTGGGGATGTTTAGGTACCCAGTACATGAAGAATCCTCTAAGTGTGTGAAACGTAGTTCAGCCTTGAAAAAAACCAAAGCAACGTCAAACCAAACAGGCTTCCTGCTGGCAATCTGCTCTTTGGGAAGGGTAAACTGGGCAGAGGTGGGAACCAAACTATCAAAACTTTTCATTATCAATCTGGTCGTCTTCCTCTTTCAATTCTGCTTTCTGAGTCCAGGATCTGCCCCCCCCGCAGCACGAGAGATGTCAGAGGTGGATGGCTGCTCACGCAGCACGGCGAGCGCGATGGAAGGCTCTGGGTGGGGAAGAATTCCTGCCAGGAGCCTCCTGACAAATGCAGGTTTATCTTACACTTCACTTTCAGGAAGGAAACTGCATCTTTGTGGGTGGAAACCCGCTGACACTGCAAGTCCTCAACCAGGAGGTCGAAGTGACCAGTGAACCACGAGCCAGCGTCTGCGATCTCACGGGAAGAGCTGGCGTGGGGCCGGGGGGTCCCCCAGGAGCCCAGCACCTCCCCATCGCTTCCCACAGCGGGACCCCAGCCTCGCAGACCCACTGCAGCTGCAGGCGATGCCGGGCACATCAGCCCCTCCGGCCAGGGTGTTGCTCCTCACCGCTCTGCACAGCGACACCTCCTCCTAACGAGCACCGCTGGCTAATTGCAGCCGTTACCCACTCGCCTTAGATCTCTGTGACCCATCCTGCCACAAGCTGCACCAGATCTGGAAGCTTTTCACTCCGCAGCTGAAGCTGATGCTTCTCACTCCGGCTTTAATGGGGGTTATTTGATGATTATTAGTCTTCTGCTCATTACCATGCGCTGTGAAAGCCATCTGAAGAGCGCTGTCTTGTCGCTGACACGCAGCAAGCTCCCGGCAGAATTAGAGGAAGTCAACAGCAGATCTTATCCCACAGTCAGGAATCAGGATGGATGGGTCGTTAGCGGTCTGGAGTGGGGCCGGGCTCTGAAGCGCTGTGTCTGGGCTGGGTTTCCAGCCATGGGACCCGCAGGAACAGGCTGCAGCTGGGGGGTCCTGCTCAAGCTTCATTAAACTGCCCAGGTGCTAAGCAGTGTGGGACACATCAAGATCAACTGTCCTTGGTGTAAATCAGAAGCCTGCCTTTTAGATAACCCAGTTATTATGTTTATGCCTTGCTTATCTGCAAGACATACTAGTGACTCTGTGAACCAGTGAAACCCCACTTCAGGTGAGGGGGTCACCTGCCACGAGGCAGCAGGAGCTGAGACACCCTCTGATATGAGCTCTGAACCTTCAGAAGCAGCACTGGGATGTATCTGAGGTCAGTACCAAATCTCCCAGTTCAGTTCCCACCAGCTCCTGTTATCCTCCAGCAGCTCTTCCAGAGGCACTGCCAGGTCTCCAGAGATGCTTAGAAACAGCCATGGAGAACACACAAAGGTACCCAACTGGCACCAAAGGATGCTGCAAACCCAGGGCCGGGCTCCAAGAAGCATCTCAAAAACTTCTAGGTCCAGTTTCTGCTTCAAAGCCACACGTGATGCAGCGCAGGATCCCTGCTGCACAAAGCAGTGGGCTGGGGCACAAGCACCCCCTAACCTCTCCATGGTCCCACCTCTATTCCCAGCAGCAATGCCCAGCATCCCCACAGCCCCAGACCTCAGGGTGCCCAGCATCCCCACCGGCCGGGAGAGCCCCCGGCAGCCCCGCGCTCACCACCTGCCCCAGGATTCCGAAGGCAAAAGGTGAAGCCACATCACTGGCACTTTCTTACTGTACAGAACAGTAACAGGCAAAGCAGGGGAGGGGGGGAATTAAGAGACTCCAATTAGAGACTAATCCCCAATCAGAGGTTGATAGCAAACTGCTCTCTGCCAGTTAAACACTGTGAGCGCCCAGCACAGGAGACTGTGCCAGGAAAAGGGCTGATGGGTGCGAGGGGGAGGCACAGGCGGCAGTGAGGGGTTAAACCAGGTCCCTGAGAATTCGATACATCGATAAGGGCAGAGAGGTGGAGGGGATTCTGCAGCTCCAATTCACTTCTCCTTCCCAGCCCAGGGAAGTGGTGATGGGCAGAAGAACAGAAAGGAAGCACAGTGGGGTTTTGGGGTGGGAAATGCGGGGGGGTTCAGATGGGAGGCGATGGCACAGACCTTCCCACTGCGAGGGTCAGGGCTGCTCCAATCCCCCCCAGCAGCAGGTTGGGATGCTGCACCAGGGTTTGCTCCTGACATCTGGATTAGAGCAATTACTGCAGGACAGCGAGATCGCCATTTAAAGCAGCACCAGGCAGCACAGCTGGTAAGAGAGAGAAGTGTACAGGCACAGGGATGGCTGGTACTGCTCAGACAGATCCAGAGCTGCTCAAGTCATTGCTCGTAGCTATGTTCTGGGAATTAACAACTTATTTTTAGCCCCTCCAAGTTATCTTGCTGACAGATAAACACAAGAAGCGAGCAGTGAAGACAGTTACTACTATATTGATAAGATTGAATAAAAATCACTGGGCCATTATCAATGTCAAAGTTAAGTGGTGCTATGAGGCATCACATCCCAAAGGCCTCAACGCTCCCTACGCGGATCCCAGTGGACACGTGTGTCTCTGAAGGCAATTTGTACCTTAAATCTCTGTGCAGCTTATCTACACAATCTATCTGGAGAAAGATCAGAAGTGACTCAGAACCAAACAAACAGCCAACTGGAAAAACATTCTCCTCCCGAGCCAGGAGTGAAGATAAAGCTCCTTCAAGGACAGACAAAGCTGATTCTTGATTTTCCAAATTCAGCAAAGTTGAGAGAGTCGAGTAGCTGTTTATCTACAGAGCACAGAACTGGTACCTGTCCAGTCCTCCCAGGAAGCTGCTGCACCATCTCACAGCTCCTGCTCACAAAGCTGAGGCTTTACCTATGTAGGAAGTAAATTTAAAAGTGGTTCACATGCCAAACCTCTCACATGTTACTGTGGTACTGCTACTCCTACCAGGGAATTGTGGTTAGTGCGCAATTAAGTCAGCTTCTTGAGAGATAAGGAGTACCAGGACTACTGTGCCATAAGGGGACCATATTGCCTGCTACAAAAACATAACTTAGCACAACGCTAAATATTTCTCTCTGCATAAATCTGGAATCCCATCTCCTGCAGAGCTCAGCCTCAGGAATGCCTCGGAGCAGCCTGAGGGAGCAGCTGTTCAGCACAGCAGCAAACGGGCCGTGGTGTCCGACCTGGGCCGCTCGATGGGCTCAGCAAGTCCGACACCCCGCAGCAGGGCCAAAGGCCTCAGCTCAGCACAGCCCCTACTGAGGATTCCTCAATGCCCAGCACGTGAAGTGTTACTGGAACCACTCAGCACAACCAGCTCCAGGAGCTCAGGCTTCCTTCCCCTGCTCCCAAACAAGAGTCTTCAGCATCCTCGTTGGACACCACCAGCAGACCCAGGTACCTGCAGCTACACTGTCCCACCCCAGTTCTTGGTACCTCCTGAGAAGCATCACAACAAGAAACACCCTTTAGAAGAACCCACCCATTTTTAATGGCATATTGCTGCTACTGCTTTGGGAACTATCAAAAGTCTCCTAATTCTTTCACTAGAGCTATGGAGAACTTGAGGACAGGGACAAAGCCACTCAATTTAAGCTCAGGATTTTGTAAGTATTTTTGATGAAGTACTTAGATGGGTGTCTTGCACCTTTTCTCTCCCTCCTCTGGGAGAGGATTTTAACAGTAAAATGGTGCCACAACCACACCTGGCTCCAGTGTCTCCACTGGACTGGACCTTCCCTTGGGCAGATCTGGTGGCTCTTTGCCCTGGCCAAGGCTGGGATGTTACACTGCTTGGGGTGACTGCCCATGCCAGACCCCGGATAAATCTTTCCCATAATGAAACTCTGCTCCCCAGGCAGTGCACAGGGCAGCCAGCAGTTAAACAGGCTGCCTGGAGCCCTGAGAAGATAAAGCCTGTGCGGACACTGGTAGGAGTACAGAAACAACAGGCAGCAGTGGGAGGTTCTCCCCCCAAAGGGCATTTTTTTGGGCCACACAGATCTGTAACCAGCTGGCTGCTGCCTTACAGCCCAGAGGCACAGGGCTGCCAGAGTCGAGCCCCCAGGACTGCTTATGTCCCTGTGCCAGCACACTGCTGATGGATTTCCCCAGCACCAGCCTGTCTCCCCAGCGATGCACAGCACACCCACACTGCCAGCAGCACGGCAGCCCCAATGGGGCTCAGTACTACACCGACACCAGCAGGCTGCTGAGCCCAGCCTTCCCCAGAGCACACTCAGGAAGCACACAGACAGCACTAACAGTTACCTGTTCATTTGGTTTCTCAACAATTAAGCCTAAGCAAGGCTGACCTCAGTTCCTGTACCGCACCGCGGGGTTATGGCAACCCTGGGAAGAGCAGTGAGAGGATACTTGCCTCGTACAATAAACAGCCCAGAGACCAGATATCGGATTTAAAGTTATAGCCATTTTCATGTATTCTTTCTGGGGACATATAGTATGGAGTTCCCACTGTGAAAACAAAGAAAGAAGAGAGGAGTTATTGTCATAGGAAGTGACCGTGCAGCCCGTGTTACACACAAGTTCCAGTTCATCCAAGCATTACCTCAGCACCAACAGCTAATTAGAAGGGATTGGCACAACTTGGAAACAAATTGTGGTTTAGAAGATGTAGAACCAAAGACATCATCACACACAGAGCGAGGGGACTGGCCAACAGTACTGAACATCTCTGGTACTTCTGAAATCCCAGGAACCTTTTCTTCCCCTTCCATTGTTCCCAGCACCTTCGGAGCGTTGCAGACAGAGCAGCTGTAAAGGGTCACCCTCCTCTGGGTTGCTCAACAGTGCTGAAACCACAAGCTCAGCATCACCATGTGCTGCCAGAACAAGCCTCTGGGACAGGGCATGGCCAGCGGTCTGACAGAGCTGCTCTGGGCAGGACGGGGTCCCCTTTGAGAGCTCAGGGGACCACTCACTGCAGTAACAAGCCCAGCACCAGGCAGGGCTTCAGTAACTCTCTGACAGAACTGAGGTATCACTCCAAACTTCACAGCACTGCCCCAACCTGCAGTCACGTCAGCAGCTCAGGGATTTCTATGTACTTCCACAAGGCTGTATTTTATCAAAAGAAATTTACTCCAGCGTTTTGGACAGAAGTTACAGGAAATTATTAATAAATTCCTTACCTCAAAAAGGTTCTTTTTTAAATCCTAAATAAGTTTCAGTTGTGATACCGAAAATACAAGACATCCTGGCAGCCTCAACTACATCAAATAATCTTCAGATACATCATTTATTAAAGCATCCAAGGACTTTCTATACTCTCTCTTCTCCTGCTTGCCCGTCCCCTGTCAATTTTTTTCCTTGCTGTTGGCGTTCCAGCGTATCCATCTCCTAATTAAAGACCTTTCCTCACAAGATGGCAAATGTTTAATTTGCCTGTAACGTTCAGTTTACCATTTCTCCATTTGAAAAGCTGCCTGCCGACAGCTGGAGGACTAATAAGCACAGGAGATGGTGTTAGAGGTGGAGGGGAAGAACTGCCACTGTCGCAGGAGGGGTTTGCACACTGTGGGAGATGAAGGAGTTCTGGGGCAGAAAGCAAGGCGCAGCCGCGGGGCAGCACAAGAGGAGTTGGGTGACACTCACTCTCAGTACATCAGCATCCTAATGGAAGCTGGAAATCAGAGAAATACAAAAATCCTCTCTTAGGTTGTTCAGTCCAGAGAAAAAGCATTGGTTTGAATACTGTCAATGCTAGCCTGTAATTTTACCCAATTTGCCCCAAATAACACCCAAGATCCCCCCTCACAGAGGTCTCACTGGAAGTACAGATGCCACATACACCCGACCCTCCCAGTTGGCCCCATTGCTGAAGTCTCTACTGCAGCAGGATTCTGAAGCCCAAAGTTTTCCATGAGGCAAACTGGGATGATGCTGCAGCAGCTACTCAACCTTAACTACTCAAGGAATCATCTTTCCCTGGAGTGAAGACCAGGCAGTTATTTCAAAACCAAACCCACCACCCAAACCACCTCTTTATTCTCCGCTTTGTCACATATTTACGTGCCCAAACCTCGAGCCTACTCAACCTCAATGATTCTTACTCTGACCTATTCAGCAATATGGCATATAATGTGGGAGCAATCCTCTGGCATCAACGTGAAACACAAGATGTTCCATACAGGAATACATACATGAAGCTCCACTCACCCAAACAGAACGAGTAACCAAGGAAGGGGACCACTGCCCTGATGGCTCATTTATTTGCCGCCCAGGACTCTCCGTAACCAGCTGCCCTATGAGATAAACGCAGCTTGTGCCCACACATCCTGCAAGTAAGGAATTACTTCGAGGTGAAGAGTGCCCTAAGGAAAAACTACAGTTCTGCAAATTCTACACAGACTCCAGCACGGGAGGAGTAGCACACAGAGTGTGTTTCCATGCTCAGCCTGTGAGCGTGCTGCACTGACAGCATCTCAGATCTGGCTGGGTTTAATTGCCAGTGAAAGGCCCCTACGTATGGATGAGATCAGAGCTCTGCTAATAGTTAATAATTTTTAACAGACTGCACAGAGTAACTTCAGAGAACACCAAAAGCAGACAGGACTCAAAGAGCCCAGCCAGGCTTTCCGTGGGGCTCTGCCATGTGCAGGCAAGATGCGCTCCATGGGCAGCAGGGCTCTCCAAGGAGCTCCCACACACGTGCCAGACTTCTGTACAAGAGCTGCCTTGGTTGGAACGACACTGATTCACTTTCCTGCTCAGAAGCACGCAGCTGCTGAAGAACCAGGGATTCATTATGTGAAACTCTTGAGGATGGTTTTGGAAGTCCCCACTGAGCACCAGCATGTGAGACACGTCCCCACCTTCCGCTTCCAGTGCTGCTGTGTCCCACACCCCCCAGGACACCTACCAGTGCTGCTGAAGCGATGGTCATGCTGGTCCTTCCCTGAGAGCACAGAGAGGAGCCAGGCACGGGCAGACAGTGGCACACAAGGAAGGAACACAGAGATCATGCCCACTCTTCCTCCCTGGAGCCTTCCTGCTTTGGAGCACTGGTGCCAGGGGCAGCCTCCAGCCATCGCTGTCCCTGCCATCAGTCATTCTGGGTCAGTGCGTGACAAGCTGAGAGCAAATAACAAGGCGTGGGCTCTAAAGTTACGGCCTTGCCTTCCACGTTAGCAGGGGTCTGCTGGGTAGGCTCCAATTGTCATTTCAGATAATGCCTTAAACCGCCCTTGGATCAAGGCAGAGTGACAGGGCTGGGGCACGGCTGAGCGCGTTGCGGTCAGTGTTTGATTCCCCTGCATTAGCCCGTTCCCTTCCATTAATGGCTCTGTGGAGCAGCCCACGCCTGAGCTGCTCCTGCAGAGGCTGCCCCGCGCATTTACCTACCATTACCGGGGTGTTGTCAGCAAATGTATGAACAAGCAGGGCTCTGCGTTTCAAAACTGATGCATTAATTTTTAACTAACTGCCATGATAAAAGACTGACAAGCCCAATTCTCCTTACGGCCTGTCCAGCATCACGCGGGGATCTCCCGTAATGAGCAGCTTCTAGAGAGCCGCACAAGGCTGGCGGCGCAATCAGCCGGCGCTCACCACCGCATCGCATTAGTCAATTTGACAAGAACAGCCTAATCGGGGACTATTAATCAGGAACTTTCTTTGGTATTCGCCCTGCTGAAAATACAAAACATTGTGGAGATGCAGGATGGGTCCCTGGCTGATGGAGTAACGCCTCTGCAGCTACGAAGGCTGCAAACCAGTAAAGACGACCCTGACTGACTGTTCCTCAGCTTCCCATCCAGCCCTGAAAGCCAAATGTGTCTCCATCAGGACACTGCAGCAACACCACATCAACACTTCCTCCTGCTCCCCCCAGCACTGGTGCAGAGCCTCACCCACCCAGGGCCTGGAGCAGTGCTGGGACACCTCCAACACCACCCGTTATTCTGAGCAGAGCATTTCACCAGGAAAACCCAGAGGCAAAGGCAGTAAAGCTGCTCCAGAAACAAAATTCAGATTCCTTTCCTCTCGTATAGTGTCTGAATGCCAGAGCTGGCTGTGCACCTCCAGCAACCAAGCTGCAGTCCATACCTGCCCCAGGAACACGCCAAGAGCTCCCTGCTCCCCCAGCATGGCTTTCCCTATGCAGCAAGACCCTGCTCACTCGTTTTAAAAACATTTTCCAGCTCAAATCAGAGGAGTTTGGTGGCTGTGAAAGCAGCAGCAGCCAGGCTGTGTGTACAGCCACACACTGGATCCTTATTTTCTGCACAGAGCTTTGCTCGTGCGAGCGCAGCCCAGCCGGGCTCGCCGGTGGCTGCCCGTGGGCAGAGCAGGGGTTGATCTGAGCCTCCTTCCAGGAGGCTCCATCCACAGCCTCAGTCACTAGATACAACGCTCCACGGACAAGCCTCTCGCGGCTGCCGCCCGATGCACCTCTCTGCAGGCTGTCACTGGACTGTACTGGTGGGGGAAGAGTTCAGAGTATTTTAATAGGCTCTGTACATTGGCTTTTTAAAAATGCAATCAAAATAAGTATCTTCTGAAGTTAATGAAACTCCACAGCCACGTTTGGCTGCCCAGCACAGCAGCGATAAGGAACACTGTTATTGTTCCTCCTTCACCAGCACCTTCCAGCTCATCTGAGCCAAACAGCATTTCTGAATCTATCACTTTCCCTCCTCACAGCAGGGAACAGAGTTCTGAATATGAAAGAACCTAACAAATCCTGACCTTTATTGTATCTTTACAGAGTATTCCCAGTTTCAAACCACGAGATATCAGAGCGCGAGGCGGGCCTCAAAGGGGTGATGCTGATTAAAGCGTTCCTTCATTCCAGAGATGCTCTGCTCCTGTCAAAACAAACTTTGCAATGTTTTGAAATACTTGTGATTTTTGAAACACGCTCATTACAAACGAAGAAGGCAAAGAGCTACACTCAGGAACCCGGGATGCCATCCATGGGTAACAAAAACACACTCTGTTTTTAAAGTAATAATTACTTCCAGAACTATTAGCTCAGCTTTAATGTGTGTGACACGCTCCTGCATATTCCATGAACATCCATACAGCTGAGAAAAACATTCTGGTGTATTTGAATACTATCTGGTGGTGCAACCACATCAGGGAAGCGATTCTGCTCGGAAATGTGAGTCCCCAACTCTCCTGTCTTGGCTCTCCAGACACGCCCCAGGCTACCAAGGGAAGGGTGCAGTGTGATGTAGGAGGAGTCTGACCCTGAAGTGCCTTTCCTCAGTGCTTGCAATGCTCAGGGAGTGCTACCAAGGCAGTGGCTGAGGTCTTTTCCCAGAAGGAGAATTTGGGAATTAGGAGAAGGCACTAAAATATCCTCTTGTATCAGGATTTAATTGCTTACACAACCTCACCAAAGTCCCTACAGTTGGAGGGTTTGTTTTTACACGCAGGCAGCACAAAACACCCACAGTCACTCTGTAGGATCTTTTCTTCCCCAGATGCTGTACTACAGGTACAGCCCATGGGGCCAGAGGTTCTCCAAGTGCACAGAATGTGGCTGTTGAAGTTCTAAGCAAGTTTCTGGGGTCTGCTTGTTTGTCACAAGTCCTGCTCACAAGCCCCTTGGAGCACTGTGAGCTTGGTTCAGATGACAAACTAGCTTGGCAAGCAAAAGAAAAAGCCAGAAGAATGTCCTCATGGCTGTGGTTACTCCCTGTTCACCCTCATCTCCCACAAGGAACCAGAAGGAACGTGGAACACCCCACGTACTCCAGTCCACAGCTACTGGCACGTTCTAAACTGGGAAGCTTTGACCTACGTGCATCCCCCAGAAGGAAAATCTGCTCCAAGCTCATTCTTGTCCAAGAATAAATAAATCATCTGCTCCAAAACAAGACTATTCTGTGTAAAATAGTGGAGTTTTCCTCTTTTACCCCCTTCTTCAGAATGTAAAGCCAGTCAGAGCCTTTGGATAATGCCAGGTTTATTTGCCTAAAAATGGGCTTTACACCAGCTCCCTATAAAGTTACCCATTTTAACACTAATGGCAATGCTCTACATTTACTACAGCTCCTAGTGAAACAGCATCTACCAACTTACTGTTATTTTTTCCAAAGTCTATGTAGTTTTTAAAGATGCTCTGCAAGTTCTGATTTTTGTCTTGTAACTAATCAGGTTTTATAGCAACGTTGGTGATTTAAACTTTCTAACAAGCACATGAGAACAGCCTTAATGATCAGATGCTGCTCTGAATGCCCTCCTTGGAGATCAGCAATAACAGACACAATCCAACATTAGGAACAGACACAAAAAAGCCACTCCCAGCCCTATCAAATCTTGAATGGAAGAGATGACACCTGGAAGGACATCACACTGTGATGCTATGAACTCACCCAAACTGCATGGTGTCACACTCCCACCCTCCACCACCCTGACCACGCTGCATCGCTGCGTGCAAAGCCCTGGGCTAAGTAATTCTCTGTAGTGAAACAGCCCATCAGACAGGTATCCTAGGGCTCCTCTGGGGAAAAAAGTAAACCAAAGCCAAAACACACCAAACAAGGAAGAAGAAAACCCCACAGAGGACTATGGCTGCAGTGAAATGCCCACAGTATAACCTGCAAAAAAACAGGCTGTAAGAGTCTTTCAAAAGAAAACAGTAAGTAGTATTGAAGGAAAGAAACACAATGCAGCCCCCCTCCAAAAAGCATTCCTCCTGACTTCATGCTGAATGGTTACCCCATTCCCTCCTATGCCCCAGAAGAAAACAACTTTCTATGATCTCTATAAACTAAATCCCGGAGCTTCAGCGATGGAAAGGAGGATGGTAAGCCATCACGTCGTGTGAAGAAGCAGCAAAATTCACCTTTAGCTACACTCGTGGCCTTTAAAACATGGGAGTTTTGTGGTAAAGCATGTGCCTGAAGGGCTCTCCCCCACGGGAAAGCATCTCCTGTCTTCTCTCCTGAGTCAGAGGAAGAATGGAAAGCAGCAAAGTGCCATCCCATCAGTTCACCCCCACCCTGCAGCCTCCGGCTGGTTTCTGGCATTTATCACCCTCCCCACAGCGCCGCTGCCTTTCCCAAACCAGTTCTGTTGCTGAGTGAGACAGGACGTGCCCACGTTTCCCCTCTGCCCGTGGAGGTTCTGCAGGGGCCGGGGCTCTCCCTGTCTGGGGGTCGCCCGCTGCCCCGGCGATGCTCCGGCGGGGCCGTGCTGCCAGCCAGGCATCCCGCCCTGGCTGCGAGCGAGGCGCCCGCCTGCATCTCACGCGCTGTGTACGGGCAAATCTTCCATTTCTCTTTCATTACCCCGGCATGTACTGTCACTTAATTTTTATGTATGCAATCCTTCCTGACAAATATGATCTGCTGCCTGGTAATTCATCTGACGTTCATTCTGTTCCTTGCTCTAATTACAGCTCCCATTCCTGACACGGCGGCAGCGGCGCTGCCGCAGCCCGGTGGTACACCTGTCAGACGGGTCGTGGTACTGCCTAATGCCCTTTTATGCCAGTCTGATGCTAGCAAATACAACAAAAGGAAAAAAAATTAGATGAATATATTTGCATAAGCCACACATTCAATTCATGGGTCAGCAGCCAGAGAAATGATGGTTCAGGGCGGTTGCCGGGGCAACGCGGCTATGGGAAGTGCCCAGCATCGCAGCCTGGGTCCGTGTGGGTACCACACTCTGGATTGCAGGGCATTCATCACTCACAGCTACTTAAACCAATGCCTTAATTAAACAAAACCCAAGATCAGTACATTTCCTGCTGCTACAAAATGTGTATGTCTTGAAAATTACACAAACAACCCAACCCAACAAAAAGCTTCAAACGTGCATTTTTTTGGATTTCTATTTACTTGGACACAAGAACCACTGGAAACAGGGGTGTGCCCATCCCTCCCTGAGCACCACGCACCATCTCCAACATCACTCACTGCTGCTCCTCTGGCTCCTTTGGCCTTGTGCACCCTATTCACCTGTTCCCAGGGTGCATCTGATCGGTGGAAGGGCAAGGTTCCTGCAGAAGAGCCTTAGCTCTGCCTACACAAGCCTTCTCAATTAAGGGAGAGCAACCCTGGTAAAGGTCACAAGCCTGGCTTACATGTGCAGCCAGCTTCCAAGCCCCAAGTTATTCTTATTATATTAATAAGTGCAGCAGTCAAACCAGATAAGATCATATAATTAGACATGACCGTATTCCTGCCTGTTGAGATGATGTGATTGTAACTTTCTATGAAGAAGGTTTATTTTAATCTATCCAGTACAGTGAGTGTCTACATTCTATCACACAAGTAACTCCAGAAACGCCTCTTTCTTTGGTGTTTGCTTTTTTAAGCACACACAAAACAAGGCAGATCTCTTCCTTTCTTGTGCACTAAGAAGCCCTGGCGCTGCTGGCAAGAATTAGCAATTAAGTTTGTAAATATAAGAAACAATCAAGCAAGAGTCACACAGACAAGAGAAACACACCATGTGGGTCCAAATTCAGCTGCGGGTGTGAAGTGTGGAGGAGCTTCCTTACTGCTCACAGCCAAGGCTCTCCCACTGCTCTAACACAGAAGCACCTTTGGGACTCAAAAAACAGTGACCCAGTAATAAAACTGGAAGATCTGTCACCTCCCAAGGGGTCACAAACACAATTGTGAAATACTTTGTACAGTAAGGCTTAAAGAATGAACCATACACACCATACACTCTGCTATAGCTCTGTAATTAATGCTCATGGTAACAATGAGGGGGAGAGAAGCCCAGATGCTCTGAACTTAAATTTCAATTCCCAGAAAAGTGCTGGAGGTGTAACTGTGCTGCTTGTAAAACACAGAAGAACGGACAAGGAACAAATCATTGTTATGAGTGGCCCACAGAGCATCAAGACAAACGATGGACTTTTAAAATTCCATGATCAGGCTTCAGAGGGAGGGAAACAGCAGCAAAGATGTGTTACAAGTTCCACACACTTATTAAAGGCATGCTTAATACTTCAGCTCTAAGCAAACTATCTGTCTAAACAAAACTACTTAACAGATGCAAACTGGTCAGAAAAAGCAGTTCCCACTTAAAGCAGAAGGGTACTTCAGGTGAAGTCCCTCAAGAGAGCAGACAGCTCCAGCTCTGCACAACACACACATTAACTGGGGAGCCAGGACCACAGCAGTGCCCTCTGGATAACTAGAGCCTGGACAGAAATTTCAGAGTGATGATGGGTAGGAGAGTCTGGGAGCAGGACGTGGTCCAGTAACTGTGCCACGCAGGTGCTGTGCTCTGAACAACTACCTGCACACCAGAAGGGCACCAAACAACCTGGGGATGGGGAAGACACGAAGAAAATGTGCATCTTCAGAACCTAAACTGTGTTTCAAGTCCCTGTCTGGAACGGATGAGCCGTGAGGGCTCAGCTCTGGCAAGTCACAACCCCTGCTCAGGGTAAGACCTCCAACCAGCATCTGCCAAAAACGGTGTCACTGAATTCCAGTAAGCAGATCTCTCAGTGGAAAAGCTGCATCTGTTACCTCTGCTGCAAACCATACACTTACCAGGCCTTCCCAGAAAAACACCAACTGGAGTTTCAAAGCAAAAAATACATCTTAATGTCACATGGAGAGTGTTTAAAATACATAGTAGAGCACACGGAATGCAGCCCTGCATCAGCTCCTGTCACAGCAAGGGGACAGACACCGCTCCCTTTGAGCATCACAGCCCACAGCTGCACCAGTGCCATCTTACCTAAGGAATGTGCTGCAGTGGTTTTAGAGCTAAAAAACCGGCCTAATCCGAGATCTCCCAGCTTCACCACCCCCGTGGCTGTGATAAACACGTTGGCTGGTTTTATGTCTGCAAGAAGAGAAAGGTAAAAGGTCAAAGCCACAAAAGGTTATTTGGTTCTAATGCTGCAACAGAAGCATCGCCTGGAGCGCTCTCTGTACAACAGAGGCTGGAGCAGAACCGTGCTTCTGTTCAGCTTTGATAGGCTGAATCTTCCACGACTTCAAGCTCTGCACATACACAAAAATCAGAGCACAAGAAATACCAATGAGGGAGAATGCAGGAAACAGCACAACAGAATAGAGGCAACCTCTTTAAGTGATGGAAATCAAAGCAAGAAGTCTGCTTCGCTGGGGAAATGACTCTTTTCTAGAGGAAGCGACTGCCTGCCATGGTCCCCCCCACAGCAAGGGCAAAACCTTGTCCCACGTACACATCAATTCTGGGCTCTCTACAGCCCTGTTTGCTCAGGGGGTGTAGGAGCTACCAGCACCCCAGTTTCCCATCAGTCACATCAGGACTGAGTGAGGCTCTTTCCTCATGTTAACGCAGACTAAATGCGGAAGACACCAAATCTCAGCCACCAGTTACAGACCTAATTCAGGTACAACCAATAAACTGCATCAGGGGATGTGTAAAGGAGCAAAAATGGGGAAAAAAGTGAAGAATTCAATACTTCAAAGCCTGAAGGCAGCAACAAGCTGCAGAGATCAGTGCTGGTGCCTTTTGGGTATTTGCATTTCCTGGGTCAAGTCCCTCACAAAGCATTTCATTAACGCCAAAAGCAGCAGTGTGATTTTTGGGTAGAGCTCAAAGTTATGGAAAGTTCTAAGCCAAGACATTCAAAACTCATTAATGGAAGCAGAGGAGGGGTTATGAGAGTGTGGGGCATATTTGTATTAATATTTCAGAAAAGCTCACAAGACAGAAAAACTCTTCTAAACTCTCTAAGGTCACAACCAATATAATGAATGCTGTTTCTCAGAGTTCACTGTATCCAGTAGTCTCAGCATTTTACTTCTGACACTTTTCTAATGGCAAGTTTGACACTTCTACTTAATATCAGTGTCTGGAATACAAAGCAGCTCATCTTCCTAATACCACGCTCACTTCAGACTGAATCCTTTAACAATGAGGCAAAGAGACAGAAGGAGAAATCCATCTTGCAAGCTCCAGCCTCTCTAAACATGCATTGGCTGAACATCAGCATAATTGTTTTTGAATGTAGGCGCTTACTAATTGGAACATTATATTATTATTCAGTGAAAAGAGACTGAATTAATGTTACCTCTGTGCATCACCCTGCGGGAGTGCATGTGTTCAACTGCACTGCATAACTGCACAAAATACTTCCACACTGTCCTTTCTGGGATTAACCGTTTCTGCTTTTTAAAATACTGTGGGAGGAAAGAAATAAAAAGATCAGTGAAAAAAGCAACGTATGTGTCTCGTTCCTGGACTCGTGTTAGTCAGCTGCAGGTTGCTCATGTCTTCCAGATCTGCAGCAGCATGACACTTCTTCTGATTAGCTTTTACCTCTGTATGTAAACTTCAATGCAGTTCACTAATTAACAACTATTATGAAAAATATGCTTAAATAGGTTTGACATTTTTGAATGGACACCGATTATAATTAGCATTAATCTCCTTAATTACCTTGCAAAACATATTTAATGCCTCAAAACAACAAATGTCTCAAATATTTTGCCTTAGGTAACAAAAGATCATTAAAAAAAATCTGGCAAACATTCATTGCTGTACAGTCTATTAACAGGGATAAGGTATCTGTTCCCCCCTTTTTAAGGATGGCCAGAGCACCAATAAAGCACCTCTGTTCCTCCCTGGTCAGGTAGGATAATATATTCTATGTCATGTGTAATAGGAATTGCAAATTAACTGAGCTCTCTGCAGTGCCACAGAAAGGTGCTGCTGCCATGGGACACACTGAGCTGGGAAAGGACCAGTCTGGAGTCTGGGTTCAAGGGGCTGCTGGGTGCAAACAGCTCTCAAAAGAGTGGCCAAGCACACGGTGCACACACAGAGGAGTGCAGTGTGGTGCCGGCCCTCTGGAACACAGGTCTTCTTCCTGAGCAGCTCAGCACAGCAATAACTAATCTGCTGCACCCCCCAGCGAAGGCCAAGCTTTATGGAGCTGCAACTTCTCTTTCTCCCCGTCAGAAACGCAGGACACCACGTGCATCCCATGCAAAGTGTGACCACCCCCTCCAAGGCATCCCAACATTGCACTGCTTGGGATGTTTGGGCCCTGACTTCCCACTGCTGCTTCCTGCTCTAGACACCAAGCTGGTTCTTCCACCAGAGCACTGCAACACTTAGAACAGGGGTCCAGAGGTATCAGGCGCTCCCCCTCCTCTGACACATAAGGGGTCACTGGATAAGGCCTCTCCCTGACAGGCCGTACGCTGTTTGGCACACCCCAACTGCACTCCCCCCACGGCACCCTTCAGAATTCCCAGCGGCAGAGCGGGAATAAAGGGACTGGCTGTTGTCCTTTTCTGCATCTTGTGCTTTCCCCTCTCCGTACAGACATCTGATGTCCCCTGTCACACTGTGTATGTGACGTGAAATGCTGTTACCGGCTCCTGTCTGACTCCAGCAACGGCAAATTGTCTGGTGCAGATCAGCTGTGAAGGGGCAGGACCCTGCGATTCCCCGGCAGGAAACCCGACAGACTGCAGAGCCTCCCACCAAAACTGGAGAGGGAGCCGGGAGGAGCCGCAGAGGGTGAGGGACAAAGTGTTATATACACGAGAAAACGACTTAATTCTCATTGAAGTGGGGAAGAGTGGGTATGCAAGACCACAAGTGGTAATTTTCTAAATGTCATGTCCAATAAGATCTGCCTGACATTTACAAGGGAGTCGCAACTCTCCAGTGGGTTACCCGGCAGCACGCAGCTACCACAGCTTTACAATGCCTCATAAATAATGCAGGCACAAAGACAGCCCCTGGTTCTCCCGCTCTGGCACCTTGGGCACTGCGACTGCTGCTCCTGCCACCCCGGGAAGCCAAAAATCCTCACAGAAAGCTTCAGCTCCCGAGGGAGGGCTGGGGTGTGGGGGGACACTGCAGACAGAGCCTGTATGGGGGAGACTTTTGGTCCCTCTTGGATTTCAAGGGGGTTTTCTCAAATTTTTTTTTTTTTTAATGGGAATTCCAAGATTTGCACCAATGGAAACCCATCGTTTCTATGGCCTTGGAAAAAAGCCTACAGCATCTTCTCCATGCCTGTGATACCCACGTGGGAAAACACACCAGGCTGGGGAGCACTGGGAGGAAGAACACAAGTCACAGTGCTCCTCAAGTCATCAGCACAGGAACCCAGAAATCGTGGTTTAGAAAACACAACTGCTATTCCAAGTGACATAAACAGGGATTTAAAAAAATTAAATAGCCAACCCTGACAGACAAATGAAGATATTTATCAGGGTTTTAAACTAAAAAGTGTAAGTGACAAAAAAAATGCAAGGTTTTTATATGATCTCACAATTACAAAGTTAAAGTGTTTCCTAAGCTGCTATTTAAATATCAAACCAAACATTGCACCCCCACGATGAGCAGAGCCTGACTCTCCCAGTCCTCACTTCCAGCCACCTTCACCTGCAACTGCAAAGAGCCCGAGACGAGCTCAGCTTCCCAGGACCTGTGGGGAGAAGGGTGCAGCATACAAGGGGCCACAAGAAACCAGCCAAGCATCAGAACACAGACGAGCTCTCTGCAGACAGGACCAGCTCTGTCTGCGTGACCCTTGGTGAGCACAACCCAGACCCGACACCCCCAGCTACGGGAGGCAGCCACCCCCCTGTGTGTCACTGCGCGCTCACCGCCGCGCAGCTTCGGTCACGGCCAGCTCATCCCTCGGGTGGGGGCAGCTCCCACCATCACCCTGTAACCGAGTGGCTGTGGTGTGAGGGGTCTCTGGAACTCTGGGGAGCAGCTCTGCCAACTGCCTGCAGGACTCTGCCCTGCAACTGAGCAGATTCTCATGGATACTGCAAATTTAGCCACCGACTATGGGCTAAACAGGGAACTTGTTTGACAGCCTTTGGCCTAGTGCCTCATAGCTCTGCTGGCAAAGAAAACAAATCTGTTAATAAGATATTTTAACTGTGACAACAAGGAGGAGGAGAACTTTCCAAACATTCATTTATGATAATTACAGAATAATGATGGCAAAAAACAGGTAAAACACGGAGAGAAGGTTGAGAGTGCTAACAAACATGATATAACACATCTGTTCTCACAAGGGATGTATGTCTAAAGATTAACATGTCAAAGAAAATATAAAAGCAGGTGGTAACAGCTTAACTAAAGCTGGTTTGCAGCAATACAAGTATTCCTAAGAGCAACATAAGAGAAGAGCAAGTACTTGAAACATTTTCTCAAACCCAAATCCCTGCTGCAAAGAAAGTCAATACACTTTCTTGAATGTCTTCAGCGTGGCAGACAGGCTATGTGAACAGTGAAACTAACAGTAATTAAATGTCCCCATCAATCACAGGCTGGATAAATCAACTTTGCAAATAACACCCAGGTCCCACCACAGCCCAGAGAGCTTCACTCCCTTCCAGAGCAGCCACCAGAAGCAGGTGGCACAGCCTGGTGCAAGTAACCCCCCACCAGACACTTCGGTTCGGGCTCTGGAGGCACCCCCTGGGTGTGCAAAACTGCTGGAGCAGAACAAAAGTGCTTCAAGCACCCATCCTCTTACCCCCCCACCTCATGTCTGCCTGATCTCGACAGTGTGCAGCATCCCTGACACGTCCTTACCTTAATCATCTGAGAGAGATCACCCGCGTCGGCCAGCTCCAGGACAATGTTAAGTTCATTGTCTTCAATAAAAGAATCCAAATACTTAATTATATTGGGGTGGTTCAGTTGCTGCAGAAAGAGGGAATACAAGAAGAACATCTGTAACACTGCAGAGATGGCAACTCTAGCATAGGACACCTGCACCTCTTCTGTAACCACTGCCCAAACCAGGCTGCAGTAGGTGCAGTCACAAACCATGCCCTGGGTTACCCTAGGCAAAAATCCTGTAAGAAATACTATTTACTGCCTAAAACCAGAGCAATACAGCCCTACATTGGGAAAACAGCTTTTAAATACTTTGTGTTTACAACAGAAAAGGCTACATCCTGAAAGAAACTTTATATTAAACAATAACTGGGTTTTTCCTCCATTAAATACAAAGAAAGGGCTGGTTACAGTACTCTTCAAGGTTTCTCAGCCCCTTAAAAGAACAGAATTAAATTAAAACTTTGGTGGAGCAAAACAATTCACAGATTTCATATATCAGGGTTTTTTTCTGATTATTTCTGCTTGATCTTCACAAATTACTGTTTTGTCTGAGTGCAGCTTCTTCCTATGTTCATAACTGGTATTTTAATTTCTTTTCTTTCCACGCTCCTTACTCACAGCACTAAATTAAGAAACCAGCTCAATGAATTAAAATTTATGGTTTAATATTTTATGTCTGCACTTCTTAAAGTAGAAATTGGTCAGGGAGGCAGTATCTGGATCTACTCCCTCCAGCTCCTTCTGCATCCGATTACCTTCCTCTCCTGCTCTCAGACACGCAGTAAATTTAGAATATACTAAAGTGAGCATTTCATCTACTAAACAGCTGTGACTCAACCTGCCTGTTCCAGGGGTTACGAAGCCAAAAGAAACACTGTTATGATCCATCATGCTAATCACTCCTCCCCACATGCACATTAGGGGACAGATTCCCCTTCGCGATGCCTCGGCACTAGCGCCCATTAGCCTTAATGGGCTCCATGCGCCGGCATCGGGAGAAGGCCATTCCCTCAGGAGCAAGCCTTAAAGAAATAAATAAATACCACAGCCTGCCACTTCTGCTGAGATTTCTTTTTCAATGTCTGCTCTCAGGTACATCACTCAAAGACCAGCTCACAGTAAAAAAACCCCAACATCCCAAGCAGAACGAGCATCAGGTGCCCCTCTCCCCACATCCTCACAGGCACTGGCACCCTGGGTACCACATGCTGCTCCCATGGATGGGAATGTGCTCTGTCCTCCTTAGGATGGTCTGATGGGAACTCTCTCCCGAGTTGCCAAAGGCACTGGAGAGTTCCAGCAGCCAAACAAGCCTTTTTCTAAGCTCAGCACCACGTGCCAATAAAACAACATCAAAACACAACCAGTGTAACTGGGAATGAAGATCACACACTGCTGAGAGAGTGACTAGGCTCACCTCCATCCTGCCCCACACCCCAGCCTGTACTTTGTGTATAATAAAGCCCAACTTACTCAGACCCAACATGAAGAATCTACAGCTTTGTTGAGTGACAGCACACTGGTTACTGATGGTCTGCACTGTGCTTTCCCAGCACAGCCTCTCTGGATAAGCCAAACCATCATTCTCCACTTGTCCTTCTGTCCAACCTATTTTAAGTAACAGTAACGACTCTGGGTTGTTGGGGTTTTCCTATGACTAGTGCATGTTCACCTGGGATGGAACAGGCCACCTGAATTTTCTTCTGTCTGAAGAGAAGTACATTCATTCTCACAAATCCTGAGCTGCACAGAACACCACACACACTCTGGCTTGGGTTAATGATGCTTCCTGCTTCTTGAACACATCCTGGAAGTTTGCTGGCAGCTAATGCCTGATGTGTATGCGCAGCAGCTCCGGCGGCGAGAGGCTACGTCCCCTCTGAGTGAGCGAGGGTGGGTGCTGGCAGCCCACACGCTGATCACAGCCACCTCACTGAGTAGCTTAACCTAAACCTCCTGGCCAGAATTCAGCTGAAAGGAATACACACAATTTTGTCTGGCTTCTGTTAGATTTCCAAGAATTAGAATTCATTTACAAATGACACCCCAGCCTTTGTTTCCATGATCAGAACAGATGAGGTGTGATTCTGACCAGGATGGATCCCCTCACACGAAGGAATGATGTGACTCCTTCACAAGTGCCTCCACAGCCAAAATAAAAACACCAAAGAAAGGCAGGGTCCCACTGCAGGTTGCTTTAGTAACAGCCTGTAAATACTTCATACTAGACACAGGAGTTTTGACCTAGCAAGGAAATTGTTTTAAAACTAAAATATTACACACCTAGATGCAACTGCAAGGCAGACACGTGCTTCACATCAGCAGGGATGAAGAGCAGAGTGAGATTTAAACAGACCCTTGGGTTCCTCCACACCTCACTTCCTGGGCACAAACCCAGTTATTAACTGATAAATTTAGCATGAGAAAGGTATTTTATCTTTTAATGTAATGACACTAAAAAAGTTGAAATTAACACTATGGAAAGTCATCAATTTGAGGAAGATACAGCTGTCTTTTCCTGAAGCAACACACACACTGTTCTAAGGGAAACCCAGATGCAAAGAGCTCTTCAGAGAACAGGAAACCCCATGAAATTCAGTACAACTCCAGGCTGGAGATCACAGGTACTCTGCAGTCCCCATAAACAGCAACACCACCACCCAGCCTGAGTGGGACCCGTGTCCCGTTCAGGGGCAGCAGCCCCTGACTCTCAGGACGGCCCCAGCACTGCCCCACGCAGCCTGTGGTTACCCCTGTGGTTACCCCTGGAGCACTGGGAACCAGCAGCCTGGGAGAGACCGATGAGCAAACATCAGGCTGCAGATACATTGGTCTGACAAGCCCTTAGTCTTAGGGCACTTGTGCTTGAAGGCAAAACTCTGGCACCACACAGGCATTCTGGTTGCAAAAGAAAGCTCAGTCTGTTCAGTCCCGTGCGTGTGCTATGTAAGATCTATCTGCCAGAAGAGCAAATGACTTGCCAGCCCAGAAAAAGAAAGGGGGGGAAGAGTGATTGTAAAAATCCTTACCTTCAAGAGGTCGATCTCTTTAATGCAATCTTGCCTAGCCTTGGCATCCATCATTTCAAAAATCTTCAAAGACAGAAACATAGAGGGTGAAAATGAAACATGAAAACTTTATTTTTTAACAATAAATTGCTCTTTCCTCCCCCCACCCCGTGTATCCTCTGCTATAATGAGCACACACACAATCCCCAGATCAAAGCAAGAGCAATGTTTTCTGTATTCTGAAACCACTACAGGGTGAGTGAGGGGGGAAATTCATTTTAGAACCTGTAGGCAACGTTCTAAGCAGCACGAAAAACAAAGATACTGGTTTGTGAATCTGCTATCGTGATTTTCAAAACACAGTTTAGTTTCGATCGGTTCCGTGTGGGAAATAGAAGATAAAATGTTTACTTTTTTCTTTTAGACAGACAGAACTTCCACTGCTTTCTCTGTAACAGTTAACAACAATATTGAGCAGTCATACTCATTCTGTAATAATCAAGAGTCACCAGAAGTGAAAGTTTAGAAGATCTGTTGAAGGATAAAAGGCAAATTTCTTCAAACAAAATGCTGTTCCGAACACTGTGCAATACTTGGAGCCCAGTTACAAATCTGTACTGCAGAAATTCTTCTAAACCCCCAGGCAAGCCCAGGGGTCCTGCCCTTCTGTGCTCCCGTGCTCCCACACCTCGTCCTGCTGAGCTGGCTGTCCCCAGCCCTGTGACAGTGGCCATCAGGGCCCGGCTCTTTCACACACACTCAGTAACCATTTAGTGAACCCTTTCTATAAAGTAAAAAGGGAAATTAAATATGGAATGGCAGCACTGCTATGCAATTCTGACTTGGAAACATGAGCCCACTGCAAGGAGAGGAGGGGAAAAGGCACCTCAGTAGAAATACACCTCAGCAGAGGATGGACACAGGGTCCCACACCGACACACGGGCTGTTTGGGGACACAACCCAGGGGCAGGCAGGAGCGCGGTGCAGCCACGGGGCCTCGTCTATCCGGGTGTGGGCAGAGCACTGGGAAACCAGCCTGACCTCAGCTGTGTTAGTGAAAGTCCTTTGAAACCTTCAGAACTGTTAAGTCTTTAGTCTGACATAATAGAAGTTAAAAAAGTTAAAAACCCACCTGAAAAACCAAATCAACTCAAAAAAAAAAATAAAAGAGAAAGTGTTGGGGTTTATAATGTAAAAGTATCAAACCAGAATCCCCTGCTGCCCTCACAGCCCAAGCTCTGAGTTTATAAACTGCTGACAAAAGAACCCTGAAAGGGGCATCTGACTCCAAGAAATCCATGTAGACACTTAAAACATCCCCACTCTGCTTGCTAACTAGTAAGATTTGAACTTAAAATGCTCACCTGGACTTTCTTTAATGCCACAGGCTTCCTGTCCAGAAGACAAGTTGCTTTGTAAACTTCACTGAACTGTCCTCGCCCGATCTTCTTCTCGATCTGGAAATCCGCCAAGGTGCAGCGATAGGGGTAGGAGGTCAGATGCCTCTGCTCAGGTCAAGGGGAAGGAAATCAGTGCATGAGAAAAAGCCATGCAGAAACATGGAATCACATTCCCAATCTGCCTTCTTTATCACCCCAAACTGGCAGCTTCTCTGGCTAATGGGATTCAGGAGGATGAATTCCTCACAGCAAGGACTGCCCAGCAAGACAGACAGTGAAATTCGGGTTTGAGGTGGTGTGCAGTGAGAAATGCAGTGGTCTGGCTTCACTTTCCCCACTCAGACAACACTGTACCAGCACTGTCACGATACAAACACACAGGATGTGATATAAACACATGGAACAGCAGAGACTTGTGTAACAGCATTAACAAACCAAAGCATAAAACTACTATCAGCTTCCACACACAGGGAGCATGGGGTGGGATCCCCAAGGGTGCCTCCTCTCCTGCTCTTGTTTCTGACAGGCACACATTTAATCCAGGCTGATCAGCCTATAGATAATTCTGACCATGGATGCCTTCGTTCCTGGTAAGTCTATTAGGAACACAGGCTGAATGAAGTTAAATGACTTTTTTAAAAAGGAAATAAAAGTCTTGCTTTCCATGTAGGTAATTAATTAGTCCCAAACTACTCTCTCCCTAGCTACACACCCTCTCATCAACTTTGCCTGCCCGTGTCACTGGGGAGATGCTGATGCCTACTTCTGAGCAGGCTCAGGTAAACACCCAGCCAGGCAGGTAGACACAGCGTAGCGAGGATGAGGTACCCCACGGGCTGGGGATTGCTCCCCAGAGCCATTCTGCTCACTTCTGCAATTAACGTGGCTGCTAACCAATGTTTAAAAAAGAAATGATGAGAATTAATTACTTCAAGTTCCTGTGCATGCCAAGGAGAGCATTTTTAAGCTTCAGCATCTTGAGCTGTTTCAGAGTTCCCATCAAAACCTACCAGAAGACAAGTACAGAGCACAAGCTGGGGGAGAGCTCCCCAGGGATGCTCCACCACAGAGTCCTGGTGCAAGTGGACAGGGAGAGCATCCCAGGAGAGCTACATGCTGTGAGGTTTAAATGCCTCCAGTCCAGCACCTTCTGGCAGCACTACGTACAGTGTGAGGGACTCTCACAGCGTGTATTTATGTCAACAAGTTTGCAAGTCTTTGCCACAGACATAAAAACAACTACTCTTCAACAAACAATAAACAGAATCAATCAGACACTGGGAAACGCTGCCAGGTTTCAAGGTGTCTGCACAACTCTGAGCTACAGTCGCTGTTATCTGGCGGAGGCTTTGTAAACAAAGCTGTAAAATTCAATGTATTTAAGAAAACACACCCATAAAGTCCCCCAAACAGTAATTTCTGACCCACTAACTGCATCAATCAACCATGACAAGCTATTCCAAAACCTGTCACGTCTACAGCATCTTTATCACAACAAAGACAGGAGAAATCCCCAGCACAAAAGCTGTTCTGCAGCAGGCACACTGGAGAAAAATGATTATGTTTTATAAACACTGACATGAGGTGCAGATGTAAGTCACTAAACAGACAGCAAAAAGACTACTGGGTCTTTCTGCCCTCACCTTCCCCCCATCGCCCTGGCAGACTGGCTGCTTGTTGCTAGAGCTTGCCCAGCACCACCACACCACGGCCCCGTGTCAGGCAATAAGAACATAAAGCTCTGCAGCTCTGGAGAGAGGGGACTGTGACACCACCACAACACCCACCCAGTGCCTGCTAACTCAAGTAGGCACAGAGCTGGAAATTTAACTCAGGCCATTGTGATCATCAGCTTTCTCAGCTTCAGCTCCCTACAAGAGCAAAGCCACTCACCCTCAGACAACACAACACTCTGAGGAACTTTCTGCAGTGCCAAGACCACGGGTGATTTTTTCTATCTATCACCTTGAGCACTTCAGCACTCTGATACTATGACAGATGGGTTTCACTTCTCTAGGCTACAGCTGACACCATCTTTTCTCCATGAACAATAACCTCCATGAGGAAGGCACACTTGCGGGTGAAGCCGAGTCGCTCCGAAACAGGAAGCTCATTCCATCAAGTGTTTCCTTTGAGCAGCTCAGGGAGTGTTTCCCTTTTAAGATGACTTTAGTCTGCACGAAGCCACGGTGTCAGCAGCCACAGGACAGTTCCTCTCAGTCCCTGTGCTGTGGTTAGGTGATAGGTTATAGTGTTTACAGGCTACAGCACAGCAAAATGAAGGTTAAAATGAAGATTCAGGATTCATTTCTCTAAGTTTCGTGGTGGATACTACACAATAAAATGGGAGCATCCTTCCTCTGATGAGCAAAAAGGTAAATAGCTGGGAGTTAAGGTAACACTGCTTCATTATTTACATACACTGCACTTCAAGTTACTAAATTATCAACAGAGTAAGGTAACAGGAAACCAGACAAGCAAATACTCAAGGTAATCAGCCCCTGCAGCTTTCTCAGTTTAAATTGGCTGCAATCCCTCTTTGCAGGGATCTGACACACAGCACTACTCATCAATACACATCGCAGGGACACTCAGCTCGTTCCGGGGAGCGCCAAGGAAGCTGCTGCTCACGTGCACTTTCCCTGCTCAGAAGGATGTCTGGACACAAGGGTTTGTTCAACGTGACTGGGAACCAACCGGGAACATCTCCGGGTCCCCACTTCCTTACGTTCGAGCTACTAAGCAAATTAGTTGAGCTGTCCAGTCAAATCACTTCACCCAGCCAAAAGAAAGGTGTCAGGATATATACAATGTCTCAAACCCCTTTGTCCTAATTAAAAAATACAAAGGAATCAAAGCATTTCCTTAGCCATGACTGGGTGCCTCCTGAGCCACGCTCTTCCTGAGCAGCAGGAAAGTTTGAGGAAAAGCTTTCCTAACACAGAGATAACAGTCACAATAGAAGCAGCAGTTTTTAAGAAGATTTTATGAAGCAAATACAACAAAACTTTATTTTTAAGGAAGAAACCCACTCTGCAGTAAAGGAGGCATCCATTTGCCCTTCACAAATCATTCAATTGTGGGTTTAAACCAAGAGTGTTTAAGTGTAAATTAATATTTTAATCACGTGCCAGGAAATATCTAGCAACTTCTTAACTTGAAAATATAAATAAATGTTAGGCAAGTGACAGGGGGGGATGTGTGTGTGTCCTAACCACTTTCACATGGTTAGCACACAAAGTCTGCTTGCTGTGCTGAGTTAATGCTGGGTGATGACTGGACACCTTAGCTGATATGTTCTGGCATCCTCCAGGACTACAGCTGCACATTTACATATGCAATGACCTAGATTTGCATTTGCTATCACAACCTATCAGACCTAATTAAAGTAATGGAGCTTTCATACAGGCTAGAAGATGTTGATTACGGTATAAACTGGAGAGCGTGCCCAGGTTAGACCAAGCCTTACCAGGAAGCTCCCTGTGGATGATGGCAGTGCATCTTCCCATACATTTCTAAAATTAACCTTCTCTTAGGCATTTAAACATAAGCAGATAACTCTGCTAAATACTGCTACAAGGACCCATTCAAAGCACCTACGAAACACCTACGTCCTCACACTATCATCCCTATAGCCTGGCCTCACATACACTTCATTATTTCATGAGTTCCAACAAGAGGACTCCACTTTTCTCAAGTCTTTCCACATTTGTCCACTACAGTTTTCACAAAGATGTCAGAGAATTAAGACCCATTCATTCCAATAAAACATGGTCCTTGTTTCTGCAAATCTCAAGAGTTTTCACACACAGATATAAATTGTGTGTCAAATTGGACATCATCCTCTTCAAACCCACTCATCAAAGAGATTTTCTCATTTTCAGGGCTGATTCAGGCTCACTGAAGGGCTCAGGTCTGCACAGAGGAAAACCAAGCCCCCTGTCTGCTGGGCTGGTTTCAAGGTCAATGATCAAGCTTAAATTAAAGAAGAAAGAAAAAGGTCCTGCGGGAGGGGATAAACACCCCCAGCCACTGGGCCTCTGTGGTACTATGAAAATTATGATGGACCTCTGTGGTACTATGAAAATTGGGCTGTTTGCACACTTCTGTTCCCACAGCAGCTGTAGGAAGAGGACAGTCTGGCAAGAGCTAGCTTTGAGACAAAGGCTGCTCTCTTCATCCACACAGTGACGTCTCACTCTGCTGCTGCTCCATTTAAAAAAAAAAGAAGCCAAAGATTAAAGCCAATTAATTCCTCATTCAGATAAAGAGGCTATTCATTTTTTAAGAAGAAATGCAGAAATTATTCCAAGAACAAGCTCTTCTGGATGACATCTCTGGCACACATGTTCTCTTTTAGATGTAATTGCTGACGTAAGAGCCGAAATTTGGAAGCTGGCAGAAGTGTGCAGGGACAGCCCTCATCACAACACCCAACGGAGACATTTGCTGGGACTTTCAGCCTCAGAGTTTGAGGTGTTAGGAGATTTTCTGCAAAACAGAATTAGTAATGTTTTCTAATATATCAAAAAAACACAATTAAATAAAAACTTCAGCTGTATTACCCTGTAAGCACCCGAGCAGATACGCTGCAAGGATAAGAAACTTAAAGGTTAATAGGAGTCTCTCCACACCAGATTATAAAACAACCCCAAGGATGACAGTGTTAGAAAATCCCTTGCCATGCACTTGCTCTTTGGTGCAAGGATGTAGTTGTCTCCTCATGCTTCAGTCAGAAGACGATGTCTGTCAGAGCAAGTGCTAACAGAGGTGACTTTCTGAGCATGCAGGAGTACAAACAGGCCAGAGTTTACTACTGGATATCTCACAAACTCATTTAGTTTGAAAAATCAGTAACATTTCCCCCAAATCCTTCATACTGCAGCATAACTCTGTGCAGGCAGGACAGCTACCTAACCTCAACAGTTTTGTATTACTTACATGAGCAGCTGTACAGCTCAGAGCTGGTCATTTGGGATAAGGAAGGATAAGATCAAATCTGTTCCATGGAAAGACTTTCAATCTCCACAATAATCAATGATCAGTCAATAAATGTACCTCTTTGTCATTAAGAGCCCTGAGCAAACTGTCCAAGCCCTGTTCCTGCAGCCTCTAACCCAAGGCTTCAGGCACAGAGACCCAGACAGAAATATCAGTCAAATGCCACCACGCTGCCGAGCGATGCCTGTGCAACTGCTTCTCCCAGAGGCACGGGGGAAAAAGCCTGAACGAGCACAAAGAGGGGGAATGTTCTCTGCTAATTGCACAATATATAAACCCAGAGTGCTAATGTTAATTAATAATAAAGTCAGTTGCTTCACTGCTGTCTGATTGGCATGTGGAAAGGCAGCACTAGTTACTCTGCACAAACGGCTATGGGGTCACGAGACATTTAGATTAGTTGTAATCAGCCTAACGATTGTTAAAGACTGGATAACCAACAGTTAAACAAGTCAGACACTACAATCGTTGGATGCCAATAAGGCATCTTTCCTGTAGAGCCATGAAATGGAATATTCTTTAGAAGAGTAAAAACGTACTCGCCCAATTAATTTTCTGAAATCTCATTAAAAAATTTAGCCCGACTAAGTCATTCACTTCTGACCTGAATTTTAATTATCTTTATGCTGGATAGAAGTTTTTTTTCTGATATTTGCAACGCATCATTAATTTTAAAGCAATGGTTTCCTTGCTTCTAAAGTGCATACTTCATCTCTATGACATTTACCGTAAACTAATTTCACCTTTAAAAGACATCTGTGGAGGTAGATGGGGAGGCTCCAGCCCCTCCAGTTGAACATGTGTACATTATAAGCAATGATTTACTATCAGCATCAGCATTTCAAACCTCTTTATGATGTCCCAAATTATACACCCATCTCCATTCAATAATGCCTACCTGAAAAGAATCTCGCATACTCTGAGGTGGAACTTTCAGCGTGAATTTATGAGAACACATTAGAACAGATTGATTAAAGAAAAGAACTTCTCAGCTCACAAGAGATGAGGAAACTTTTAAAATACAGATTATCCTTAAAAAGGTAGCCTGGTAATCACTGAAGAGTACATTTGCAGCTTTGGAATGAGACTACACAGCCATCATAAAACCCTTAACCCGGGCTGTTACCTAGAATTTAAAGTTTGCTGGAGAACTGGGTTTGAATTTCCAAGTCTGGACATCCCTCAGAGCAGGTATTTGTACAGCTTCTGATGGAATGAGGGAAGTACCAGCTTGAGAACAGCAGACCAAGGTGATCTTCCCAAAGAAATTCACATAGAAACAACCTGAGCATTGAGAGATCAAGCACTGGAGGACCCTCTGCTGCTAAATGTCCAGCTCAAATCTACCTTCGATTCACAGTGTGAAATGGAATCGCCACGACCAGCTCTGCTGCCAGGCTGGGAGGGGGCACGAACCACTGTGCAACAGGGAGTTACTACGTTTATACAGGACAGGAGCCCAGTCACAATTGTAACTGCGCATTTCTGATTTACTCCTACATAACCTTCATCACTTACTGCTACAAACCCTGAGTAATCCAGAGGCTGCAACAACTGACACTTTCCCTCTGGAACACCCCTAGAAAACGCTGTGTCTCCTGCAGAGGAGCTTCCTTGGGGTAAGGCTGAGCAGGGGAGGGAGCCAGCGGCAACAGGGGCCTCTCCAGCCCTCCCCGTACTCACACCCCTTCACTGACTCCAATGAGTAAACTCCTAATACAAAGCTCTACTCAAGAGTGTCACCTCAGTACTGAGCTACAGCAGAGACAGAGAGCAAAGCCTGATGTGCTTACACACAGCTGAGCAGCAGCTGGCTGTAAGCCAGGAGTAACACCTCTGCCAGGGGAAGGGCAGGCAGCTCCTGGTGTGTGAGCTGCGGGGCACGGGGTGGCTCTGCCTTTTTGGGGGCCACACAGCAGCTCTGCATGAAAGGGCTGGGTGGAGGAGAGGGCCATTCCACACAAAACCCTCCTCATTTCAGACTCTAAAAGCTCAAGTTGTGTTTTTTCTTCCTAAGCTTTTATCCCTCCCATTCATGATTCCTCTTGTAAGACGCGTTTGGTCTTTTTTTTCCTTCCCAAACCCCCTTCTCTTCCAGAAGCCATTACACAGCATGCCTGCTTTACTGGTATCTTCAGAAGAAATAAATGATGTAATTTTGGATTCTTCCAGGTAATAGGCACCAGAAAATTGAAAATGATATATAATTATGTTCCTGGAAATGGAAAATCAGAAATATGTAATAAGCAATCGTATCATGCCATCAAGGTAAAGGGGCTGCCCTCTGAATGGGACAATTTCTTATTAATTTCTACACTGAGTTTGCAGAGGAGAAGCATCTTTCCTATTCTCCAGTAGACTGCATTATTCTTGTTACTCAGCTTTGCTTTTCTTTTTTTCTTCCCCCTTTTATTTTAACAGCAAACCCAAAAGGAAGTCTTCCTGCAATCCTAATTCCACACGAGATCATTGTCTGAGCAGTTAATACACTCAGAGCCTCCATTAGCACAACTCGGATATTAAGGGAGTTGAGGGGAGGTTTCACTGAACAATGTCCATACAGCAAAATGAGCCCACTCAGCATCAGCATAACAGCAGAACATGGATTATTAGCTACTAATTACACTTAACTATGTCATTACAAATTCTAACATGTGCTCCAAGATGCCATGAATGTATCTGCTGCACAGGAACACTTCCTAATCTTGTTCATGAAATAATTACAGGGGCTCTATCCTGCCAAATGAGGCAGTAATTAACCCTAATTGCTCAAAATGCAACTGGCTAATTCTAGGAGATTAATCAAGGGGATTCAATTATTATTAAATGACTTAATATGACAAATTGCTACATTAGGAGAGGGGGGCTTTGCTCCATACAACACTGCTTTCCCAGCAGTGCTGTGTAAGATACATTCACCGTTGTACTCTATGTGTAGGCAACTCAGAGTACTTGCAAGTCCTGCCCTGTGCTCTGACACAGCTTCATAATGACCTCCCCTTGCTCAGGGAGCCTGTGTCACCCCCGCACTGCAGGTCTGGAGCAACAAATTACCACCCCAGCCCCCTCCCCAGGTAACACCAGGCCTCAGCTCCCCCAGTCTGACAGCTTGTCCATGATGCTTTTTTACTCCTTAAAATAGGGGCCTATAAAGCTTAATTGCTCTGATAAACAGACAAAACAGCCTAAGAAAGGGCAGGAAGCCAGAATTCACAAAATCCCAGTTCCATGGTTACAGGGAAAGGATGGAGGCTGGGTGGAACACAGGTCTAAGCCCAGTTTTAGCCCCCTTCTGAGGGATGGGAGGGGAGGGATACGAGTCACCAGGGTGAAACTCGGTCATGGTACAGACAAAATACATCATAGGAGAGATTCCAGAGGCTCATGGGGAACAAAGTCAGAGCCCATAGTTTCATACAGGATGATCATCATCTTGCATTGGTAATTACCTCTTTGGCATTTATTATTAAACTATGAAAGGAGATAAAATACATTTATTCACTTACAGGCAACTGCTTTTCCCTGGCCTTCTCTTCAAAGAATCAAGAAGAGAAAGTCAAGACAGTACTTGTTTTTATAAGATGATTTAAAAATACTCACTTTAAGCAGAATTCAAAGTATTTCCTTTTTCTCTAAGTATCATTAAAAAAAAACCAAACCCAACCAGATTCAGGAAACTCTGGCTGGCTGAATCCCAAACTGGATATACCCTAAAACTGCTGTAACTGCACTTTGAACAGAAGAGGAAAGGAAAACAGGCTAAATGCTAAAGAAACCCACAGAACTTTCTGAGAGGGAGGGAAGAAAACAGACAAAGACTGGAGAGACACGCACTTACCTGAGGATCATGCTGGTATTCCTGTCCTGGCAGCTTGCAGAGAGGGTTGTTCTGGTCCCCTAGATGGTGTGGATGGTTGTGCTGCCCTTCCATGGTATCATACCAAACCCGGCCTCACAGTCCTGCTGGAGGTGAGAGAAAGAAGGGAGAGAGAAGTCTCATCACTGTCCATCCTGCATGGAAAGCAAGGAGCTCTGTGCAGGGGTGTGCCCACACGTGGTCACACATCAAGTCAGCTACAACAGATTCCTCCCCCTCCATCGCCTCGCGCAAACAATCCTCAAAGCAAGAACCCCCTGAGGTGCTGCCAGCCCCACGGGAGCTCAGCTCATCAACAGCACGATGCACCCGCGAGCTGAAAGGCTACAGCAACAGGTCCAACATACCCTCACCCTCCGGAGACTACAAACACCACCACCAGTGTCACCAGCACAAAACTGGTATCGTTTTGTAACAAGCCAAAGAGCAGAAAAGGGGTTTATTTGCTCAGTGGTACGTTACCTACAGCTTTTGTCAGCTCTAACAGCAGCTGGCATCACTTCTCCCACCACTGCTCTGCCTTGGTGACCCCCAACGGTACCAGACCCTTTGGGCATGGTGCACTGAAGGTCAGGACACCTCCATTTGCACAACAAACCTGGCAACAAGTCCGCCCCACCAGACAGCTGCAGCTCCTCTGGGCCAGCGCAGCTTTAGCCACACGCTTTCCTCCCAGCCCCAAAGCAAAGCTTTCGTGCAGGTTGGTAAGCCACAGGAAGCAGCAACAAGAAACCATCAGATTCAAGGAGATCAAAGCATTATTCTAGGAACAAACAGACAAACAGGGTAACATTCCATGAATTAGTTTGCTCCAGTTTCACCTGCAGCTCCTAAACACCGTTGTCCTGCAGAACTTCCTACAAAACTTACAGAAATTAAAAGGATGGATCTGCAAATCCAGCAGAAGCTCCCAGATACAGATCTTACTGCAAGGAGGCAAGAGCAAATCCACCATCACTGACTGCATCACTGATCCTTCTATACTCTACACAGCCCAATTCAGTGTTGTCATTCCAACCCACCCCCCTTTTTTTTAAGTGCAAAGATCTTGTTTGTGAAGTTCTGAGCCACAACACAAAACAAATCTTAACCTTCTTTTATGCTGGTAGCACGGTGGGTGAAGAGCTGTGAAATCCTGCCCCTGCAACAGAGAAGTTCTACACATCACATCCTGGGTTTGCCTTAAATGACTTCACAGTACCACAAGACTGGTTTTATTTTGAGCAGTATTATGAATCAAGCAAAAGCCCGTGGGTAAAAGAAAGGAAGAAAAGACTTGGCTGAGAGGACTTAAAAGAGTTATGATCGACCAGAAGGCACCCAACTAGAAGGAATCGAAGTGTGACACTCAGTTTCCATTTTTAAGAATAAATGTAAAAAACCAGAGAAAATTAAAAGGTGACATTCCCATGGGAGTTGAATGAGGCAGGGGAATTGATTTCCCACCATCTAACCAGGCTGCTGGCCCTCTGAAAGCACCACCCACACCCAACACAGCAGTACAGGTATGTCCCCCCTTGACCGCTCACCGCTGCTCTGCGGAAACACGCCCCCGAGCTGTCCCCACTTCGCACAGGTCCCTCCCGAGCTGGGATGGTTCCCTCCAACACCGTGCTGGAGCCTGACCCAGGCACAAACCCCGGTCGCTTTATCCGCTGCTCAGGGGATGCTTCCCAAGAGGGTCCAGGCTCCTTGCTCTGTGCCAGTTTGGGGGTCGGGCTCTGGCCCCAGCACACAGCCAGGCCTCAAGAGACACGCACGGCGAATACACTGACACCCTTTCCCCAGAGAGCTGGGCCCGTTTTCGGGCTGATTTAATACTGTTATTCCTAGCGAGTTGTTCCCCATCCACAGGCTGTAGGTACCGTGTCATCCAGAGGCACATTCCTGCAGCCTTTCGCAGCAACCAAAAGCGTAACAGTGACAGAGCCAGTGGCCAACACAAGCGTTTTCAGGAACTTGTTTCAGGAGTTCTGGCAAGTACTGGCTCAGCAGAAGGGCACAACCTGACCTCACTGGGGTATTAATAGTGTGTGCCTGGCACTTGGGCAATGACTAACCCTTCATTTAAAATACAAAGGTATTTTAAATATTGGGGGGAGTGGGGGAGAAAATGGGATGAGGAAGTATCTGCACAGCAAGTCACGCTTGGTTCTTTCAGCAGCCAGCAGGAAAATAAGCCAGTAGGCCTGGCAGGTCCTTCCCCACACCAGCTACCCTGAGATGTGCACACAGTGTCTGGGCTTTTCTGATTTCCTAAGCAAGCCAACTTCCACTCTAACAAACGCTCACTAGAAGAGAGTAGTGAGAGCTGAGTACCTGCTGCTGTCCTCAGGCTAACACCTGGGTCACGCTCAATACAAACAGTATTCCAAAGCCAGTACTGTGAGACTCGAGTGAGAGGAGGGAACTCACTATGAGTATGAAGAAGTCTGATTTTAAGATTCCTTCAGTATCAGGCATCTGTAGGTTTGTTAACATCCAGGTGAATACTTAAAAAGTAAAAGTGTCTCTTGATATCATCATTAACCTGTCCTACAGAATTTCTACCTTATACATTTCTACCTTATACACACTGCCAGAACTGTCTTAATTATTTAATTACTCCTGATGTGAAGAAAAACTGATTACTTAAAGAACACAGCACATTATTTCTGAGTCCACAAGAGAACACAGTGCTGGGGACTGCAGGCTACCAACAGCTCACATCTCACTACTCCTCTCCAAAGGAATTCAGACATTTCACATTTACACCCTTGAGGGAAGAGGCACGTCCAGGCAGCGTCATGGTAAGTACCGAGTCTAACCCTGAGCAAACACCGTACCTACTGTGTCCTGCCTTTGGAAGGGACACAGCCTCCAAAAGGGGAAAAGGGAATTATCTCTGAATGCAAGAGCCCACGTCACCTCACCATATGCAATCTGGGATACTCCTAAGAGGACCAACCATAACTTTCTGGCTGCCATGAGGAAACTCAAGGTGCAATTACCTACCATGAGGGTTAGGCAGCAGGAGGGCTATTAACAGCTCAGGACAGCCTAGGTGCCACGAGTGTGTGTGGGAATGAATTCAGCAGAGCTGCTGGGTCTGGTCACTGGGTGTAAAGCACTAGGGCTGGAAGGGAAGGGAGAAGGAAGAAAGAAATATCAGCTTTGAAAAGAGATCCAGCAGAGCTCACATGACACCAGCTCCGAGCCCGCTGACACCCACGGGACAGCGTGTCCTGCTCCAAGCGCTCAGCTGGGCTATTCTGGGCTGCTGGCAGGCACGGCTGGCAGGTAGAGTGGGAGGGGGATGCCCAGGAAGGGGCTTCCAGGACCAGCCAACACCACAGAGGCATTTTATTGTGTCAGGAAAGGCACACTGATTGTGCAGAACTGTAATGCCGCAAAATTCCACAAGGTTTTTGAGATTTTTCTCTTTAGAAAAGTCTAACTGCAAAACAGGAATGGCAATTAAATATAAAACCACTGAGCGGAGAACATGAAGTGTCATGCCAGCTACTCAAGACCAGGGACTTCCACTTCCATTCCAGACATGTTCCTGATCATGCCTTGAGCTCATCTGGCTAATCCTGAAGGTAGCTTGGCCACCAGCCACAACATGTTCCAGACAACTGAAGAAAACCATGCCACACAGGACACATTTAAACCTGTTCACTCCATCCCCCCATTCAGGCTAAACCATCTGTGTGTTAAGTTAGTATCTCCTGGAATCCGAAAATTAACATGAAACTCTCACTTGTAATTAACACAAGCATTTGAGGTGAAGCACACCAAAAGCTGTATCTTTGTTCCAATGGAAAGGAAGAATCTCTCAGCTCCTTGAATGAATTACAATACAATCCCCACCTCTCAGGCTGCAGCAGTCAGGATGAAGGACCCGTTTCTACACACAGCATCTCCTGCCCGCCGAGCACGGCGCAGCAGAAGGCTGGTTAAACAGGCAATGCCTCGTTAACTGATGGCAGCATTAATAGGTAATGGGTTTTCCTTTAATCAATTTTTTAAGTAGCAGTCTTAACTCACTGACATCTAGAGCCAGCAGTCACCAGGCCTACGCCAGAGTTCTGTCCCCCAGTCTTTGACCTGCATGAGAAGTGGGAGAAACAGCACCTACTGCCCTGCTGTATTTCAGGATGTCACCCCAACAGCACCACGAGCAATGAATTTACTTTGTGTGTCACTTTGCAGCACCAGCATTGCTGATGCAGTATAGCATCCAAGTCGCCCAACAGGGAAGGAAGCAAAGCTACTGGAGACAAAGCCGAGCAGCAACACCACCACTCCAGATTCGGTCTCGTTTCCTCCTTCCCAAACAGGGGGGTGGAGGGAGGAGCAGTCACAGGCAAGTGAGTGAAGATTTTTTAACAGCCAAAGATAACCATAGGAAGTCAGACCAGAGGTCTCAGAATAAGGCTTGTTCTCACACTGTTCTAGCTCCACACCTTTTCCTCCCAAGCGACAGGCCTTTTATTACAGCTGCCAAACTTCCTACAAAGCTTTGCAGTGTCAAACAGCTTCAGACTGGGTCTTGACCACGACAGTAAATTAAACCATTTTTAAATTGCATGAAGCATCACATACCTTTCCAGGAGGTGGATGAAAGGACAGGATCATCAGTGGCAAAAGGCTTTACAAGAACAACCTAACAGCTCTCCACAGCGACTGTGAATGCTCACGACCTCATACACGTAAACCCCCGGTAACGCCAACACCTCAAAACCCCACGTACACACCAGCAAGGACTGCATGCAATTCATGAATTCTCTTGCAGCATTTCCCAGCCTTTGAAGACCGATCTCCCCCCTGTTTTAGCCCAAACTGGAGCATTTACCTCTACCTGCAGAAAAGCAATTATCTGCTCTGGGAACTGTACACTGAACAAGAAACCCAGTGATAGCAACCGGGCTCCAGTCCTGGAGCTCGGCCGGGAAGCGGAGCTCGGACCATGTTTGTGTCTCCTGGCACAGGGAGATCTCACTGAAGGCCTGATGATGCAGCACTACCTCCCTGATTCTCATGTTAAGGATCTATCACAACTGGTTTAGTATCTGGGATCAATGTTAATCAGCCAGCCAGATTCCAAATTACTTGGTGGGGCTGCTGCAGTGTAGTAACTCTTCCCACAGCAGCAGCATCAGCAGCTCAGTGACTTCCCAATACCAGAGTTTATGATCATTCAGGGTTTTTTTGGTGTTTCCAATTAATAAAATACCTATACTTAGCTGCACAGTATAAATAAAGTGAGGTGTATGATGTCTTGGTCAAGCTTTCAACTTTCTAACACTGTTGAATAAAGCCTTCACAGCAGCACAGAGCCATGCACAGGACCAGCAGCGCCCATGTCACAGACTGGTGCAGGCTGCTGGCCTGCACTGGGGGAAACAGCTCCTGGAAACAATGGGAAGGAGGGAAAAAAACTCCAATTAAATCAGAAGCCCACTTAAAAAATAAATATTTGAGGAAAATACAAGTGAACACAGCACATCGTGCTTGCTTCTCCTAGCAGATCTCAAGGCATAAGCTGGGAAGCTCTGAAAACAGTACGAAGAAGAAATACAAAACCTGCCTAAGAACACCAAAACACCTGAAAAAGCCAAGATCCCACGCAGGCTGTGACATGATGGAGTGGCACCACAGACCTGCCACTTCCCGCCCCCCTCCAGCAGCCCTTGGAGCAGCAGCGGGTATGGGAGTGGGACCCACAGCGACCCTGGGGTCTTTACAAAGCAAGGGGAATGAAAACCCTCACATGCAGTCTGGGCCCCCACCACAGCACAAGCTGCGACTCCTTTTTGGATGCCAAACTGCCCTTACGCCCCACCCTGTCCCTCCGACGCCTGAATCAGTGGAAGGCAAAGCAAGCCACAAACCCCATCCAACCCCGTGGTACCTTGCAGGTACCAGACAGGTGGGATTCTCAGAGCAGAACAGCCCAGGGCACTTGCTTGCAAAGGCCAAGATCATTAGTTATAAGACCCTCATTAAGGAGCAGAACCTCATCAGCATCTTGGCATTCAGCCTCACACCCTGCAGCCCCGGGTGCAGCTCCTCCCTAAACCGACGCAGTGAAACAGCTGTGACCAGTCTCCTGGGTATCACCATGTGTCTCTGGGTGCCTCCAACCCAACCACAGGCCAAATTATTTGCTCCCAGATGTATAATCAACACAGTGGGACCAGGCGCCTCAAAGCAGACAGCAGAGCAGCAGTACCAGCACTCAGCCTTACGACTGTTTTTGGTACCAACACTGTGCACCCTCCCACAAGACGCAGCAGCTGCTTCCACGTGTCCAGTGTCCAGCTCTGCTGCTGCTCACGACACAGAGCAGAGACCTCCCAGCAAACAGCTTTGTAAATGCACAACAATGCACAGCATATATATAGTTTTTTATATATATTTGAGATATATATATATGCTTTTCCACTCAGTTACTCCCAGCACAGGCAGGAGGCAATGGGAAGCAGCTCTCTTGGGGTACCCCATGTGAAACAAACCAAGTCTTCCACGGCTCCAGAAATCCAGGAGTTGTTTAAACACAGTCAAGTACGTTACTTGAACTTACTGCAGAAGTTTCCATCTTCTGACATATACAGAGAACTGAGATTAACAGTGTGTAATAAAATCCATCAGGAAGTAGTTCCCTATGTCAGCAGCAATAACCACGGGGACCGGGGTGCCGGGGAGCGCCCCAGCTCTCCCAGCTCCCCCAAGCCACCCGCATGCTGCTCTCTGCCGGCTCCCCAAAGACCAGAGCAATGCAAACTGCTCTACAAAATAAACACAACCACATCGGTGACACTTTCTCCCTCTCTGCTGCCCAATAACATCCTTCCTCTCGCTCGCTCATAAAATAAATCTGTCAGGATGCTATATGAGATCACCTATATATTTAAATGATGATCTTGGCTTATGATTACATTATCGCTGCGGTTCAGGGTACGTGCTGCAGGGAAGGCAGCCCAATCCTAGGAGAGTATTATTTTCGAGTGACTTTTATTGTCCATTATCTTACACCATTTCTGTCACAGCTATGATGCCTGGTAGGAATAGTTCACAACAGAAATATCTTTGTCGTTAGTATTCTCATTGCAATTTAGTCAGATCAACCTTTAAATCTCATCCATCATACTGAAGAGCTCTGGCAAAGCAAGCGCAGTAATACATGCTTCCATGCAAAACCTAATTACAGGCTAGGTTAAAAAGCCTACCCCATTCCTTCTGCAGTGCAAGGTGACAGGAAAACCTGAGCATCCCTTGGTTTCTCACTCTCCCTTTTTGCTGGTGAAGTGCGTAACCCGTTCATTACAGCAGACTGATTCTGTCTGGCACATGACAAACTTACTTGAACCTAACAATTAAACTTCTGACAGCGTTTCCAAAAGCAGAGAGTATTTACTGTAAATGCTTGACAATTTTTTTCTCTCTGCTCATCTCTCTCAACAGTCACCTCATGATGACTGGAAATTACCATAAGCAAATAGCAGCCTAACATCCCCAAACCCCTCACGCTAATGTGAAATACACACCTGCCAACACGGGGAAAAATATGAATATGAATGTTAAAGCAAACAACATGAGGCCTGCCACTGAAAGGCACGAGACAGGAGAGGGCTGCAGGAGCAGAGTTAGGTAATGCATTCAGTGCAGACTGGCTGGGAAAGAGGTGCCCACGTGGTGTGGGGCTGGCTGCGGCTGCCCAGGAAGGGCTGTCCAACACACCGTGGATGTGCCACCGATGAATGGCTCCAACACGTTATGGCTCCACACTAAGATGAAGCTGTATCTACAGATAGAGACACACCAATGTAGCACAGCACGAGTTACACACACCCAGAGCCCAGGAAAGCCTGAAACACACGGAAGCAGGAACAGGCTCTAAAACCACCATACTGAGGTCACTCGGTTACACAACTCTGTTAGGCCCAGTAATGCCATCCCTGACCAAAGGGCTAATGTATCACCTAATAATCTATGTCATCCTCACTGACATAAGTTCTAAAGGACAAATGAACACTGGCAGCTTTCCCAGCCTTTGGTATCAGGGAAGCTTTAAAGGGTAGGCCCTGGATCGAGCACGGCAGTAATAAAACCGTCACTCACCCGTGCAGTTAAATAGCTTTGTTTCAGAAACTAAAAATGCCTTTGTCAGCATGTTTAAGTACTAAGGACCCCAGATGTGTTTAACTCAACCTTCATTTGAGTTTCACTTCACAGTGAAACCTTTCAGAAGCATATCCTTACCAAACTTGCGCTGACAGAAGTTAGGGATATCCAAAGGATGGAACTGACCTCACCATACAAAAACACAAGAACTTATTTATGTATTTAAATATTTAAAATGCCCCAAGTAGCTGCTGCCCAACCAAAATGCAGCAGCCAAGTCACAGCCCTCAGTGGGAGCTGCACCTCCAACCGTGAGCCCCCTGAAAGGCCGAGGACCTTTGTAAGGACCCGAGCAGAGCAGGGTGTTTGCATCACACCTCCCATTCTCTGAGCACTGGGGATACCCAAGAGCTGACAGGCTCCTGTGAGACTTTCTGCAGACCTTTTGTGAAAGCAAATTCCCAGCAGCCGAATGGAGCGCTGACTCCTCAGAGCCCAGATCCAGCACCCGAGCAGTAACGTGGCTGAAGAGCCCTAGAGCTTTCTCATACTGTGTCAACAACTGATATTCATTAAACCATGCTGTGACAGACACTGCAATTCACTGTTCCATACCTAGAAGCAAAATGACACTAAATCATCTATTTAAAGCGATCTGGAGCCATCTCACTGTGGATGTCAATAAAACAAACGCTTCCTGCCAATAATGAAATACCCGTGTCAAGCTTCGCACTCGCTTTCAAATCACTCTCTGCACCCAGCTCAGGTCCTTCCTCCCATTTTAAACAAGCAAGATTATAATTTCAAATGCTGGGTGTTCTAGTTCAGGGACAAATCTAGTAAAATGACTTGAAAACAGCAGGGTCTGACACAGTATTTGCCTGTCCCCAGCCGTATTATCGCACCTGTGGATGCTACTTAGGTTTATATAATAGTGCAGACTGAACGTTTCGTATGCCCATGGCTTTCATCAGTTCTCACCACCAACCAGAAAGGTAGTTAGCTTACTTCTAATTTTGGTTTAAAGAGGTTTAGTTTCAGTTAAGGGTATCTGTGGGTTTATGGTTGGGGCTATTTTTCTCCTTGGGTTTTTTTGGCTGTTTTTTTCCCCCCTTGTGCCATAATATCAGCTCCTAGAACTTGACCCCAACTGAGAAAGCATAATTGTTTGTAAAAGTCTTCTGGATACATTTTAGATGCTCTGTAGCTCAATCCATTCATTACAAAGGATGGTTTCACCCACCTCCTACTAAACAGTCCTAGGACTGATGCCAACAGTATCTGGTGATTTATAGTTATGACTAAGCAATCAATGTGATAAGATAAACGCTCCTTTTCCCCAGCCTGACTGGACCATTCCTACTTCTTACTTCCCTGCATGGAATTTCCTAGCACTACACCACATGTACGTAGTTATGTACAGTGTTTGTGTAAGATGTAGATAAACATCAAGTGCATATCCACATCCAGAGCTGAGGATGGATAGCAGTCAGCAGTGTTCCTCTGAAGAGATCACAGTGTAAACACACATTTTTCCTCCCAACAAGTTTTCACTTATTCCTATTTCAGGTAAAGAAGCCATCTTCCAAGTGTTGGAGTTACCTGAGAGTAGACTGGTTTATGTTCTTCTAGTTGCAATTTTGAGCCTTCCAAAAGTATCCACTTTTTACTAGATCTACCTGGATTGCTTACTAAGCATGCAACAACGTGCCCACCTTTTAATTCATAATGCAATAAAGCTTTCAAGCCTGAAGCCAGATTATTTAAGAACATTTCTGTTCTCCTGCTCAGAATCCATTCATTTCCGATGAAGGAAAAATTAAATACAGGTTGGGAATATACTCATAATGTATATGTTCCCAGAAACTGCCAGACATTTCCACATCATTAACCCAGGACTGAAATGAGTAACATCAGACCCAGCTCGGAAACACAGGCTGTCGGCACCAGGAATGTCAACTCCATTATGGTGCTGGCTGCACGGCCCCCTCCCCATCCCGGGAACAATCAGTGATTGCAGGAAGTAAGCAGCCTTAATTGTCCTACCAGGGAGTTGACAATCTACACATGAAATACAAACAGTTTCCACTCTCCATCCACATCTGAAGAGCCCTTGTAAAAAAGAAGGGCCAAAAATCAAGTGGGAAGGCAGGCAGATTGGTCCCCACATATGGCAAAAACATGCAGTTTAGCTGAACCCCAAAATCAGTTTCTACCACAGACCACAAACTCCTTCCACAGCTTGTTCCTCTCAAGACACCTTTAGCAGTTAAGCACCCCAAAGCACTGGAGGAGCAAGCAGCTCATCTTCAGCCAGGAATTAAAAACCAAAAGTCACATCCCAAGTACCCAAAAAAATAATAATTAAGTTGTGCTGCTGCTACAGCCCCAAAACCTGAATGTGGGAACTCTTCAGCCTGCTCTGCTCTCAGAGAGCTTACTAAACATATCACCTTAAATCCTAACAAAGTCTTCTATAAACACATATATGTGTGTGAGCAGAAACACCACCACTTAGCACTGATTAATACCTTTTAATTAGCTCACTTCCAAGCACCTGACAAATATTAAGCCAACCTCACAAAGGTACTTCTGAAATGGTGCTGTAACTTCTCAACTGTTGAAGGAAAGCTTTGACATGGGCCAGCCTGTGTCAGATGGACTCAAACTCCACCAGACCATGGGGCCCACGCAGCTGAGAGCCACTGAGTCTTTAAGAGCCCACGTGTCTGCCTCAAACACAGGGAGAGGGAGCTGAGGAAGGTACAGAAACACACACATCCACCCAACTTCAAAACATCACAACGCCAGCTTGAAGTATTTACATTTCTCATAATCAGAAGTAAGAGGAAATGATGCGAGGAACGGCGCAGCCCAGCCAGGCTGAAGGCTCCTATGATTCAACTCCAAAGGCAACTTCAAAGCCACCTCGTAAAACCCTCCGCAAAACCTCGGAGGAGCCAGATGCCAGCACTGCAGGAAGAGCTCCCACAGCATCTGCATCTTGCAGTCAACAGCCAGACGGAAGCAGAGACTCTTCCCTGGGTTTAACACTTCTCTACTTACAAAAATAGCTACATTAGAAACCTATGCACTGTTTCTGCTTCAAAATATGCTAAATAAGACTCTATTATCATATATTGCTTAAAGTGCCTGACCTGTACTAAATGAAATCATCAGCTTCCCTACACATTCCTGAGTTTCTGCAAATACCAGCACTGGTCTTCCAAAAATGAAGGCAGCTCTCAGTTCATATCCACACTTCCAGACCACCGCACAAACCTCCATCTCCCTTCCCACATGGCACAGTTTTCCTTAAGGAACAAGATTCTTTCTCCAGTGCCTTAGAGATCAAGGCTACAGGGTAAAACAAAGAGGATCTGTTCTTTATAAAGTCTGCATAGCCACTTTTATTACTTATTGTGATGACAGACAGGGTTAATGAAGTTCTTACAGAGAACTCTCCCTTTCCTGGGCTAAATGCCCAAATTTTTCCAGGATTCACAAGACTTGTCTATTTAAATTGGGTCCAGTTTTTTTTCCCCTACAGAAAGGCCCTCTACAGAACATTCTGTGCAGAACTGGGAATTAACCTTTCAAGAACATTATAGCTAAATGTGCAAGCTCTGTACAAGAGGCAAATCACATTTCACGCTATATTCTGCGCTCTGTGCAACAATTTTGTTACTCTATTAAGCTCTGATGCTGAAGCGTAAGCTCAGCAGTATCGGGTTATTAAAAGCCATAAGCTTACTCATGCTAACACAGAGCTGCTCCCGTGCCCACCCTGCATGTCCTTCCCCACTGCCAGGACACTGTGCTCATCTTGGATTAATACTACGCTGTTAGAACACAAATTCACTCATCTGAAGGAGCCAGAAGCATTGTGCTTTACTTACCAAGACAAAAGCTCCACAGTTTCACTTCCAGCTTGCCTGAAAGGTCTCTGCTCCACACACCAGGTGCCTCTCGGAGGTTCCCAGCTCTACAGCGATACGTCCCTCAGAGACCCAGCAGTTTCTCTCCACACAGGTGTGAGTAATCGGGTGAGTGGAGACCACTTGTGCTGCCCTGGAGAAGTGGAGACAACCTGTGCTGTCCCTCCCCCTAAACCCCAGGTCCATCTCAGAGCTGCCTTGCAGATACACCACAGTCCTTCTATAGCAATTTAAAAAGCGCTTGTGTAAGACAGGACACACCAAGGACTCTGGGGATGTCTGCAAAGGCCTGTGCATTATGTTTTCAAAACCCAGCATTTCTACCACCAGACACCCACCTACCAGCCATGAAGAGTGCTCAGGGTTAAAGTGCTAATGCCCTTAAAAGAACCAAAAGAAATCCAGCCCAGGCACAGAACACAGTTTACCTTTCAGCAATCCACGAGCTGAGTAAAATGTAACTTTCCAACCATCTCAAACCACCAGGTTTTAAGACTAATTATGCAGAACTTATTATGCTGGAAATACCCAGCACAAACCAGTTCATCAGCAAAGACAACTGTTTACCAGCACATACCTGCACAAAACACAAAGGTTTGTTTCAGAAGAGAAACACAAATATTTACACTATCTCCAAATAAGCTTCAATAAGGCTTACTAATACCAATGCAAATTATGTTTACACCTGTGAGTAACACTCATCCACAGAAATAACTCACCAAGTCCAGCAAACCCAGGCACAGCCATCCCTGGCTGAGAAGGAGCCCGAAAAGCAGAAACCCAAAAACCAGAGCAGTGACAGCAAAGGAGCCAACTGACCTCACGTAAAACCAACCAGGGAGCCAGCAGAAGAAATACAGATGAAGAGCCATGCAGCGATGTACTGGGAAGTGAATCGCTGCATCCAGTGCCCACACTGGGCTAGAGTCAGAGGTGGGGGTGACACAGGCCTGTCCCCACTCTATACTCTGCTTTAACCTCTAGACAGCATCCCAAAATAAACGTGGATCAACACAGTGATGTCAGCACTGGGTCCTGCAGGGATTTAGAGATATTTGGAAAGCAAAAGGAGTGTGTGGGCAAGGTTTCTATAAAAACACAGCTCTCTGGGCAGCACACGTTCCTGAGAGCGGACACCGTCCCCGCGTTGCAGCCAAGAGCTGCGCAGCCGCTCCTTTTGGAAGAGTGAATGGGCAGACGGGGAACACACAGAGGAAAAACATTTAAATCAGTAGAAAACATTTATTAATGTGTTTGCAACACCTACCAGCTGGCTGACAGACACAGACTATTTCACCTCAAAGCAAGGGAAGAGAGAGGCGAATCCAGAGTCCCAGAGACGCAACCCCTCAGAGTAGGGAGGCAGAGGCAGGACTACACCATCCAGTCTGAGAGCAGGACACCTACTAGTAAAGTGATAGTTAGTCTACAGAAGCACATACCTGCCACATGCTCTCACCAGAGTGTGCAGCTAGGTACCTGCAAGCACCACTGTTTCACACTATGGTACCAGCACAAAGGGAAATCTATGGGCAGCAGCAACTGAGTCTGAAGGGGATGGTCCAAGCAGTGCTGAACCACTGGCTGTCACCGCCTTGTTACTGATGGCACAAATGATGCTGGGGCATTTGACCCTCCTATTCTGAAATTCAAGTTCCCTTCGTTACCCCTTTGACATTCTTCTAATCCATAAATAAACAGAATCTTGAGGAGCTTCAAATCAAACCAAACAAAAACCCCAAACCCAAACTGGGAGCACTGTGGTGTGATGTGCTTACAGAACAACCAGCTCCAAAAAACCCTGGCTGGATCTTTGAAAACAACACACATTGCTTTGAGAGTGACAACCCACAGTACCTTACACCAAAAGTGCTGCAAGGTCTGTTTGTCCGTGAGAATGAATCATGGTTTACCCCTGGGAAGAAAGAAACATGCAATTAGAACACAGGCTCCTTCAGGGACTTGTTAGAGCCTCAAAAAGCCATCACAGATGCTGAAAGCTGCTTTTGCAGCAGAAGCTGCATCTTGAAAATACACAACAGAGAAGTGTAAGAGAAAAAAAGGCAGCAGATTACACTTCAGTGTTGACAGGTAACAAAAGGAAGAGACTTTAGCTCTAGACTATTTAGCTTCTCTGGCCTCACCTACCTCAGACGTCCCAGAAAGTCCTCTGCTGCTCTGCTGTCCCCAAAGGCTACCAGCACCAGGAGCCATCGGGGACGTTCCCAAACCCAGGCTTTCCAAGCCACCAGCAGTTTTTGTATTACACATACCTCTCCCAAAGCAGTGCAGAAAGGCAGTGAAAGGAGTGAGGGGAAAGGCAACTTCAAGAAGAAAAACTCCAGTGCTGGGCACCAGCTTTATTCCCTGGGCCAGCTGAAAGCCCACAGCCAGACAAGGCTTCACCTTAACGGAGGCAACTACAGTGAGAACACCAAATCAAGTCAGCTGTCCAGCCCCACTGTGGAGCCAAACCCTCCCCAGGAGAGATGTACTCACAACACAGCAAAATGTTTGACTTCCAAACCATTCCATCCATCGACAATCACAAACATCAGAACACTATTCACAGCAACTCTTGACTCCAGCAGCTGCAGCTGGATGAAGAGCCTTCTGCAGAGAGAACTGCAAGTTCCCCCTCTCCCTGCATTAGTAATGAAGCACAAAAGCTAAAACAAGCCTTCAGAGTCACTTTGAAGTACAAACCAGAGAGAGTAAAAGAAATCCCAATCAGTAAGTCACAGAGTAAGTTATTGCATACCTCAGTATACAAAGAACTAAGAGCAAACACAGGTAAAGGACCATACCCAGCACTGTTTACCCTTGGATGGTAAAGTTCTTACAACTGACATGATGTTATAAATTGAGTAATTGACCCATGAGGACGTAAGGAGCTCAAGAGAGTTAAAAATTACCCTATAAATACCATAAAGATTAACAGATTTGTAATACCCACCCAAGAAGCACTTACCCTAAGTAGAATGATTATGAAAACACAGCAAGAATATTTACTACATAGTCCTGAGCTCAGTATATACAGACTGCTGCACAAGGCAGGGCTGGTTCTTAATATAGTGACAGCTGAAAGTCACCGCTGCAATCGCCCCACTGATACCAGCAGCACAGACACACTTGGGACTCACTCGCTTCTCTGGAATAGATTCAGCTGTTTCTAGAAACCTCCTCAAGGGGTTTTCCTTCCAGTTTTGAGACTCAGGTTTTACACAAGTCTGACTGAAGAGCTGATGAGATGCTGACAGCACCAAAGAACGAAAGCAGTCCTTCTGAATGGAAGGGGGGAATCCTTGTGTCCGTGTTTGTTGATAACCAGTCTCCCTACATCTGGAAGGGACAAACCTCAAAACACCTACAGCTTTCTCCCCATCTCCTCCCCGCAACCTCACACGTGTGCTCTGAGAACCAGGACCCACAAGCTCCCCAAAACAGGCCTGACATTCGGCATTCCTACACAAGCATTTTTTCCAGCAAGGAGAAAACCCACTTGTTGTCGGGATGGCAGAGACACGTGTCCATGAGGTTATGAACAGGACAGACTCAAACTGAAATCCTGAAGGGAATCATACTGGATTGTACTGGGAAGTTCAACCCATCCTGTAGGTCAACATTCCCCAACTAATGAGCCATCTGCAGTGACTTTCATCCCCAAGCCCACAGTTTAAAAATCACTAGGTTAAGAGAAAAGTTCTTAGTAAGAGAAGTTGGCTGTAGGGAAGGAGGAAGAACTGGGTCTTGTACCATCCCGAGCCACTTGAGCCAGTGGCCACTGCCAAAGCTCTGGGTGGTGAGCACGGACAGACAGCTCGGGCTGTGCTACCTCCCAGCACACGGGCTCTGAGAGGGAGCAATCCCAAATATCCATCACCCATTTTCCCTGTCAGCATGGACTTAGAGCCCCGCTCCAGGCACACACACCATGAGTTTTCAACAGGCTGGTGGCTATTTCCCACCTCGCAGCAAGTGGGCTTCTTCTCAAGAGCCAGAACCACAAAAGTAACTGGAGAACAGTATTTGTCACTGAGCTCTGTAAAATGAAAGACTTGCAAATCCTCCCCAGGGTGTGGAGCAGCACCTGCTCCGTCAGCAGGCTGGGCTGGGTGCGGGGGCACAGCCCTTATCAGTTCGATTTTTGACCCCTGAAATGCCACCAAACTAGGTGAGGCCATGATGATTCACTTGGGTACAGCGCACGGAACGGTGGGATGGCAACAGCATCCCCCAAACCGAGTGAAAGGTGGGATGTGGCACTGGAAGGAGACACTGGGACCTCCTGGGAAGGTCCCTCAGCTGTCTCCTGGCAGTGCTGACACGCGTGTCAGGGGAACGCAGCAGCCAGGCTGCTGACAGCCATTCCTTTCGTAAATAGCTGCGGCAGGGCAAGACGTCATCACCCCTCTCCTCCAAGGGGAATCCCTGCCTTTTCCTCCAGCACCGGAGGGTTTATTGCCCTCCATTCCTCAGGCTGGTTTACAAGACTTCACCCAACTGGCTTTGGCTGAAGGGTGCCAGGGAGCGCTGCCACGCACTGTCCTGCTGCAGGCAGGCCAGAATGAGGAGCCGCCTCTGCCCTCATCTGAAGGCTTGTGTCCCAAGGGGAACCTGGCGCAGGCTCAGCCACGCTCCACACACGGAAGAACACCACTTCAAAGCCATTTCTGGATGTTACATAAACAATCTGTAAACTGAAGTAAAAAGACCTAAAACACACCTATAACACTGAGATGGATCAGTCCAGAGGGGCAGCCACATCTTCCAGACATGGTGAGCTGGAGGGTGTATGGATCTGCTACACCCATGACCTCCCAACAGAGAAACGAGCACAGCTTCGGAATGGGAAGTGGTTGAGATTACAACCAAAGCCAGTCACTGAGATAAGGCAACACAATAATCTCTTAACCTAAAAAGCAAAAGTATTGATCTGTCCCAGCCAGTGCCCAGGGATCTGGCTTCAAGGTTCTCAGCACCTCCTCTGATTCCTCATGTGAAGCACATACAGAGGTCAGAGTCCAGAACCGGAGACCCGAGTTACTCGTAGCAAATAAACATGGGAACTCCAAGAAGTGCCGTGGGGTTGTAATAAACCTGTCAATAGTGCAGGGAAAAACCGGTACGGAGGAGACAGGAAGAAGGGAAAAGCTTTATGCCAGCAGCAGGAACTTTTAAAATTAAAGCCAACAATCTCCCCATCTTCTGCGTTTTGTGATTAGACATGTCGCAACTATTTTAATAAGTCTTGTAACTGCCGTGGTGTACCAGCTCACAGAACAATAAAACAGCACAGCCAGTTTACAATCTAAAGCCAAGTCTGTGTAGTTCCACACACAACTCCATTTCTACCATCCTGAGATCCCAGAAAACACTCCACTCCAACAGAAGCCAGTGGCCTTTCACACCGGCACTTCTCCAGACCTCCTTGCGCTTGCACTCTACTGAAAGTACTGATTGGCCACGTGCTTCCTCAGCAGTTTCTCAGCTACCCAGTTTTGTGGTGTAAAGCACAGCACAACAGGACAGACAATTCCACCTTATCTTACCGAAACACCGTGGACTAAGTCAGTCATTCATAAACTACCTGCAAGTCTGGTTTTCTGAGGCGCAATACATAATGCACCCTGGCTGCTCAAGAAGCACTTGGGAGGGGGTTCAGGAATGCTTTGGAGAAGGAAATTCCTCAAGTCTCATGCACTTACACCATTTGGTTTCACAGAGATCGAGTCTGCTGTCAGTTCATGTGAACAGGTAACAGGCAACTCAGATGTGTCCAGAAGGTTGTGTTATGTTACACTGGCTCTGCATGGAAACCTTTTCAGCAGTAAGAAGCTAAGGGGAAGCTTTTTCCCCCTCTCCCATCTGCGACAGACAGCTGTTCGCTGCCCAGCATCCAGGATAGCAGGCACTCCAAGAAGCTGAAGTAAACACTTTGGAAATTTAATTTCTCTAATTGTCCTGACACCATAAAATTGTGTGCGATTTACTGCCCCGTGCCATGCGATCAGCTGAATCATGAGACTGAGCACAGGAAGCTCAATACACTGGGCTTGACTGAACAAAAAGTATTTAAAAGAAAAAGTATTTCAGAGAAATATTTTTTAATGTTAAAACAAGGATCCAAGAGGCCCCTCCCGCCCGCACGGGAGGGTGCTCACAGCAAGTCCAGATGTTCAAATACTTCACACAGGTTAGAACTTGAACTGAACCTGATCCAATCCAAACGCACATAAAAAACAAGCCAAGATAGGAAGAGACCTATCTACCCATAAAGAGATCTGACAGCTTTACAGACTGCTGCATCTGAGCCATTATTAAAAACAATCTGTCCCAGTGGTTTCTGGTTTTAAACAGAACTCTGCTCACAAGCCCTGGGACTGCGCCCCGTCCTGCGCTGCTCCTCGCTGCTCCCCGACTGAAGGGAGCAGCTCCCAAGCTGGCTGCAGCAGGAGCACACACCTCCACACCCCCACGCAATTTCTGAGCAAGGATTTTACTCAGCTTCAGCTCCTGTGTAACTCTGACACACTGCAGCAATTTCAACCTGCTGGAAAAAGCCACCATGATTTCGAAGTCCCTTTTTAGATCTACACTTTGCATGCAAATTTGCTGGCTTCTGGGTTCGGGGTTTTTTCTTCAAAAGGAAAAATACTGGCTGGGCCAGCATTACCTCTCAGTGTGAGTACATTCTTCTTCTATCTCAAATTTTAAAAAAATACATTTTTTTCCTCCTTTTAACTTTTGAGACCCAGCTCTACAGTGAAACATGGAAGACACAAGTGGAAGAGACCCGCTGCAGCACATCCAACGTGCTCTGCACCAGACAGACCACTGCTCCCTTGCAAGTACCAGGCCACAGGGGTCCAGCCCACTCTCCCTGCACACACCCTGGCCCCTCCACAGCCCACTTCCCCACCGGGAAAAAGACAAGGGCACAGCCAGGGAGAACACAAAGCGCCCTTTCAGAAGCCACGGAGAGTGAAGTGGTTTCAACTCTCTTATTTAAACCAAACTTTTTTGTTTGTTCTTTTCCCCCTTCTCCTTTTCTGGTTCCTCAGTTTCACACCAATCTCCTTGCCAAGGGTCAGGACGCTGGCCCTGGCACAGGGGGACAGAGAGGAGCCCGTCCAGCTTGACTCTGCGTGATGCCACGACATGCCAGCCCTTCCTGAGTTACCCTCAGCTTGCAGATAAACCGTGCTTACCTTCCAGGGCACCTGGAGAGCCACGGATGAAAAGCACAAGGAACTTGCCGAGTACCTGCACGTGCTTGCACTGAAGGCTTTACAAAGGGAAGGGTGGGTATTCCAAACGCACCACTAACAGGGCTTGGTAACAGAAGAAACTCTATTCAAGGTCTCTCTGCCTGTAACAGGACAAGGAGCCAGTCCTGCCCAGCTCAGACAGCCTGATTTCACACCAGGAAAGACCCATAAAGCGTGGCACAGAGACACCTGAGCTCCCTCTGCCCCCTCACCTGTCCTGCAGCCTGGGCAAAGCAGGTCACCGGTTTCTTGCCAAAAGCCCCATTTTCAGGGTCTTCAGCAGTACCAAGGGAGCCACGAGCTACACTTCAACCACACGCACGTTCCCTGTTTGCTTTCCACACAGCAAGAACACTTTCCTTGCATCTTGAACTTACACAAAGATGTATACACCTCACTTCCTACAAGCAGCACAGTCAAGCACCCGGAGAGGTGCACACTGCATTAGTCACCATCGTTCCCCCAGCAGCTGAACCAGACTGGTTAAGTGAGTTTACAGGACAAATGCAGGAGTGTGTCTCCCAGGCAGCACGCTGTCCATGACTTCCTTAATCACAACTCTGTGCTCAAACCATACAGAGCATCTCTCTCTGCCCCTGTCCATCCCGATGAAGTGTTCATTTCTAGTAATACTGAGGAAGCTGCTATTAAAAACACATTCACTCAACGGTGAAGAGGAGCCCAACTTCTAAAGTGAGACTCTACTTATTTATTTTCTCTTTTACTAGAGATCACCAGGAACCACCTCTTCCATAAACAAGGCTATCTAAGCAAAGCAAATTATGATGCCAAAAGATAAGACACAAGTCAGGTTATTAAACCTGTTTTCTGCAAGGACCATATCCCAACCCAGTGTTCATTCAGGACAGAATAAAAGTCCAGCCCCAGAGGTGGTACAGATGCCCCCTTCCATTGTTTTTGTTTAGAAATCTTCCTCCAGTCTTTCCCCTGCTCCTCCAGCAACACACGGTGAATCTTCCTCCTTTAAGCTGGGACTGAGCGCACGTGATCCCTGCCACCCACCCCACTTGTTGGCTGCTGCAGTTCACACAGTCGAGTCTGTCCTGCCCTGTTGTCTGTTCTGCAAGTATTTTTAAGAGCCTTGAGGTTAACTAGAATTGGCATCATGCAAAGCAGGAAAAACTGCATCCACTGATTTGTCTTCTACACATCCAGAACGTGTGTTCTGGGGGACCTGTTCACAACTACCCCCATTTTACAGCTAAGAAAGCAGGGGTTGAGCAGGAGAAAACCCCACAGGGGTATTTCTGGCTCCTGGCCCCATACAAAAAACAACAAATGAGCTCATTTTACTCTGAATAAACAATCATTAATAGATCACTCCAAGCAAAAGCTCTTTAAAGCCACTGAAAGAGGCCTTCAGACCTACAGGTAGGTCTGAATAAAACCCAAAAGCACACTGGAAGATGAATCTCCCAGTTTTCTCCACCATGGCCTCGATTACTACAAGCAATGAGGAAAGCCAGGGCAGGCTCAATATTTTCACTGCACGTTTAAGTACCATACGTTGACATAAAACTTTTTGGGTAGGATCAGAGAAGACAAGTACTACAAAAAAGAATCTCTTTCCCAGCATGGGCTTGGAGCCCAAGTTACTCATCTTCACCTGCTTTTCTCCCAACACAATTCAAACTGAATTATTTCAAAAGGTACATTAGAACTCGTGTTCTAGCTACGTGTCCATCCTCATAAAACACACAGTTCCCAATAAACAGAATTCCAGAGGAAGGAGGGAAAGTGAAACAAGCAGACGTGTTTTATACACCACAGGTGGTAAGAAACAAAAGGTTGATTCTGTTCTGCCAACTCCTTTGGGTGACAGCAGTCACTCACACTCCCCCTGCGAGTCTCACTTCCCACAGAAGATGCTCTTTTTCCACCATAATGAGAGTCCCTCCCAGCCAGCCCCCGCTTTTTTTAGGTCTCCGAGGCACAGAGCCTCAGGCTCGGGGGCAGCAGCACTCTTATCTCAAAGGAGTTCCCTTTTTTATTTCTCCTGTCGTTGCTTAAAAGAACGAGAGCGTCACAAAGAGTGTCGGCGGGGGAAAACACCAGCGGAAAGAGTTTGACTCAATGTCAAGGGATGTCTCAAGAAACGCTGCAGAAGTTCCAGGGGCGCTCACAGTGATTCACAGCAGCGAGCTCTGAGGGGGGACAGGGGGGACAGGCAGTCACCCGGCGCCGGGACTCGCACCACCGGACTCCTCATCGCCACAGCGTTTCCTACCGAGCTGCTTGCGCTGCAGAACGCCGCAGGCAGCAACACTGCGTGTGTGCGAACAGACAGACAAGCAGATGGAACTCAGAAACCCGCCGTTACTCTACCGCAGCGTGCATCAGGCTCCGCGGGGAGTAACGCGTTAGGGGGGACACACGCCCGCACAGCCGGGACCCCCAGCCCGGCGCTCCCCGGGAAGCGGCGCGGGTCCCGCACGCCTCACGGCCTGGGAGCGGCCGTCGGGCAGGGTCCGAGCCCAGCGGCTCACAGAAAGCCCGGGATTCCCCCGCCGGCCCCGGGGCTCCGAGGGGAGCCCGTTAACGGCCGGCGCACGCCGGGCTCCCGGGGGGACAAGCTGGGGCGCTCCTACGGCAGCCGCTCCGCCGGGACGTGCGCGCTGGGCAGCGCCGCTGCCTTCGCCGTAAGCCCCGGCCGCCCCCTCCCGAAAGCTCCGCAGCGGCGCCGCACCGGCAGCTCCCGCACCGCTCGAGCCCCAACGCCGCCGGACACCACGTCCCCGGCAGGAGCCGACGACGACCGGCCCGCGGCCCCGGCGACATTCCCGGCCCTTCCCGCTCCCGCCCGGGCACGTGCGGGCCCCGGGACGCGGCAGCCCCGGCGGGACGTAAGGCCACGAGGCGCCGCGGCCCGGACCCCACGCCGGGACGGCCGCCCACGGCCCCTCGGCGGCCCCGGCCCCGCGGCCGCACGTCTCTCCCCGCCGCCCCCCGCCCGACCCGCGGACGGGGCTGCCCAGGAGGACGAGGGGAAGCGGGACGAGGCGGGGGGGGGGGGGGGGGGGCGGCGGAGGCGCGGCAGCAGCGCCCGAGGGGCCGCGCGGCGCAGGGGCCCGCAGAGGCACACCCCCGGCGCGGAGCGGCCCGTCCGCGGCCCTCGGCGGGCGCAGAGCCCCGTCGTGCTCACCTGCGGCCGGCGGAGAAGCGCCGGTGCCGGTCCCGAGGGGAAGGGGGCGTTCAGGCGGCCGCGGCCCCGCAGCGAGCGAGCGAGCGGCGCCGCGTCCCGCAGACAACTTCGCCGCGCGCGCACGCCGCCCGCGCACGCGCCGCCCGCCGCCGCTCGGCCGCGCGCCCCGGCGGCTGCCACGCAGGCCGGGCGGGCCGGGAGCGCGCGGCGGGCGGGAGGCGGTGCCGCCGGCGCTCTGCCCACCTGCCGCCCCGGCACGGCCCGCGGCGCCGGGGCCCCGCTGCCTGCGGCCGGGGCAGGGCCCGCCGCTGGGAGCGGAGGAGCGGGCAGCGGGGTTCCGTGTCCCGCCGCGCCTCAGCCCCGGAGCCCGGCGGCCCCCGTGGAACAGCGTGAGCGGCGCCCTCCCGCCGCCGCGGCCTTTCCTCCCCCGGAAAACGATGGTTTCCCCGCGCCCCGGGTGTCGGAAGAAAAGCCCGCGGCTTCCCCCGCCCCGAGAGCCGACCCGGCGGCTGCTTGCGGGGTTTCCCGTGTTTAGCGGCAGACCCGCGGGCCCGGGATCAGCTCCTTCCCTTCGGGGCGGCGGCCGAAGCGGGAGCCGTGCACAGCGGCGGAGCCGCCGCGGCGGCTGCTCGTCCCGCGCTGCTCTGGCGGAGGGGCGGCCCGGGGCACGCTCAGCCGGTGCTCGGGCCCGGGGCGGTCACGCAGGTGAAGCACCCACGTGGCTTTGCGGGACCGGGGGTCAGACCGTGTCCGGCTCCAAAATACCTCCGGCGCTGCCGATGGCAGCCCCCGCATTCCCGAACTGTGTTTGGTAGCGAAGGGGAGTGTCGGTGCTCAGCGCGAGTCGGCCCTGAAGCTCAGGGGATGATTTACAGGTGAACAAAAGCCTGTCAGTAAACTTCAGGGTGGGTAAAAGCCAAACTAGCAAGGCCCGTCTCAGGGCCTGAGCTGGGCGAAAGGTGCCCGGTCCCAGCGTATCCAGTGGGAAACAACCCCTCGTGTTGTGTGGGCTCCAGGGCCCGGCTCCATCAGAAGGTGTTTGCTGGTACGACTGGGAAACTCCTGGTGCTGTCACAGCAGAAAGTGCTAATGCCAGCAAGACTGCGACAGCTCAGCAGTGAAACACGCTGTGCAAAGCTCCCTCTGCCAGTATCGCTTCGTTTCTGCTCAGCCTTTGCCAGCTGAAAACAACGCTGTTCTGCCTTTAGCCAGGGCTCTGAGCGAGACCCGCTGAATCGCTGCAGGCTGGTACCGAGGGGCTGGCTGCAGCACCCCCTCAGCTCAGGACAGAGGGGCAGGTTGGGCGGTGCAGGTCAGCCCAGTTCATTAATCTGCCCCAGGCACCCAGGAGGAAACCACAGCAGCCCCGTGTTTTGGGACGTGACTGGCGGTTTCATCCCGTTTGGCCTGTGCCTCGGCCTCCACGTGTTTCCACCTTCCTTCAGGTGTCCCGCTGCCGCCCTTAGCTGTGCGGAGGAGGCAGCTGGACAGCCGGACACCCTTCCCCGCAGCAGCGTTGTGCTATTTCCATTCCCCAGTCCATGCGTTGGGTCCACAGACATGCAAGTTCTAGCACAGTGCTTGCAGCCTGCGTGGAGTGTGAGGCTCTGCAGCTGCATCTCCTCTCCCTCCACTGATTGCATCACCCACACCTACACCAGAGCTGCAGGGGACCTGCCACCGAAGACATTTTGGGTCAAATAAGTCACTTTTTCCAGCAGACTCCACTCACACACTTTAAGCTCCTAAGTAAGTCTCTGTTTGCAGAACCTCAGAAATCACGGTGAGCCTTTGCTCAAATGACATTGTTTATCCATGGAAACTCCTACTTTTGGGAACACATTCCTGCTAAAGCCGTGCCACCTGTGGTGTCCAGAGAGACAAGAAACTGCAGCACATGTTTGGGGGGTATTCATGTGGGTTTGAACTGTTTCTGCTGGAAATGTCACCGGGTTTTGGGTTTGTTGTAAAGTTGTTTACACAAAGCTAATATAAATTCAGTGCATTCGGTCTGAGTGAATATAAACATGATCCTTCCAGGGGCTGGAGTTCCTGATACGTCTCACATTTGAGATACTGTAAAACTAGATTCTCCCTCCCTGAGAATTTCTGATAGCGTAAAGAGTTTTCTCTCAAGGGTACAGATGCCTGCACAGCTATGCAATGCTTCTCACTAGAGACAGAGCAATAGACACAACAGATGGAAACTAAGAGGCCACCTGGTTTTAAAGCAAATCATATCATCAATCTATCAGTACAAAATCTGAAACATGGGAAAGCGCTTAGAGAAACAAAATGAATTCAATTTTTTCTCCAAACTCAATTTTCCCAAGGTCTGTTGATGTACCATTTGCAAAAGTGCGTTTCTTTTTCTTAAAAAGAGAATGGCAGTGGATTGAGGTGTAAGAACTTCAGTGTTTTACATCGAAACAACAGCAAAAAGAAATAGGTTAGGCTGCCATAAGTTACTGTCTTTCTATTCAGAAAAGCTGGTTTTAAAAATCTGCCACGTTCTTGTGCACAGCTTCAAGATCCAGGTTTTTCATCGCTAAATTAGGCAGACCAGACAGAGTTACTTGAGGTTATCAGCAGCAATTCAGTTAGGAAAGAAAATGAAATTTCCTCAATTAAGTCTTGACAGAAATAGACTTTCTGTTGGGAGTCTGTGCTACGGTTCTGCGTGAAATCCTCTTCAGACACCCCCAGAGTGAGAACTCTCAGAAGACGTTTACTTCCCCTCTTCCTTGGTTTGCTCCCTGTAGGAAGAGGCAGGAATTGGCCCTGCAGCCTGGTGTGCCCGGGCGATGCTTGAGGCCAGGCACTGACCACGTCCCTGTGCAGTGTCACCAATGGTCTGTGCCCCAGGGCAGCAAGATCGGGCTTTGAGTCTCCAGGTCGAGTGTCCAGGAGTGTGGGAAGTGTCATTTACACACCCCCCCTACATGAAGGTCTGCCCCCTTCACAGATCTCAGCTAACCACTTTCATTTATCAGTTTAAGGACGTGCATTTTAATCTGCAGTGTTTTAAATCCCACCGATGCAGCTGCCAGAAGGGACTCAAGAGCCAGTGTAAGCCTGAAGATCTGCTTTAAGGACCGGGGAACTACATCAATGAAGTATTTTAAATAGCTTAATTTTTAATCTAAGGTAGGAGGAAATGGTCTTTTATGCCTCTGAAGCTTTTATGGCTAATATGGTTGTAGAGCAACCACGCTCTTCTTGTTATTTATGGCCCACATGTTTAGGTACACATGGCTAGTGAGGCCACTTGCTTTCAACTGTTCAAACACAACCAAGCACAGCAAGTAATAACATCAGCAGAGGCTGAGAAACTTAAACAGGAAAACATCTATGTTACTTGTGGGTCTGAAGATTCCCGGTAACAAGACTGTTTTGGGAAAACTAGAATGATCTTGGCCCAAATCTTCAAGGATTTGAAATCAACATAGAGTCAATGTGATTGATTTACTTTATTCTGAGCGCTAAATGCAACTGTCACTGCATCCTTCATCCTCAGTCCATTATCGATGAGTTCCTGGCCTTACTGACTTAATATGCCTATGGATTTATTTGTTATTTTCCATTCTTAATAGCGTAGTCCAAGGAGACTCTGCTAGGAGTTATCTTCAGAGAAAAACCCCAAAACCACAAAAATCCAAACAACCTTCTCCCTCAACTGAAAATCCCCGGGTTGAAGGAGTCGGTTTTCCAGCGGTACCTGGAGAAGGCAGGCTCTGGATTCCTCCTTCCCCCGACAGATCTGCAGCGTGTCTTCACACACACGCTCCATGCAGGCTGACTTTCATGCTGTGTCTGCAGCCTGCATGCTCGCTTCTCATATTTCTGTAAGGTTGGAGTCCCAGAGGAAGCATTAATGCTAAAGGAATGCATACCAGTGTGGAACTAGTCTAAAAGTCAGTACAAAATCTCTCCAACAGATTGCTCAGAGAAAACACCTCTTTTTACTATATTTAAGATCTGCAGATTGATCTCATGAGCATTTGTGCAGCAGTTTAGTCTCAAACTGATAAGAGTGCTGCAAAAAGAGAGAGAAACGGAATCAAAGGTGATTAAAAAGCGCTGGTCTTCAGGAAGATAAGGCAACCTGGAGCCACCACGTGACCCAGCGAAGGCTCCAGCTCAGCCGCCTGCGGATCTCATCAGGGAACCAGATGTGACCAGTGGCAGAATATCCTTCACAGCGTGAGATCTGGAGTATGTGATTGCCATCCAGGAAAGGGGAGATGGGAAAGTATGATGGAGAAAATGTCCCTTTTTTATAGAGTTTAATTGCTTAGAAGAAAGACACGTTTTCTTTTAAAGAAGAAGGGATGGCAGAAAGGCTTGGGAAGGTGTCTGGAGGAAGGAGCAGAAGGATTTTTCACACAGAACATTTAACATTGTGTCCTCTCTTCTGGTCATCGTGCATTGTAAACGATGGACTGCCAGTGGACAGTTTCTTTGGTCAGTAGGAAACAGGAAAGGGCAACAGAGAAAAAACAGCAGGGTCCTGCTGGCCCCTGCTAGCAGGGCAGGAAATTGTGAGTTTCATTCCTGAATTTGTTCATTCTCCCAGGAGGAGTGAGGAGAGGACAGCCCAGGAGAGGTGTGTCACCCCAGCAGAGCCCCTCTGCACAGCTAAGGGGCAGAGGGGACGGAGGCCCTGTGTCAGCCATAGCCCCCCTCCTCACTACACCCAGGCTGGCTGTAGGGCTGTCCCTGTCTAGCTGTCAGGGTGGTACCTACCACCACCCCAAACTGCAAAGAGCTTATGGCATGAGCTTCCCATTGCCTAGCAGGGGCTGTTCCTGCTGCTTTCGTGGAAGGATGAGTGGAAGAAGGAGTTCTTCAGGCACACAGGCTTGTGGTCACTGCTTATTCTGGGGAGAGATGGGGGAGGAGGAAGTTTGCTGTGCAGAGCCAGAGCTGGGGTGCAGAGGAAGCTCTGTGTTCTGCACATGGAGATCTCTCTCACCATGCTCTCGGGAGAGGAGCTGTGGATGCCTTGTCTCAGCCCTTAGCAAAGGGTTCAGTGATGAAGCTTCAGCCCTTGAATTTGTATTCAAACAAAGAGCAGAGAAGTAGTGCAGGGAGCAGAGTGCTGGGGTGAGGCCCCCAGCAGCCTGGGTTGCCAAGCAGATGGGCTGCCGTGTTCTCAATCAACTGCAGTTTTTAAGGTCATGCCTAGATAATGAGCATCAGGGCACTCAAGCCTACAGATCATGAATATATGGATGAATATTGACTCACGCCTTTTCCTTTCTGCAGCTCTGCTCATGTAACTTCCTCTCTGCTCCGACGCCAGCACATCCTCCCTTCTGGTGTCTCTGCAGACCCTGCACCACGCTCTGCCCGCTCACGACTCCCTGGCTTGTCCAGCACGTGGTCACTGGCATCGCCCCTGCAGCCAGCATCTCCCATGGTTCTCTCTCAAGAGCTTTCTGGTTTGGAGGGAGAAAGCAGGACATGTAATGCCAAGCAGTAAAGTTTCCTTGAGTTCAATTTCAAAGCAAAAGCCACACAAAAGGTAATCCCCAGCAGCTACTGCCTGGTCCTTAGAAGTCCCTCATCACCACTAGAAGGGTGTAGTTACAGTGAAACACAGGTCTAGCTGCCTTTGCCAGTGCTGCAGGACCTCAGCACAGGCTGAACAACGGGCATCACTACACGAGAAGGAGTCTGTGTGTCAGTGTAAGGGCACTGTAAGAGGGGGTCAAAGGAGAAGCAAATACCCAACCTCCACATCACCACATGCCAGCCAGCTGGTACAAGTCCAGCAGGGCAGGGCGGGAAGGACAGTGGTGGGAAGGAACCCAAGGATGAGATCTGAGCCATGTCCCGTACCACCGCTGCAGGCTGCAGCCACCCCGAGCGGACCCATGTAGTAGGGAGGAGCCCCAGAGACATCTCAGTAAGGAAATGTCTGGTGAGGGCTGCTAGGTCACCTTGTGGAGGGGAAAATCACCCAACCTCCTGTGATCAGAGGGTCACAAATCTGAAAGAGGCTGTGTGGCATCAGGTGCAGCGAGATGGTGGCAAGTTGCTTCAGTACTTCCTCTGCTACATCCCATGGTGTGCTATCTGCTGCACCAGTTTGCTTGTATTTTTGCAGAGATTTGATCTCTTGCAGCCCCATGAGTGAATTTCTTGAAAAAGAAAGATTGAAAGATAGGTAAAGATAAGAAGGGAAGGGAAAAGGGAAAAGAGAGAAAGGAAGGGAAGTGAAGAGAGGAAAAGGAAAGGAAAAGGAAAAAAAAGAAAAGAGAAAAAATAAAAGAAAATAGAAAAGAAAAAGGAAAGGAGAAAAGCAATTGAAGCCAGATTGAGCAGTTCTGACTTTAACAGGCCCAGGCCCTTCCTCTATTTTCCCTGACATTCCTCCTCCTGACCCCTTCCAAGTGTTCTGGGCGAGTTTCACAGGAATGCAGGGTTTCACTCAGGCTCCGTGCGCAGCCTGTGATTCAGGGGGAGCTGGCAGAGCCTGCCGGCTTTCACAGCCAGATGTTAGGAGTGTGACCCTGCCAGAGGCTGCCTGCATGCACCTTCCCGCTCCCAGCCCCTGCTCACAGGGGATAGTTTCTGAAGGATCTATTCTAGGCAATACTTGTGTGATTTGTTCTCTCCTTCACTCCTAAGGTCTTTTCATAGCACCAGCAGTGTGTAATTTCACAGCTAGAGAAAGTGGGATGAATTTGCCATCAATTTCAGTGGCAGCAGGGCAGACGAGCAGCATCGTAGGACGTAAGTCAGGCCCCAGGCTGTGCTTGGGGTGGTGCAAAAAAAGACAGGGCAAAAGGAGAGCCCTGCCCAGACGCAGCTCACTAGTAAGTTTTACATTACAGACTAACAATGTGGATACAGAGAGACAGAAGAATGCAAATGAAAAACGAGGCAGTGTTGGTTAACATAACACAGAGGGATCGTACAGTATCAATAGCTCCTCTTCCATCTGTTCTTCACCTTCCCCATGTCTTCCTCTAGCTTATTACCAGTTATGGGGATACATATACTGAGCTGCGCAGCCAGGCCCCAGTTCTCTGGAAGAGCAGCAATATATCACCACACACTGAATGACAGCACTGCAGGTTTATGATTATAACCTCAGGTCCTACGTGGTGTACGCTTACAGGGGATCTAAGCAGTCACCATGGGTCTCATCCAGCCTCCTCCTTCCTCTCCTCCTGCTTTCCTTAGTTTTGAACTAAACTATAAATTCTGTGGGACAAAAACTTTGGGTTTCCTGATTGCTATTACACTCAGAGCTACCCCACTGCAGAGAATTAGCACACACTAATGACTTGTCACTTCATTTAATTTACAAAGATGTAAGATGGAGATTATACCTTACCTGAAAATGAGCAGAGGTGGAGGTGGGAATCATGAAGTTTAACACCATTTTAGGATCCTAGGGAAAAAATGACAAATTTTGCCTTTAAAACAGTATTTTGAGAGGCAGTTAAAATAATTGCATAGCATAGTTCTTAATGTTAAAGTGCTCTCTGTCCCTCCAGTGGAAGGTGCTGCAGAAATGCAGAGCATTATGTTTATTTATTAATAATCCCACAATGAAAATTTTCATGATCGCCACTGGGGACCGGCTGACAGGTGACACAGGCGACCTCCTGCCAGGAGTGACATCTCTCCCCTACAATTTACATTCTCTAAATGATTTGTGATCAAATTACTTACAGCACAGATTAGCTTCTCTCCCCACTATTCACTCACACAGCACTGTATTCAACTGTTTGTTCCACGGGGCCATAAAAATAATAATATGGAAAGTCCGTGCCTCTGCTTGCAGGGCATTCCAACATGGGAACAGCACATTGGCCAGCAGATCGATCCCTGCACTCATTTTCTCAGGCATTGGGATTTGCATCTTGGGGAAATGCAGGTCATTGGCTTGAAAAGAGCATTCTGGGTGCACAATTTGATTGCACAACCAGATAAACAAACGAAGTGTCCCAATTAAGGGGAAGAAAATAATCAGCCTGTGGTTTGGCGGTACAGGAACCGAGAGGACTGAGGAACACAGAGATTTGGAGCAGCCAAAGGACAAATGCCAGGCATTTACTGGATGTTAGGGAGACCGTAACCATCAGTGGCATGGAAATAGTTAAGAGAATATATTAAAGGTGCAAAGGGTCTCCCGACCTCTGCCACTGTCAGTTCTGTCAATGGGGCTACAGACGCCAGTGGAATAATTATGGCCTATATTTAGATTATGGATGCATGGGGCAGGGTGAAGGTTGAACATGGGGAACATGGTTGTTTGCAGTTCATTAGCGGCAGGAGCAGCCTAGGGTGGGAGGAGGGCACTGAACTGGATTCATCCCACCTGGAGTGCTTGTGCTGAGCTGCATAATGTCAGGGAAAGAGATCTGATTAGATGTGGAAACAAAGGCAATAAACAACTGTGTTCAGAGTGTCACACCCAGCGAGCTGAAGAAAGGAAGGAAGGAAACAGAGGAGAAAGCAAGAGCAGCCCCTGGCTCTCAGCCACTGTTCCTGTACGGATGAACACAGCGGCTGAGGAGCTGGCGGGTGGGAAACGCAGAGGGGCTGAGGAGAGCCCCGTGTGTGTGAGTTTTGGTGTGGTGCCTGCATGTGTGTAGGACAGAGGAATCAGGCAGTGTGTAAGAAGCTGTCCCTGCCTGCCCTGTGTGTCCAGGAGTGCCGGACAGCTGAGGGGAGGTGTGGGCCAGGCTGCTCAATGATCAAGCGACACCAGGGGAGCTAATATCAGGTTGGAAGATGCTGTATTCTCCTTCTGCTAACTACTGGACCTCAAAACCAGAGGGAAGCTGAGCCCCAAATAAATTAAGGCCCCGAGCACGCGCTGGAGGTCCCGCTGTTGCTTTTTTAGGGAAGAGGAACCTGCGTGCTCTGTGCTCTGCATTTCCCCTGCTGTTCTCAAAGTTCCTTTTTGACTTGGAAAGCAATCCTTACAACCCTGAGCTGAACCTCTCCCAGCTTTAAACTCACCGCTGTTGTTCCAAGCACCAAGGTTTTACTGTTCTAGTTCTCTATCACCACGTTGCTTGGGCAAGGTCCCGGGTCTTTCTCAAAGAGCCAGAAAACAAGACCAAGGAATGCTGTGTGGCACAGTAAAACATTCCAGCTCCAATCTAAAGCTCCTTCTCTTTAGGGGAAGAGAAGAGAGGAAGAATGATACCAAAATGGTTTTGTGCCATGTAACATCCCTGCACAGATCATGCCAGCCCTGGAAGCCCTTGGGGGTGCTGCTATGCAGGTCCTCAGCTACTGGTGTGTTGACACTACTATTAGTACATGACTATTAGTAAGCTGGGTGGAGAAGGGGTTGTAAAGAATGTAAAATGGAAACCAGATGCCACAGCATCACATCATTTCTTCAATGCAGACCAAACATGACTGACAGTTTCCCATCGTACTGACTACACAGAGCCCCAATCACATGGCTGGCAAAGTTTCTTTACTCCAAGACACTGGGGATAATGAACTCAGAAGTTTCTGAACAGCTGCTTTTCATGGATCATTTAGAATTTGTGATGCAAATATGAAAAATCCATGTTAAATGCCCTCAACTAATTGAGTGGAGTACAGTGAATACAAAAGAATAGTTTGCTGACCTTGGTAAAACCAGCACAAAAGCCTTAATCTGCCCAGAGAGACCAAGAAGGTAACTGAGGGGTAGAAGAGAGCAGAAGCCTGTTCACTCTCACTCAGGTTCCTAATTCAACTTGCCAAGAGATAAATACAAGACTTTCCTTTCAGGAATACACAACAGCCTGTAACTCCCTTCCCTACCAACACCAGCAATGGAGAAAGGGGTGGGTGGGAACTGGGATCCTGCCAGATTGCCAGTGTCAAATGTGACAGTTCAAGGCAGAATCTGGCATTGGGGCAGACAAGGGAGCAGGTAAGGGCATCTTTTAGGAAAAGTGGGGAGATTTATTTTTCATAGCTTAGAAGGCAGAAGATGGAAGGAGGAGAAAGGCAGGGATGGGGTGGGTGGGAAGCACGACTGCTCGGACCACTGGGGTTGCAACACTGGTGCTCACATGCAAGAGAGAGGGAAGATGCAGTACTGACAAAGCTGAAAACAAAGAACTGTGGCTTTCCAGGCTGACGTGGCAGAGCTGTTCACCTTGGGAGAGCAAGGGGTTCATATTGCCTGGCTGCGAATTTCAAAGCCCTAACATTTTTCCTTCGCTAGGTGTATGCTCCAGAGGTATTAATTGTTAACCATCAGCTGGCTGGATGAGGGGCTGTTATTGCTGAGTAGGCTGGATAGATAAGACGTTGCTCTCCCAAGGCTCCCTGTATGGAAAACAGCAGCAAGGTCCGGCCAGCGAGCGAGTCTCTCCAGTTGTAGTTTTCTAAAATTGGAACATCATGTCCACGGGGCTGCACATACCAGCTCTGGTCCTGTCAGCTGTTCCTCACTTTATCATCATGTTCCTTCGAGGGAGACCAGATAACTGCTCCCTTGTTGCTACAGGCACCGCCACACCTTCCCCAGGTTGTGTCTGAGCAGAGCAGCAAAACAGACACACTGGAAACCGGAGAGGCCAATCTATTATTTATACCCAGCTACTCCCTTTGGGCCTGAACAAGCAAAAAGCTCTCTTTAAAGGCTTATAATTCTTGGTCAGATTCCAAGAGAGACAAAGGGATGTTGTAAAAAGAGTTTCAGACGAGCTTGGTAAAACACTCTCCTAGGGAAGAGGCAGCGGGTTCCTCTGTGTGGGCAGGCAGGAGGTAGACGATTTGACAATGAAGGATTTTTCTCTCTGTGCTTCAGTGGCACTTCTTCAAATGTACATTTCTTGAGCAGTTTTCTGCATTTGTAGGATTTGGGTGCCATTTCTGAAGCAACCACCCTGTTTCATGCCCTCTTGAGCCTGTACCACTCAGGAAGTTTGAAGTGCTGACTCAGCGCTCTGGAGAGCCCATGGTGCTCTCTGGCCTCACTGTTTGCAGTTCTCAGTTGAGAATAACCACAGAACAAAAACTTTCCGGTGCCCCTGGTTCAAATGCTGGGCAGATTCAGGGCTTTGTTTTAAACAGGAAGGAAACGGGGAGGTACCACAGAGGTGGCACTGAGATAAGAGCAAAGACAACTGGTGCTACTGGGAGGAAAGTGGAGTCTGCGTCAGGTGCTGTGTGAGAGGCCTGGCAAACACTTGCATGGAGCTTTTGCTCCACTCCTTTCAGCCGAATTTTAAATGCCCAGACAGGATCTGGAAGGTTTCCAAGACAACAGCATTTTGAAAACCGCAGTGTTCAGGTTTGGGTGGGGATGAGGAACGTGTTCAAGTTGCTCTGCAGTGTCCACAAGCCAGCGAGAGAGTAACACGGTCAGTGGTGCCCCCAGGAACCGACACGGCCGTCACCGAGTTCTGTGACTGCTGTTACTCAGCACAATCCACATGGTTTTCATTAGGTCCAAATTGTAAAAGAAAATATATAGATATAAAACAAAAATACCAGAGTTGTGTGAGTGTGTGCTTGGCAGTTTGCATTCAGGTTACAAATACTCACACTGTGTATTTTGGGGGAAAAAAAGCTGTTTTACAAGGTTGTGATCCGCAGCCGAATAGTGGGAGACATGCTCTGTGTGTTCTGCAGCCCCCACGTCCTGAAAAAGCAAATAAACAAAGCCAAGGAAGCTAAATCATCCTGCAGCTCTGCAGCCTGGTTGGTGTGGGAAGAGCGCTGCCTCGGAACAAAGGGGGTTATGGATCAGAGACCTCTTTGGTTTTCTGGATGTTTTCAGCCTGGTTTCCTGAGGACACAAGATTTCTGGGTTCACACTGTCCATCTGTCATCTCCCCTCACCTCCTCCACCCCTCTATCTTTTTGACTCACTGGCCAATTTAAAATAATTCCATGTAATTTGGCAGGCAGAGGAAGAAGGCTCCAACACAGCTTTCAGTTTGACAAAGTTTGTGAAAAATCAGTGGCCTAGAAAGTGATCAAACAGCATCCTTGCTGAGGAACGGAGCCCAGCAGCCACCGCTGCCTGTGCTGCTGGCCAGCCCCACCACAGCCAGGAGGGCACGGTCCCTTACCCTGACAGCTGGGGACCAACGTGGGGGCTGTCCCCAGGCAGGGGCTGTGTCACACACACGTCAGTGCACTTGTCACTGTAACTGCAGCTCGCACTGCCGGGGTCTGGATGGAAAACACGTTGTTCGCTGGCATTGTGCGCGGCGGCCCTGGGGGAACAAGCAGTGCCTGTTGGGCAGCAGTGTGAGTTAAGGTAGTGTTTACACCATAAAAGTGTCCTGTGCTGGTGAAACATGTATAGAAGGAAGCAGGATCTGAGAAGGGATTGTTTTATGAGGAGCTGACTTTAAAATGACTCATTTAGCACAGAGCAGCAATTGTGACTTTATTAAAAATCACCATGTTCTGGAGTGAACTCCTTGGCTCGCTCCGTGTCCTGCCAGCATCAGCTTCATCAGAACACAGGGCTTGCTGAATTCCCATGGAAAAGTGCTGGCGTGTGTCCCAACTCCATCTCCCTCCCCAGGGATGTTGCTGGCACCCTGTCTGGGGCCTGATCCTGCTGTGGTGCAGATCACATCACATCACATCTTCTGCTGCTTTATGACAACTTCCTGTTGTTATTTTTGTTAGGTACAGTCTGTGCAGTGCTCAGGCACTGCGAAGGGCTGGGGTTAAACTGAGCAAAAATGCTCACTGGAGATAAAAATCAGACTTTTCACAGCAGATTTGGGAGCTGCAGCCCCACACCAGACCAGGTCCCTCAGCAGGACCCCCAGCAGGTCCCCCAGCAGGTCCCCACGATGGCTGCATGCTCAGGGCAGGGTCCTTTGTAGCAGGAGTGGGTAACCAAAGAACAGCAAGTGTGGGAAAAACAGGACTTCTTGGATTTAAGTTTCCATAGCTTTTAATGGGATCCAACAAATTCGGATATAAAACAGATTGCTTCATGCTTTAAGTGTATGGACTTTGCATGGCCAATTTAAAACCCTGCATCAAACTTCTTTCTTCTCTCCCTTCCCCCAAAAGCAGGTTTTGGGGATGGAAATACTGATCTAAACTAAATCCCAGGAGCCTGACAATCCTTCTGCAGAACTTCCCTGAGACCCTGGGTTGTTGCCAGCTTGAAGCGATGGAAAGGAAGACTGCCAGGTCACAGGGCATGCCACAGATGGGATTTGATTTCTAAGCAGCCATTTAATTTAGGCCTGGAACAAGATTTATGGGAGTCTATCTGAAATCACAGAGAAAGAAAAAGATAGAGAGCAAGGGGGTAGAGCAGGTAGACGTGAATTCAGATGAGACAAACTGTCTGGAGGGTTCCCCTATCTCTTAGGGATGGGGAAACTGAAGCTTCAAGTAAAAAAATCCACGCTAGAGGGGTGAATAACAGCAGAGGGAAGAATAAGGACATACAAATCCTGCCATCCAGCTTTACAGTCTACCCCTCCTCCTTCTCCACACACTCCCTGCGCAGGGAGGATGGGGTGAAAAGGCAGAAATTTGGGGTTATTTTCTGCTTGTACTAAACAAGGTCCATCCACAACTGGCAGTGTAACATTGGGCTGGTCTGGCGGACACATTAGGCAGGAGACACCCAGCCAGGAGGCACAGAGACGCTCCCCCAGCACGATCCCTTCTTGCATGTGGTCCCAAGGCAAATGAGGCCTCAGCACAGCGAGAGCCACAGGTATTTCAGTCACGTTCCCTGGAACAGTTTCACCATCTACCTCTAAGGCATTTTCTGTTGCTCCTACTGTGCAGCACCTGGCCCAGAACCAAGCTGGAGCTCCTGAGCTCTTGTCATTTTCTCTCTTCCCTCTCCTCCTCTCTTCAACCAAACAAAAAAAGGAAAAAGGCAAAAGGAACACAAAACTGTTTCCCCACAGGCTGCAGACATAAGTGAGATGCAGGTGCAGGCTGCACAAAGCTAATGAGCTCCAATCCCAGGTCCCCGCACAGCCCCGTACGGGATGCCCGGCCCTCTGCGCAGCGAGCACAAGCGTGTGCACCTGCCAGGCGGGGCAGGGCCAGGGCCCCGCATCTCCACGCCACACACACTCCGTGGCGATGCCTCTTCCTGACCAGCTGAAAAGCACAACTTAAGTACCAGCTCTGTAGCGCCACAGTGAAGCTGCTCGTTACTGCCCCCGGTTTACAGATGCAGAACCACAGTGCTGGGCAGAGCGAGGAGCCCCGTTGTGCAGCTGATGGGGTTTGCCAGGGAAAGGCACGGGATGGCTGTGCCCACCGCAGTGCTGCCCCTTCCCCACCAGCTGTGGTCCCTCAGGTTTCAAAGCTCGGCCAAGGAACTCAGTTCCCTCCTGACTGGGGCAGTGGCTGGACACTGGCAAATTTACTGCAGAGGGAGGAAATGAAGACTGCTCTGTTCCATCTGGGAACAGCAGGAGCCAGGTGAGATGCCGGGGTGAGGACCGGTGTAGCGATGTGCCACCACCTGTCCCACATACAGCACAGCTCATGGGGTTTCCAAACCTGGACCCACAAACCTTGGGAGAAGCCCAAGTGAGGACCAGCTGTGGATAGAGACAAGGACCCACACCTCCCCTTCCATCTTGCTTCAGACCATTGTGAAGTCCTGTTCCTCACCCTGTCCCACAGGGAAACTGCCTAATAGCAGCTTTACTGAGGAGCCCTGGCAGTGATGTGTGTCTTAATCACCACAAAGCTTTTAAAGTTAGTGGGAGGAAAGACATGTTCCTACAGCGTTAGTCGGTGCTTTCCAGAAGACTCTCTTGCCTTTCTGCTGGCAGCTTAGGTTCCTGCTATTATTTTTCCTGTTACACATGGAGAGAAAGGGAAGCTGCCTCCTTCCCCTGCCCTCAACCAGCCAAGCTGCTGCCCAGCCCTCGCCGCAGAGCAAGCTCTCTCCAGGCGTGCGGCATTGCACAGCCCTGCACATCGCTGCACTAACCAGAAAAACCAGGGAGGCTTCAGCCCTGCCCTCGCAGAGCCCCAGCTCTGTATCCATGGTGTTCAGCTGTCCTCCCAGCCCTCCCAAGGGTCTGCTGTTCCTGTCACCTCTGCCAAGCATCGAGCATCGTCTCTGCCAGCACAGCCCTGTGCCTGCCCACTCGCAGGCAGTCCCAGAGAGCTGTGCAGTTACGATGCTGCATATCCATGATTGTTCATATTCATGATGCTGCACATCCTGCCAACCCCAGGAAAAGGACACAGTACCCACAGCCACACGCCAGTGCCTGGGTTAACACAGAAGCCATTCGATCCTGCAGTCACGAGCGGATGGGTGCTGAGATTCCCCAAACCCCGCACACCCAGGGCAGGATACTGCTCCTTGCTTCTAGCTGGGAGCAGCGGGTGCTGGTGGAAGTTAACCCTTCCATCTGCACCACATTTAATGCCACAGTGTGCAGCTGGCGGGCAGGTGGAGCCCCGCAGGCTGGGGCTGTACGTGCGGCTGGCAGGCTGGGGAAGCACTGCTTCTCCGCAGCACTCCTGCCCCAGCAGCTTTCCCCACCTTTGCTGCTTTGCCATTTACACACCAGGAAACGCTTCAGCTTCACGGGGAGTCGCAAAGCACTTTCTGCCTCTGGTTATTAACGTGCATGCAGAGCTGCAAGGGGTGGCAGAAAATAGGACAGGAAGCCGGGGGTGTGCTGAGCCCCAGTTCGGGCGGCCCTGTGAGCACCCAGCCACAGCCTCGCAGCTGCTGGCGAGGGGCTAAAGCCATGTGTGGTGCAAGAGAGGGTGACCCACAGCCCGACCCCAAAAGCCAGCACGAACCCCTGCCTGAGCTGGACCCTGTGGGGTGGCAGCACACGGCTCGGAGCTGCCTGTTTCCTCGGGGAGCTGAGCGGAGCTCTGGCCAACGTGCCTGATTTCCCTCTCATTTATTTTCGACATTTCCACAGCTACTCCCGATTTACACCAGTGGGAATAAGCGATGGTCCAGGGCCCTCCTCCCAGAAGCCTGGCTGTGGTTCCTCAGATTTCTTCCTCACAGAAAGCATGGAGAGTCCATTTTTTCCCTGTTAAATCATCTGATTTTTTTGGCTCCCCTTTCGACAGGAATTTTTTCTTTCTTTTGCATTAATTTTGCCCGGTTCCAGAACTGACCCATGTTTATAAAAGGGGCTTACGAGCTGCAATGTTAACTAGTCTCAGTTTGCTGATTCAGCAGCAGAATAAATAGGTAATTACACTCTGCCATATGTGTCTCTAATTCCAAATAGATGGTGTCCAAAAGGCGCTGTGCATTACCAGCGGATGACTGGAGTTGGGACTGTAAAAATGAGTAAATTGGTCCCCAAGGCCAGAAAAAGCTCTGTCAAATCCCACTGTTTATATCATACTGAGTGGCTGACTTGTGGTTATTTTGTAATTTAATACTGCTAAATGTCAACGGGAAATCCTTTCAACTACAGTTTGATACCTAGTGACAGAAAATCATTCAAGACTTAGACAAAGCAGCGAGCTCAGAGAGGTGCATTTTTTTCTTGTAGTCTTTGCATGAAGAGTGATCTTGCAGCAGCTGCCCTGCCCGGGAGGGGAGAGGGCAAACACTGCTTGCCTCCTCCCCCCCAGAGATGCTCCCTTCCTGTGTGCCAAGGCAGGGAGCGCAGGCAGGGCTGCCTCCGCCTCCCTTTCCCTGCCTGGCCGTCCCTGTGCTGCCCCAGCCAAGCCCAGCCGGGCAGGTTGGTGTTTTCCTCCTTGTCCTGCTCAGCCCAGCGCTCCAGAGCAGCTCTTTTGCCTCCGTGTTTGTTTATAAGAAAACAGAAAGCCCAGACTGGCCACATTCTCCAAATGCTTCCTGTAAACAAATCCACATACTCATGTGGACCAAAGGGAAGGAGCTGCAGAGATTGCAAGTGACTCCTGACTTGTCTCTTTCAAATTTCTAGCTGAATCTCACACACCACGGTGAATAAATGTGCCTAAACTTGCCTGAAGCAGCCTGCTGTGCTGCATTCAGGGTGCTGTGCTGCCCACCCAAAGAGCTCCTTGAAGGACTGCTGCTGGGAAGCCATCCACACAGCACACAGGAGTCATCTCTGCTGGTGCTTCCAGCTGCTGGTCACCTCCTCAGGCAGGGACAGTCACTCCCTTTTCCCATCACAGTGGTGCGTGTGGCAAGGAGGAAGAGACTCTGCTCAGAGCCCAGGGAGACCTGCCACAGGCTCTGTGCTCGGGCAGGACATGGTGCCCAGCACTTGCCATGGGTGGGCACCAGCTGGGGACACACAGCAGGGGGGACACTGACCACAGCCCAGTCTGGCCACGCAAGCGGGGAAGAGGATTTTTTGGTGTGCAGACACAGAACTCTGCTTGGTACAGGTTCAGGCTGTGTTTCAAGAGCTCTTTGTGCTGGGCAGCAGCAGCCACATTTCCAGGGCTCCTGTCCAAGCAGGACCTATTGCACCTGATATTCTTTGCTGGGTCTGTCTCCAGCAAGATCTCTCCTCTCTGGGGGCTGAACAGAATAATTAGAGATCTGGGAGCTGGACAAAGCCTGTCTGGTGGATGGGGTAATTTACAAATGCTCAGACTGTCCAGACTCCTAAGCCAAAGGGGAGGCTTAATTAGAAGTACAGGATAAAATTCATCTGAGAGAAAATTAAGGCAGAGAGAAGCCCCACCCCACCAGAGGCAGGAGGACAGACACCCTCGGCCCTGCCTCCCCGTCAGCCAGGGGAGGGGGCTTTGCTTGGGAGCAACAGGCAAGTGGCAGCTCTGTGCCCAGGAGCAGCACAAGTACAGTTGTCAGCTCAGTGACTCTGCTTGTGCTGGGAAGCTCGGACAAGATGTGCCGAAGCAGCTCGAGCGTCTCTCCAGGGCTGCAGGGCCCGGCCTTATGTTGGCAGTTTCCTGCTCAGGCTAATGGGGTCTGTGGGGAAGGTTCACACTCTGTCCTTCTGTGATACACTGGTAGCTGCACAAGCTGCTCAGGCAATATGTCTACACAGATCCCACAGGGTCCTGTCTACTCCTGTTCAGTGATCCCTCAGGATCCAGTCTGCTTCCTCAGGTTTAGGCCAGCGGCCTCCACAAAGCAGTGGCTGAGGAGCTCAGGCCTTGCTCCTCCAGGCTGGGAGAAGAACAGAGTTGCATAACGGGAGCTGCCTGGCAGCTGCACCAAGGCAACGGACACCAACAGAAATTCGGACCAGGACAGAGACTGTCACAGTCCCAGAAGTGTGAGCAGCTGGCGTCCCAGCTTCTGGGGCTGCCCCAGTACTTACAGGGAAGAACTTCAAAGGTTTGATCCTTACAGATTCCCACAAAATCTGGAGATACCCTGTGATTCAGGAGACAATGTTCTTCTCCCCCGTCTCCTCTCCCAGCCTGGGGGGATGGAGCCGTTTTGCTGCTGGGGCACAGAGCCCTAGATCTGCTCCAGCGATTTGCTCTGGGGCTTTAAGCAAATCCTTTTTGGCCCAGCTTCTCACAGGCACCTGACAGAGCCAGAAGCATTCCTTCTCACAGAGTCTTCCTTTCCCGGGCTGTAAGCTAGGTTAATGCTCTCTCATCCCTTCCTGGGCTGGTGTTAGTGTTCGTTAGTGCATTTGGAGCATGCCGAGATCTGCGGATGAAAGAAATACGAGAACGCAGCGATACTGCATGATTATCTGCCAGGGCCTCACCCCCTATCCAGACTTGGCAGCTCCTGGCATCCCCAGAAACACCAGTTAAACAGCTGGAGAGATGAGGGGGAAGTCAGCAGCAGCCGTACCATCGCTGCGGGGGTGAGCAGCCGCCTCCTCTGGAGCCCCAGTTCGACTGTAAATATTTCCATGTCTACAGGGCTGTCAAATCCCAGTTCCAACTGTGTGGGGCAAAGGCACCTGAATTCACTCTAATTCTGCAGAACAGTTTGAGGAGGAAAATGCCCACGGCACAGTCATCACTGCCATCCCTGGAGCCCCAGAGGAGATCCCCTCCTACCTGCAGTGTCCTGCCATGCCACGGAGAGGTACGAAGCTTGTTTCCCCGTGGAGCCTACTCTGGCCCCTCAGCTCTTCTGATAAACAGCTCAAGGAAGAACTTACTCTGGGTGGTTCTAAGCCATCCTCCTACCCTCCCCAGCATGACACAGAGAAGGTTAAGAGTGGGTCTGCTACTCTGCCTGGATGCCTGGATGTAGCCCAAGTATTTTCTCAGAGGATCCTTACATTGTCCCCAGGACAAAGCCAGCTCCTGTGCAGGGCTCATCCTGCCTGCTGCTTTCTGAACTCAGAAACTCGAGACCAGCCCCGGGAAGGCCAGGCACCAAGGTTAGGACTGGCTCCAGCACAACCCTGGCCTCTGCTGCTGCTACCTGCAGCCAGAGAGGCACAGGAGAAGGGTGGGATGTCTTGAGCCGCTTTCCTTCCCTATGGCCCCATTTGGCCTGAAACCCAAATTCCACAGCACCCACACTTCGCTGTGCCCGAGGCCACGGGATGCGTGTTGCGTGCACACAGCGAGTGCAGACAAGGCTGGGGTAAGGCGCTGGGATACGCGGGGGGATTTCCTAGCCTGTAACAGGATCTCAGATTTCTACTTTTGAGATCAGCACAGAGGGGAAAGTCTAGTTTGCACAACAGTCCCTGTAAAGCAAGGCAGCCACTCCCCTAGAGCAGAAACAGCTTCACCCTGCTGCTCCCAAAGCCAAGTTAACTCCTGAACCACTTACCCCTGGCACTCCCCACAGCACAATCCAGTGCTCCGGGGTGCTGAGGGGACCCATGGGAGACGAGTGTGTGTCCCCTGTGTTCTGAGAAATAACAGCCAAAGCCCCCCAGTCCTGATCTGCTGGATGAGGTCTCTGAGCTGAAGCAAGGTCAGTATTTCCTTGCACTGGGCCTTACTCTGCTCCTCCGTTTGGGGAACAAGAGCCACAGAGGGGACAGGGTGCCAGGGCTCGTGTGGAGGCACCGAGCCCTTCACACCGAGCATGGCGAGGAAAGGGGCTCTGGCAGGAGGAGCAGAAAAGCTTTGACAGAGTGTGACTGGCCAAGACTGGCATCTGAGGGACCCCCCGGGGCAGGAGAGTGCTGTGTGTGGGGTGGCAGGGCCAGGGAGACTGCAGGGGCGAACATGGACACAGGGCTGCGGGTGCTGCCTGCCACAGGGTAAATGGTGTTTCGGGGAGGGGGCTCGGGGAGGGGCTGTCAGGCCTGCAGAGTGCTTTGGCAGGCTCGATCTGCCCTGTCACCCCAGCCTGAAGTGACACCTGCCAAGCCCTTCCGCTCCGGCTGGGAGAGATTAAAGGATGGAGTAGCTGGTGGTGAAGGCTCAGTTCATTAGAAAGAGTCCTGTTAATTGGGTATTAACTGGCCTCTGCTGGGGATCGGGGACACATGGGCTGGGAATACAGGAGCTGCAGTGTGACACTTGTCAGACATTTGAACTTTGGCAGGCTGGTGGAGCTGGCATGGGGAGGGCAGCCCAGCCCTCAGCTGGCATGTCAGGCCGTGCCCCTTGGAGACTCACGGCTGCTATTGTCTTGGCCAGACTAATCCCTCTTACTCCTCATCCCAGATTGTGTATCACACCTCTTGGGTTTTGCTCAGTTAAAAAATACATGTTTAGGGTTTAATCTGTGCTGCTTTAGGGCACAAAGACCAGGCTGGCCCAGAGATCACCTGACATTAAGTCCTGAGACAAAGCCCTTAGGGCAGAGTCCTCATACTCTGGCACTAAAGTCTCAATTCCTGTCGCCTGGAAACGTAACAGGATTGTCTCCCTTTAGTGGGATTATGTCTGAAAAAGCCTTTTGTTACTGCCACTCTCTGCTCTGGGGTTGACAGCTGAATTAAACCAGATGGGAGTCCCACAGTCAGAGCGGGGAAATGGTGGCTGGCTACTGGCTCTGACATGGGTTGACCTTGGACAAGTCACTCCATTGCCCTACACTTGCCCTCTCCTCCCTGGGGCAGAGGCAAGGAAGAGGCCTTCAGAGATCAAATGCCTTGTGTCCTAGACACGCCAGGAAGCTGTGTGCAGCTCGAGGAGGGGCAGGGGTTGCTGTCCCTTCTGTCCCTCTCTGACCCGAGGCCAGTCTCACATGTATGTCAGGAGCAGCATCCCGCAGTGGGTGCTGCTGGGGGACAAGCAAGTGACTTTTGGCAATGCAGCAGGTCACGTTCACAGGGAGCTCAGGAAGCATGGGGGGCTCAGAGATGAAATGGGAGACACGAGGTCTCCATAAATGACTCCAGTCTCCCCAGATTGCTGGGCTGTCAAACCCCAGCAGTGTCCCCTTGCAACAGCACCCTGAGCTACAGCCCAGGCCTCAGCTTTCTTGGGGTCAGTGGCATGAAAGTGCAGAGCCCAGAGCTGCCCAGCTCTGCTCTGAGCAGCAGCCCAGGGAGGAGGATGCTGCAGGGGCCTTTCAAGGCAGAATTGCAACCAACCAGCTCCCCCTGACACTTGCAAAGCTCAGCGATGACGGAAGCCTCTCTACCTTGAAGGCATGAGGTGTGCTACACACAGCAAGAAGGGTTGCCTAATTAACTCCGATTGTATATGACATTGTCATGTTGATTTACTAAATATACGTGGGAAATCTCTTTATTTCACCAGCTGATTGGTGACATAATCTGGGTCTGTAAGGAGCAGCCTTGACACCAATTCCCTCTGGTTATGTTACCTGTCTTTTCCACCTGCAATTGCATCAATGAAGCCCACAAGGAACTTCAATAACTAATTTATTCATTTTGCTTCTGATTTATAGTAAAAAGGAAAGGATGTCAGGATACACTTGTCTAGAATGACAATCAAGCCCAGAACCCTTCCAAGCTCACGCCTTCTCAAGGAGTAGAAGGCTTCACCTTAGCAGCATGTGCATCGTGCAGATCGCAATTACCAACCACTTTTGTGTTGCTGTAGACTCACACCAGCTGGGAGAGAGCTTCCAGGTAACACAACCCTGGAAAAGCCAATTACCTTGCTCCCTTATCTGCTCCAGATATGGGCATCCCTGACTGACACATGACATGTTCAATCACGCTTCTCATGTCCCCGCTTTCCCCAGAATAATTACTCCATGTTTACCAGCCTGTGCTGAGGTCCTGCTTTTGTACTGTACCCTGGTGGAAAGGGCACCCCAGACTCCTGGGATCACTTGCATAAGCAGCAGGTACAGGATGAAGACTCAAGTTGATGTAAACAAATCCACAACTACCTGTGGATGAGTGCCAGTAAAACTGCAGCAGGGCTCAAGGAGCTTCCACATTATTCATCCTCACATCAGAGGACAGATTTTCAAACCTGCAATTGCTATCTGAAGAAAATGGGCTCCAAGACAGCCCAGAAAATCTCATCCTAAAACTTCTCTTGGGCCACATGGGAAATTTTCAGAAGTTTGTTTTGGCAGCAAACTCTTTTCAGTATCCAACCATGTGCCAGAAGGTCAAGTCTTTCCTCCCTAGATGGAGAGCAGAGAAGTAATTGCTGATCTCCTCTTTAGAGGCCACAAGGAAATCTCTTTCCAAAAGAGAACACTGTGCTGTGTGAGCTGGGGAGAAGCAGCTGCTAGTGGTGCCTCCGGAGCACCGCTGCAGACCTTCGCTCACACAGGGGCTGGTCTGGGGTGTGTGCAGCCCCCACAGAACCTGAGCTGCCTTGTTCAGGGCTAGGAAAGGCTGGGAGCCAAATTCCCAGCTCTCAGCACAGGGGTGGAAGGAGCATTGCTCTGCACTGCTCATCCTGCCCCAGATCAGCACATCACCATCCCAGGCCACCACAATGGCATTTCCCATTGACCACAACTCTGTGTGACATTGATTCCCAGCCGAGCTTTGCTCAAGGCCCAGCCCGGTTGTTCTCAGGGACTGGCAGAGTAAGTTGCCTTCTGCTGGCAGGGGCACCCTGGGAGACTAAGAATGCCTCCTTCAGCACTTCTCTGAGCTGCTCCAATTTCTGCCTGGAACAAGTCAAGTCACAGACCGAACCCACTGCCTCCTGCACATGGACTGTCCTCATCAATGCAGCACTCCTGATCGCAGTGAAACAAGAGCCTCATTTGGCAGAGCAATCAGGGGAGCAGGGTTAGCTGCTCACAGGGATGTGCAGATACCCTGTGTCAGGCGCGGAGCCCAGCTCAGCAACACAGAGCGCGGGGGACAGGGGAACACGCAACTCCATTGGACAAGAGCCTAGTTAAGATCCGTCTGTGTCAGCCCAAAGCTTAATCTGGATTGATGCAAACTGCAGAAAGTATCATTAGAGACTGTCTGGGGAAGTCACAGAGCTTCTCTGCTCCCTTCTTGTCTTCCCCAATAATAGAGATATTTCTGTTTACAAAGGTGGACTTGATCCTCAGAATTTCCTCTGTAGATCTCTAGTATTTGCATGTGTCACCCTGTCTTCCCTGGCTCATTAATCACTCACTGTGCTTGTCAAATTGGAGCAGTGCCTGCTGTGCTCCCGCACCCTGCTGTAGGGGCCCCAGGCTGAGTGTTTCCACTGCTGCTGTATCCTGCTGCAGGCACTTGGGAGCACAGCCCCGCACACCGTGCCCCTTTCGCAGCACACCCCGAGAGCCCGACCCCAGCCCGGCAGCATCGCCCTGGCCGACCACATGGCACAGACAGCTTTCCTTCAACTCCAAATCAAACACCTCCCATCATCCCTGGGGTCACTCTGGTGTCCCCCATCCTCTGACACACATCCACATCCCTGGGCTTTCTGTGCCTTCATTCAGCCCAGGGAGCTGAAGTCCCCGTGCCTCGGGTCAGGCCCTGCACTGGCCTGCTGCAGCCTTCACACCGCTCTCCTCTATTGCATTCTCCTCTCTGGTTCACATTCTGCCTTTCAGCAAACAAGAAGATAAAAGAGCAAACAGTGTGTCTGTACACAGCCTCCTGTCCACTGCCTGGGAGGGCTGTTCAGTTCAGGCCAGGGCTGAGACCCACTTTCCAGGTGAGAGCCTGGTTTCTCCCCGGCTTCTCACCCGTAACACGATGTGAGCTCTTTTCTTCTCTTCACCAGTAGCGATGCCTTTAGCAGCACAGTCCCTGTCTTTGATAGGAGATGAAAGCATCTCTTGCCCAACCACGCCAGGGAGTGGGAGAACTGAGGGGAGATAAGGAGGGTATGTCAGCAATATGTCAGGAAAGCTCCTGAGCAAGGACCTGTTTACAGCAGAGACAGCCCAGACCAGTAAGCCAGGTCCAGGTACAGTTTAAACAAGGTCACTTGGAGCCGGGATGTGGCTCAGGCCTGTCTCAAGCAGAGCAGGGTTGTCTCTGCAGCAAGCAATGTCTCTGGCTGATTAGAAGCAAAGCCCATCTCCTCCTTCCTGCCTTCCCCGTCAGCTGGAGCACAGGGCTTACAGGAACAGCTCCCTTTTTTTCTTCTCTCCCGTTTTTAATGACCAGTCTCTGTGATTGGCATGAGGAGCTGAGTCCTGGTCGGGCTGGGGAAATTCAATATTGCCAAGACCAGGACAGGAAACAGCAATGTGTGCCTGCAGTCACAACTCCACATTAAGCAATTTGTGTATTAAACTGAAGATGACACAATGAAATGCTGAAGTTATCTTGGTCTATCCCAGCTTACAGGACAAAATGAACTTCAGTTTGGGGTGTTTCTAAGACACCTATCACCGTGTTATCAAGCTTTGAAGCATCTGTTTAGGCATTTTTCAAAGCTGATCTATTAGGGTGGGAGCTGGACCAAGGGAGGCTCAGTCACAGAGCTTGTGCAGAGCGAGACACATGCTGACAGCTCCCCAGTGAGCCCCAGGGCCACAGGACAGTGGGACCCCAGCTCCAACACGGCTCTACTCTGCTCAGTGCTACCAGTTCCAGCTGCAAGAACTGCCATGTGGTCCCAAACGAGGAAGCTCTGCAGGATCCTCACCCTACCCAGCAAGCCAGGGGAGAGGAGATGTTTCCCTAGACACTGATGGGAAAAATCCCTCAGGTTCAAGGTAGTGCTTTCCATCTGAAAATGGAAAGTTAAAGTTTTTAACAAAACTTTCCCTTTCTGGTCTGCAGAGCTAGATGAGAGACATCAGGAGATTACCAAGACTGCCTATTTTCTGCCAAGTCAGAGGCTCCCCAGAGGCAGTGCCAGTCATGGCTGAGCGACACCTGCAATGACCAGGAGGGCAGCTGGGCTCCGACTCGGGAGTGGAAAAAGTTCTCTGTGCCCCATCTCCGACTGCAGAGCCACGGAGCCCCGAGCTGCAGCAGCCAGGACCGACTCACGGCTGCCTCTGCACATGCTCTTTACTGTGCTGTGTATCACAGCATCCCAGCCTGGAAACCCGGGATGCAACCTGGCTGCTGGCTCTTCCATGGGTCTGTATCCATGCGAGGCTGTGAGGCCAGCTGAGCCTTCTGCTTCACCTCCCCTGTGCAACTGCTCCCCAGTGAAAACCAGCATTTGAAGGACAGTCTGAAACTGAAGCGTAAGGTGAAGTTACTGTTGAACTGTAACTTCACTCTACTGTTCGTGTTTGACTGTGAAAATGGAACCATGTAAACATCTAGTCCAATCCCATTAAGAGCTATTAAACTCCCCAAAGGAATTAATAACAAGTTATTGATTTGCACGCTCAGCAGCTGAGCAATGAAAAGGAGAAAATAAGACCAGAGAAATGTGGGAGGGAAATGCCAGAATCACACTCTGACACAATCAATCTCTGGACAGTCTTTCACTTAAGGTTCTCCATAGGGTAAGTCAGAAGAGGAAATATAACAATTGCTGTCTTTAAACGTGAGGCTGAACTGCTGCAATCCTCTGGAGTGTTTCAGGTGCCACTTCCACAGTGCTGTGATTATTTCTTCCCTACTTTTCATCAGGAAATTGCAAGCAGAGCCTTGAAGCCATACTCGTACAGGTCTGTGAAGTGAGGAGCAGGCCAGCTGAGCAGCACTCCCCTCACCCCTCCTCACCCCCTTAGCGATGTGCTCAAATATAAGCTACTGCTGAGTCGCTTACCCACAGATACACATTTCCATTCACATTTCATTCATCCCAAACTAAGTATTTCTATTAAAAAGCTCTACCAGTGCAGAAAGGCAAGATGTACCCCCAGTATTGAATGGCAATTAAGCAATTCACTTTCCTCCAAAACTCGTCTACTGTAATCTTCATCAAGAAAATCAAGCCAACCCAAAGCAAATTAATAGAGATATGCCTGCTCAAAGTAAATAATGGTTAGAGCAATCTCTTTACTGGGAGGGTTTCATTCTCCTCCTTCCTTACTGTTTACAGAGTCACTGCCAAAGGAAGGACGTGTTTCATTTTCTCCACTTCAGTGGGGTGATCTGATGGACTGGAGCAGACTCAGTAAAGCTCCAGAGCACGGTATAAATGGGCAACAGCCATTAGACAATTCAGGAACAAGACAAATCATCCCTTTTTAGCTTCAGGTCCTCTGCATAGCCCATGGGATTGGGCTAATGCAAGAATTAGCCAAATAGAAAACCAAGCATTCAGTCCCTTAATGACAGGAGCTGTCTTCCCTCAGGGACAGAATGCTTCCCTGCAAGCAAGACAGAGGGACCCTGGGAGGAGACCCGGTGGCAGAGCACCACAATTAGTGGAGGTCAGTGGTGAAGGTAGCAGGGGAAAGAGATTTTCCACAGGAAAGGGAGTTTGAGGAGCCTGTGGGACAGTTTCCCTGGCCCAGGTCCTGGAAATGGACACTGCTGCATTTTCAGTGGAGGCTGTAGGTGTCCATGCTGTGTGCTGGAAGACACCTGAGATGAGAGATGGTCCCCATAGCCCAGCCTCAGGTTGCTCTGTGTTGTCCCCCACAATACATGCACCAGCTAGAGCAGTCCAGATTCCCTTTGACTCATCCCTGTGAGGCAGCAGAGCACTTACTTGGCTGATTTCTGGGACTATTCCCTGGCATAAGTGATCAGGACAAGTAATTCTCAAAGTCACCAGTCAGCATCGTCCCAAGCCTGTCAGCCACCCAGGCACTTAGACCAGCACCACACAGACACTTCCCAGTGTAGGCACCAGCAACAAGGCCGGGTCTGATCTCACCGCTCACCCCACCAGTGCAGAGCTGCTGTTTGGAATATCTGTGATCAATATATGGAACCAGAGAGACTGAAATAGTTATTGTAGAACAGAAGTGAAAGTCGTGCTTCGACACCACCTTGTTCCTGGAACAGGCACAGAAGCCAAATGAGCTGTAGAGATTAGTCACAGCTCTGACCTCGTGCTTTGGCCAGCCGGGAGGCACAGGGTGAAACAATGCCACTTCCTGTGAGAAATGATTCAGAAGCCTCAGTACACCCCACCACCCAGGCCACTGTGGTGTCTTGTAACTCCACTCTATTTTTACCATTAATCCAATGCTGTGGCCCTTTGAAATCCTGAGGACACCCAGCCTGACTCGCCGCAGGGTTCAGCTCATGCTTTTCTCCCACACCTCTTCCCACAACCTTGCAGGATTTCTCTGCCCCTGCTGTGAAAAGGACCACACCAGCCTTGCTGCAATGTAAATGGAGAGGAGCTGCTCCATGAGTAAGTGAGATAAAGCATTATCATGTGAAGATCCAAGGAGGAGACAGGCCAGTGTTACCAGTGTGCCTTGGAGGATGAGCAGGAAGTCCTGCAGTGCACTTGATGCTGTTGCACATGTGCCTATGTGTACACTGACATTCGGATGGGACACAGAGATTTGCTCTCCCTGCTGTTTGCTCTGTTTCACTGAGCACCATGAGTGGACTCACAGACCCTCCCTGAATGACTCCCACCTTCCTCGCTGCAGACAGGTGTCCTGATGCAGCGCTGGGAACAGCTTGGTTAAGACAAGTGCACTTTAGAGTGTGACCCTCTGAAAGGCATTTACAGCTAATGGGGGAAGGCAGAGGGAGAATAAACATGCATCTTTCAAAAGCCAGTGTAAAAATGGCGTAGAATTAAGCCAGCAGAACAGAAATTACAGCTGGAGCCCACAATCCAGGCTGAATAACTGAACAGCTGGAGGCCTTGTCCCTGAGGTGCCAGGGGGCGGCTTGTTCTTCAGATAGGTATTTACCACTAGCACATTTCCAGATCTATTGGAAAGTCTTGTTACAGTTTCAAAACAAGGGTCCCTTCTCCTTACACCAAAATAAAAAAACCCCTAAAAACCCCAGCTGACAAAATCCAGAGTAGCCTCACAGGCCATTGGAGGTACGGCAGCTCCTACCCACTGGGTACACTTCTTAACAACCCAAACCAGCTCCAGAATAAAGCACAGAAAATGTCAGCCCTTTGTATGAAAGGGCTTTTGAAAAAGCCAAGCTGATCCCAATTTGCCGGAGGCATTGAGACAGCATATGTCACAGTGCTTGGGAACGGAGAGGCAAGGAGTTGGCTCCAGTGTGCCAGATAATGGAGCCGGGGCTCCTGGGCCAGCGAGCTCCGGCTGCCACCCTGCTCCCGGTAGCAGCTCCCAGCGTGCTGGCACGCGGTGCCGGCCACCTGCAAGCCAGATCTGGTCTGTCGGAGGAAACTGGGACCTATTTTAGTTGCCCAGCTGCAGCTCAGCTCATTTGCAAGAGGCAGCCTGCCACATCAGAACTCCTTTAGGAAGCACCAGGAGGCAAACCAATCTGCTGCCTCCCAAAACAAGGCGGGTAGGAGGGTGCATCTCTGCCCCAGCTTACATGGGGAGCAGAGGGGATTACTGCAGGAGGCAGGAGAACGTGAGGGCTGTCTGCTCACCAAACACTCTGCTTTGCTTCAGGGAAGAGCTCTGACCTCTCCAGACTTGGACATAAAACCACAGGGCAACTGCAGTTTGTGCCAACATCTCCTGGAGGCTGCGAGGGCCCAGCACACCAAATGCAACTGCCTCCCCAGCTCTGCTTTCCAGCGGCTGTCCGCTTCCCAGGCAGGGGCCAGCCCTCCCCGACTGCCATTGTGAGCAACCCCACAGCTACTCTGGCCAGGGAGGATCTGCTGCTGAGTGGGCCAGGCAGGAAATCCAGTCCTGTCAGGGCCAGCCATGGACATCACTCACCCCATGGCATTGACAAGGGATGTCAGTGTCCTCAAGAGTCAGCAACCTGCTGTGCGAAGAGGGTCAGGGCTGGTCCCTGCAGACCTAGCGAGAGGGGAGAGTTGCCCTGGGTCTCAGCCTCGGGGTTTGGTGTGCTGTGGAGCCAGATAACCATGTTGCAGCAGTGTCTGATACTACAGGCAAGGCTGCAGAGCCCCCAGGGCAGTCCTCCACCTCTGCTCACTGCCAGGAGGCACTGCCACCATGCTGTTACCTGCCACACTCCCAGCCTGGCCATGCAGCTCCTCTCAGACTGCCTCATCTGATCAGCTGCAGATCACTGCTGGATCTGGGTCTGCTCCTGCTCCCCATGGCAGCTTCCTTCAGAAGCAGATCTAAGCGAGCAGACAGCACTCCAGAGAAGCTGTGTTGGAACCTGTGTCATGGCACTGGTAGGTGATACATACCCAGGGAACATGGAAAGAGCTAAGTCAGAACAGAACAATAAAGTACTGCCATCTCCTCCCAGGCCTGGTCTGTCATCAGAGACAACTTCCTTCTCTTTAGCCATACATTCCTGTTCTCTGGCCAGAACACGACCTCAGACCCAACAGCAGAGATGACAAGTGCCCACACTCACACATAACCCTGGATCCTCCCTCCTGCTCCAGCTGGAAGGGATCTGCTCAGCCACCTGAGGAGGAGCAATGAAGTTGCCCCTCCACAGTCCCCTGTCTGCCTCCAGGAGCGTGGTGCTGCTCGAGTTTCAATAAACAGAGTGGAAATACAGCCACAGGAAAGAACAAGACATCCCATGCTCTCTTGAGAGAAGAGCTGGGCACTCCCACACCCACTGGCCTGTTTCCTTACCAGAGCAAGTGGCCAGGTGCTGTGGCTGGGAATGACTCAGGCACTGGACTGCTCATAAAGCCAGCAGGAAATGAGAAGTATTGTCTGTGCAAAATGTGCTTATCAGAAGCCTGGAATTAAAATGTTAATTTTCTTAGGGAATGTTTTTAGTGGAAATGTTCCTAGTATTTTTTAAGAAAAAGGTCTAAAGCCTCAGATTTTGTGCTACTTTTTTTTTTTCTTTCTCATTATAGAAGAAGGTTTTTAAGCAATGCAGAGGCTGTTATTTGTGGGATAAAATGGTCCTCTGACATCAGCCTGCCATGAACATCCCAGGAATGCCAGTTACTGGCAGGAATGATCACAAACCAGCAAATCCTACAACATCCTAAAAGGCTGTTCCATAAGGGGAGCTGGGGGCTCCCAAAGCAGCTTTTGCACCTGATGCCAGGAGTTATGCTTACCTGCTTTGGGAAGTGAAGTGCTGTCACGTGCTCTGCATGTCAAACCAGAGCAACACAAACTTCAATTGTACACGCTGGCAGTTTCCTGTCACAAACAAACTGCAGACCAAGAGCTCCTCATTACTACCTCAGTCATTTCAAAGCGTAAATGTAATTATCATGATCTGATCAGGGACAACAGAGAAAGAGGCATAATTTGCTGACAACAGTATTTGCAATAATTAATCTCCCAGATCTTGCCTTACAGGGTCATGGATGTCTCGAAATGGGAAATGGGATGTTTAAATCATTTGCGTCCCTTTAATCATCTGCACCAGCCGGGGTGACTCAAGGCCTCCTGCCCAGACTCTGCCAGGTCCAGAGAGGACAGGCTGGGCTCGGGCACTCCCCCCAGAGTGCTGCACAAGTCCCCTCTCCTTCCAGGCACCAGGACGCTGCTCTTCAGGATGAAGAGCTGAACTTTCACTTAACAAAGGAGCTGTAAAGCCTTGGCAGACATCAGTTCAAACTACACTGGAGTAGTCTGGCGTGGAGGTTGTAGCCCTAAACTGAAACACCATCAAACGAAGCCCACAAGCTCTGGCACTCACCACAGGATGGGTGTGGGGAAGTTTCAGCTATACTGATGAATAATGAAGACACCCCGACAAGACAGGTGTAAAATTGGTATCCAGACAGCATCTCTCAAGCAGGTTTGCAGCCCAGCAGGATGAGGAGGACTCGGGCAGAGCGGACAGGGCATGGGGAGAGTTTAGAGAAGCCAAGTCAGGCATTAACCTTGCCCTGCAAGATGCAGGGAGAGCTGGAGCAGCTCAGCATCTCAAGCCTCGCTAGTCCTTGTCCTTGCTGACACTACCACAACAAACCAGTGACTGTCAGTGGGAATAGCTGGATGCTGTGCTGAAGACACCTCCACTCCCTCACAAAAATCAGGGATGTGCCCCACATCCTCCCTGTGCTCTGCCTGACTGCAAAGGGCTTCATTTCAGCCACCCAGCTTCCCTCAGGAGGGAGAGGATGACATGAGCATGTCATGTGTGTCTCCATGTCTGCCCACACGCTGCCTGTCCTCACGGCATCCAGCCAGGTGGGTGGTGCAGCGTGAGGTGGGAACTGGCTGATGCTGCTGTACCAGCCACACGCTGTAGAAATGAGCCTGAGAGAGTAATAATTCTTTCATGGGGAAAAAAAAATCCTGCTTACTTGAAAGGCAGCAGAGATTAAAAAGGGAACTGAAAGAAGTAAATAGAGCCAGGATGCAAGCTGCCTATGGAGCCACCATACCCAGCGTTGAGCTCTGGCCCCTGGGCTGAGATGGGCTGACTTTGCTCCCTGGAATGAGACCTGTCAGAACCCTCCACCTTTGATCACCTTCTGCAGGAAAATGATGTACACATTAAATGCTCATTAACATTTATGTAAGTCATCTGCTGCACTAGCAGCTTATCTTACCTGCTGTTTGCCTGTGGGGAAAAAGAAAACTCAAAAAAGTCCTGCACAGAAACACCCCAGGACCACGGCACTGGGAAGATGTTGCTGATAAGTCCACCTGACACCACAGCACCGGTTGTACTTTGTGCACCCAAAGTAATTCCCACAGAGGCAGAAGCAGCTCAAGGCCAGGAGCTTCCCAGTTAAACTCTTACCATTGCTCTAACAGGTTAAATGGTTACCTGGATGAGCTCAGCTTTTAGACAATAGTTCACTGAGCACAGGTGTCACCAAACAACCCTGCAGCAGAGACTGAACAAAGCATTCAGGGGAAATCAGATAACAGAGGTGGAAAGTGTCCTGTGATCCATTTAGCTGTGTCTGCTCCCATGAGAGCACCAGAGACACACACACTAGTGGTACAGCAGGATGCTGGGACCAGCGTGGACATCAGGGACAGCCTCTGGGAGCAGGTCTGGAGGGAAGGGAAGGGTAGGCACTCACCTCTGGCCAGGACTAACCTCAGTGAGCTTGTTGCTTCACAGAGCCTGGTCAGCAGATGGAGTCTCATCAGTGCACAGAGCCAGGTGAGCCTTGCAGTCCCTCCTGCTCACCTGGCTCAGACAGAGCACTCTACCCACTGTGGGCTTAATAATTAAGAAGTTGTTCTTGCCAGGTTAAGGATACATCTTTCTTTACAGAGCAGCCGGTTCTATTTACCCCTAATTGCACTCTAGGTAAGAGGTTAAGAGGAAAAAGGATCTTATTATCTGGGTAAGCTGAAAAGAAATTCCCCAACCAGGAGGGCCAGTGCAGCTGTTCCTGCTTCTCCAAGGACAGGACTCTGCCTCTGGAACCTCCCAAGAGCCTCATCCCTACCCCGGAGAATTAATTATCTGCTCCTTGTGCCTGGGTAGAGAGTGGAGAGAGATGACTCCTTTGTGTTAGGAGAGGAATTGTGAGACAGACAAATTAGGTCTCGCTCAGTGTTCAAAGTCAATTACAGCCCAGCCTGGAACAACTCTGGTCTGCACCATGCACTGTACCTGATACACAGAGTGCTGCGTTGGTCACACACCCAGAGCTGTCCTGAGACAAGGAAGGATTTCTCCTGCAGTGGCTTGAGACTGCTCAGACAAACCCTATCGATCAGCAAAGGTCTACAGACTAAAACCCTCCTGATTTCAGCCGTGCTCTGCAGTCCTGGGGACCAGCAACGTGACTACAAACACCTGAAGTGCCAGCTACCATGAGCCCTGCGGTGAAGGCACTGGCTTCGCTGCCCCAGCAACAGCCTGTGAAGCAGGCAGCAGTGGCTTAACTCTGCAGAGCTGTCCCCTAACCAAAAAGGAGCAGAAAGGCCAGCACACCATGAATGAACCCCGTGGCCAAGCACCTAGTACAAGGTGGGGCGTGTGTGCAGCACAGGAACTGCATGCAGCCACTGCTAGGGCACCCAACCGGGATTCCAAGTGGGACTTAGTAAGTCAGAATTGAACAGAAGATGCCCAGAGGACTTCATACAAGCCATCAGGACAAGGGGCCCATGGGCAGAGAGCATTTTAAGCACAGTGTCAGAAGCTGTTCAAGAAGGCTGTATTTCATGTGAGGTGGACTGCCCCAGACACCTGCCTCACTACTGATTTCATGGGAGGAATGCAGAGCCCCAACACGTGGGCATGTTGTCTGGGTTCCTTTCCATGCAGAGGTGCTCACATTCCCCATGCAGCTCAGAAAACATGCTTATCTTTTGCCAGGTAGGGATGCTTCTTGCCACAGGTGAGATGCTGGAATACATCTCTGTGTGAAGCACAGCGAATTCCCGGCAAGAACTGCTTTGCCATCTCTTGAGCACACCAGTCAGTTCTGAAGCAATTTCTCCTTCTCTGTTAACAATGTAAAGCTCTGGCAGATTACCCAACTTAAAAAGTAATTTAAACTGCACTTATAAAATATTTCATGAAACATTTCTAGAGACATTGCCACTTTCACTCCCCAGTCATGACAGCAGCAGTTGAAAGGAGGAGAATGCAGTGAAACCTCTCTCAAACTCAGATCTCTTGAAATTTCTGCTGCTTCAACCTGCTATTTCTATTCTGTATTCACTTAAAAGGTGTGGAAAATAGGCATATTCAGTATCAGGTTTTGTTGTTTTAAAACTCATGGAAGTAAATACTTTGATCTAATCACATGTAAATTATGTGTCACTGTTAAAATATGGGGCTGCATGTAAATCTCAGATACAAAAGAAGTCATCACCGTCTCCATGTAGAATGAAAAGAAATGTAGAATATTAAAATCAGGAGTTTCAACTTTATTAGCATAACAGCTCCAGCTTATATTCATGTGTACCAAAAATGCACTCACAGCAAAATAACTCCTAAAGAAGAAAAGCCCTGATTCAGCACAGTAATTTAACTCATATTTAGCTTTAAGCAAGCGCTTAAGTCCAGCTGGGCTTAAGTCCAGATGAAGAAAAGTCCTCTGATAGTCAAGACAAAGCCAATAAAAGTTAAACAAATGATTTCAGGCTGCCCAAAAATCCAGAGTACCTTTTATCTGAGTTCAGTCTGTTTCAAGTCAAGTGTGTTCTTTTGTTACAGATCTCTTTGTCCAGGCCCAAACAAGTCCTCTGAGGTAAATAAAGTTATAATAAATACTGTCCTTGAAGGATGGGGGACAAAACCTGCCAGACTGTATCAATCTTCCCCTGACAGAAAAAGAGATGGAGCGGCTACCAGTAACACCAGCAGAAGCCCAGTGGAACATACTGGGGCACGTGGAGAGCTGAGTGGGACGGGACACTGTTTTTCCTCTGTTGTGAGTGGAGAAGGGGCCATGGCTTCCACCTGCTCCTTTCTTCCTCCTGAGCTGGGAGGCAGTCCAGAGCTTCGACTATCAGATTCCCTACCCAACCTCCTAGCCAGGAATATACTGTCATCGTTGGGAGATGTGGGGAAGGTCTCCAGCTCTCCCATCCAAAGGAAGGGGCGGTGTCAGGGCAGGATTCCCACAAGCTGCAGGTGGCTGTTTTCCTCCCTACATGCTATGGGGACAGCGCTTGCCTTGCTGGGGGTGATTCCCAGTGACAGACGCTGATGCAAAGGTGGTTGTGGGCAGCGTGTACAGAGATCCCTGACCTGGCAGGCTGCTGTGGCTCCCTCTGAGGATCTGCAGTGCCTTGTCAGACTGCTCTCCCATTTCTCAGCTCACTGATCAGTGACAGCGCTGTTACAGACCATCAAGGCAATGAAGCCGTGGCTCAACTGTGCAAGGGGGGAGAACCTCTCTCTGCCCATCCATCCGTCAGCGCTGGTGTGGGTGTCTGAGCCTGCATCCAGTTCAGGCACCAGCCCATGGAAACAGGGAGGGGGGTTGAGACTTGTCTGGGTGAAAGCATCACCTGTTAGCTACAGCAAAGAATACAAAGTAGAGCTGCCAGGCCCGAAGAAGAGTATTTTAAATGCAGAACAAGATTAAAAAAAATAGCAAATGGTTTTCAACTGCTCTTAAGCAGAGGAAACCCATGTTACCCTTCAAATAACAGCACCTGGCACCCAAACAGAAAAGAAAGGAGACTCAGCTCATGCACATGCAATCCGCTAACAGATGCTAACAGCCTCTCAGGCTCCTTGGAGAGGGTGTTCTGGGGTTGCTGGGCTGCAATGGGCAACAACAGGAGAGAAGAGAGGAACTCTGCAGTACCACCACTCAGACTGACCCTCTGCTGATAGTAAGTAGAACTGCTCATTAACTTTTCAGGGCAACAGCAGATTCTTACCCAATATGTATACGACACCTAGAGAAGGAAAAGTACATTGTCAGTGAAGCCAAAGATGTTAGTGTAAAAACTGCAAGGAATAAGAATTGTTCCCAGAGGAAGAAGCACGCCTGAGGAATCTGGACCATGGGCTGTGCCTCCTGTGAGTCCAGGCAACAGCAGCAGGGGAAAAGATTTTGTCATGTTCTAAAAGGCTTCATGCCCTAAAAGCTCTAAGCCTCCCAAAAACTCTTTGGCAACATGAATTCAACCATTTCCCAACAATCTTCTTTTCCAGAGCAACAGCCACCCTCTTTCAAGGCAACGCCAAGCGTCACCGGCCCCATGCACACAGGAGGAGATCACTGCTCTCTCTCTCTGCACATTAGGTGACTTCACTCTGTTTGCTGTGAGCTTTTGCAAAAGGTTCCTTTCATCAGCTGCCTTTGAGGTTCTTTGAAAAATGGAAATAATTAGGCACGTGTATTTTCATTGGCACAGAGAGGCTGAAGCCTGATCTGAAAGGCTTTGCCTTTGCAAGAAAATAATAGGTCCAATTAAATGTACTTTATTCTCTGAAGTTCAAACGCCATAGCTTTGGGGGCAAGAATTACGTGCAGAACAGGGATATAGGTATATATAGGACTGGGGTTAAAGATAATCTGTTTGGGTTTACAAAACAACAGCGCTGATGATTAATAGAGAAGCAAAGGGTGAAAATGTGACACTCCTGTCTAGAGGGACAGGGAAAAAGCCCCACGTCCACTGGCACTCAGTCCACTGAGAACCCAGTGCCTCCATTTGCATGTGTAATCACACCCCAGACTGCTAAAATGATGGATGTAGCTGTGATAAAAACACACTGGCCCTGAAGGGAGCTGGATCAGACCCCTAATTATCACTCATGATTCCTTGTTCAGTTAATACTTGCAAGAAGTTTTTAAAGTTTCAAAGGAATATAAATCTTATCAAAGTCTTTCTAATTGCACGTAAATGACAGGTACAGTGTCATTTAGCTTGGGCTGCAGGGAAGGGGCAGCAGAGTTCTCCCAAACCAGTGCAAAGGTCTAATGCTGCATTCAAAACTCACAGAGAAATCAAGCCCTCAGATAAATGTTAACTGAAAGGAAAATTGCAGTTAAAAACCAGAGAGGATGCTCTAAAAATAATTAAAATCATGTGAGACAAATCAACATGCTCCTCTGCTTATGGGTCTTGGCTCTCTGGGGGCTAACGCCTGTCTTTGCTGCCTGCAATGGCTTTCTTTCCTTATGCTTGGACAAAAGACACTTTATTACAGTAATTTATCACCCCATAAAAGTGGCTTTCTTGTATTGCTGAATAATTTTGAAAGAAATATGTTTTAAAAATTAAAAATGCAGTCAGTGTATGCACACTCAGGTCTGCTGGGAGACATTTCTGCAACTACCGTAACTGCCTGGGTAGTTTTAATACCTCCACCTTCTATTATTTAAAGTATGATGATATTTTTTCCTTCTCTGAGCTTTGTCAGCTATAAATAAAAGATAAGGGTTGAATTGTACAAGGTATCTGTAAGCACTTCCATTATTGATACTTAATGTTACTTGGAGGGGGTGGTGAGACCATGGTGCTTCTCATTTGCACCTAGACCCTGAGGCCCAGCTGAGGAACGCAGAAGGTGCACGTTTGAGAGGTCATTTTCTCTGTGCATGCTTTTTTTGTCCTTCATGTGGCACCTTCCAGCATGAAAATATTAAGGAAGCATTAAGCAAAGATGCTAGGGGAACCTGTGAAAACTGCCTGATGGGACCCAGGATTAACAGGAAAGGCTTTCTGGATAAGCACAGGACTCAGAAGATGCTTAAACAAGGTCTAGAACTGGGTCTGTGATCCTGAAACAACAATAACTTGTTTTGCACTTTATTCTCCTAGACTTAGAGGGTCCTTTGTCTGTGGAGCTGCTTTCTGCCCAGCTCTGGAACAAAAGGAGATCCTTTTCCTGGCACTCTTGCCATTCAAGGTGGTGCCCTTGTTTTTAGCACCACATCAGTCAGTGGCTCCTCAAAAGCAGCAAATTGCAGAATGACATAAGAAAAACCAAAACACACTAAAATGGGAATAGAAAGAAATACTCTCATCAGACTGGCCCAGAAGAAGAGTTGTTTGACCTGGGATCGACCTGAAGAAAAAGGAACATGCCAGTAAGGCCACTCTTCAGGCAGCTCTGTACTTTGGTTTTACAGGTTCAAGTGTCCTTGCTCCTCACTCCGTCTCCACTTGTCCCAGCTCAGCATCCCTGGGCATTGGACTGAAGGCAAGACATTTGCCCCAGGGTGATTATTCCTACAAATCTTTTATTTATAGCTGACTCATGTCTCTGCTCACCAGCAAAGGCACCAAAGCAAACCTCCTGTACATGTTTTGTACACTGCTGTAGCTAAGTCAAGAAAATTGTTGCTGTTAGACAGGATCTTCAATGGGGCAAGGACTACCAAGTCCATCGGAATCCTCATCCCCACACCCCTTGGATTTGCAAAGCAGCAGGAACAATCACATGAAAGCACTCCTAAGGGATAAACTGCCAGGAATCCTGCCCTCCGTGTCATTTCTTCAATGCTTTAAAGATCCTGTGGCAAATTCCAGCCCACACAGGTGCATGAATGCACCACTGACCTCAGACAGTACATGGAGTCCCGGTCAGACCCGGCCATCCCTGCACTCACAGGCACAGGGAACCACTCAGAGCAGCACTTCACACATGGCTAACGGACAGGGAGGGGGCTCAGAAGAGCTGTGACCACCTTTGGCTTCACTGCAGCCCAGTGAGATCACAGGTACCCGGATTGGTAATCAGCCCCGAGAGCCCGGCAGCATTTGCCTGATGAATCAACAAACACCCTGAGCTGAGTTTCCCCCTCAAATTCTCTGTTTTCCATATTGCCTCAGAACTGGTAATGACTGCATCAGGTACCCTTTGCCAGCCATGCACTAATTACAGATCTGCAACCAGTCCTGGTGCTTCTTCAAACCACAAGATGATAAAATTAGATCATTACTCACATCACCTCCTTGCAGACAATTATCAGAGGGATGTAACAGTATCTCCCCATTTCGTTTTCTAAGAAGTGACTTCAAGACCCAGAGACAGATAGTGAGTCATGCTCAGAGGTTTCCTCACCAGCTTTAATTTCATCAGAGGTAACAATGAGAAAAGCTGCTCCCTGTGCACAGACACCTAAAAACTGAACGCACATGGTAGCACTGCAAGAACAGCCACACAAACCTCAGGTTCTGCGTCAATCCAAATCACTGGTCTACACTTGAAAACCAAAGGGGCTGCCAGGCACATCACAGGCACCACCGAAAGCAGAAGGGTGGGAGCCTGCATCCACCCGTGAGCACAAGGGAGAGTCCCCAAGTCATCTCGCTGACAGGTGGACTCCTCCTGCATCACACATCCTTGAACTGCCATTCCAGTTGGAAACACGCAGCAAGCAGTCACACCAGCACTGGGCAGCCCGCTCACAGGATCAGTGCTGCAGAAATGCCTACACAGACACTCACTTGTTGAGTGAGGATGCTTTGGTACAGAGCTGTACTGGCTGAGGCCAGGGGTTCAGCTAGCTGCTGACCTGCCTCCTGCAGTGGCCAAAGGCAGATGTGTAGGGCAGAGTTTAAAGTTAGGCCACTGTCTGCTAGGGCTGGCTCAGTTTAGCAGTTCATTTATGAAGTCATTTGAGGCAAGATGTACCAGGTTGAGCTGGGCATTTCCCATATAAGCACAGCAGCATTCCCGATTCCTGAAGTGTGGCAAAACCCTGGTCCCACTGGTCATGATCCGTGGCTGCCAGCTGTGGGAGCTCCTGCTAGGCACAGTTACCCTTCCCAGCCAGTTCTGCAACATCACACATACTTGGCAGACCTGCCCTGATTATGCTTCGTGTTATGGTACCAGTTTTATGCAGCTTAAAAGGCATTAATAAATAATGAATTGATGTTCTTGGCCTGTTATATATATAAGCAGCATGTGTCCAAAACGGTTACCAGCACATCAGTGGAAGTTACCATAGATAATTATAAGCTACAATTAAAAGCAATCTATTGCTCTGCTGGACTGTGTAACAGTATGTAATAAAAGATTAATCGCTTATTAAATAGCTACAAGTATTTCATTAACCTTTATGCATTATTTCTAATGGGGCTTGTCTACACTGCAGTCACTGCAGAGACTAAGTGGACTCAGCGACAGAGGCACCGGGCAGGATTTCAGCCGCCTGCTCTGGCACGGTGCGCGATGCCGCCGCTGTGACCAACGGTGCTGTTCGTGCTCAGCCCAGAGTGTTTCCCCAGCGCTTTGGGCTGCGGTTCCAGCCTTGCTGAGCTCTACAGTCAGCAGCACACAAAGAACAGGGCTAAAGCTGAAGTGGAGCTGCAGCTCCTGTAAACACATTCAGAGATGACTCTGAATGTGCCCTGTGTGACACATCTGGCAGAGCCGGGCTGCTTGCTGCCCATGAAGTGCTGGTTCCCAGTCCTGGCATCCCAAAGTGAGTTCCCCAGCTGCCTTCCTGCAGAGACATTCTGCCTGTGCAGTGGCCGTTCCCCGAAATTCCCTAGTGGCCAGCTGAATTCCTGCCACCTGGTTTCCTTCCCATAGCAGAGATCAGACAGGTCTGTTGCCAGAAAAGGAGCTCTCCGAAGAGCCCTGGATGCTGTGCTCACCCCCATTCTGTGTGGGTGTCCCCTTCACTGGGAGCACAGGGGAGCTCATTCCATTTAGTGTGTTCATCTTCTGTTATCAGTCAGGTCTGGATTTACACAGACATGTGGAAACTCAGGCAAAATCTTTCCTCTGAGCACATGCTATTAGCTCTGCTGATTACTCCCAGCAGTACTTACCGCTGGATAAGAGAGGCTTTCAGAACTGAAGTACTTCAAGGAGTGTGTTTCCTTCACAGAAGCTGGCCTGTTTCTTCAACACCCTGCTACTTGAAGCTCTCTCTGCCCATGGCAGCCTATCACAAGCCTGCAGAAACTAAATCGACTCAAAAACGGTGTGCAACTGAAAAGTGGTTTTCAGGAACGCTTTTTAAGTGTGTAAAATAACTCCATGGCTTGTTGAAAGCCATCAAGAGGCATGCTTGAGGAGCAGTGTTTGGAGACAGCAGAAAATAGCTCTTCATTCCAAAGGACGGCAAAGTGTCTTTAGTTCTCTCTTCCCCTCCTATGCAAATATTATCCTTTAATGTGGCTGGTCCTAGAGTGATCAAGGACAGCCCTTCTCTCTCAGATGAAAGTATGATCTCCCTTCTGCATTACGTATTGTGCTTTCTCAGTGCAGGAGAGAGTCTGAATTCTTCCTTCTCAGATTCTGCTGCTTTTCAGCCCCAGAATTACACCCCATTTGCCTCTCCAGCCCCACCAGCTCTCAGACAGAATCATCTGAGACATTGCCTAGGCTGCAGCCCTGCTTTATTCTCATGTTAGTGGGACTTACTCACAACTAAGGGGCCTCAATTATGCTTCATCTGAAAGATACGTGACATGTGGGAACAACATACTTTGAGTCAGTCATGCAGCAGTTCCACAACCTGAGCCAGAGGTCTAAATTTTACATAGCCAGATTCCCTAAATCTCTGCACTGACATACACTGTTTTCCAGCAAAGCTACTTCTCCTCCACCTGGATGCAGATCCTGCCTGCTGGTTCCTTTGGCTTTTGACAGCCAGAATTTGTCTGATACATCAAGGCTAGGAGAGGAAGAAGCATTTTGCTCATTAAGGTTTGAAATCACTCTGTTTGCACCTATGACTTTCAAACCAAAGCTCCTAACTGATATTCCTAGATGTCACAATGGTGATGTAAAGCATTGCTGAAGGGTTGAGTATCACAGCTTCCCCAAAGCACCAAGAGCCAGGTCTAAGCTGAGGGATTGGGAACCTCTCAGTGAACCCAGGATAAGTTTTCAGCTTGTAAAGTAAGCTGATGAGTTTCTTCTACCTCCAGTGGTATACGATTTATTAGGAACATGCATACCTTCCATGGGGGTTGGAGCCTGCTGGAGCTTGCATGGCAGAGGAATCCCTCCCCAATCCTCGAGCACTACAGGCATATTCAAAAGCACCAAGCAGAACGTTTGAGAAGCAGCATGACCCACCACAAGAGTGGTGGCACAACGCCAGGTCCAGGAGCACAGGGACTGCTGTCCCAGGCTCCTGCCTCCCACCACCACTGCCACAAAGTGCAAAATGTGCTGCAGGTTTCTCTGACCTCCTGCAGCCAGAGAGCAATTTGTGCTCCAAAGCAACAAGGTGTAGATACAGTGCAGCCAGTCCAGAACAATGTGGTGTTTATAAACTCATTATTACCCACGAGTAATGAGACAAGCCAGAGAGATGCCCACTACCTTTTATCGCCCTCGATAAGTTTCTGACCCAGACAATAATTTCGCTGAGTTCTAAGTATAATTTATATTTTAAAAGACTTTTTTCTTAATCTTGGGATTCCTGGCTTGAAGTACATGGTCTCTCTGGAAGACTTATCACAGTTGTGGAAATTGCCCTTGTACTGACATGGTGAAAGGTTAAGAAAGATGCAACAGGTAGCAGTGATTCTTCAGAGCTATTCTTTGGTGTATGTCTCCTTTGGCTTAGAAAACAGGGTTATCTGACATGGGCATAATACACAGGGTGTGGAGGACAAGGGAATGTATGTTCTGTTTTCTGGGGAGCAAGTGCCTTTCAGGTACAGTATGCAGAAACTTGAGTCTTGAGCTTGACTTGACACAAAAGCAGTTTGACTAACTTGTCCTTGCATTTGCTCCACCCCACTTGCTGCTTTCAAACACAGAAAGCATTCTTCTGCTTTTCAAAGGTCTACAGAAGACAAGCCTCAGAAGAGAGCATTCCTTCCCAGAGTTGGATCCAGAGCTCTGCACTTGACTCGGTTCATAATGGGTGTCCCTGAACTCACTGTTTGCAGGATGAACACAATATTTCTCACCCTTTGTTTGCCTCAGTTCTTGGCACCTCTGCAAACAAGGAAAAGCTGAAAAACCTGGAGCTTGCCAAGAGCTGTTAATATGAAAACTTAATCTTTCCTCTCTGGTCTGGCAGTCACGTGTGTCAAGCAGCATCTCACATCTGATCTTGGGGAACACCTCAGCTTTTCCATGCAGAGCCTGAGCTCCACATACATGTTGTGCAGGTCTCCTTTCTTCTCCTGTCATGTCAGAAGCAGCCAGGCACTGCAGCACAGCTCAGCCTACTGCCTCTTCCCTCTGCCAGAACCACATATTTTAAAAAACAAATCCTTGGCTGTTTTCATCCTTCCAGCCCATTTTCCAATTCATTTTCATCTACTGGAGTAATCATGGTTATTTCAGATGTGTCTGTAAGGATCTGAAATAGCTTTTGTGATTTCCTACTGCCAGAGCTGGCTTTGGAAGCAAGCAGGCAGGGAAGTTTCCCAGGACTCAAGGTCCTGGGCAGGGCCTGTTAAGCTAATACAGGCAGCAGCCCCATTGCATGTCAGCATAAAGGGGGAGTCCATCCCTGGGCCTCTGCTAGACTCTAGAAACCATCCTGTGTGCTGCTTTCTACGCAGCTTATCCTGTGCTACAAAGCTGCCTTTCTTGCCAATGCAATTTTCTTCCTAATGTTAAACATTTTGCCTGCCTTCAGCCACGTCCATGTGGAGTGCAGTGTCCCACAGCGCTCGGTGTGCCTGTGTTACACTAGATACTAGAGCTGATCTTTAGAAGTGCTGAGCACTCACAACTCCCACTGCAATCAGATGCTTCAAGTTCCCTGAAACCACAAGCCCTGCAAGTGCAGCTCTCCAGGTCCTCTCCCCAGTACCAGAATCACAGCCACTGTGTTCCCAAAGACTCCTGCACTCTCAGCTGATGTAATGTAGCTATACCCCACTGACATCAGCTGGAACACACAGACTCTCACTGGCACTCCAATTCCAGCTTTACCAAGGACACTGTGGGCTGGCATGGTGGTTCAGCCTCAAACAGTGGCTGAGCACCACAAGCTGCTCGCTCTCTCCCAGAGGAGACACCAAAAGAGCCTCCATGGGTTGGGATAAAGACAGCTTACTGACAAAAATCACCATGAAAGGGGAACAGTAACAGCGCACTGCAAACTCCATTTACACCCAGTGATATCACTCTACTGACCTGAAGATGAACTTGCTGCATGACAGAAGGACCAACTCAATGCCCCAGCAACACTCAGACTGCTCCAGAGGCACCCAGGAGCACCCTCTCCCCAACCAGCCCTTTTTATGGGTGAGTGATGTCAGGTGGGGTGGAAAGCAGCCTGGGCTAACTCAGCTCACCTGTGCTGGCTGCCTGGGAGGTGAGCTCTGGCCTGGCCAGAACCAGGACAGCTTGTTTACATGGGTAGCCACTGTCTGGCCCATATTGGTGCCTCAAATATATAAAATACTGCATGAAAGTTGAGATGAGATTGCTTGAATGGAACAGGGATTATCAGGAAGCCAGGCTGGGCGAGCAATTGCATGATGTACACGCCCTGTCCCTTACCCTGAAACACAGCACCAGCCACTTCATATTCCTGTTTGTCATACTCCGGTTCATCACTGGTAACGAGCAGAGTGGGGCTGGAAGAGACCAGCCTTGACAGGCTGTAACAGGAGCTGTGGACCCAGCTGCATGTGCTGTAAAGCCCTGCTTGACACCCCTGCAGTCTGCTCTCTTGGAGCCCTGGAATGGGTTCAGCATTTCTCAGACAGTATCATACCAAGTTACTGAAAGGATTTTCAAAGAGGTGTTTGCTTCCCTACATTTTGTCTGAGTTAATAAAAAGTGACAGAGTTGGAGAGAACACAAAGCACATGTGTTCCTGGAGAGAAAAAGGGCCAGTAACAAAAATGTGACCAACTGGAGAGCAGCACAGTCAGCGTGGCTTTGAGACCTCTGCAGCCAGAGAATGAGGGAAGGGCACCAGAGAAGAAGGAGCGAGGAGGGGGAAGATGGCAAATCTCAGGCTACACTCCACATCCTCTCACTGCCTTCTCTTACAGATGCTTGTGTACATGCAGCTGAGCACAACAGCCAGGTAAGGCCAGCACTGGCTCAGACCTGGTGTGCTTCCAGCAATAGCTCTCTCTTCCCTCTGAACAGATATGGTCTCCTGACTAGGAAGAAGAATTCATCTCTAAGGATGACATTCTGGTATTTTTTAGCAGTGATTTAAAAAAGTCAGTGGCAGGAGGAGAAGAGGAATATTTTGTTTACTTGCACATGCCAGAGACCAGAAAAGAAATTTTTGTTTCTTTCTCAGGTCAGGCATGTGTTTGTAGCTTAGAGTTATTTAAAATGCTACATTACCTCCAGCAAGTACAGGAGAAAATCATCATTTAATTACTTGTGAGAAAACCTTTTTGTTCATTTTGACATAACGAAACCACTAAGATCTGGTGCTTTGGTGGGTTTTCATAACAGGAAATGGTAATAAAGCATTTCTGTCTGTAAGAATTTCCTCTGGTTCTCCTCTTGGCACTAATGGAACTTTAGGAAGCTGCTTGAAACAGGCACAAAACTTTTGCCATGGCAGGGAGCCAGTTCTGTTCACTTTCTGTCTCCTGCAGAAATTACTGGGAACCCCTGAAAGGCTGCCTGGCACTTGGCTCAAACAGGAAAGTCAAGGTCTGTGTCCTGCAGTTCTGCACTCTTAACTTAGGCACACAAGGGAATTAAAAGAGGATCAGTAATGCCATTATTTCCTCTCCTGAGCTGTGCTTCATGCAAGGCAATGCAGACAATTCTCCTCCAGGACCAGAGTAAGACAGTCTGATCCTAGACCGAAGCTTCCCACCCGCTCCTTCGCTCTGCATTCGCAGGCAGCCCTCTTGCAAACTAACATTAAACGACAGACAGCACCTGTGGCATCAAAATGAAAGCTGAACTCACTGGAAAATGTGGCCTTTGGCAGCACACATAAGGTCACATTAAAGTGTCCACATCCCGGGCTCGGACACCCTGCCTGAACTCGCTGCCACTGCTGATGCAGCTCTGCCAAGGGTCTGCAGAAGGCTCAGTGCGGGCATGGAGCAGGCACTGCTGTGTGCTGCACTTCCCTCTCCTTTAAGAAGCCATTGCTGACTGCTACTGACACGCTGTCTGCAAGTCACTGCACTGCCTCCTCTGATAGAGAGCTTTGCAGCACCCTGCAACTCCAGGGTACAGGGTCAGAGCTGCTTCAGCACTTGCAGTGGGACCTGCCAGTGCAAGGAGTAGGCAGGGATCACGCTCTGCATCCCATGCTCGGTGCACCTGGAGGGACAGGGTCTGGACACCCCTCTGCCGAGACTGTGCCACTGCAGGGGGCTTGCTGTGTGGCACAGCAATCGGGAGGTCCCTGAATGGTCACTGTTAGCAACAGTGAAATGCAGATCTCACTCACACATACTGTTAAAATACATTTTTCTAATTTTGAAAAGCAGATTTTGCCATCCTCCCCCACCCTTTCAAGCTCAGAAATGTTAACAAATGCTACAGTTCAGAGGTATGAACAAGGCTGTCCTAATAATGTGTCTCTCTAGATTCTTGTCATGCTGCCCTGGTGATATTCAGTGTGATAATGAAGGCAGCAGGGAAGGAAGAACAGAGAAAATAGCAAACAACCTGGGAATAATGTGGAGTTGCCATGAAGAGTCACAGATTCGCTTACTGGAATTTAGAGCAGTTTGATTTTTTCTCTGAAGTCCTGCTTGTTGTAGCAGAAGGCAGGACGCAGCAGCAGAACCGCTCCATGGGGCTCAGCACTGCCGGGCAGCTCAGGTGCGGATGAAAAGGTTTGTCCTGGGCACTCTGTCAGCTCAAAGATGTTCTTCACCTACAAGATCCAGATGGAATGAGAGGATACTAACAGCCCCAGGGCTGACATCACCTCACAGCCTGGAGACATGCCTACTTAACTCAGGTCTATCTCAGCACTGAAAATGCAGGAGTGACCTCTCCTTTCCAAGCTCCCTGGGCAGCACCTGGGCTGCCAGTCACAGAAGAGACCAAGAGTCAAGAGTGCAGAGCAAAACCATGCCTCCCTCCAGTCTGCTGCAGGACCTCAGGAGGTTATTGCAGTTGGGAGTGGAAGATGGGAAGGTGAGATGGGATGGAGCAAAGGAGTGAGGGAGGAACTGCTGGTAGTGGAAGGTGCATAGATAGAAGAAAGACCAGGCACGGCTCCGTCCTTCCACGCTGGCCTTGCCTTTTGTGCTCTCACACCCGCTGCCACATCAACCCAGCAGCCCTAGTGTGCTCCTGGCATGACCCCCTGAAAACCCAGCTCTGTTGTCCCATCTTTGCTCCTCAGAACACATGCTGTGTGGATTTGTACTGAACAATTCTCAGCTGCTATAAAACACATGTGCATGTCACAGAACAAGCTATGAAACAAGGCACAGAAAAGGCATTTGGTCCCAGACCTGTAGCCTGGGGTCTGGGATCCCTGGACATCAGGTGCCCCAAGACAAAGTGGGAACTTCAGGACAGAGTCTGCAAGAAAGAATTAAGAAAAAAAGACTGAATGTTGCCTGATTTGGAAGCAAGTAAAAGATCATTTGCCAGACCTACGGGGTTTAACACCATCTTCATCTGAGGATGCTGTGACAAGACCTGAAGTGGGGCCAGCATGGCACTCAGACCTCGCTGTTCCTCCAGAACTCCAGTGCACTGGGATGAAGTCAGCCTTTGGTTTTCTGATGAGTCATCTGATGAACTTTAATGAAATTCTCTTGGTCACAGAATTCACTCTGTCAGGTCAAAGTGGTGAAACTTCATTGTGTAACTGGACTCAGAGAAGAAAGAGCCTTTTGCTCATTTCTGCAGAGCTCTGCAGATACACATTTATTGATATTTGAGAGGATTTTTTTCATCTTGGCATTTGTTTTTTATCTTTCTTAATAGACAGAATGTTTAATTCACTGTAACTAAAGATACTGGGATTTTAGTGAGTTTTCTGTCAGTTCCCATAACTCATTTTGATGGGAACCCATTGGATTTTAATGGAAACCTATTAGGTGAACATATTGTGATCATTAATGAACTTGATGTGCAATTATATGGGGAACCACCTAAAGGTAATTAAAACCTATCAAGACCACCAGGGAATAAAGAGAAAGGAAGTTACTCATGTTTAAGACAATTAGTATAGACAATGATCTGAGAAGAAAATAAATGCTCGGTGGTGAAGCAAAGCTGTGTAGGTGGCTGTCCTGGAAGAAACAGGCCATGCAAACGAGGGGGTTCTTTAGAAAATCCACAGTTACAATAGTCTGGGGTTTTTTAGTGCAAGTGGCGCTTTGACAGGGAAGTTCAGCCTTTTCCTTCCTATTGCCTAACACTGTGACATTTTGCTAATCCTCTGGTTCCCTGGGTCTGGGGCAGAAGAGCACAGAATGTCCCTCTGACACCTCTGCACTTGCAGATCCAGGCAGAGGGAAGCAAAGGAGTGCTAATCCTTGCTGGTTTGGAAGGATCTGCTGGATGACATTATGCCTGGATTGAGCACACACAGAGTTTTCACTGTGTTCAGGGCAGCTGGAGAGGTTGCCTGCAGCTAGCAGAGCAGAGAAATGGCACTGCCCCAACGGATGAATTCCAGGCGTGGCAGGGAGCAGAGCTGTGGTCTGCCCGGATTCCTTTATTTCCTTTATCCAGTACTGCTCTGCCCTCTGAAATGCTGCTGGGTGCCAGGGACTTATCCCCATAACTATGGAAGGCCAGCATCTCAGAGCAAGCAAGCTGCAGGCTCACAACATGCCCCTACATCACTGATATATCCCTCAAAATCACAAGAAACCCTTTGCTTGCCAACCACTAGACAACTAAAGGGTCCCCCTCTCCACTGTCATTGATCTGCTCCACATGCCTTTGGTGCAGAAAGCAAGGGCTGTAAGGCAGTCAGCTGGCGGGTGATGTCCACCAAATGTCATTCCTGAACACGTTTGCCTTAGTCCCTATGCACCAGCATCAACAGCAACACTGCTTCCCCAGCCACTGGCAAAGGCTTTCGCCAAGATTTTAGAATTCAACAATGAAACAGGCCTGCAACTAAAACATTTATCTGGCAGTTTTCCCTCTTTAAGTCAAAGTGTTATGTTGGCACAGTGCGCTGTGGGTGGCGATTTGCCAGAGAAAAGCATGTGTTGGAAAACCTTGCTCAATATTATAGCAATCTCGTGCTCACAAGCCTTCTATGACTTGAGGAGGAGACTGCCAGCCGGGCTCACAACCATCCTCCCCTCTTCCCAGGGCAGGCACGGAGCACAGCTCAGCAGTCGCCCTGAGCAGTGGAAAAGTGAAGTGTGCTGGACACAGGCTAGCACATTGCATGGTGGGTTGAGGAGGAATTGGCAAGGTGGGAGGGTTGTACAGTCACTGCCACTAGCATATGTCAGTGGGGCAGCAGAAGGAAGCTTGGTGGAGGGTAGCACACAAAGACATTGTTTGATATTTTTGAAACATTTCCCTGAGGGTCCTTAAGTTTGTTTGGGACCGGCCCAAATGTTGGACAGCTCTGGTGGGTTTTTTATGTGAGGCAGATTACCCTCATTGAAGCAGAAAGAAAGGCTACAGGGACTTGCCTGTAGTACAGAAAAACATGTTGAGGAGGCAGCAGTAACTTAATATTCAAGAGAGGCCTGGATTCAGAAGTCAGTTGCATCATTCATTTAGCAACACTCAAGCCATGAAGCGAGGGCTGGGACGCCAAGTGTGTGCACTGGGCATTGTGCTCCTGCCAAGTTACATCTTAGGGGAGCCAAGGAATGAGCCAGGACAAAACCAAGAGGATGAAATGGAGTACTACAGAGCCAAACAAAATGAGGACTCTCTTCCCCTGTGCTGGGGAGAACACAGACTGCACAGCTCTGCCTTCTCTGCTCTCCCCGTGCCCTGCGCTGCTGTGCCAGAGGTGCAGCCGGAGGGGCAGAGTCTGTTGGCAGAGCTGAGCTCAGAGCCAGAGCAGCCGTCCTCCTGCATACACTGCCAAGCACTTCAACCTAAATGTCCCTCTGGCCATCCAGGTGAAGATGGGCCTCTGGGGCACTTCGGAGCAGGAGGTCTCTGAGACACAGAGGTCTGCTGCAGAAGAACCCCCCCAGACAATGGTAACCTGCATCTCCTCTGTGCAGACTTCCCCCCCCCCCCAGCCACAGTGAGGGACAAATAATCTTTTCCATATCAAGCCACTTAACATGAAGCTGTGTGACACCTTCAGGGTCTGATTGAGAGCCCAGTTGTACTGGGAACAAGTCACTGCTGTGATTGCTAGGAGTTACAGCCCCACTTGAGAAGTGCAGCTTCATCTTTTCATTCCTTAGTTTGGGTTGTGATTTCTCATTACACTTTAAAAATTAAAGTAACAGGCACAGATCCCTCTCCTGTGTTCCTGCCAGAATTTGCATCGCAGCACCTGGATGTGGAAGATACAGGACAGGTAAATGTGAATGGGTCTTGCTCTCACAAGTAGAGATGTGGCATCACAAACTTTATAGCTAAGCCGAGCTCCCAGTAGCAGTGTAGCTACAGGAAGTGAACAGTCCATCCTGCCACAGTTATCACAAAGTGTGGTTAGAGCAAAAGCAATTTCATTTCTATTTAATGAGGCTTCCAAGTAAAGACATTCTGGGTTTTCTAGGATCTTCATCTTGCTCTATTTAAAACTACCAGCAGGGCAGATGTCACACAGGAAATAACACCGCTGGGCAGCTAACGATGCTGCAACAGCAAAGCCTTGCTCTCCTGAGTTGCACAGAGCAAATACTGGAATCTAGCACACCTCAGTGGAAGTCAGTAGAAGAGCCCCCTTGTCAGGGCTCCCATGCTTGGTGCACTTAGTGCTCCAGCTATGAGGCAGAGCATCATCTGCCTTTCAGACTGAGAGATACCAGAAGCCACCCACCCTGGAAAAAAGGGTCAGAAAATAAAACTGCAGTGCAGCAGGTACTCAAAATTTCTGTGTAACCAGAGGAACACCTCACTTCCTCTGGAGAAAAAACAGAGAGAAAAAAAAGTGTGTAGAGCAGGAGGGGAAAAACATGTGGCTGTGATTAATGCCTCAACCTTTTATTACTAAGCCTTTATAATTCTATCTGCTCCACCTCACTTGATGTTGGGAGCTGCTGCACTTTCATATGTCTCCCAATGCATACATACAGCTTGTTTTGAAAAAAATATAAAGGTACCACATTACTGTTGTGCACGTGCCAGTAACACAAGCCATCCTTCACAGTGCTCCCCTCCTGACAGCCGTGCGTGCACCATACGTGTCTGAAAGCCTCCCTGGGAATCCCAGCCTGTTTCCTATTTACCCTCCATTTGAACTGAAGCAAGAGATGGGAAAAAAATCCTTTCCTTTTCTGCAGCTTTCCTGCCTTTTGTGCCCACGGTGTGGCTGGCCTTGCCCCCACTGCAGCTGAGCAGACTCTTGCCGCACGTTCCAGTTGGGATTTTTGATCTTTGGAAGAAAATAGCAGTTCCACCCACATCAGGTTCTCAGGTCACAGGTACTTCCATGGGGGACACAACTCCATTCTCCTTTTCTCTTTCTCCAAACTACCAGCAAATTACCATTTAACCCTCTTCTTAGTCCCAGTCTAGCTCAGTAACTAATTTGCCATTGCTTTGTGCCTCTGGTCTCCTCAGATACCCAAAGCACCACAGATCAGAGGGGCAGACACATAGCAAAACTTGAGGTAGGAGGTGAGACCTGCAGTGGTTTTATGTGTCTCTCTTCAGCCCAGCTGCTACTGTTAGAGACCATGAGCAGGTCCTGGAAATGCCTGCAGAAGCGAGTGCATAGCAAGGGACCTGGGGTGTCATTTCGTACTCACTGTTCCAGTCTGACACAGCTCAAGGTGAGTACTGTCCTCGGATAGATTTGATACTTGGTGTTTGCATTCACTGAAGTTAGCAGAACCATTTCAAACCTGTCCCAGGCACACTAGGCTGTTCCCATACAGTGGGTATCAAGCCCACTATTTGTATCTGTCTCACGCCGAGTCCCGGCTTTCCCCAAGACACACAACTTCCCTGCACCAATATAATACCCGAATCGTACCTGTATATCACATTAGCACTGTGATAGCCTATTTTCATCCTGATCCTCACACTTACTCCTGGCTCTAAATTGTTCTTTATAAAGAGGTCTGCAGGGACCTTGTTATTTTTATTGCTGTAATAAGGCAGCTCTACAGGAGAGAAGGAAAGTGTTTAGAAAGATAGCAAAGGCCTTGAGGCTGTCTGAATGTCAGGGAAGGCCTGTTGCCGGGGCCAAGCAACTTGGGCTCTTGCCTTGGTGAGCACTAATCAGTTTGGCTTGCAAAATATATACCAGGTAATAAAATAAAAGGATGAAGCTACCCAACTGAAGGATTAATCTTCACCAGGGTCCCTGACCACGAAAGGAGGTAGAACAGAGAGGTTCAGCAAAGCACCTTAGAGGGTGCTTTGTGGGGGCTCTTCCACGCATACTCAGGGAACAGGCACCTTCAGCACTGATCTGAACTCTAGGGAAATGCTCAGCAAAAGCAAATTACCAGCAGCACACTTACATATTTCAAGTAATTCAAAGCACAGGCTCATCAGGCCAGTAACAGATGACATAGGGTGGTACCCAAGTTGTGTGCTCAGCAGGCCTGAATGCTCTGTAGTCCTGTTGGAGGATATGGAGCCAGTGCTGTCAGTGGGCAGGGCTGGCCAGAGCACCTTTCCATCCTTGTTCCAGAAGCCTTGTCAAGGGAACTTCTGGGGCATTCTTAAGAGTGTACGCACCTCCTGCCACTTCTATCTTGAGCTGTCTTGGATAGCTATGTTCCCAGGACAGGGATTGACTGGGTAAATCTGCTGATGGCTGAGCAAACAATGATACATCATCAGATTTGCCTCTCAAGACTTCAACAGAACAGGTTCTCAGAAAAGGTAGATGGGTCAGTGTCCTGGTGGACCTCGAGTTGGTGAAGGAGTACACTGCCATGTGCCAAGTGCCTGTTAGCACAGAGAACCGGTGCACTGGCTGGAATAGCTATCGATCCCATTAGTGCTACTGTCTAGTCTGAAAGCAAGTCCTCCCACATGCATGACAGAAGATCACAGCCTGGATTTAATTTCCAAATCATGCAGTAATAACACAGAGAGATATAATGCTAAAGGTGGAACAAGTATAAGAGACTTCCAGGGTTACAGCTGAAGCAAAAGCAAACATTAAATAAATTGGGTGACAAGAGCTGTGCCCATCCTCGCTGCCGCCGCTTGCGCTGAGCAGAGATGCTCAGAATGCTTCTGACCAAATGTCAAAACTCAGGAACTGCTGTTTCATCAGGAACTGAAGAGCTCCCTGGGAACATGGGCAGTTCAACAAAGCTTGAAATAGGAATATTTCTGAACAATTTGTTCCTACAATTCTGAAGTCTATGTCCCTATATACTTTATTGTTATATATCATCTCTGACACTCTGAAATTATTGCAGGGAAACGCTTCAGTATTAGGGAAAGGGAATGTTTTGATAATGCTGTTTTGCAGGTTTTTTCCCAAATGCAATATTTCAGATGTTTTGTCCAATGTACCATTTCAACATTTTGATTTTTATCACAATTTAGGACAAAAATACCCAAATTCTGAAGTACCTGAATTTCTTGGGGGACCAATACTGTGTTTTCTGAAAAGCCTTATTGCTGAGAAACTAAAAAGTTAGTGTCTTGGGAAGTGATTCAGTGCTGCAGCAGCATCTCAGGCCTGAGAGTATACTGTACTAATAGATGGGGCTGGTGTATGATGCTAATATGGAAACAAGAGCTTCAGCAAACCGTTCATCTCCCTGGTGAACCACTGAGCTCAGTGGCTCACAACTGTTTGCTTTATACTCTCCCTTGTTGTTGCCATGAGGCCAGGCACACATATTCAGTTCCCTCAGCATTCCTGCAAGACTTAATACTCATTCCAGGTTCCCTCTTGGCACAGAGAATTCGCTGGCTTGATCCAAAAGTGAAAGCAGCTTTTCTTGTCTCAATCCCATTGCTTTCAGTAAAGTGGCAACTCATTTTTCTGAGTGTGTGGGGACTGAAAGAGTGAGCTCTCCACTACATACCTGTGCAGCCCACAAAGGCTTGGGCTGGAAGGTTTGCAGCAAGAGCCATTCTGCACCATTATCTCAGCGCTCCTTTTAAGATCTTACAAGGCAGTGATTGATCTGTCCATTGCAATGGGTTTGACTAACATTTCATTACCTATCCCCACTGAAAATGTTGTTTGATTTAGGTTCAAAGAGCTCATTATGTAGGGCTTTTTTTCTCAGGAAAAAAAAAAAAAAGCAGAATAAGAAAGTATCAAATACTGAGCTAATTACAAGTTGCCAAGGTTTGGTTGGTGTATGAGAGTATCTAAGATTTTGCATTACCAGTTGTATAATATAATTTCTACTGCACAGTTAATTAGTACCCCAAAAATAACCTAAGGAATTTACACAAGCTCAGCTGGAGGACAAGAAATACATCACTGAGGAGTGGGTCTGGGGAAAATCCCCAGTGAGGGCAGTTTCACCACTGAAGGAAAACTCTCAGAGGTTTAACTTCGAGGATGGACATTTTTGGAGAAGCTCAGAAGCATCTCAAGGACAGACTCTGTGCCACATGCAGACAGTTAAAGCCCATCTTATTCCACTTAAAACACTAGCAGAGATACCTCTTCCTTCCACCAGCACAGTATTCATCCCAAGACAGTGAAAAATGTCATCAATCCTTTGAAGTCAAGAGAGAGATAATAGACCAGTTGACAGATCTGCTCCTCACAGTCAATGAGGCTCCCTTAGGTTATGTCCAGACACATGAATGACCTTCCCAGCCTGAGAAATAATCATTGTCCTCCTAGCCGGATTCACCTTGGCTTGTGTTGTTCACTACTGTGGAGCAGGCCATATAGAAAAGATGATGCCTCAGTTTTGAGGCAGATGAGTTTTACTGCCTATGTGGCTCAGCGGCTTTGGTTTGTTCTCCAAGTCAGCTGAGCTACTCTGAACTTTGGACTGAATCTGAAAGGAACAGCTGCTCTGTATTTCTTCTGAACTGGTTTGTTCATTCCTACTTTCTGCCCTTTTCCATTCCGATCTTTTGCCCTTTGAAACGTATCCAAATGTTCTACCCCCAACCAAAAGAGACAATAAAAGTTACAGAGCACATAGTGTACTCTCTGTGAGGTTCTTCCAGCTGCTCAGCAAGAAACAAAACCTAGTGGGATGCATTAAAACCAATGACCATCCCAGACAGTTTAAAAAGAAGTTAAGATACTGGTAACCCAATATGTTGCCATAAAATGATTGGTCTGTCTGGGACTGTGTTTGCCATCGTATGGAAGACTAGAAGTGGCCTCCAATCTGCCTGTATTGGAATTCTTCATTATTCACCACTCCTCCCAAATCCGATGTGATCTACAAACTAGGAAATCTTGCTTTCTATGTCCTCAGCCAAGTCTTTCATACACTGTAACTATCAGAAAGACCAGGATCTGCCAGTGCAGTCTCCTACAGTACACGCTCCTTTATTAACTTGTCTTTCATCTTGAAAGGCTTCTATTTATGCCTCCTTTCCCCACTCTGCTCCTGTCCTCTGGCCAATTTTCAATCAGTAAGCCAATTCTTCCCCTTTCCAACTCCCCACCTTTAGACATTAACCTCCGACGTGGGACCCTGTCAAACAGTGTCTGAAGATCCAAGCCTCTCCTGACTGCTGCTTAGCCTCTTGTCTATGCCGACAGGAGTGTATGTTCTAAAAAAAGAAATTTCCAAAAGTTAGCGAGGCAGAAAAGGTCCTTTCCGGAAACCACACTGGCTATCTTTGGTCAAGCTGTGCGTTTCTCAACAGGCCACCTTTCATCTATTAAAACATTTTCTAAGACTTGTCTTCACCTGAAGGGAAACGAACTTCCCTGCAAGACCCTGGTGCACATCTGGGTCGTTCCTTAAATAATGGTGGGAGGCTGTCCGCCTTCCACCTTTGAGGAATCTCCTGCAAAACACTTCAGCTCTGTGAAGTGCCTGTGAAAACCTTTCCAATTTAGACCCACAGTTCCTTTAACCTCTTTAATAAGAGAGCCATAGAGTAGGGGGTTTGGTACCAACCATCCACTTCACACCCTCCAGCTCCCTGAAAGCTTCGTTTTCTGTGCTCTCTTTTCCTTTGAGGAATAAAGTCTGGTTTCCACCTTTCTACTTACAACTTTGGTCCAGGCGGCTCCTCTCTGACTGAGGTGTATTCTCTCTGCCAGTAGCCAAGCCTGATATTTCTACTTGCCTCTTCTCTACTCCACAACCAATAGATTAAAACAAAATTAGCTTCCATCTTTGCAGCCAGCTCTTTTCTTCCTGCTGACATGCAGACTCTGCCAGCTTGTTCTCACCCTGCTCAGCTCCAATGCCAAAATGTCCCCAATTACCAAAGAATCCCATATATCCTGCTCTGTGTGTGATCACTCCTACACCATTATCTTGCTGCTCAATTCATAGCCTCTGCCTAGAAGCAGCAGTAAACCTGTCTCAATGTGCCACTTTACATCCACATTGAGTCTCCTTGGTCTCCAGAGGAGTGTCTCAGCTCACAGTCACCTTTCTGCTATGCCATTTATAGAGATATGTGTGTGCACAGGCAGTTTCCTTCCTTGCATGCCAGATGAGGAGATGAATACCCTACATTGCTTACATAGCCACATGAACAGGTATTTTTCCAGGCCACCATGTTGTTTTGCATGGTTAGAAAGAGCTGACTTAAACCCATTCAAATGGGGGCATGGGCACAGTGCATTGTGTGGAGTGGGTGTAGTTTTTATCCTCTGTAGATCCACACTGCTCTAGACAAAGGTGCTATGTCTGTAAAATGGAAAGGAGCAAGATCAAAACTTACTTTGGGCAGAAGTTCTTGGGTTTGAGTCACTGTTGGAGCTTAGTGGGAAGGGATACAAAGATCAGCCCCAAATATTTATGTGCCCAGCACAAAGACTGAATTCCTCACAGGCTGCCCAGTTCATCCAAAACATACTGATCTAGGGAGAAATAAAATTATTCTGCTCTATCTGCCCTACTTCAACATTCTTTGTACTAGGTAAGGCAAGCCAACTCTTCACTCAGCTTGAGCCGTTTCATTCTCCCAGATTCATGTCATGCAAGGCAGTGACAGTTCTTCCCAAGAAACCCTTCCAATCTTCTGGATAAATAGTGGTAAACCAGCAATTATTCTGGCAGCTGGTGGAGCAGAGGACCGAGAACCAAGCTGATAGCTCTTCATGGCATTGTCCCAGGCAGACTTCTCAGCTGACAAAGCTCTACACTGCAGGCTACTGTGAGCAGGAGCAATGTCAAGAGGAAGCAGCTGCTCCTCTGGGTTTCCCTGAATTCCTCAGTCTGAGGGCTCCCCAGCCCCAGCTGCACCCACCTGCCCAGGCACGGCCTATGGGAAGGTTCGTTCTGTACAGGAAGAAAGCAGGTCAGGCCTCTCACAGGTTTGCTTGGCTGGTTCTTGTGGCCTTGTCAAGACCTTGCCACATTTGTCCTGCAGAAGTGTCAGGAAAGATGGGGAAGGCAGAGCGGTGCTTCCTGGCACTGCTGGGTGCAGCCAGGGACCAGACAACACATCTCGCCTGGTCCAGCCTTCTGGCTCCAAGGTCATCTGCCACTTCCAGCTCCACACTCTTGCTGCAGCAAACGTTCTGCTTGTCCTCTGGACTTCCCTCCCCCTCCACCCCAAAGATAGCCAAGGTCACGTTTGCCGAGTTACAGGCTCCAAAGGAGCTTTGTTTCAGACAAGCCAGAGGGAGCAGCCAAGAGAGAGTCAGTCAGTGTTATCACAACTAATGCAGCTCATTAGAATTGTTTTAAACTCTGAAAGCAAATGAATATCTAATGAGATTTCCCCCCAGGTGTAATTAGCAATAAGCTTTACATTGCTCTAAAAATACCCTCCAATTTTTTGAAAAACTAAATGCAGATAACTGGAAGCTCTAGTTACACTTAATGAACTGAACAAAGCATATTGAAAACTAAGAATATTTTAATTGTGTTTATTTAGCCTTCAGCAAAAGATCCAAGACATTTCCATAATCATCAAATTAATTCCAAAATGCTTCTTTGTAAGTTGTCCAGCTAGCAATGTCGATGTTGATCATATACATTGGACTGTTTCCTGATCGGACAGTCAATTTGCTAAACAGTAGGCAAGAAACTGAAGCCATCTCTTCACCAAGGGTTCCCTCCCCTTTCTTCCTCCCATGGACTCTTTAGAGTATAAAAAGAGTTTGTTAACTCAAGAAGAAACACTGACGGTCTGGTAAGTGAAAATAATTATGATTAGATATCTTCTTCCTCCCTATTTGCCCCAAAAAGAATGGTGAAGAAAGTACTCATTTTCTTTAAGATTCTGGAGAGCTACTGAAAGGAGGTATTGCCTTTCACATTCCCTTCAAATCACTTGGTAAGTTGACTTTGTATCACTGAGTATCCCAAATGACCAATTTATTTTGGCAACCATCAGCCAGAGCTGTCTAAAACTCTGACCTTTGAAAGAAAAGAAGTTACAGCTTGATACATGTATCATCTTTCCCTGGAAGTGTTTAGGACTCAATCCTGGGTTTGATTAAATCAGCAAAATACCAGGAAGGTACTGTGACATGGTTTCTGTGCTGCTGGTGATCACTGCCAGGCTTTTTAGATGTAGTGTGTGCTGACCCTTACTGTGAGCGTTGCTCTCAGCAGACACCTCAGACCTGCCTTTGTCTATGGCTGATCCCACCAATACTTCAGACCCCAAGACTCCCTTACACTTCCATCACAGACAACAGGACTGCTGCTTCTTCACAGACAGCATGTTCACAGCTTTGTCCACATGTCCCTGAAGAAGCATGAAAGAGCAGGACACAAGAAGGGACTGTGCCAACTCACCCTCCTGCTATTGGAGCCCCATGAGTATCCCTGGAGCCCGGGCTGGGGCCGGAGCGCAGCCTGGCTGCGTTGCTTCACACGGCGCAGGTAGTCAGATCCCATCGATGTCCTTTGTGTCCCCATGCCTGGCGTGCCAGCTTCCTCTGAAGCATCGCAAAGAAGAGTTAATTAATTCTGATCACTCCTAATAGTCTTTGAGGTCACAAATTGGTGATTCAGCTTCATTAATTTGATTTCTAACATTTCATCCTTTGCACTCTCTGCCCGATTAGCTTCTTGAAATTTAGTTTCAGTAAATGGGATGAGCCAGGCAGAAACTTCCAAAGAGATTTTCCTCACTGGCATTTGGAGGACAAGCCACAGCTCAAGACTCCTGGACTTGCAGCCAGGGTGCGGTCACCTCAATTCTGCAAACTTCTTGATGACAGGGGTGGTGTGGCTGGGCTGCAGCCTGAGTCACTGTGCAAGGGAATCGTTGATTCTCCTTTCACTCAGACAGGCCTAAAGCCAGAAAAGCACCAGTAGAAATTGCACCGGAGTAAGACTAGCATGGGAGGAAAACCAGATTATAAAATATCTGAAGAGAACAAAGAATTAATTGTTCTGATAGTATTTGTAAAGAAAAGCTGGCGCTGATTTACAGGTGTATGTATGCAGAGATTATAGATACTGAAAAGTTTGCTGTTCTTTGAGGCATCTATACACACAATGTCAGGAGATAAAGCAAACCATGTCAGTGGCACTCTGGGGCAGTAAGAATACTGTGAGGTGCTGACATAATCCATTGTCTTCTGTCTTTTTAGACAGGTCATTGCTATAAGACCCCTTAAAAGCTAATATTGCAAGTGGAGGAAGCGATCATTCTGTATTTGGGATCTGGGTGAGGTTTAAAAACTAAAAAGATCTTTTTCAAAGTGACCCAGAGATTATTATGGCTGTGTTCCTGGTTTTCAGATGAGAAGATTGTAATATGACATGTTAGTATTTGTCTGTGGGAACAGCCTTTATTGTATTCCACTGCACAACATACTTTTTCCAATGGGAGACAGAACCCACTTCTTCCTTGGTAGGATGAAAGGTAGGACCATTCTTCTTCCCAATGAATAAAAACTTCAGTATGCTTACACATGGCTGCAAATCAATGCTGTACTCACAAAAATCCTTAGTTCAGCTGGGGAGGGAAGAGGGCAGGAGTAGGATCAGTTGTATTCAAAAAGCAGCATATAATTCTGTGATGCTGAAAGCTTCATAAGGTGGCAAGAGGAGAACTAGAAATTGTTCAGTGGCACAGGCAGAAAGCCATACCTTTAGTCTCCATACATATTACCAACGAACACTCTCTAGCTGAATTCACTCAAAGACCATTGTGAACCTCAGCCCAAGCCATGGCTTTCCAGCCAGGTTTGACTCAGCGAGGTGCAGGCGGTTTCACCACAAACCCACAAGGCAACCCAAGTCTGGGGAGATTCTACCAAACCTGAGCCAAATTCTGTTGTGTGTGGCAGAGAAATGTGAAAGCAGGTTGGTCCCACCTGGCTTGTGAATTTCACTGCAAACACATCACAGAGCTTGAGCTGGAGAAGGAAACAGATTTCTGAGGTCAAAGGAAATCTTGGGGTGATAATATTTGCTAGGAAATGAGTTGAAACATGCAGATGTACACCCAGAGAAGTGCAACCTGAGAGAGAAAATAAGCCCACAGCTGTGGCTGGAAAATAAACCTGCCCAGTCGGCAGCACAGCTTTTCACATCACAGGAGCCAATGAAAAAGTCCTCAAGTGTTCTCACTGCTCAGACATGTGCAACCTGGACCCTTCGCTGGGCTTATTGTTCCCTTGCAAAAGGCCCATTTATAGCAAGCCCAGCAAGCCTGAGAGGGGAAGAGGACAATGGCAATCTCTCCCATTCAGCAGCAGAGGCCTAGGAAATATTTGCTACTCCAGGAGAGCAGCAGAGGCGCCTTTTCAAAGCTCCCTTTGCTGGGAGCTGAGTGACAGCTGAATCACAGTGCTGCTTTCCAAGAGCCAGACCTCAGTAGCACTGCCAAGAGTGGCCCGTTGTATTCAGAGCTCCGACACAGCTGCAGTTACTGGGAGGTCCTGCCATTGTCCTCCCCCAGCAGAAAGATGTTTCTGTCCTCCCTTTATAGACCTCCATCGCTGCCCAGTACAGGCAGGCTGAAAGAAAATGTCAGCAGCAAGCATCAAGCAGATGTGAAGGGACCATGCTCTCTGACCTGGATTCACCCATCACGTGGGCTAATGCTGCTAGATTGAGAAAAGCTTTATAAGACAACTTCAGGGGGATGGGACGCTGCCATGTGCAGCAGAGTGAATGCAGGGCAGCGATCTGACTGACTCAGGAACGGTGCTTTAAGGGAGGCAGAGAGAAATCCTTCCCGGGACACATCCAGGAAGGGATCGGCACTGTAAGAGTTTAGTAGGATTTGTGCACTCTGAGTATCCTGAAAACTCTCCCTGTCTGATCCCACTCTTCATTTCCACATAGTGTACACTGGCCACAATTCATGCCCCACTTTTGAACAGCAGCTGTAGGCTTCAAGTCCAAGCTTTTGCAGAAATAAAAGCAATAAGAAGTAAATTTTTTAGAAAGCATTAATGATATAACATCTCCAGGAAGTAAAGAAAACAGTCTGTGGTATCATTCTGTCTGCAGAGTAGGAAAATGAAATGTATTCAAAACAAAGAAAGTGAAAATAACTCATGTTGTTTAGTACAAAGAGAGTAAGATGCAGAAAAACCAGAATTGGGTAAACTAAGAGAAAAATGCCATACATGTTCAAAACAAATTCTAAGCAAATTTTGCCCCCATTATGTTTGTGATGCTTCTGCAGCAAATGCTAGAACTGCAATTCATTAGCCCAGTGCTCACATCCAGATCTTAAATATTCATCCAAAGTGCGTCTACCTGTCTGATTATGCAAAGACTGGGAAGCTGCCCTGTCTCCGTGCAGGCACTGCCTGCAGCCAGCACACGGCCCTGCGCCTGACGTGACGACCCCCGGGCGCAGCCAGCATCGGGCACAGATTCTCTGCATCTGAAGAAAGGACCAAACAACACGATTGATAGTTGGGCAAGAAAAGAAAAGGGGAAAAGACTTGGGAGGTCTGTCAACAGGGCAAGCAGTGTGGTCCAGGGGGGATTTTACTTCGTTTGGGAAACAACGGGACACTTACGGAAGGGACTGTGCTCCTGGGGATAGTACAGGAGAGCAGCTGCTTTACACTGTCAGCCAGATCAGAGAGGATTCTGCATCCAAGGGCTGGATGCGAGCCAGGTGTACTAAATGACTACAGAGATACCTAAGATACGGGGATGGTAATCTCTCACCAGGTTTGAAATGCAGATGAGGGTCTGCAGAAAGGGCAGCAACACAAATATCTTGGAGCTGAGAAAAGCCGACTTTGAAGGGAAATGAGACAAAGCTGAAGGAAATTGGCTGGGATTCAATAAAGCCTGAGAAATGCACAATGGAAAGGGTTTAATGCAGTCAGAAAGCAATTACATTAAAATAATTCTACTTTACAGCGATTTTTGCATCGTCAGAAGGTTTATTCATGTTCTTTCTCAATCAGTGGCAGAAGCCAAAAAAAGTCCCTGAAAGAAATCTCAAGTGCCAAAGTACTAAAGACACGGGATCCACAGGATCCAGGATTCCTATCAGCCCAGAAAGAAGCACTGGAGTAAGGCAAAGCAGGCACAGCGGCATGAGAGCAGGTGTTAGAGGGACTGCAGGAAAGCTTCCTGGCAGTCTGTACCTGCCACTTCCACTGCTGGCAGGTGAGCAGGCAGGAGAAATAGCCGCTCCATTCAAAGAGCTCCTGGGTAGAAGGTCAGTGCTGTGAGTGACAGAATAAAACTAGAGGGATGGAGCAACTTCTTACCCACACTTCAAACCAAGCAAAGTGCCAGTACAGACAGCACAATGGGGCCATTGAAACCAGAGAGTGATAATGGGAGAGGAGGCGGCACCATACAGCTTAAAACCAAAGCAGATTCTTCCCAGAACTCACTCCCAGAGGCATTGCAAACCGAAGGGAAAAACAAGAGGGTAAAAATAGATTCAACTCTGATCCACAGTAATTGCACAAGAGGGATGAGAGGGATTTCAGAGGTGGAGATCATAAAGCGGCAGAGTTTTAAAAGTCAGAACTGTGAGCACCCAGAATTAAAGCAGAAGTTGATGACTCTGGAAACTGCAATCTAAAGTGCTGCTTCAGCTCTGAGCTGGCTGGGACCATTCTCTGAGTCTAAGAAAGGGTCCTCCAAGGATTCCTGCCACCTTGACATACAGGGCGCCTCGCTAGGAAGTGGGGTACGTGCAGCTTATACAGCCACTAGACCCCAAGGAAAGGGAAAAACATTCTGCTCCCGACCCTGGCTGTAAACAGAGGAGTTACAAAACTTCCACCTCTGTCTTCTCACCATCTGTGTAGCTATCCTGATGAATTACAGTGCTTTCCAGCCCAGCAAGATTTTTCCATCTATCACTTCTAGGGGAACTTACACTGAACAACTTGCACTCTAAATTTAAAAGCTTCCTCTTCCCATGTATCTGTCTTTGTCCTGATTTTATCTGCCTTAGAAGGCAAATTTTTTACTAACACAGAGTAATTAAACTGGGAGACCTGAATCTTGAACCACTAACATGAAAATTTCCTCCGAGTTACTGACTCCTGAATATGTCAGACACAGTGAGAAGGAGACTTGAAAAACGAGCATGAGCAGCCCCTGGGGTTCAGCGTGTGCCCGTGTAGGCACGGGGAGGGATGCAGAGCGATTAGCACCATTCCACAGACAAGGACTATCCGTCTAACTCCAGCCCTGGGGACAAGGGCCACAGTCAGTGCAGTTCCTGGCCACATTCTCTTCTCCCACCTCTCACCAAAACTTCCTGGTGTCTTCAACCTCCTGCTGGAGGACAGATCAGTGCTGCAAAGCAGCACTAAGTAGAGCTCGTGTTATCTGTGCATACAAGCAGGCTTGGAACAGGGATAATCACAGTGTGTGTTGCCAATTTCATGTGCTAAAAAGTAATGACTCATTCTTCCTCCCCAAAGTGATCATGTGATAAAGAGAGATACACTTTGGTTTCTCTTTCTTTGCTTTCTGGTTTCCATTAAGCTGCATTCATCTCATGTTTTAAAAAGTTCTCGCATAACCACAAAGATTAGAAATATCTTTGCTAAAGTGAGAGCTCAAATTGCACAAAAATCCATTTCTTTCTGCATCAGGAAGAAAAAATTCCACCAAATGCTGCAGGCCTTAGTCACGCTACCAAGAGGACACCCGGGAGCCCTCTCCCAGCAATCGCAGCCAGACTCAAGCGCCTTGTTCCCAAGAACAGCTCTACCTCTGGAACAATCAGGCAAAGTCAGAGAGCAAAACTCCCTCCCTGCTCCCACTGCTGCCTCTACCCCAAACCCTGGAGAACAGAAGCATGTCTTTTCAAGACTGACAGCCCTCTCTCACACTTATAAGAAAGTATTTCAACTAATAAAGGAAATTGCCTTCTATACCAAACAGCCCCTGGTTCGTGACCACAGCACGCTTCAGGAACAGCTTCAGAAACTTCTTTCCAACATCACTCTACCTCTTACCAGGGGAAAAAAAAGTTAAGCTTTTTTTCCTAACAGAAGTATTAACTATTGCTTTCATGTAACAAAGCCAAGCAAAGGAAATGTAACAATCACTATTGCGACAGTTACAGTGCTGGGAAACTACGCTGGCCATTGCTGGAGGTTATCACCAGCGTAATTAAAGAGAATCTCAAACCTTGCATTTACAGCAGGAGCACAGGTTTTCTGCTGAAGAACAGAGCATTGGGTCTCTCTCAATGTCTCACTAAATTTATATGTACCTCAGAGTAGAGGCATATGTCATTTTTTTCTGATTAACACATTTCTAATGGGATCCAGACAAGTCTGATGGGGAGATAGGGTTTGGAGGGAAATGAGGTGGTTTGTGATTCAAACCCTGGCTTCCATCAAAATGCTGTGGTCTGCTTAGCATGTCCACAGACATCATTTTACAACACACACTCACACACACACACACAAATCCCCAGGGGTTTTAAACCCTGATTTACAGCAGGATCCAGACTACAAACTCCTGTAACCTGGCTGCCAGGGACAAGTAGGCGCCTCTGCAATGAGAGCTTTAGTGGCTGGGCAAGACAGGATATGGGGGTGCCCTTGGGATGGGGTACAGATTCCACCACCTCTCACAGTCAGAGCTTTCAGGGGGCTTTGTCCTTGCTGTCCTGGGAAGTTGTACACAGCAGAAATGGCCAAGCCACTTCCTGAGTCACACATTACTGCTGCCTGCAATAGCTTAAATGTGTCTTGGAATCCTCCCACTGCAGCGCTAACGCTGACCAGCCATCAGCCCTGCCTTGCTGCCATCTGATGGGCTCCCAGCAGTAGGTGGTCTGGCTGTAGGCACAAACGCAACCATACAAACAATAAAATGTGTGCACAGACACATTGGTTTGTTCATGTCCTCCAGATTATAAATAAAAATATTTCAACAGCTGTTTCTTTTTGCTGCAGGGGAAGGCAAGGAAAGCACATGGCCCAAGTTGTTATCTCAGGATACTTACTTTAATGTTGCTGATAGGTACAGACATTAACTATATAGTCAAAAAATCTTTGTTCTGCTATGGACTGAAGACTGGCAGGTTCCCCTTCCTAACCACAAGTCATTCTCAAGTAGCCATCTCATGACAGAGACTTTGAAGGCACCTGAACAGTCATTCCACTGTCCAGTGTCATGGGTGAATTAACAGCTCATTGCAGGTTCTGTTCTCATCCTCCAAAGCAGAGCTGTTACTGAAATGGCACAGCCAGGGGGGATGGTCCAGAGTCTTAGACTGAGCCTCCCAGAAGATGCTGAGATGAAGTGCCCCTTCCCACTGCATTTGCTGCACCACATCATGCCGGCTGCAGGTAGGAGCAGGCACTGACATCCCTGTGCCCAGCAGTGCCCTTTGGGCCTCTGCACTCACTCCACAAAAGCCAGACCACCTCAGATAAGACAATGGGTATTTGTTCTTTCAAGAGATTTTATAAGTGCTTTAGGACTAGTGTCCCAAAACAAATCCTCAGCCTTGTTGCCCACTTTAGGCTCCACTGCAGCTACCCTAGAGCAAATGTTCCCTTCACGCCGATTCCTGGTGTGAGGCCTGACACAGAAAGGCAGCATCCCCTGTATTTTAACTGTCTGGTAAATATTTCAAATGCTTCTGGCTCACAGTTCAAGCATTAGAAACAGCCTTGTTCCAGGATAACAAGCTAGCCCTGCCTACAAAGAGCAATGGTTTATACCTTCCTACCCGAGCACATGAGAGAACAGTAGCAGAGTGTCACCATTCTTAGCTAATCTGGCACTTCAAGCAAGAACGGGGCTTTTATCTCTTCCTTTTCATTACAACATGGTGAGACAAACATTAGATATCAATAAGTAACTAAGCTGGCTACAGAGGACAAACAAGTAATTGCAGACGGTTGCTTGGTAAGTGATAAGCCTTTTTGGGCTCGATCACCACCTGTAGGCAAGCTTTGATTCGTACATGAGATCATGGAAGAGAAAGTCAGGCACAAAGCAGACACGCAGGAGAGAGCAGCACATCGTTTCTTCTGGTACCTGGGACAGCAAACACAAGCAGGCTCCACTCCCGCACACCCCCAGTGGGGAGACAGGCGCAGGGGATTACTCCAGTGCTTTTCTTTTTTCTACCCAAAATTACTGTCTGTTCTTTGTGTGTGTGCTCCTCCCTTTCCCACCCAAGTACACGCACCACACTATGGGATGGTAACTCTAGCACAGCAGCTGCTTCAGCTAAAGAATCTCATGTCAACAACCCCCTAAGAAGGGACCAGGGATGGGGTCTTTCTCACCTGCACGGGCACACACCCAAGTACCAGCCTGAGTCTCCTTGGGGCAGGAAACTTAGGCAGTGGCAGCAACACAACAGCATTGCTCTGCTTCGCAAAACAGGATCAAACCAGAGAAAAATAACTTGAACCAGGATGTGCTGAATATGTGCAATGGGGAGAAGCTGGTCCAGCTTCAGCAAGTGCGGCCAGGCTGAGACGCTGCTAAAACCGGGCAGCAAACCCCGGCAGCCCTGGCCCAGCAGGACTGTGCACGGAGCTGCCTGCTATTTCTAGAGGGCTGAACCTGGCACAAACGCTTCCAAACTCCAGGCTTCAGCCCGGGACCTCTCTGGCCTGACAACATGCTTCACCTTTAAGCAAAGCTGAAATGTCAGACGGCTGCTAATCCAAAGGACGGCGGAGCTGTGAGCTGCACCCGGCAGAGCAGAAGATGAAGTCGGGGGATGTCTGCCGGCTTTGCCTGCCACTGTCTCCTGTCCAGGGTGAGCAGAAGTCAAACAGCAGGTTTGAGCAAGGGGGCTCCTTCGGCCTTTATTAACAGCCACCGCAGCCACTAGATGGCAAACTGACAGCCCGAACGAACACTGACCCTACACACCCTCAAATGCTCCAAGGCAGGGGTGCAAAAAGCCAGACACGGCTAATTCCTTCTCCAGGTTCAGGTTCTTTGTGCATTTCTGTCCCATCTCTATCCTGCACAAAGATGAGCCATGAACAGTGTTCTATCTCCTGCACAAACCACCTCCTGGTACCAATGTGCAGCTCCAAACATCCTGGGTGCAGTTACAGCAGAAAGGACAAAACAAAATTCCAACGTATCCACTAAAAAACAAACTGCTCAAGCCAGGGAAAATCTGCAGCCTGCACATAACATGGCTAAAGGAGCCCAGATTGCAGATTATGTATTATTCATTGCTATCATCATTGTAAGCCTCCAGCCAATCTAGCTTTTTCAGTGTGGGCTGCAGGAAAGGTGGGGCCACTATGTAAATCAGAAATATCTTGCAAATGACTCTTAGATATTAGCTGCATGTCTATGAAAAGAAATGAATTGCATGGTAGCCAGAGCTCTACACAAGCAATCATCTTTGTCTTGCAAAGTGGCCATTTGTATTTTATGTCAGCCTGTTATTATCCCGAATCAGGTCTTGAGCAAAGATCAAAGCTCGTCTGGGTAAAGCAGTCCTCGCTCATTACACGCTGATAATTTCTCTAAGTAGGAGTCCTTTCCAGGAGCTGGAGTCACAGCCATGGGCACTGTTGTGTACACGGGTTCAGACAAAAACCTGGGTCACACTGAGCCAAGATTTCAGCAGAGATGCTGAGGGCAGCTGCCTGCCGCCACATCCAGAGGGGCTGGATGTTCAGACTTACTGTGCATCCAAAAAACACTGGGGCAGCAATGTGATTGTAATTTTACAGAAAGCTCTAAATTTCTCATTTAGCTACAAGGGCAAACATCCCTTACTTCAAGAACAATAGGAAATATTTATTTTTATTTAGAGTCCAAAGGTACAAATCACCAGTAATTTTACCATGCTACTGTACAGGGCAAGGGGAACTCTCAGGCTGTTAACTCCCCTTGTATGACTTACAACAAAGAGCTCATCAGAACAATGTTCACTTTACACCAGTTTCAGCAGTCTGTTTCCCCCGGTCCTTGGGTTGTTTGCTGCACTAACGGAGCAGCAGTGCTGCGTACCCAGATTCAAATGCTCCTGCCATCCACAGTTGCTCTAAGAATGCCAGGGAGGAATAAACTCACAGTCCTGTGAACATTACTGAAAACATTTGCCTCACCTGACAATAGTTATTTCATGCCTCAGCAAGTCCAGCCTAAATGTATAAATGTACTGGATCCTATGATCCCTGTCTGCATATGTGCAGAGCCATTCAACAGAACTCACTTCCCAGATTACACTTTCATAGAATTTATCAATGAAGTTCTGAATTACAGTAACTCCATTGGATCTGTGGATCACCAAAGCCAGGGTGTATCTTGCCCATGAAACTCACAATAACCATCTGCTCCCTGTAACAGTGAAACTCAGCTCCAGAAAAAGATGTTTTCATTGACCTACTTTCCAAGAATCCAAACTCTGAGGTCCACTCATACAGCTCATCCATACATACCCTCTCTGCTCTGCCTTTTTCAGTTCCAGGGGTTTACACAAGCTGAAAGGGTACTGTGCAACCTTGAGCAACACCACATTGCTCCTTTTTACTATTCTGGTTCTGCTGCTTCCCTGCTTTTGCACCCACTCCTTAAATTGTTGACACATCTCATAAGCGTGTCTGTTATGGCCAGTGTATTTGATCAGTACATTTCAAGCCTGAGCACTGCATTCACCCATTTAATGAGCAATATTTTAGACATTTTCCAAACTTCCTGTCACCAGCATTAGCTAACACGCAAGCGATCCAGACAGACCCTTTTGTTCTGAGCAGCTGTGCTGTAAAACAGGCTGAGTATCCTTGTGGCCACAAACTGCTCTCCAAGGTCTCCCCATCCCCAGTCTGCCATATGGTGGCCCTACAGTTTGTACAAACTCTTTCATTTCCTCTCTATCCTGTTGCATTTCATCAGGTTAAACTAAAAGCACACACCAGCATCCAAAAGCCCAGCGGTTTGCAGTGTTCTGTTTTGCAAAGGGCAGACAGCCTTTCAATGAAGTTCCTTACATGGTCTCTCACTAAACTCCCTGTTTTTTGTTTCTTAGCTTTGCAACTCTTCTACTTCCAAGCAATACTACTGTGAGCATTGGAGCCCACTGCCTTGGAGCACTGTGAGCACTGGAGGTGTCACATTCACAAGCAGTCCACAGCAAAGGGTGCTACGTGGTTGTGCTGAAGCAGGGCTACCTTGGCTCAAAAATCAAGAAGTCAAACAGATTTAGATAAGGAAAACCAGTAAAGAATTTTGAGACCACCGACTGAGGTTGGAGGGAGACAGGATCACTCACTGGCCAAAGCACTGGGAACAAGGCTTAGCTCACTGTTACTCTGCTGAGCTGCTGCACAGCCTGGAGTTCATCACGACTTCCTATCTAGTTCTGCTCCCCCTCCATCCCACTATGGGGACAATTAATCAAATAAACATTGGTGCAATATAAAAACATGAAAAGCAAATACAAGATGAAGCGTGGATCAAAATGAAATGGTTAAAATACAGGCCTTTGATCCCTGGCTGTGACTCCAAGTTTCAAGAATCCACAGCCTAGTCTAAAACCCCAACATGATGAGCAGCCAAAACTGGCACTGGATGTGTCTCCACAGTGAATGCAGTGAAGGAGACCTGTGGGGACCATGTGGCAGAGGCATGTATCCCAGACCAGCCCATGATGTGTGCTCCTGCAGGGATGGAGCCATTAAATGCTTCCCTCTGCACCCAACAACCATCGTCCTGCCACTCTGTCTAGTAGCAGCAAGACCAGTTACAGATGTTCACAGAAAACATGTCAGCCCTGGTTTGGAACAGAGAGTTACTTCAGATAATCCCAGCAACAGTAAAGAAGCTATCTCTGGAGTATCTAGCTCATCTGTAACTACTGAGATACAGCCTTGTGTCAACAGCAGGTTCTGAGAAAAGCAGAGAGAAGCACAGGTAGGAAGCAGCCACTTGGAGAGGCAGAGGCTACGCTGGACAGAGCCATCATGTGCTTCACAAGGGGAGGGTTTCTGTCCTCGATGCTTTACTGGGGGAGCCTCTGGGGCCTCACTAACAGGACAAGTAGCAGTGGTGAGCTCTGAATACCAAGAGAAGCTTCTTCAGTATTCCTCAGTTTCTACTTTGGAGGCCAACAAGACACAACTACATACACATCAAGCTTAGTGTCAGAAGGACACTAATGTGTGAGTATAACACAGTTTGACAGGCAGCCCCACTATCTGCAGACTTTCTCAACTCTGAGCAGGCTCTTGCCATCCAGAAATGCTGCACCAGTGGCTGTGCTGGGCTCACTGGGCAGGCACAGTGCGGTTGACTGGCAGCGCTGCACTTTCTGCACCTGCACTGGGCAGCACATGCACATGTATTTCTGTCCGGACGGGCTGTGTGAGAGCTACACCCCTGGCCACGGCCCAGCTGGCTGCACTCTGCACTCACTGGGACTGAGGGAACACCGGCCCTGCTCCAGGAGACACCGCTACACTGATGTCAGCGGAGCTGCGTTGAAATGCCACCTCTGCCATCGCAGGGACTCCCACCCCTCCCGCTGGTGGGCAGCACGTTTTCCATTCCTCTGGACAATCTGACCAAGCTGCAAGCATCAGCAGCACTAAATTCCGCTCTCTTTTGGGAAGGAGCCAAGGCTGCAAATGTAAAGCACAGGATGTGATTTCCTGCCCCTCCTGGAAAAGGAAGCTGCAGTCCAAAAGGTAGAGAACGAACTATTAATCCTAGAACAACCATCCTAATGCTGGGGATCGCATGATGCAGCTGCAGAAATACCGATTCAATTCAAACAGAACTTGTAACGTGCTAAACATGAGGGACTCATGTACAGAAAAGGAGACACCAGATCCGGGCGCCAAGAGGAGGAAATGCCATTCAAAGGCCCCTGAGGAAAGATGCCTCTAGGACCATTTCTCTTCTGACAGAACTCTTTAATCACGAAAATACTAGAAAACCATAAAAAAATAATGGCAGATTCTCTACAGAATCTCCTGCGGTTCTACTTTATATTGTACATACGAGCCGATTAGCAGCAAGGTGCTGGGCTTCTTGGGAAAGGAACAGCTTATGGAGTGAAAAGAAAACTAATGTACAACCCCAGCAGGTTTACTTTTGCACAGGCTTTAAAAAGAGATGGACAAATAAGCAGCGCTACCGAGTTAGTGCAGACATGGTCTGTACAATCCCAGTAGCTATTGCCTGCTTAAGCACAATGAAGTAGGATGAATAGAAGCCCTAATGTGGCTGACTCACCCTCATTACCCAAAAGCCTGAAATGGAGGGGGGGGGTGTTCTTCTGAGGAGATCAAAAATGTATTTTTTGGATGAGTTGAGGTGTGAGTCTGTATGGATTATGCAGCCCAAGCCACAAGCGCCCGTTATTTTCCATCTGTAGGAGTGTAAGAACTCTCCTGTGTGCAGAGCTCAACAACTACTTTTGTTTTCAGAGTGTCTGCAACCATTTGCAAAAGACTGACAGACATGCATGAGCAGACAGACACCATGCTGTCATGGGGACTTGCCTTCTGTTCTTCCCCACTACAGTTTTTCCTCAGCCTAAAATAAAAGCATGTTATGCTGTGCCCTTTGTGCAAGAAAACATAACACAAGAGTGTTTATTTGCCTATGAACACTATAATCTTCATAGATCCATATTAAAACCCTTCACACTTATTTTCACTGCCTGGTTCAATTGAACTTAGAAATTCCAGTGTACCATGAGAGAGTGCTGAACAGCTGCAAACTAGCCAAGGGATCACATTCCCACAGATGGTATTAGAGCCCAAAGCCCTTCATGTTTGACTGTGGGATATGTACAGGTCAAATGAGAAGTTACACTGTCTGGGAACAAAGTTTCACAATCCTTGCAGACAGTGTTATTTGTTTTTACAGGTCTTTGATTTAATGCCCTTCACTTGGAAACTGCTATTTTACAGGGGGTTTTCTGCAGAGGTAATTCAAGGCCAATTAGTTTTCACTGGAGACCCTCTTCTATGTAAATTCTGCTGTATCCAACTTTGTAGCTTCTCCACTAACTGACGGATTAAACACAAGGTTTGAAGTACTGTTTTCAGCACTAATCTGACAGGTGTCCAGAGAAATGCATTAGGCTACACAGTGATCGAAGGAGGGGATTACAAGCAGGACCCTCAAACTCCAGATCTGCTTGGTATTGTTAACTATGCTTTGCCAAATTTCCTACCCTCGTGCACAATCTGTCAGAGACATTTCATGAGTTTCCTGGATGGGGAAGGGGGATGATGTACATGATTGGTTCTTGCAGTTATTATCTGCTATGGCCTGTGCTTAGTGTCATGCAGCCAAGAAAGGACTGTCAGGCCTGCACCTAACTCCAGCTCACAGCTCAGTGCTGGTGCAAGTGGCCAGTCCAAGACACAAGCTCTGGACAGCTGGGCCAGCAGAAGGCTTTATTGTCTCTGTGTGATGAGAGGCTAGCCTGACTCCTATAGGGCCTTCGCTTCCTGACCACACATATTCAGCAAGTGCTGCAAAGGGCACAATGGTCAGCATGCAGCCTATTTGCAACACTCAGGGCAAGAGGCAGCCATGCTGTGGAGACAGAATGGTTGTATGCATGTATATTTGACAGTAAGAGAGAAACAAGGGGGAGAAGAACTGGTGGGAGCAAAGCAGGCAATTTCTCAAATGCCATGCCTTCCACAGAGGGTGGTGGACCACCCCCTCCTCGAACTGCCCAAAGCAGCCAGGGCCTCCAATATAAGCATCACCTTCAAAACTGAAGGGAAGAGAAAGGCACAGATGCAAAGCAAGATCTGCTGCTGCTGGAGTTCTACAGCCTTCCTCACCACCTGCAATCCACGCATCTCACGCTGGCCTGGCCCAGGCACCTACAGCCAAGAACCCGTCCGAGCGGTTCCCCACTCAGGGCTGTCCCCAGGATGCAGAAAAACAACAATTACCTAATCTCAACTGGATAGGATATGTCTGTGCTGCAGCAGAACGGGCAATCTCAGAGCTTTCCAGTGGCATTCACAGTGTCTTTCTTCGTGTGAGCTTCCAGAATTAATCACCAGTGTATGAATTTGGCTTCCCATGCCTCTCCCCAGCTGACAGGAATTGATGGCACCAACTGCCGTCACCACGAGAAATAAGTGATTCCTTCACTAGCGTGGCAGACATATGCCAGCTAGGAAGAGAAGATCTGATCATCAGACTTGCTTGTTTTGGCTTTTCAATGCACAAAAGGCTGTTTTTCTCAGAATTAGGGTGACTGCGACAATCTGTTTTTAGACAGAGTTAGAACCACAAGATAAAAGAGGCAGAAATCTTCTCATCTGCATATTTATCATCAAAATGCAGCAACTGCATAATTTAAGCTTAGTGTTAAAAATATTGTATGTATATTTTAAGGTTTTCCTACTCAGGTGAAAAGGAGACATGCTTTCACTAAGGAGGTTAATTATTTCCTAATGGTGTGAAAACAACAGGGAAAAAAAAAAAAGGAATCAAAAGGAATTTTCTTACCCTCCCCCCTACCCTGAGGCGCAGCAAAGAGACACCTCCGTCCACATCCTTCACAGACACATGCAGCAAAATGACTCGAACAATAGAGCTGAGGCAGGTGCTGGTAACTGGGGTCCCACTGAGCCCTATGAGGGTCTGGACACTTGCACAAAGGTGCAAGTTACAAGAGATTTGTAGCAAGAGCAGGAGCATCCTCTCAGCTCATCGAGCTGCTTACCCAAGAAGGGCAGCACGCCCACGTGCAAGGACAGGCACAGGCACCCACTGCCCCGTGGGCTCTGCCAGAGGAGGCCAGGCTTTCAGGTGCCACCCAGCTGGGTGAGCTCTGCACCCAGCCTCCTCCAACACCCAGATGCCAACAGCTGTGTCCCCTGCAGTCCTGCTGGGCTCTGCCTGCCCTGCATCAGCCTCCCCACCCCAAACGCACCCAGGGGAGGGCAGAGGTGCTCTACACTAGTCCCATCTCTGCAGGGAAGGATGAACTAAACACAGGCTGTGTCTGTGGCACTCAGTTATGGCTGAGCTCTGCCAGTGGTACCACGGACAGTGGTATCATGGAGGCTTCTTCCCTGTCTCTGCTATCCGTATGGAGCCTTTATACTCCACAGAGCTGGCGTGACCAGCTAGCTGCATATGAGCTGCAACTTCTTAGTGACAGGACCTGTTCACCCAGAGGTGTCCTGGTTTATTGTCTTTGCTATTGGCTGCTGCTGTCCATGCAGACATGTGATGTTCCAGACAGGACCTTCCTTTCACACTAGGAAGCATCCTTTCCTTTCCAGCACTGCCCAGAATCCCACAGCACGACCAGTGGCTGCTCAGACATGTCTCTGTGAGCTTGGCACGGCCAGCACGGGCTGCAGAGCGGGCTGGCCATGGCCAGCTGGTGCTCCCCAGCTGACACAGCTTTCCCATGCTCTCTGCTGGCTGCCTCCGCATCCTCCCACGGCCACGCAACCCGCTCTGCTTTGACAGCCTCATCCCTCAGATCCCAGTCCCTGTAACTACCTGATACGCACACGTGCTTCTGTTTCAGAAGACAAGCTAGAAGGGCAGTGCGTGACAACGCACCGCAGTCTGAGGACAGCCAATCAAACCAATAAATCCCCGCTCGCTCCCCAGCAGCTGCAGCCCAATTAAACTCAACAGTTCACAGGTGTTCACGTAATGACTTTAACACAAAAAAGCACCGCTCCCCTTTAGGGGCCTTTAAAAAAATTTAGAGCTCTTTAAATTTTATATACCAACAACATCAAACCCAAGTAGGAAATAATAAAGAAGGAAAGAAGATAGAGCAAAGAAAATATACCCAGTGTCAGCATCAGCAGCAGCCTAATTAAACAATAGCCCACAGGAAAATGCACATTCTGCTCACCCAGCCACAGCCCTTCTTGAGTTCTATGTGCTGGGTGCAAAAGCGTTTTTCTGTACAGCTTTTCAGCCTCGTTGCACCAGCCACACTCTCATTCATGAAGTCCCTCTGCCTCCTCAGAACAAAGCTGTGAATGAACTCACCTAACAAAGCACAGGCCTGCATCTATCATTCCTCTCCAGCTCTTTGACTCCCTCCCTACCATGAGGTCGAGACTGGGCTGGTCTCCACGGCATGCTGGGCAGGCAGAGCTGTACACCTCTGGAAGTGACTAATGACCCCACTATTTTCCGTGGCCTTGCAGCACATGGTAGTTGATCCAGGGAGCCCTGGTGAAGCTGACACCCTTGCTGTTCAGGTTGTCTGCACCATCTGTTTGCTGTGTGCCAGCAGCAGGCTCCTGCTAGGTCTCTCCTTATTCTTGGGGTTTGTTACACCTTGCTAGCAGCTCCGGCCACAACATCGTTAGTTTCTTTTGTAGTTTCCCCATTGATTGCAGGTGTTCCCTCTCCTTCTAACTCACCTTCATCCCCCTCATTCCCAGACCTGCATACATGAGCCTCTGGCAATGTCAGGATCACAGCCAGGAGCTGCCACGACTCCTTATTGCAGGAGGGATGAGGAGGCAGGAAACATGATTCTCACAAACTTAGAGAATGAAGCATCAGGCTGGAGAAGAACAGATATTTTTGAGGTCTTTGAGGCCCTGAAAAGGCAAAGAATCTGCAACACCTCAACCCTGAGGGAAATTCAAGGTTTCTTCGTTACTGCCCTTGGTTTGATTATGTTTGTAGTTCCTGACTTTCCCATGATGAGATGCTGAAGCCAAAGTGGACCTGAAGATTTTGCTTTGAGGCAATCCTGGCTTCAGCTTTTCATTGTTATAATGAAATGTGAAGTGTTCTTACACAGAAACACTTCTGTCCAAAAGATTTTTTAAGAGGGGCAGTGAAAAGATGCTGCTCTGTGGTAAGTCAGAAGGTTCTTGGAAGGGAAACAAGTTTCCCTCCAACTTACTAAAAAACAAGAGCCTATGAAACTGAAATATTTTGGGGCTTCAACAAGTGATGATGCCAAAACAGTGCAAAAGCAGGCTTTCCCAGAGTCCCTAAAAAGGGAAAGACCCTCTTGCCAGGCCTGTGAGCCAGGAATTTGCACAGGAGCAAACTGCACAGCTCTGGATCCTGAAGTCCATTTTTTCATCAGCAGTAAGAGCAGAGCACAGAGAGCAGCAGTAAAATCCCTGGGCACCACCTTCCTTTCCCAAAATACAAAATCTTAAATTGCTTTCTAGAAGGAAAAAGATGTGGGGTTCCAGACTTCATCCATCCTCTGCCCTCTCTGCTTAGAGAGGACATCACAGCATCATCTCCCTACAAAAGGCAGATACATAGCATGGTATAGAGGTCTTCACAGCTACAATATCTTATTCTTGCTTCTACAGCACCTAGCACCCTGGGCCCCCACCTTGGAGATTCCTTTGGGAATTACTGTAATATAAATAGTAAATAAATATGAATAATTATCTGAGGATGATAACCAGTGATTTAGATATGAAAAGGCCCCATGATGCATGGGCTAATCTCTTGAGATACTTAGCCATCCTTTCAAGATGCATGAAGACATATAAGTAGGCTAATTACAAAGGAAAACATCTTGTATATAAAACTCGCCTAAATTCAGAAGTGATACAAAAACAAATCGAGAAGATACCCAGGAAAAGTTCAACTGTGTTGCTGAGAAAGGTTAATTTCTAGAGGGTTTTTTTAAGATAACCCAGAAGATCCTTAAATACTAAAATAGCTAAACCTTAAATAGCAACTGCAAGTGTCACATCAGAAAGGCACTCTAAAATGAATAGAACTATTGAACTGTGGAAGCATGATGGCAAAAAACACAACAATTTCATTTTCTTAGTTTAGTTTCAATTTATAATTCACACAAGTAGCTTAAACACGTCGATTTGAGATCAAAACAGAACTGCAGGTTACATAGCATCTGTTCTATAGGAGGGTGCTGTGTGCACTGAGATAATTTTAGATGAATGTGTTATAAACAAGATCTGTGGAACATTGCAGAGTAGCAAGTTTTGAGAGAGAAAAACATACAGTTTAAATGCATAAATTGTTTAGAATGTTTAGCATGTGGTTGTAAAGCGATCAACCAAGTAATCTGCTTTCCAGAGTAGGACAGCTCACACAGATGAAACAGAAGCTTCCTCTGTTTTTAGCGTGACTCCTTCAACACTCAGAGACACATCTTCTTACTCTGCAAACTTGGTGATCATAAAGCCACAGCTTTTAGTCACTGCTCTTGTTCTTTGCCAACACCTCCCTGAGCTGCTGCAGTACCATGCCTGAATGCACAATGTATTCTGGCTGAAGAGTCTGCTGGTGACCAAACTAGACCTCTCCTGGGACACACTGGTCAGGGTAGACCTGATGTTGTTATTCTGGGGTATGGTCACATTTGCCGTGAATTTCTGAGGTTTATACCTGGGTTGAGAAATAAACACACTTCGATTCTTTCTTCAGGAGGACAGTTCTGGAGATACCCAGGAACCAAGCTACACCACTGAGATGCCTTTTCAGATTCATGTATCCACATCAGGGTGCCTGTTCTGCTGTCAGCCAGGCAAACGTTTCTGGGTACCATACTGTCTCCTGAACCCACAGGACAGTTTTCAAATAAGTCTTCCTATCCTACTCCTAGACTAACTCTCCTCCAGCACTCCCTCAGTATACCTTATCAATCCCACAAGTCCCAGATAAACTCAGATGAGAATTAAAAGTCTGAATCTAGAAATGTAAAAGAGATAAACACTGTGTATTTCTTTATAGTTCTTTCTTCTGCTGTGTGAAAAAGAACAGGGGGGTGTGTAGCACGGTGTCATGGTCTGACCCCAGCTGGTGACATGGCACCAAATGAAGATGCATGGAAACTGTTTTTCCTTTTAGGAAAAAGATTCTGAGATTTAAAAATGGTGTGAAACAACCCACAAAATATAAGACAAAAATCAGTTCAGTTGGTTGATAATCCTGTTCAGGCTGCAGTGGAACATTTCCCCGAAACGCTTCCTCCTTTGCTAGGTTATTTATGGTTTGCTTTCCAGCCTGACTGCAGCAACTGCCACCCTGCAAAGAATCAGAATCAGATGGGAAAGCTGCTAGCACCAGCTTCCTCTGAGATCCTCCGACCTTCTGGCTCCAAAGCAGATGCGTCTCTTACACCATCGCCACAACTCACTACAGGAGCAACGTATGTTGTAGTGCTTGTGACCGCCCACAGTCACCTGCACTGCTGAACACAGAGCACCAGGTACTCAGACTGCAGGAGGAGCTTGGAGGGTGGACTAGTTCAGCTCAACATCACTCTTTAGGTGACCCACTCTGGAGATCTACTGAGGTCTGCAGCACTGTACTAGTTCTCACCTGAGTGACACCTATGCTGAACTGTAACATTTTTCACCTTCTAGAGCAAGGGTTAAGTACAACCTGCTGCTCTAGTAACAGCCCACTCCCACTAAAACATAGCACAGTAGTTGCCAAGCCCTTCCTTCTACACCAACTTTTCCTGCCATCCCTGAGCCTGCTGAACTGACGTGAGAAACAACCATGCCAGGAATGCTCCTGCATGGAGCTGGCTCTGTATTGCTGCTACAAAGGCCAGCAAGGGATTGCAGCAGCTCTATTCTTCACCGTGGAGTGGGTCTGAGTGGCTGCAGCATGGTCGCCCTCTCACTGTGACCTCTGAAAGCTCTCTGCTGCAGCTGCACAAGAGAGCAGAGTGCAAGGGAGCATCAGACAATAGTACAGACCTCGAGCAGCGTTAACAGGGACTCGTATTCCTGCCTCAGCCGGGTAAAACTGCCCAACGGTGCCACCTCGCAGCTGAAGCTGCAGCAGCCTTGCTTCAGCTGAGCCCTTCTGCAGAGGTGGGAGGGACATAGGTCCCTGGGTGTGATGTGAATATGCCCTCCTTGACCTCAGCACCCATCCACCGCAGGGCTGCCCATGAGGAGGTGCTGGGTAGAGCAGGGCAGTGACAGACAGACTCAGAATCACAGAATTATCAAGGTTGGAAAAGACCTAAAAGATCATCCAGTCCAACCATTCACCTATTACTACTAGCTCCCACTAAACCATGTCCCTCAATACAACATCCAGTCTTTCCTTGAACACCCCCAGGGTTGGTGACTCCACCACCTCCCTGGGCAGTGCATTCCAGTGCCTGACTCCTGGCCAGACAGACTCCCAGCTCTCTTTGCTCGTGTGCTTGCAGCTGCCCACTGGCTCAGAGACCAGGCTGTGGTGAGGGTAAGGTGCCCATATCTGCTCTTTGCATAGGTTGCTCACAGGGAGGGCATGCTGTGACCTCCTCCCACCCTTCTCCAGACACCAACCACTTCCACACATTCGTTTTCTTGCCTATTGAGCCAATGTGCTGTCACTCACAAAGTTTATATTTAAATAAGCCCTTCTGTTGAACTCAAATTAAATATAGCTCTGTTGAATCTGATACCATGAGAGAACCAGGGCTGGAGGCGAGAGAGAGAACGAGGAGGAGATCACAACTGAACACACACATTTGAAGCTGTGAAGTTAACACCAGGCTGCGCATCTGACTCCAGTGCACACTGGGCTCGTTCCTTTCAGCTCAGCAGTAGCATTAGCTGCAGTGAGGTCACCCTTGCATGTCCATCTGCTTCATGTCTCTCACTAGACAGACACACTCAAATCCTCAAATTTTACAGACAGAATGAAAATTCAGACAAACATTTGTCTCCCTGACCTGTCAGCACTTAGAGCAGCGCCTGACTGACAGCGGCATGAGAGGGGAAGTCAGAGCCTCTGAAAAGGCAGGTATCTCGGCGTGAATTTTGGACTCTACTGACAACAATAACAATCTGCTCTTAGCTAATGTCACACTGCAACAACAAAGCCTGCGGCAGCTCGTGCTGCCATTCAGGCCAAGGACTCGTCCTGGGCTCTCTCCTGACGTGGGCTGCCCTGCCAGCCGCTCTGCAAGCAGTGCTTAACCTCTGCTTGGGGACAGTGGCTGGAGGGGCTGGATATGAGAAGGACCAGAGCCAAATGTGTGCATATTAAGAAAGATGTCATTAAGGAGCCCAGGCATAAAAAACCAGAAAGTGTGACCATTGCAGTAAGGGGGGGAAGTTGTACCAAGGTAGCAAGGGAGTTCATAAGCAACACAATAAAGTTAAAAAGCAGAGCTTCAGGCCTGTGGGACTCAGGTGTTCAAATGCACTGAGCTGTGTGCTTAGTACTATTAAACTTCTCATTAGGCTTCAGGATGAACAGCCTCTAGCAGATTTCATCCAGGTCAGCCAGCCACAAAAAACCTCATCAGGCATCACATGTAACCTTGCCTGAACCATCCACAGGGATGTAAGAAAAAGCAGTCCCATTAGTTGCATCGTAAGGAACCAAGCCAAGTTGTTCCTATTTCTGTCCCATACCCTAAAAGCTAATCCTAAAAACGAGTCCAAATGTACTTTGCTCTGGCTGGCTGACTTTCTTTGCAGCTCCTTGTTGTCTCTGACAGCTATGAAATCCCCTATGTTTACCTACAAACTGGGCCAGGGCAAGGAGAAATGGAAGAGAGGGAAAAGCATGTTGAGCAAACCTGTTGGGCTTGCAAGAGTTAAAGATGCTGTGTGTCCCAGTGCCTACAGACTGTCTCCAGTACCGATAAAACAGCGTGCGTGGAAACACAGGGTAGGCAAGCCCTGCTTTGTACTGCTGCAATCTCTTCAATTATTTTTTGTGTTGTGTATTTTACAAAGGATAAATCAGGGAACATTTCAAGAAATGTTTTCTCATTCTAAAACTTATCAAAATATTGCTGACACTGATCCATGGCTAGGAATGTCATTCCTGAATAAACATGATGTCATTCTCATTCCATTCATACTTCTCCTGGACAGCTGCTGTCAGCCTCAGTGAAGAAAAATGCCACCTCACTGGTGACAGCTGCCACTTGAGGTACTTTGTATATCAGCCTCCATAGGAAAAAGGAAAAAAAAAAAGAGCCAGTCATGCAGATGCTATTTAAAGTATGTTGCATCTTGATGAGAAATGCAGAAGTTAATATGGGGCAGGTTGCTCTGTGTCAAAAGTCTGGACAATGAAGAATAAGGAAACTTTTCTGGTCTCACCTTCCTAAGAAGCAAGGTTCAGGTAAGGCCCTGACTCCTGCACTGTGTTTGCCTTAGAAACAAAAGAAGTGCTGGCTAAGGTGTGCTGTGGCTGCTTTTCCTTATGTTAATCTAGACCTGGAAAGTCTTTTGAAGCAAACAACTTCTAGGGGAACAAAGAAGTGCATGAGCAGTCCCAGTATGGATGCTCTCTGGGACTTTATACCCTCTGTGTCCCAGAAAATACCCAAGAATTGACACATCCAATTTGGTGCCATCTGCAAACTTGCTGAGAGTGCATCCCAGTAAGAACTTACAACTGGGCAAAGTGGGAGCAGACCTGTCCCTCCACACCCACCACGTTTACAGGAGAACACTGACAGCCAGGTTCTACAGGGAAAACACCAGCATGCAAAAGAAGCTGCAGTCCTGTCTACAAAGCACACACAATACTTTGCAACCACACTCAGAATCCCAGGCAGAGTTCAGAAGGACACAGGGAAATGGCAAATCAGACCAGGCTGAATTTTTTTTTTACTTCTGAGGACAGTTGTTATTAAGTTCTTAGGCCACAAAGAAACTCACAGCCTTATCCTTCTCCTTATCCAGGGAAATGAATAATGTAAATAGCCATAAACCCCTGATATTCATTGATGGAAATTGTTTTGAGGCAGTTCTAATTGCAAGCCTTGCACTGCCTCATTCTGTGAATGCATGATACACACTTCTGATCCACGGGCAGAATCCTGCCCAGGAATATAAATGTGCTTCTTTTCATATAAATCATATCACAACAAAACTAATGAAACAACCAACAACTAGGCCTCCTCATTTAGGAGCTGCACATATTAACTGTGATGGAAATGCAGATACTTCCCAGTCACATGTCAAAAGCAATCCATCTCAGCCCTTACATGACGGCTTCCCCCGTGGAGAATTCTGCAGGTGCTTCTGGTGAGACCTTTCCCATTACAACGATCCTTTGTATCAGGGTGCCTCTGACCATTCCCCATCACAGCAGATGCTGTAGAAACCCCACAGCTGGGAAGTGGTCCGTGTCCTAAAGAACATGCAAAGCACCCTCATCTCCACCCCCTCGTGCAAGGAGAGACAAAGCACACCTCACGGACGGGAACTGGCTACAATTTCTGAGTGTGTGGAGCCAACTGATCCATTTTATTCAGGAAATATGTGGTAGTTTCCAGCTTGGACAGGAGGTGATAAGAAGGCAAATAGCAAGCACTGTCACTGGGAACACAGTTGGGCAACTTCCAATTCACCTGCCACACAGGGATAGAAAACATGTGGGTTTATAACAAATCATTGTTTTCTCCAGTACCCCAATTATATTTGCAATCTGTTGGCACCCAGATCTCCTGCAATTGCTCTAGGAATTGTTCTGGGCTCATGTAACTCTCCAGTTGCTTTCCAAGCATGGAGACAGACAATCCTCACCCCAAAGAACAGCCCAGACTAAATCTGTTTTCTGTTCCTTCTGGCCTCCAACTTGCACTGCTGCTTCAGTGTCAAAGGGGCAGATGTATAATCTGGGAAGCTTTCCAGATGCATCTTGAGCAAAGCAAAGCACTGTGAATCATTGGTACTAAGCAGGATCTTCCAATCTGTCACAGTACCACTGGCAGCACTCAATATGTACTCACAGTACACCCAGGATGGCAAGCACCTCATGGAGGGGACACCAGTATTCACCACAGTCAGACTCTCAAAGAACAAATAAATAAGTTATCTTCCCTTGCACACCGTGGTGTTTCATCATGCAGATTGTGCTCCAACAGCACTGCTCTGCTCTCAGTAGAATGGCAACAAGCCCATGCCAGCCATGAGCTCCTTTGTAGCCATAAATGTTGCATTAATAGGGTTTTTGCTTGTACTGAGCCATCACTTCAGCTTTTATTACTTCTCCTGTCCCATAAATGCTCCCAGGTTCTCTTCCAAGGAGTCTGTGCAGACTGCCAAGCAGAGGAAAAGAATGACAATGACATGGCCTCTGGCTCTCCCCTGAAACAGCAGCTTTTCTGTCATCCCCTGGAAGTGCTCCAGTTTATTTCCAGCTCTGGAAATGTGTCTCAAGCAAGGTTGCTAACACATGTTCCTCCGTGTCAGACATTACTCTTACTCTGGAATCATTCTGATTCTGGAGCCTGTGAGGAGCCTGTCAGCTACCATTCTGCCAGGAACACCCCAGCCCTAACTCTCTGCTTTCAAATTCAGTCTCCCTTAGGTTGAGTAAGAGGAGCTGTCAGGTACCTGGAAAAACAATAGCAGCTCTTGCTCTAATTTGCATACCCAGTATTGAAATCCTTTGTCACTAACTCAAGTGGGCAGTGGACAAAAAATAAGTGAAATATAATGATGCAGTTCACATAAATGTGTGAAGATAACATCTCTGTGCCTAACCTCATGCTTGCCAATGTTCTGGTGCAGATTTGTTGTGTCAAAGCATCAGAAAATAAGTGGATATCCAGCATGCCGGAGTCCCCTGAACAAAATGGTGTTTATCAAGTCTCCTCACAGGCTGTCCAGTTCTCCTGATTTCAGAGGAATGGTATGCTACCAGTTCTTCCTTTAACCTGTGCTCCTCCAGCACCTCCAGCCCCCAACTCTCTGCCCACCAGGCGTGTCCCATACCGGGTTGCTCTAGCATTTGAAAGAGAAAAAAACCTCTGTGCAGATTTTTTATGTATGTTGCCTTTGCTTGGCCTTTCTGACACAGGGATCTTCTGCTTCTTCACCATTTCCTCCCACTAGGCCGTGTGTGCGGCCTTACTCCCTTCTTGGGTTTCCACTGCGGCCTGCATGGCTGATGAGCACCCACACATCTCAGGCAGCTGAAACACCAGGCGCCCTCCAGCACTTACCAGCCCCTCACAATGTGAGGCAGGGGAATAGGAAAGATCCATCACCTCAATGTTAAAGAAGAAAGCTGAAGCACAGGGCAGTCTCCCGCATTAGACTTCCACAAAACTTTGTTTAAATGGGCACTGATAGAAGTAAATCTAAGCTCTTCTCCAGGCAAAAGCCCTCCCCTGTCTCACAGCCCTGCTTCCCACTGCTGTCTGTCTCGCTGGCAGCCACAGATCTTCACAGTGCTCAGATCTAACACACACCAAAGCCCCAACCTCACTTTTAATTAAGGACTGTGCCCCTGCCAGCCCCTGCACTACCCACCAAGAGCCTCCAGTGACACACAGGCCCCCATGGCCTCAGCCTGCTCCACACAGGGACACAGCCCTCAGGCTGGCCACTCGCTGTGCCAGGCACCCCACATCCTTTGCAACAGAGGGGATGCAACAGAGAGAACCAGGCCCCACACTTAGGATAATGCATGGAATCGTTCAAGGGCTGTGATCCTGCTGCAAACACCTCCTGAGGGGGAGAACTGGCAGCTCCAGGCCCCAAATGCCCCAAACCTCCAACCTGTCTCCTCGCTTACCTGGTGCTGTCTTCTGGGTGGTGTTTCCTCACATGGCGTCCACGGGAGACTGCCTGCTCCACAGAGTCCTCTGCCAGCACCATCTGCCCCTCCTGTCATGGGCAATGGACATTCACCTCAGGGTCCCCGGCAGACACGGGCTGGTTCCTCAGAGAGGTTCCCGCCATCCCTGGCAGTGGGGCTCCAGCCGGGTGAGGGGTTTCTGTGCTCACACGAACTCTGGGATTTCCTCCACTTCTGCAGATCAAACACTCTCTTCAGAGTGGCCATCGTCTCACTGAAAGCACCTTGCACCTGAGAAGTGCCCTGCCCTCCTCCCGGCAGGAGAGAGAGAAACAGATACTGAAACACCACAGTTCTGTGAAAGGCTGTTTCTCGGAACAGGGCCGCCTCAGGAAAACCCAGCATTTGCCTCAGAAACAGCTCGCTCAGGCACCTGCCTGCTGCAGTGCGCTGCGGCCCGGCCTGTGGCAGGAGGGCGGCTGCTGACCGAGGCTGCGGCCCCTCAGGGGAGGCACCCGCCCGTGTGGCCCCGGAACCTTCCGGCACCTTCCCTCAGGGAGCTGTGCAGGGGGCCCTGCCGGGCTGTGCTGCGGGGAGGCGGCAGCAGCTGTAGAGGAACCCCCGCCCTCAGGAGGCCTGGTGCGGCTTTCTGAGGAAGGGGCATTGCCAGCCACAGAGCACGGCCGCCTGTAACGCAGTGTGAGCGCCTGTGGGGATGCAGGGGGAGGCGGGGGTGGGGGGGCCGGGCGGGAGCTCCCGCCGAAGCTGAGCAGACACCAGCGCAGTGCTGTGCGGCGGCACGAACCTCCCTGAGGGACGCCCAACGCGGCCATCCCAGCACGCTGGCACTCAGTCCTGAGGAAGGCACAGGGTTTCCTCCATCAATCAAGACAGAGCCTGCAAGCCTAAACAAAGAAAACCTCTAGAAAGGAGTTAATTAAAGAGTTCCAGTTCCCTCCGACGCAGACCCTGGTCCTTTGTGAGCACAAAACTAAGCCCGAGCATTCCCACTGCTAATTATGAATAAGTTGAGGAGTTCTTTGATATTACTGCTGTGGTTCATGCTGTTGCCACAGAGTGCAGACAACACCCACAGAAAACCACCGGTGTGTTGGCTGCAGCCTCGCCCCTCCCTTGTTTTGTTCTTTCACCCTGCGCAGAAGCTTTAGCAGCAGCCTGTGCATCTCTGGAACTGAAGCTCTAACTGCTTTCTCCAGGAAAGTCTCAAAATCACACCGTGTGAACTTAGCCCTGTAATGGTGACAGGGAAATTTCAAAGATTTGGTTTTTCTGCAAAAGGTTCCTGTATTTTTCTCCTAAACAAGTGAGTCCAGAGCTGGAAATACAGAGTGTGCAAAGACATGTAAAGCTGCAGCACACGTTCCCTCTTTCGCCAAGGTTCCTCAGCTGCTCTCATGGCTCCTGCCTGGCTCAGCACAGAGTTTTGTGAGACACGTGGTGATGTGTGCCCGCAAGGAAAGCGGCTGCAAGGCTCCAGAACACCGACTCTACTTCCAGACGCTGCCTCTGCTCAAGGGCTCACTGAGTCACACATCAAGCACTGAAATACATGGTCACTTGCTAGCTCAGCTGTTGCAGAAACGGTGGGAAGGTGATAGCAGTTCACTCTGCGATGTTTCCTCTCACCACTCTGCTCATCCAGCATTGTTTGGTAATGCCAAGTCCATAGGGCATGTGGAATTAGGACATGGTGTCAGTGGCTGAGCTGGCAGTGCAGCTTTCTGCTCGAGTACATGGTTAGCATCACACACACAACAAAAGAATTCTGAATTTTACTTGGACTAAATGTTGCAAACACATGATAAACATCAACTTCTCCCCAGACTGCATGGAACAGCACACAATAAAACATGTCACAAACATGAAAACCTGGAGCTGTTTTCTCACAGACCGTCAAACTCCAGGACTCTGTGACAATACCAGAGCTCCTTGCACCATTTGGTTAGACTAAGTATGGGTACCAGCGTGTCCTCATGTTTGGCACTGATTCTCCCCAGAAATGCCCCTCCACAACACCAAGAGCAGCTCTAAAAGATTCCCTCAGGTCTGCTCCAGAGAGGTGGTACTGTCTGTCTGTCCAGTCCAACAGACTCCACTGGACTTGGCCTTCCAAACCCAGCTAATCACGGCGAGCTGCCAAGAGACCCTAATGCGAGCATCTCACTGGAGCATTAATAGGAAGCAGAGAGCATTATCTGTGCAAGGAAATGACTGCTTCGAACAGGGACAAAATCAGAAAGCAGAAAATTAGAGCTTCAACCATAAAGTTCAAAGAACACAAGGAAAAAGCATGAAAAATAATTTTGACACTTTGAAGTAGAACTCAATTGTTCCATTAAACTGTATTTTTAATAAAAAATAACAATAACAGCATTCCAAATATCTATTTTATAAGCTTTACTAATGTATATTTTTTTAATACATGTCAGAAATTCTTACTTGAGGCAAATGCAATATTTATAGAAAGCAAGAGACTTCAAAACAGCTCTAGAGACTTTAAGCTCTCGATTTATTCACAGATTTAGAATAACTCAGGAATACAAAATGACAAAATGTACATTTTTTATATTGTTTACTAATGTATTGTCTCTTGTCCCTGATCCGTCATTTTCCTGACTGGAGGAAGCACATTCAGCTTCTTCACTCCCTTTAATGCTACGTACTTCTGGAGGGAAATATTCCCATTTGGTGAAAATCTATCACAATTCTGTCTTGCAGAATATCACTCCCAGAGAATTATGTGAAGATCATTAATAAATACATTTTTGCAATGACAGTCATTTCTTCTTTGGTCATGATTTGTATCTATTATTTGCCTCAGCCTCTCCAGTTCCTCCAGAGAAACTGCTGGAGAGAGTGAAGAAGAGATGAGGCAGTGCAGCTGCCTCGGACCAGAATCATAACAGAGGTTTGCCGGTGGCTCTCAGAGCGAACGAGACGTGTGAAGTTCATTAACCCCTGGTTCGACGTGTCACGGGGGGTGGAAAGATGCTGTTGCTGTCTGTGAAAGACCCCCGCACGATGTGTCGGTAGTGTTCAGAAGCCAGGAGTGGGGTTTCTGGAGGGGGGCTCCAGGAGCCGCTGCGCCGTGTCTCTGGGAGACCTGACACAGGTCACAGGACCCTGCACATCAGGCTCAGCCTCCGGAAGGGGTCCCTCCTCTGCTGGACCTGCCCGCAGCCCCTGAGCCCATGGCTGGGGAAAGGTGCCATGAGCAACCAGCAAACAGCGGATGGGTGAGGTAGGAAAACAGTCACATTAATCATTGTTAGCATTTAAACCACTAGCTTTCAAACCCAATCCTTCCCAACCCACAAAAGCGCGTTGGTTTAAAAATACCAGATTTTGTCTTCTTTCCTGTGTTAAGCCTCTGTGACACTCTTCATCCTGGAGGCATCTCTGGAACTGCAGAATTCCCGCTGTTGCTTTCAGCCTCCTCAGTCAGGAGGTGTGCAGGTGATTGTGCTTCCCTCGTGAGGTGCCGTACCAGGGCGGTTTCATGTTCCATTCCCATGGAGTTTTTCCTTATGTTACTGCGCACCTGTAACTGTTACAGCCAGACCTAACCCTGCCTAACCACTGCTATAACTGGGAGAGTTTGGAGTAGCCAGTTTAGAACACCCCACCTACGGGACAGGTACAACATCACTCCAAAAAGGATGAAGGGGAAGTGGTCAAAAGCTAAGGGAACCAGAAAGCCTGACAGCGTGGGCTGCAGTCTGCTGTCCCGGGCTCTGGTGGAACTGAGCCACAAATACCTCAGCACATCAGCCAAACCAATACCACGTTTTGCTCAGAAACCATAACCACTTTTGTACTTGCTTCCCCTTTTTATTTCAGCACCACACAGATTTTACAGAGCAAATTGCCTGATGTTCTTCTAAAAAGTAATCTAGCCTCAGATTTTGGGGTACAGGTTTATTCCACAGACTTGATGATGTGCAGAGGACACTGGGAAGCAAAGAAATTTGTGACCCACATACACAAATAACTTTATGTGCAGCACGATACAGATCTGGGCAGGCACAGGGTGATTTTTCTTTTCCAAGAAAAGCCTGGATCAGAATTAGTCAAAAAGACATGTTATCCTGGCAAAAGATAAGTCCAGAGCTCTCCCAAGTGTGCTGCTGCTGAATCAACAGATACAGCACTCAGCCAGCTCAGGGTTGTGCTGGACAGACAGCAGTAAGTGATGTACTTTTGCTACACAAATTGCAGCAGCAAAGATCTGCCGTGACATGTGTAACTGTTGGAAGATGATTCGCTCACCGGTTCACTGCACTGCTGGTTTCTTCTCTCATTAGACTTTTCCTGGTGCTTCCAACTTGTACCCAAGGATCTGCTCAACCAAAGGGTTTTGGTGCCTGACAGGAGACCACAAATTTTGCCTACTCAGTTTCCTGAGAGAGAAGAAACAAATTTAAGGTTATGCTTCCAGTTGGACCCACATGGGCTCTGCAAAGATGGGCCTGCCCCAGATCTGTCCAGGAGCTACAGACCCCGACTGGAGCATGTAGAAGCGCCCTGCACCCATCCTGATGGCTACCAACCTTCAGAGAAACCATTAGAAAGTCTCAGCAAAAATACTTTTGCAAATTGACATTGTTAGGATCAGTCTTAATTCACAAGTGTGCCCAAGATGAGATGACAATTTGTCCTTTTACTTCCAAGCCAGCAGCTGTACTGGCCAGAAGCTGTGAGCGACCTGTGTTGTTCCCTCTGAAGAGCTGGTGAATTTACCATAGGCATAGTGCTACCTACAGTCTCCTTTGGACCATTTGGTTGCTGACAGAAATTCCCCCAAACAGCTCACTGAATGAAAGCTGTCCCTGGCTGCCTTTGAAAGGGGAGCAGATTAACTAAGGGGGTTAATTGCCGTGGACATATTTTAATATAAACTTTGACAAGTTAACTGGAGATAAATAATGATGCTTTGGTAGGGTGCTGCCACTGGAACTCTGAAGAATCAGCCAAACCAGGGAGTTGGTGTATTGCACACCTCAGGTTTTGGACAGCGTGCCATGGCTGGTGTCATTTATTTGAGGGACAGTTTCACTACTAGCACTTGGTACCCTATTTGACCAGAGTTATTTTATTTTGGGGGATTTGGTTTATTTTATTTGTTGCAGTATACACAAACCCCCTGTTTTGCACAAGACCAAAAAGCAAAGCTTTGCTGACACCAGAAATGCCCCATGTCACCCTGATAACAACCATTGTGCAGTTACCTGCAGAGAAGCGATGGTAACTCTGCTTTGAAGACAAGGGAGAAATTGGTTTGAATTGGGTCCATGGAACAGAATCTTTGGTTTGATGACACAAAAGAGCTCACTGAACTCTGCTGTAACAGGTAGAAGTAACACACTGATCCTCATGTGTGTCAACCCTGCTTCAAACCCATGGTGAGCTCCTACACCAGCAATGCCCAGTCTGGGATATTTCCCTTGTATGTAAATAAGGAAATACAGGCTATTAAGAAATTTGGTTAAACTGCACAGTAAAGGAAATGGGCATTTGTCTGTACAGAGACCATCTGTGGTCATAAGGTCCAGGGCAAGACCACAGCTGCCCTGGGTATCCAGCAAAGTGGTTACCAGTGCTGTGGTGCCCAGCTGCTGCCTGTGTTAAAGCTCCACTGGTGCCATCGCAGCAGAGCCCGCAGAACCCCAGACAGCACCTTTCCAAAGCCCTTGAACTGGTGCTTCTCACTGGCCCTGAACTCATTCAGCTCCCGTGCAAGGACAGGCTGGCAGACAGGGTCTCGGATCCCGGGGAAGCCTGGGCAAGATCCTCCCAGTTCCCACCCCTCAGCTGCCTGTGCTGCACCTGGAAATGCTCAGGGCCTTGGGAGAAGTGGGTCCCTTCTGTGTCAGATAGTGATGTTCCCATTACAGCTCATGCAGGGACTCAGCTCAGCAACTGCCCCGGGGATGGTGCAGAAGGCTGCTCACACTGTGGACATGCCGCATGAGCAGGACCTAGGGGCTGCCAGGGGAGCTCCTTCTCTCTCTGGTACTTTGTCTTAGCAGGACCTTACATTTTTGCATCTTGCTCCAGTGCTCATTCACAAGGCTGACACGTACGGCTGTACTCTGGGTGGCCCCCGCTAATTCATGACAACACTAATGACTGACAAGAGCTGGCACCCTCCCCATCGACACACACTCTGGGCCAGCATGAGCAGCAAATCTACAGTCAAGGAGTCCCTTAAAGTAAATGCTGGAGCGAGTGTTGTGGCTGTATCTTGCAAGCACTGTTCAAAAGACTTGGCTCCTGGGGTTGGAGTATATCGTCTCCAGCATGAGCCTCACTAAAGTTAATATTAATGCTCCAAATATTAACGCTACAGCCAACCCAGCCAGCTGCTGCACGAGGCAAAGAGGAGAGTTTACAGCAGAAAAGTCCCTGCAGCCTATCTCTGCAAGACAGCAGCCTCGTCCTTCCAGATGTGCACTCTGGCATTCAGCTCCAGTGCTGGGGAGATGGCAAGCTCCACACACGCCAGACACGTGTCAGGAACGGTTCTGGGGAGCGCCTGCTCCTGCAGCCCGTCCCACGCTGCCCCTGCTGCTCCGACACGACCACGAACCGCAGTGCCGCACACCGGGGCTCTTGCTGCCGGCAGCGACAGGCTGGAGTCACGCTCCAGACAAATGGGTCCAACCATAAAAACTAAACCCTTTCTACTGTGTGTTTAACACGGAGTCGCAACCTTAGTTGATTCTCACCCAGGCAGAAGTAAGGAGGTGGCTGCCCAGGGAGGTGGTTGAGTCACCTTCCCTGGATGTGTTTTAAAAAAGGGTAGATGAGGTGCTCAGGGATGTGGTTTAGCACAGGATGGGAATGGTTGGACTTGATGATCTTCAAAGGTCTTTTCCAACCTTGTGATTCTGTGAAGGTACTTGCCAAAGCTGCACATTTTCCTACCCTGAGTAGGAGTGGGTTTGGGGAGGAGGAAAGGCCATCGAGCGGGCGGTGCTGCCACGTTCCAGTGTAGAGGTGGGGTGCTGCCTTCCCACCATGCTAACCTGAACAAACAGCTCCTTTGGGGAACCGGAGAGCTGAAATATTAGTGACCAGTGGCACCATCATGGCCAGACATCACAGCCCAAAACAAAGCCGTACCCTGACAGAGAGGTTAGCGAGGTTTTCCTGTGGGGTGAGCTGCATTTCCATCACTGAGATGACAAGGACAATGATGCAGAGAGAGGAATTAGCCAGGATGTGACAGAGGTGTAGTGAGCAATGTGCTGGATGTACTAGTGGGGAAAAAAGGTTGAGCAAGAAGAAGTGGCCTTGTTTACATTGGTGTGCGTGCAGGTAATGTATAATTAGACCTCTTGGTGCGTTATATATTGGCCTCTCTGGTGTCACTGCCTGTCCCTACGAGACCAATGTTTCTCACTCTCCCTCTCTTCCCATAGAAAGTTCTAAGTGACATCCACACAGGCAGAGAACAAATTCTGTTCCACCACGTTCTGGCACATTAAGCCTAACAAATATACCAGAGGTGCCAGAGCAGCTAATGCTGCGTGCTCATTGCCTTTGTGCTACATCACTGCGACGGAGCGTGGAGAGGGGGGCAGCCCAGAGCAAAACTATTGTTTGCAATTGCCTGTTCCTTTTGACATTTTCATTGTATGTTCTTTTAGGATTGTAAATCTCCTGCGATGTCTTTACAACACAGCTGCGAAGAGGCAATATCTAAAAGGCTGAGGAAGAAAATGTCCTGCCACCTGGGAGCAGCACTCTTTATCTCCCCAGTAACATTCAGGTGTCTTGGGCCGGTCTGGCTTCTCTTCTCTTCCGCTGTGATATTTTTCAGTCGATGCATGCCTGGTTCTTTTTTTGTTCTTTCCTGAATTGCAGGTAGCTTTGAAAAAACACGCATGAACCAGCCCTGCCAGGTGAAAAATAAAGGCTCCTGATTGCTATCATTACTATTATACCACTAGACATTTTATTAACACGAAAGTGTGACATTTCCCTCCAAAGAAAGGCCTTCTTCTGCCCTTCTGCATGGCTACTTTATTGAATCCAAACTCCGTTTCCGAGGATCTTCACCTGTTTAAACGCTGCTGTGTTTCTAAAAAGCAATTTAACCTTTCATCTTTTATGGATGGATCCTTTTTTAACAAAAATCCTATAGGGCCATTTTTCTCCTCATCTCCTTGTGATCTCAGTGATATTACGTGATGTAGCTTTTGAAGAAGAAATGCCGAAACAGCAGCTTCACCACCTGCAGCTAATGCAGCAGGAAGACGGAAAAGGCAACCTGGAAAATTCCCTTTTCAACATTTCTCTCACAAGCTCCTGGTAAGAATCCCCCAAACTGACAATGTCTCTTGCATAGAAATGAAGGGCAAGTGCTCAGGAAGAGGAGAATGGCCTGGAGATTTTGCCAGTATAAAACCCACCAGCTTGTTTTCCAGCCTGGAGTTGTAGCGATGATTCAAGTGCCACCCAGCTTTAATTATTTACTTTTGGCAATGGCTGTGTGTTGTCCAAGGTAACAGTCTCCTGGGATGAAGAAAGTCATTCTGAACACCACCAGTGCCCAAGAGGTGCAGTGTTTAGGGACAGAGCTGTTTTCAAGGCGTTGGTGGATGATTTTACTGCTTACTTACTGTACGGCTCGCATGGGACTCTCAGTTCAATAAAAACCAGACAAACCACAGTCACTAGTATGTATTTTCCTCTACCAAATCCTCTAATCCTGGTTCAGTCCAGAGTACTCAGAGAAATCCAGCCTCTCTCCATGCCAATACATGTTCCCCCTTCTCCCTCCTCAGCCCAGGCATCTCTCTGGGGAGGGCAGATCTGTGCTCCCAGCGAGCCCAGTGCTGCCCCAGCCCGTGCAAGCCACTCCAGGCAGGTATTTACCAGCGGGGACCCCAGAGCTGCAGGGCTGTGCTGGCACCAGCGGCAGCAGGTCCCCTTCTCCTCCTCCCATCTGCCTTGGTACCAGAGCTGAGTGACGGCTGGAGCCCGTGGGACCTTCGGGAAGACCTCCTGCAAATGCAGAGCCCTCCACAGAGCCGCTCGCTCCAGCTCTGCCATGTGCCCGTGGAGCAGCAGCTGCCTCTGCTGCCCCGCTGGGATTACCCAGGGCAGCCAGCCGGGGGGAGCACAGAGAGCCTGGGGGCTGCGGGAAGCCTGTGGCTCCTCCAGCCAGGACCAGGCACCCTCTCCCCATATGGCCGCATTCGGTTCTTGGCCAGGGAGACCGGGGCAGCAGCTGGCTGCCTTGCCCACGTGGGGAGGGGCTGTGTGTCCACAGAGGACCCTCTGCTTGACCCTTCATAGTCCTGTGTTTCCTCATCTCCTGGCTCTTGGAGGCTGCTCCGCTTTCCCAAAGCGGCTCAACACACCATGTCCCCCAGGAGGCCTGAGTGCCGGAACAAGAATTGGCAGAGCAACACAAACAGCTACTGCTGCAGCCATAACAAGGTCCTCTGGCGCCTGCAGACTTAAGCCACGGGCTCAGGAATGGCAGCCGGGGTAAGGAAGAGAGTCAGGGTCTCTGTGAGCAAACCCTACCATGAAAAAACCACACCCTGATTTTCCTGAGACACTGAGAAGTTTTTAGGTTTTCAGGGAATTTTGGACCAGGGACAAGTAGAGAACTTGTATCTTTTCTTTATGAGGTCTCTGGATCTCAAGTGTGAGGGTTTTCCAATGACTCCAGACAGGGACTGTTGAGTGCTGCAAATGGAAGTTTCCTCCTTGGCGTGGGCAGATGTCCCAGAGCAGGAGAGCAGTGTGGAGTACAAGCTGACCCTGCAGACAAGTTATTTTGCAGACCTCATGCTCCCCTCTCTCCCCCCTTCCCTGTCCCTCTGCGTATCAGGTGTCAGTTTATAGTTTTGGAGCTTTAGCTTCAGTGAAGCTTCTCCCACTCACACCTGTGAACATCCTCCTGCTATGGAAGATGTTATTGTGCATTTCACACACAAATTAGAGACCATGAAGTCTCACAGATGTGCCACCTCTAAGCTGTAGTTAAAATCTACATTTATCTGTAATTTACTTTATAAAATACATTAATAAAAATAATTAAAGCCACATAGCCAGAGCATCCACCAGCCAAAGAGACATCATTAACATTCCCTGCACCTGAATAACAAGCAAGGAAAAACAACACGGGGATTTAGAGTTCAACTTGCAAAAGATAACACCATGCATTAGAAGAGAATGAGCCTCCCAATGGGAGCAGCACTAGAGAATGGAAAGAAAATAAAGTAGGGCAGTGTGCCAAATTCAGGAGGTTTAAAAAAAATAAGCAGCACAGCCATCACAAAAGAATCCCCGTTTCAGCCCAGCATGGGAGGAAGTATGAACTGAAACCCAACGAGGATTTCCATGTTACTGTCTTAATTTGTAAAGGCTTTGAAAAATAACACAATGCTGAGCTGGTCTTTCTTTTTTGGGAAGAGGGGAGAGGGTCAAAGGGAACTGTATTGGTTATCAAATAATGACAGAAAAAGCTATTCTCTCTGGCTCTCCTAAACTCCCAAGTGACTTGAAGGGACACAAAACACATCCAAAGAAACCCTTGCACAGGAAGGCAAAGCAAAGCCCGCACCTTTCTCCAGCATGCTGCTCTTGTGTAGCTGTTCCCTGCCTCCTTGCTGTGCTCTGACACACAGCAGCTGTCCCCCAGAGGGATGGGGACTGCACCTTGAAATGGAGACTGATGCTTTTCCTCACACGGGAAGACAAGCTTTGGAGACTATAGAGCATATGGCAATAATGGCAGGATTAGATCTCGTGCGTTCGGTGACAGTTCTGGACACACACCACCTCGAAGGGCTCATACCTTCTAATTACTCGTCCAAGCTGGAGGGAGTTTATGCTAATAACACACACAGGTACTGGGCACAGAGCCTTTTTGTCCATATTGTTGGGGGATGCTGCATTCAGAGCTAACTTTTCCTTTGCCTCCTGTTTTCAAACCTGCTCGGAGTTTTTGCTTTTTCCCATTCTTATTCTGACAATTTTAATTGTATAAACCCAGCTTTTCACCTTTTGTTGCTCAATGGGTATAGGAGAAGGCGAAATGCAGGTAGAGCACCACAAAAGCAAAAGGCAGGTGAGCTTTGAAGGGAAAGGGATCTAGGAAAGGGACAAAAAGGAGCATAGAAATGGAGGGTTGATCTCTGTTGTACTCACAGCATGCAGTAAGCCAAGCAACAGCTACTGTACCTTAACTAGGCAACCAGTAGAAAATCAAACCTTCCCCGTGATCAATAGGATCGCGGCGAGAGTTTGATTAGCCTTGGAAAAAATTACAATAAGGAGAGAACTTTTTCTCTCCATGGGCTGGGTGATTTCCCTGTGAAAGTTTTTACAAGAATGAGGCTGCATATAATGCGTCTTGTTAACCCAAATTACATGCACTCGAATTCCTTCCCTTTCCCCAAAGAAATCAGAGAAGAAATCAGGCGTGAAATGGCATGTGGGTGGGGCTGAGCAGCGCCAGCGCTGCTCTTGTAATTAAATGAGACTCGCTGAGCCCCCACTTCGCAGAGCCTTTCAGTGTTTCTGCTGGCTACCCAGAAACACGGGACACACTGCTTGTACACAGGCTGTACATGCTCCGTGTGAGATAAGGTGTGGTCCCAGAAAGGGGCTTGACTTCTGCCTTTCTCTAGGTCCGACCTAACCTTCACGCTGCAGCCCGAGTAGAGTTCCCTGCCAGAAATGTATCTTCTACTCATTTGTCGAGCCCACCATTCAGTATCTCCAACAGAAGGGCTTCTGTCCCATTCACTGGAGACAACTGGAGAGTGGTGCATTGCAGTGTCATTTTTCTGATCGAGTCCATAGTCTCTGCCACCAGATACCGTCACTGAGCTCTTCGCCTGGCACGCTGGGCCCCTCTGGCCCTGTCTGCTCCGAGCGTGAGCCCACAGGCCGTTGGTGCCCAGACTGGTGGAGGGCCCGGCCTGGTCGCTGTTGGTGGCAACCCACACAGGATGCTGCTTTATTGCCTGGCCTAATACTGGCTCACTGCGTGTCATGGATCAGGGGCCTCACAAGACTTCTGAGCCTTTGTGTGGCTTAATATTGGGGCCAGTTTGCAGCCACAAGGTTTCGCAGGGGACTCTGCAAGCTGAGTCAGGGAGGGGTTAGTGAGGACACAGTGTGTGCTGGTGTGACAGCAGCGCTGGGCAGAGCCCCTCAGGAGCCCCTGCAAGGCTGACACTCTCAGCTCTGCCCTCCGTGCTTTTTCACTCTCAGCCTTGTGCAGCAACGTTGGGAAAACAACTGCGATTGACAGAGAGCGACACCCCAGCCCAGCTGTTCACGAACAGCGGCGGTTCAGCTCCAGGACGTTCCCTGACAAGCAGAGCGGGGGTCGCGCCCAGTTCGTTCGTCCCTAGTGACGGAGCGCCGGCCCTTTCCCGCCCTTTCGCCCGCCCGCCCAGCCGCGGGCCCGCCCGGCCCGGTCAGCCCCCAGCCCCGCACTCCGGCCCGGCGGCGGAAAGAGGGCTCGCAGCGCCCCCGCCAGGAGCGCGGCCCGGCCCCGGGCACCGCCGCGGCCCCGGCCCCGGGCGAGGGACGGCCGGAGCGGCCGAGCGGCCTGGGAGCCGGGAGCCAAGGAACGGGCCCTCCTCTAAACAGCGGCTGGCTGTGCCTGTGCCGACGGCCTGTGTTGCAGAAGCCGAGAGGGGATGGATCCTCCCGGGCCGGGAGAAGGGTGCCGTGGCATGGAAGAGCAGCTGGTACCAAGAGAGACTCAGCCCTACTCCAAACCCCTTCTTTGGGGACAGGAGTCTGCCAATCCCTGGTGTAAAAACCGCAGGGATGGGGGCCCTGTTTCCCAGGCAGTGCTGAAAATGGCGTGTTAAGTTGCTACTATTATTTAAAAAGATAATAGAAGTACTAATAATGTAAATTCTAATAATTTGGATGGTAGCAGGTCCAAGAGTCTCTGCCTCACAGCGGGTTCAGCTGTGGCAGGTGCCAAAGCACATACAATACCCAAAAAACCACCAGATAAAGACACTCAGCAAAGTGGAGGCGAAAGCAGCACTTTGGCCCCACTTTTACAGCCAAAGACTGAGCTGCCAGTGGAATTTAATGGCAAGATGGATGTTTGGTTGTGAAAGACAATGTTGCAACTCTTCCCGTAACTTCTGCTTTGCTGTAGGTTTCCCTCTGCAGCTTCCAGGCTTGTGCTCCTCCAGCTGTCTGGCCTTGGTTGTCCTCGAAGCCCACTGTGTCCTCAGCTCCTGTCTCTTGTTTCCTTCCTGCTGCGGGTGTGTTGGCAGCCCCCTGCCTGCTGGGGCTCCTGGCTTCTCAGGTCTCCCCTTAGTTTTTGCCAGCGAGGCTTACGGTGCAGTGCCAGTGGTCCTGGTGATGCAAGGGAAGGCTGCGGTTGGTTGCAGTAATAAGCAGAGTAAGCCCTGGGGGAGCAACCTGGGACAATGTGCTCGTGGTGCTGCCTTCCCCCAGGGAGCAGAGATGAGGAGAAGGAACAAAGGAGACTAAGTGGAGAGAGGCAAGCAGGTGGCACTGGGGAGGCAGCAGGTGGGAGCCAGGCAGCAGCGTACTAAAGGTGAAAAGAGGAACGTAAGGAGAATATGAAGCTGAAAGAGATGTTCAGACTGGGACCAGGGAATGCCAAAGAAGGAGCCACGCTTTAGGCCTTTACAACAATAGGTTGTGAGGAGGTCTGCTTAAGAGAGGACCAGCTCTCCTCCTTGACTGACAGCTGCTAAATGTAGCAGTAGCTCAAAAAGAGATGTTTTCAATGCAGGCACCTCAGGCTGCCTCTGCTGATCCGCTGCCTCAGGTCAGGCATATCATACACTGAAAAACAGCAGCATCTTCAACAGTGGCTGAGAACCTCCCCTCCTCTGCAGTCATCAAAATGCACTCCTCATTCACAGCCTCCTTCCAACACTGGGAATATCTCAACCCTCAGCAACAGGTGTTGACAGGGCGTGACATGTTGTATCAGTGTTTCGCTCTCTCCAGAAGATTAAGATTAGGTATCTCCCACCTTTGCATTAATCTCCTGTGAGATGCGCAGAGCTCAGTTTGCAAGCAGAGCGTCGTGTTTCCTACACACAGATGTATGGCTGAGCTCTGCAAAACCTGACTAATATATTGGTAATCCTTTTATCTTTTTTATTATTATTATTCAGAAAACCTTTATTTGGGGCCAACTGAATGTAATGATCTGACGATCCAGATGCCAGGTCGAGAACACACAAAATTAAACAAATTTTTTGTTGCAAATGAATGGCAATGTAGGGGTGGATGGGTTTGGCACGTGGGACCCAAACGGGGCAGGTTTGTGTGTGCCCAACCCACAGAGCTTTCCCAGAGGCTTGACAGCCACACACACCACGCTGCTCTGCTGAGTGCCACGGATCACGTACTGTGTAACTGCAAATCTTCCCACCTCCCTAATGAATCCTGTTAACCGGATCATTAACAGTGATCAGCTATGCAAATGGTGAGAGGTAACTAGTTATTAGCAGAGGACTCTTTTATTGTTTCTGAAAATACTCCCATGCAGTGAGGTGTTTTCTTGTTCTCTGCACACACATTAAAGACAAACTGCAGAGCAATAAACGTTAGTATTTAAAGACACCCAACTTAAGAAGGGCACATTCACTATAACTTTCCTCTTTATGGAGGAATAACAAAGGATCCCTAAGCTTCTATGGTTCTACAGAGACTATAAAACGATTGTGAGTTTAACTGAATCTTTCCTGGTTTTGAAGGTATAAGATTAGTGTATATCAAGGGAATATGATTTGTTAATACTCCAGGTTCAGTCCAGCTGCATTTTTCCTGCATTTTATGGCATCTGGTTTTGTCACTTTCAGCAGTTAGGTGACGCACTGAGATAGGAAACATGCCCCAAATTAAACTCTGTACAAGGAGAGACGGGGCTCACAGCTCCTCTGCCAGGTTTGTAGGACTGGAAACGTGCGGTGCTGGCGCAGCAAGAGACACCTTCCCTTGTTAATTATTCATACGTAACAACTGATCTGAGTAAATACATTTAATGAAGAGAGCCAGCTTAGAGCAGCGAAGGGCAGCTTTGGGTACAAAGGCAGCACGTGGAATAGGCTGGGCTTGTCTCCTTCAGGCTTCTGACAGAAAGCTTGGAAGCGTGAAAGAAAATGCTGAGCCCTCCGACATGTCCTGCCATCTTCTCCCTTCTATTAACAACAGGGGCTGGGACGCTGAGCAGTCGGCAAGTATTGAATGTTTAAGTGTTGTTCCACACACTATAGATTATTCTCTCCCTGACCTGTGCAGCCTGAATCTGAAATCACTCCTCAAGCCAAAGCCTCACCGGTGACCGGGGTTGGCGTCACCTCTAACACGGGAACTTCTCCTTATCCCGGCAATCCCGCGGTCCTGACCCCTGGGCCCGGTGCTCCTCCCCAGCACTCTTACAGGGATTTTTATACAGAAATGCATCTTTATCTTCTTTCAGTTGTAAAGCTCTTGGGACTTTTGCTGTCTCTCAGGGAAGGAGAAGGGATAGACTTCTCATGCTCTCGGCCTTACCTGTTTTGACCGAGTTTAGTTCTCCACATCCCTGCTTCACAGGCCTGTGCTTCCCCATCTGTGGTTACCAGATAATATGATCTGGTTTCTTGGAAAAGGAAGATTTCCTTCAGTTCCAGCCAGCATAAATTCCTCTGTTTGCTGCAGAGGATGGAGCTGTGCATTCTCATGTATCTTGCCAATCCCCAGAAGACATGCAATAGGTTCCTGTTTCCATTTTCCAGAATAACGTAAATCAGAGTCTCCTGTCTTCAGCACAGCTTGGTCAAGCAGCAAGCAGGACTCGGAGGTGAGACCAGAGCTACACACAGAGTCATGTTCATCTGCTGCAATTTCCTCTTCTTGTGGCTTCCCATGTGAAATGGAATGACTTCCTCTTGCAGTCACACACATTTTGCTCTAGTTTGGCCCTGTTCAGGCGAGAACTTTAAGCACTTTCTCAAAGCAAAGCTTTACTACCTCCAGGCAGCCTCCCTGTGACAGCTACAGAGTACAGTGGTGTCTGCGCTGGAAGCAGGAGGCAGGAGTCCTGCCTTGGCCCCTGAGAAACACCTGGAGTCCTGCCAGGAACACGTTCTTCCTTTTAACACCTGGCACCCCCTCCACTAGAACTGGAATTAAAACACTAGCTTCCAGATTTTTCCAAGGCAGCTGGTAACGATGGCATCTACATGTGAGTGGCAGCAGCACACCTTCCACTCCAACCTCAGATCCCCAGGAACTGGACCTGGTTTGTGGGGAGAAAGGAGCTCTACAAATAGCTGCCAGTGTCTCTTCCAAGACTCCTCTTTTGTGCTGGAATAGCTGGAAGAGATGCTGGAGAATCCTGTCAGTGTGGGGGGTGTCAGTGTGCACAAGCCATAACCTCTGGGACAAAGCAGAGGGACAGCAAACAAGAGTATGGACACAAAACATGATGGGAACCACCTGCCCTCATGGAGCCACAGAGTGAAGGATCCCAGAAAGGAGCATTGTGTAGCTTTTACCTCAGCCTAAAACAGAGTCCTGGATTCTGTAGGCACAATAGGGGTAGAACTGGAAAAGGCATAAAGATAAACGGAGGCCACAAATGGCCTTCATTACATTAAGGATGGCTTTCAGAGTGTGTATGGTTAGGCTTATTTCTGTAACACAAATGACACTGGCTGCAGTGTGACTTCTGCTGTCATTTAGCATGTTGGGAGAAGTGTTGAGAGTCAATGCCAAGAGTATGTGAAATGGAGAAGGTCTGAGTCTGTATTAATTAGGGTTGACTGAAAGAGATGCTGAGAACATCCATGATTGATTTCTTTAAGCATGATACCAGCTCCAAAAGGCATCAGCAGCTGGCCAGGGCAGCAGCCTGTTCCAAGAACTCTCCTATGAACCCTGCCCAGATGAAAGCGAGCACTGCAGACTGCTGGAGGGGAAGAGCCTCCGTTCAAAGAGCTGTGCAAGCTCAGGCTATGAGGCATCTTATCTCCCAAGCCCAGGGTAGCTCACGCTTGTACACCGGCTTCTCCAGAAAAGGTCAGATCATAGAGTAACAAAAACGGATATAAAAGGTTTTGAGCTACTTCTAAGGGATCTGTGCATGTGAACTACTAAAGGCAAGGCTGTGGTCAGCAGCGTTAAACCCACCAGACAGTCTGCATCCCCAGCAGAAAACGTTCAGGGAATCCACAGTTTGAAAAAGGTGGAACTGCCTGTCTAGACTAGTGACAGAACTGATGACAGGTGAAGTGTTCTTCTGCCTCAAAAAGTTTCATACCACCATTAAAAAAACTCCCAGCCCCTCTGAGCGTGAGAGATGAGCTGTCTTTGGGGGCTTAGCCTGGGCAGTGCCATCTGTTTACCTTCTTACCTGTCTGTGGTGACAGACCTGCCCTTTCAGACACTGTCTCCCCTACCTTCGCAGAGTAGCCTGGCACCAGCTCCTTGCTCAATCACAGCTGTATTACAGTCTCTCTTTTGTTAGCCTTCATTTCCAGAAGGAGGGCAGCAGGAAGTGAGTGATCAAGCATGTGGAAATGATGTGAGAAGGCAAATGAAATAGTTGGTAGAGAAGCGATTTCTGGAGGCTGGAGGCTGTAATCAGAAGAAGCAGCTGAACCCTGTCCACGCCAATCTCACATCTGCACTTCCCACGTGCCAGGGTTAAGCAGATGGACCACATCACTGTGTGTGATGTTAGGGAAAAACCTGGTTTGAACAATATTTTGAAGGTGTGAGATGCTACAGTGGATCTACCAGAGCCTTGGGTAGCTCCAGAGGCACAAGGACTGCCGGGGCCAGAGGCATTCAGCCAGACAGGGTATGAAACAGCTGCCAGATTTAGCTTGTAAACGCACCGAGAGCAGAGCTGATAAGAACATAAATATGCCTCTTGGACTCATTTCTTCCTCTAGCTGTTTAGAGAGCCAGTGAGATCTGTCAGATCCATACACAGAGCCACTGGGAGAACTTGTCTCTTCAGCTCTGTGTAGGGAGGGAGTTGTCTCTGGCTGTCTAGGAAGGGTTCCAGCCAACACAGATCGCACATGGATTAGCGCTCCTCAGCATGGTTACTCTTTATTGGACCAATATTTCAGCTCCCTTTCACTGGAGTGTTTGAAGTTAGTACCAAAGTGAGTATCTTCTCACTGCTTTTAAATAGAACCACAGAACTGTAGAGTCATAGAATTGTTTAGGTTGGAGAAGATCTTTGATATCGAGTCCAACACTAAACCATGTCCCCAAGCACATCTACGCATCTTTTAACCCCCCCAGGGATGGTGACCCCACCACTTCCCTGGGCAGCCCGGTCCAGTGCTTGACAACCCCTTCAGTGAAGAAATTTTTCCTAATATCCAATCTAAACCTCCCCTGGTAACCAAGAGGCATTAAATTACACAGTAATTACTGTGCAGTGGATGGATAACAGCCTGGGTAGTTCTGTGCCATTGCAAGAAAAATGTATGGCCATCGCTGTGTTTGCAGTGCTGCAGATTCATTGTGGTTCCCTAACACTAATTACCCAGTAATCTGTATGCACCTGGAAAAAGCCAGTGCTGAGATTTCTCAATTAAACCAGGTCACCACAGAGCTGCATAACACTTCCCAAATATTTGTGTCTCTCTTGTTTTAGCTGTTAGATAATTTTTATTCATAGGCACTGGGCTAAAACTAGGCAGTGGCTAGAAGAGGTTTCTCTCTTTAAGGAAAAGCTTAGTTATTTTTTTTTTTTCTCTAGAGGTTGTTGCAGAAATTCAGCTTTCTGTTCAGTGCAGGATTTTACAGTCTAATAAATTGATACAACAGTGTGTAAACAAGCTGTGCAAATAGATATGTGGAGCCATGCCTTTTACAGGGGTTTGTTTTGTAACAAAAGAGGAACTTCCACAGGAGTGGTATTCTTAGGCAATAATTATAATTTGCACAGTGATGTGCATTAGCATGCTAAAGGATACTGCTAGCTCTGAATTTGCTGCCAGCAGGTTGCATATTTTAAGTGCAGTGTTTTGCTCCAAACAGAAATCCCAAAATATTTACTGACCTTTGTTGCTGCAAAACTCCAGTTACTCGGCCAGAAGGAGCTGCTGACATCACATTCGTGTCATCAGAAATCCAAGAAGTGCCCCTTCTATCTTTTTATCTAGTCCTTGATGAAAAAACCAATCCTGAAATTGATAAATGCCATCCATGGCCCTGATCCAACACAACTCCATCTCACCAGGCTGAATGGTGAGAAGAAACACATGTTCAATTAGCATAAAAGGTTGGGGGGGGCTACGATTGCAGCAGAAATTGTAATAATATCCATTTCTGCCTGATAGGCCTGGCAGGATTTGCTGATTCAGTGAAGTCATTTTTGAGGCTGGGTTCTCTCTCTGAACCCTCTCAGGTGGCCCATCAGCTGCCCACTGCCGCGTGTGGCCGGACGCCGCTGTGTGACACGGCGTCACTCCACATAGAGCGAAGGCTCCCTGTAAACATCAAAGGTGCAACTAAACCCAGCCAAAGGCTTTTCCATCGCTGCCACCTCACATCTGATGCTTTTTAAGCTATGGAAAGTAATATATGATGCCTGATGCAACTCAGTTCTTACTCTCCTTCCTGGCACAAAGCCAAAGCTCAGCTCAGTAAAGGGACTTGATGACTCTGTAGCCCCCAAACACCAGAAGAACTTTGCACAGAGCTTACAAACCAGGAGATGTCAGCAAAATGAGGCATGGGTATCAATGACAATTATAAATTACTACAATCAATTGCAATGATACAATATCAGTTTCTCTGCCATTCCCCAGAGACGTTGCTCACTGGGAGTTCTCAGGAGGGTTCACCTGCCCAAGCCCAGGAGCCTGTGAAGGTGCCTTCCCAGCAGAGAACAAGGGGTAACGCTCCATTAGCAGCTGTCTTTCCCCTGTTGCCTTTTCAGGCAGCTTATTGACAACTCACCTAAAGTCATGACAGAGTCAAACCTGATTCTTCATTTTCCACATCATTTTAAGCCCCCAGCTAAAGCCTGTGATGAGCTAAAGACAGTCTCTGCACTTACAGAAGTGAAAACACGAGCGCTCGGTCCAGCTGCTTCGCTGCTCATCTTCACAACCCAGGCAGCTTCCTGTGTGTCAAAAATATGTCCTCTTTATTCCCCTTTAAAGCCATTTTCCAGTCCTAAGATACTCTTATAACACATTTTTATTCACTGTAGATCAAGAATCGAATACTTATTCCTTTGCTTCTCTTCAATTAAAATGCCTACACTGTATTTGAGGCTGTGACCCTTTCTAATGATACCTGACACCAAATCTCATTGTGAAAAACAACAATAGATTTGTGTAAGTAGCCCTGGCTTTCTAAAGAAAAGAACACCAAACATAATTCACCTGTTTTCAAATAAATCTCTCCTTCCAAGTATTATTAAATCACAGGGAAGACCATCAGCATGTACACATGGAACTTCTGGTCGACACCTGGATGTCTCTGCTATCACCATGCCCCAGTATAAAGCCTGATTCTTATTTTGATTTGTGGGTTTCTCTCCATTTCCTTTAGATGAAGATTATTGTCACAGGTGCCTAAGGTTTAGTCTTTACCTTCCAGCAGACAAAAAATAACTACCAGCTATAAGAAATGCTCTAAATATGTGGGGGTTTGAACAGCTCAGAGGGAAAGACAGTTTGGAAACCAAAATATCCTGGAGGCACTTTCTCCATCCACAGTATATTTGACAAATTGACTTTTGCTTCCAGGGCAGGCATCCAGTTTCTTCATTAGTATAATGAGCCTCAGTCTTCTTTTCCCAGACTTGGTTAATTTGAATGAGAAGTCAGTTTTATGAGATGTAGCAACTAACAGTGTCAATAGATTTCGAATTGTGATTAGAGATCACTTAGTGCAATGCAATCCCTCTCTCCTGCAGACCAAAATACATTCATTCAGTATTCTTAAAACCAAATATCCTTTCTCCTTGCTTGCCATGACACTCCAGTGTGCTGTCAGGTACTGTGGTGACTCGAATGTTCTTCTAGTGTATAATCCCCTTTTATATTCTGTATCATGTATAGACTCAAAGACAAAATACCTGCATTATCTTAAATTAACTAGGTAAAATGTATTTCAAAAAGTTTCTTGAGTCAAAAAGTAGCAAATCATTGTATGTATTTTCCATATTTGTATAGGTTTCATTATATTCTCATTCTAAGTTACTCTTAAGTCTCTTTCATATTTAAAAAATGAACTACACACCTATCATGCAAAATGTAAAGAAGTATGTTCAACTAGTTCAAATTAGATATACAGTAAAAATACACTTCCAAAGAAATATCATTTCCATTTTTGTTCATGTTTTTAACAGAATTTCAGACTAGTACATCAAATGTGGAACTGTACAAGTATGTGAAGAAACATTAGGATTGCAGTAGTAAAAAAATGTACAGCATTCAAAACCAACAAGCTCTAAACAACCAAACAATACCACAGGATTGAAACAATCATGGGGACAACATAGGTCATCGGAGCCAGAGAGTGAATCCTAATGCACCTACATAAAGACCCTACATAGAATATTGTCTCTTATTTATATTCAAAATCCCTGATTTGATTCAACCAGACAATTTCTCTAATTGTCTCTTATAGGTTTTAGATTAACACCAGAGTATTCCCCTTGGTAACTGACAGTTCTTTGAAAAGGCAATATTGAGGATTGGTTTGAAAGGTATTTCCATCCATGGGTTCAGGTAGTTCAAACTCAAGTTCCCAGACAGTAGCAATGTGATTTTAAAAGACCCCTTTGGGTTGTTACCTGCCACATTTGCAGCAACACGTGAGGATTCAGGAGTCAGTTTTTAAAAACCGTGTACAGGTTACTACACAGGGGTTTAATTATGGGTTTTAATTATCTAGCAGTGGACCAACATTGCCTTTTAAATCAATAAAAGATCCAGCTAAGCATGTAAAAAGAAAAAAACCTCAAAAAATCTCCAAGGTAAATGACAACAAACCAGACATTCCACACAGCAGAACCTCCGTGTCTGAGTGTCTCTGAAAGGGGGATATGTTCTCCTTTACAGTCCCCTAACCAGCACAAGTTCCTTGTTAGACTTTTATATGATGAAGAAAAATGTCTTGGACAAACCTGTAACAATTACTAATTCAACCCAAATTATCATTTGTAATGTTTGATTATTGTGCAAAAACATAATGAGCTGTTCCAGCCTACTGGGTTTGGTGACCAGAACATGATCCCTCACACTCATCTTTGCTAGTTGGGATTTTTTTAGGACTATCTTGCTTTTCAGATAACTCACCTGTGGGGTTTTTTAAGCTGAAGTGTAAAAAAGGCTAATAAATGACCTAATTATGTCAGCATTCCTATCCCACAGTCCTCATGCTCTGAGATCTCTCCCTGATCTCGGTAGGAATTTGGCCTGCACGAGAATGGTGAATTTTCAGCTGGGAAAGCTGGATAAATGTAGCACTTCAACACAAAAACTGTGTTACGAAGGGGTCTGGGTACCGAATCACCCTCAGTGCACTGGAAAGGGCAAAGAGCCTGAACCCTGGCACCTATTTTGCTGTCTTTTTGCAATCATCTTTTAGCAGTTTTGATCCAAGAGGAATGACAGGTTAGAGAGCCAGCCACAAACAACATCTGACTGAAACTGACTGAAACAGGTTTGAAAAGGAACAACAATATGCATCTTAGGTACCACTCAAAATCTATAAAACTACTGGGCAAACAGCATAGTGTGTACTCCTTCTTATACATAGTTAAACTTTGCTGAGGTATTTCTTTAATTACAGAAAAGCATCTTTAAAAACAATAGGAAAAAAACTCAAATGATGAGTTATATTCTGCACAGATTTTTCGGGGAGAAAGAGTTAAATTGTATTGAAAGGTCCAGAATCATGAAAGGAATAACCACTTTTATTGTCATCAGTAAGATCAGTTTTCCTTGACTTTTTATTCCTTCAAATCATTACAAGAATGTAAGGCTGTGACTTTATAAAACATAATTTTGCCTTGATTTTGCCCACCAGTGTCGTAAAATAACCTGAAATACTTCTGCCTTTTTTCCTAGGACAGTATTACCCAGTGCCCAGCTCTAAAATGGGCTGACTGGCCACACAGCTCTGGGTACCCTGCTTGCCTGCCCCATCTCTGGCACAAAGGCAAGATTGCTTTCACAAACGCTGGCTGATGTCGTTTCTTTTATTTTTTATTTTTAAGTATAATTTTTATTTTATTTTTATTTTTAAGTATAATTTTTCTGCTTGAATTTTAACTTCTACCTGCAACTAACAGCTATTTCTCTAGGATGAAGACACCTAGAGTGTTGTACAAGCTGGATTTCTCACCCATACGTACTTTGGAAACCGAAGGAATGTACACATCATATTCAGAGTTTATCCTAGGCAGATACTGTGTCTGAAGTGCAGTTTTCTATTCCTTTCACATACAATCAGCCTATCTGGACTGTGACACTACTGTTAAATGTAACTGCAGCCATTACCAAGTAGTTTCCATAAGTGGTTTTATTACTGGTTAGATTTTACAAATTCTGGTATTCGAACAGACTTCGACCTTAAAATTCTAAAACAACAAAGCAACTGATGAAAGGCTTAGGACTATCCAAAGTAACAAACTCTTAACATTTTTGCCCTGGTCATAAATATACAGAGAGAAAAAGAGAGAAGTGGACATGGAATCCAAAGTATGTAGATAAAACAGTATATAAGGCACATGGCAGTCTTTGAAAATACAGAAGCTTTAGCCAACTTAAATTAATTGCTGTTTCCCTTGCTCAGTCCACAAAACTGTACAGTTACACAAATGTTGTGTTGCAATAGATCTTCCAAGTTATTCTTCAGTCCGTACTCCGTAATACCAGAACACTACTTTTCCTTCTGTTTTTAGGAGAGATCCTAATTGTGGTTAGTCAGTTGCTCAAAGCCTCTATTAAAATACACTTGGAATTTCAACTAAGAATAATTTCTTTTTTAAAGAAATTATTAAGAAAGAGTCATCAGAAAAGGTTTGTAAGAGTTGTCTGTGAAGGACTTCGAGATTCATGAACCTCAAGACTTCCGGGCACTGACGTCAAGACAGATGTCACAGTAGGCATAGTAGGGTTAGTCAAGTCCGTTAAAGTAGTGGGAGTGCTGGATGGACTCATGGAGGCATTGGATATTTCTGAGGCAGGACCTGATGGGGTCCCTGCTTGGAGTGTTGAGTCTGAAGTCTTATCCACCCCTGTGTTTTCTTGACGTAAGAGGTTCCGTCTGAATTTGGCTCGAGCATTTTGAAACCAAACCTGCAATAGTTTAATATAACAGGGTAGCATTTAAAGAGCTGCAGTGTTTAAGAAAACAAAAGCATACTCACAAGTTCACCAACACTTGAATTGTGGAAGAGGCTTTTACTGGTAAAATGTGAGAGAAGTAGCCCCAGTCCTGAGCCGTGTCCTCTGCACACCTGCAAAGCTCTCATTCCTCTCTCCCTCTCCTGTATGAATGGTCTGCCTGGGACAGGAGTGGACTAAGGATGGAGGTGGGGAGTCTTTCTGTGCAGGCTATGTGTAAAGATGCTCAGAAATTTGGCAGCCTACATGAATCCTCAACTGCCCTCAACACCAGAAGTATTTGTCAGGATGAGGCAGACATCAAGCATCTGATGAGTATGAACCCAGGAGTTTTGGCCCCCTCATATCTTAAGTCCGTCTCCCATGGTAAGCAGCAGGTGACACAGCCCACAGCACCCTGCCTGTCTGTGGGCTCTCCCAGGAGCCTTCCCCTCTTTCTGTCAGCAGTGCTCTCGTTTTTCTAGAACTGTCCCTCTTCCTTAAATCTTCTTCCTCAAATGCTTCAGCTCCCTTTGCCTATGCCACTTTCCTTTTCAATGGAATGATGTCAGGAAAAGAGGCTTGAATGATATTAGAGACCCACATTGCATTAAAAACTGTCATTCCAGTAGAAATTACATCCACACACAGTTTTTTTTCCAAGACTGCTACTTTTTGCATTATTTGATTATTAACTACCAGTGAAGGACAGAAGCTGACTCCATCTCTCTCAGTTAAGTTGCTGTGCTTAGGTCCATAATCCTCTCCACTCTCTGCAGGATTTGTTCAAAGAGAAAATATTTTTCTGACTTGAAAACAGATAAAATAAAAAGTGTTTGTGAAACTTGCATGAAACCCAGGTACAGCGTGTGACTTTGACACAGCCATTAAATACCCTGTGTTCAACCTGATACATGTTGTTTCCAGATAACTTTACTGCTACACACTAGCTGAAATGTCACTGAGCTTGTTTATCAGAAGGCTTTCTCTCATCATTACATTCTTTACAATGGATTCAATCCTGGTCCTGCTGTCCTCGTGTTGACCTGCTATAAGGAACAGGACCGAGTCTTTCCATTCCAGATGCAATGAGCCTCATCGTCTCTGTGTCTGCCAGAGAACGGAATCGAGCGAGCGGAAGGATCTGCGTACCCACACAGTATCTCCATCCGATTTCTCCTCGGCTGCCTCTGTAGGGACACTGATTGCATGGAGCTCATGAGGCCACACCAATCTCTACAGCAATTCTGATCTCTAAGTCCAAACATCTGGCCCCTGCTGTAGGATCCACGTTAAGCCAGACCGCTGGCAGGGGAGCAATGCTTTAAACACAAGCAGACCGTGAGGTGTTCTCTCTGCACTCTCAGCTTGCCAGACACAGTTACAACTGATGAGCATCTCAGCTTTTCTCCTCTGGCTTTCTTCACATCTATGGATGCTCCAGTCCCAAATTCCCCCTACTGAGCACTTGCTTTTTCTCTGGAAAGCTTTCTCTCCCAACCAAGGGTCTTTCAGGTGCACACCCTCTCTCACACTCTCCAGGGAATGCCAGAAGGAAGTAATCCTCAGGCATAAATTCTAGCGGTGGCTATGGCCGTGCATGACTCACATCCCTACAGGTCCCTCTTTCTAAAAGCTCAGTATCCTAAAAGAGCATTCCCTTTGTTAAAACCCTCGGTTTAAAGGTCATATATCCATTTCATATACAACAACAAAAATCTCCTGAACTAGCTCTGGCAAAAACATACTCATGATTCTATGGCACGGTCCCTTGTAGCAGCACAGCTGTTGAAGGGCAGCGATGTTGGCAGAACCAGGCAAACCAAACGTGGGGTGTTTCGCTGGGACATTCACAACCAGGGTCCTCTCCTGTGGCTGTTCCCTCAGAGCCATGCAAGAAGGGAGAAGCAGGAGTGTGTGCATGGGGCTCTGAGGCACGGAGCCCCGGGGGGACCGCGTGCAAGTGAAGAGAAGCAGTTGAGCTGCAAAGTCTTAAGAGCCAACTAGTTGGGATGGTGCAAAACTGCAATTTAAATAGTTATGGGACTTTTTTATTGTTCACTATGAGATAATTTCTATTTGTTCCACAGTTACTTGGATTTGATTTCTTTAAATTTACCTTCTAGCAATTGTAAAAAGGATAATAGATACAAAGGTGAAATGGAGGTTTAGAGGCTGCTGCTGCTATGTGTGTGTGCAGTAGCTACAGGATACTTAGAACAGACAAAACCACCATTCCAGCTGCATATGTACACACTTCTCTGCAATTTCATACTTATGTCATTAAAAATATACATGGTGTATATGCAGTGGTCCCAAATATGAGTAACATTTCCATTCTTGCTTAAAGCATGGAAACGTCTAGCAGGCACCATAACTGTTTTATTTGCATTGTTCCTAAATGCCCCACTGCTCCCTAACAGAGTGAGACACTCTAGGATATTGCTTCTGTTTGGGATTTGAAACGTGTCATATGCAAAGTGAACAGTATTACTGGTGTTTATGTATTCCCCTTTACCTTCCATTAAATATGAAACTCTGTGCTCAAATGCCCTTACTAATGTCTGTTGGTGCTGCTTGCAGGAGCTGCACATATAAGATGGATCATTCTTTTTAATAGTGGTAATTGATGTTAGACATAGAAAATATTGCATAATCTTGTAAGTATTATTCAAAAAATAGAGATTATATGGAAACTTTGACTTCCTTCCTCACTGAGATACTGTTAAGGTTTATTAGATAATAGCTATAAAGCTCTTTAAAAATTTCCAATAATAAATATTCATATTATTACTGAAAAGATGTTTAAATATTTGTCAATTGAAATTCTGGAATTCTGACAATGCCCTGTCTTATGACAGGGAGAATTGTCACAGGAGCGATATTCTGGGATGTACTTAAATATGGTAATATTTAGCAAAGACTTGAGGTTGAAGTGAAGAAGTCAAACTGTTGTTTGGTGCTGTGTAGAAGTGCAGGGCTGCTTCTCTGCTGCCTGTGCAGGAGCGGGCGAGGCCGGGCTGCCCGGGGATAGCGGCGGCAGCGCCGCGCGCTCGCATGGGCAGTCCGGGCCCTGCACCTGTAACAGCATGACAGAGAAGTCAGGGAGTAACAACCCCAACATACAGCACTGAAAGAATTGTTCCAGAAGGACTTATCTCACATCAATTACACAGTTAGGAATCTGGTCTTCAATACTGAGGAATAAAAAAATCACTGGAAAGTATGTAGTGTTTTCCTGTCCAGCTGCATCATTGTGAGGCTGAGCTGTTTCAAGTCAAAGGGGAAATATGGACCAAAGCTCCTGCTGAAAAAGAAAAGCAGCTGCAAGACCCTCCACTGACACTGCCACACCGTGCTTGGCAGGGCTGGATGCCTGCAGTTGGGCAACTCAGCAGCTAGGCAAAATAATATAATATTCTAACTGCAATAAATAGTATCTCAGCACAGCTAACTCTGTCAAGTAAAACAGGAATAAAATAACATCCCCATATTGAAAATACATTAATTATTATAAAGATTTTGGATGCTGCAGTGAATGAGATTATCTAGTCTCTTTAGATAACTTTATTTTCTTGTATGTGACACCTCCATTGTTCCAGCTGCTGCATGAGAGTTGTAGGAATAACTCGTGCTAGGTACTAATTTTTAAGCCCAGCTTTGCCCATTCACACAGCTACCTGGAGACATTTAGGGTGGCTGAATTTTACTGATTAGTGAGTGGAGAAACAAAAATGCTAAGAGTGTTGCACCACAAAGCAAGTATGTTCACTGCTTGCACGCACGTTCTGATTAGGCTGGAGTAATTAGTAAGCATAGAGTTCAAGGGGAACTATGGGCTGTTTTCTGAATGGAGCCTGCTGCATGCTAGCCTAAAGCAAAGCTTCTCGTACCCACGCACGACTGTGAACGTTTTCATGCTTGTTGACTACTGGAAATTGAATTAGCGAAGTCCAAATGCACGCAGCTATCCTTGTAGGGCTTTCCAAGCAGCTTCACTGGGGAGTGATTCAAGAGACAGTAAGCAGCAAACCAGACACCTGCTAGAAAATAGCATTTTGTGCTCCGAAGCTGCTTTTGCCATGGGTAATTATATTGCAGAATCCTGGGGAGAGGAGGAGCACATACCTATGGCTAGCAAGCCGTATCTTCTGAGGACTATCTGCTTTCACCTTCCCTTTCTAAACTCAGAGAAAGATCAATTCCCAAAAGAGGAACATTTATGCCAGTTAGTTAACTCATAATTAGCTGGTCACTTTCATTATGAATGGAAACTTACAATGAGCTTATGTTCCCCAGCTGCAATACAAGAGATGTATGAATTAAATTGCAAATATAAAGCTAAATTGAAATGGAAATAAATAAAAATAGGGGTTAAAATATAAATAGGCTTACTGTGATTCTAACGTGGCTGCTTATGGAAAATAGTCTGCATTACACAGCCACTGAAGGAAATGCAGCTTATGAGGCCGTGTTACACTCCTGTGCCATTCCACTTCTGGACACGTGTAGCTGATGACTAATTGTATACAAAGCAAAGAGAGAAGTCAGGTCTTCCCAGTCTGATATCACAGATCATTAAGAATATGGTCAAATTCTCTGCTCATCTCTAAAGTAGCCTCATTGCATGTTATGTGCAACTGTCTCTACAGTAAGGGCACTGTAGCTGTTTCCTAAATCCCTCGGAGCTCTGCTCCATGTGCTTGGAACTGCTCTGGTTGCACTACGAGATAATCTGTTTCTCCTGATCTGCTGCCTTGCATTTCCTATTGAAATATATTCTATTAATGATTTACAAAGAGCCATGATCCTTCATCAGCTGAACTGAGATCTGAGCACACAGACAATACTAATGTGCTTAATAATAACACAGGGAATGCAGAATTCTCACTACTGGCAAGTGTGTGTGTACACCTGGGAGCCCAGGCACCTTGGGTGTGTAGGACAGATGATCCTAATGATGCTTGTTTAGATCAATAGTGTCAGTGAATTACTTCATGTTCAATAAATGACACAGATAGAATGCCAACATTTCTGGCACAAAAGCATTAACAAGTGACACTATCTGAGTAACCAACATCAGGAAAAGTTTTCCCCAGCAAAGAGCAATCCTGAAACTCATATAGGGTGAGGTTTTTTCATGGTCCAGATTAATTTTCAAACAAAATGACCAAGAGTATGGAGTAGAGAGTGCTCCTAACAGACAGGAAAATTCAAGTGATACTAGACAAATATCGCTCCAAGCCATTATTTTCTTGAATTGCCTTCAATGGTATCACCCTCTGGGTGCTATCCTCATCATATTAGCTTCCAACACTCTTTGGGTAAAGGACCCCAGACATAAAGGAGTATTTAACTGTGAAACCAAAGGAAGTAAAACACCAACAACCAAAATATAACAAATGTTTAGTGGAATTGTAAGGGTTCACCACAAAAAAAACCCCAAACCAACCACTAAGCACCTTAAAAGTGTAGGATGTGGTATGCTTCAGGTGGAAACAGAAGCAATAAAGAAACTGAAAGAGGAACTGAAGTGTAATGGAGACATGGAGCCCAATTTTGGAGATAAGGAAATGCATTTTGAAAAGGAAGGAGAGAAAGAGAGACAATAACTTGGAAAAAAGATGGAAGGAAAGACCTATTAGGTGCAAAGAGAAGGGATATGGAACACAAGTTGGCATGGAGTGAGGAGAGAGAACAGAAAGATGATGATGAGAAAGATACTTTCTAGACACTGATCTCATCTCTTAACGCACTACATGGAAATTCTCAGCTTGTTCAGGTGTCAGTGCTCTGTAATGGACAGAAGAGCTACTACAGAGGCCTCCAAACTCACAGGGTAAGATAAAGGAGAAGTGTCAAAATAAGGACAAATACAGTAAACTATTGCACCTGTGTGCATGGATAAAGGAGAGCTGCTGAGAGACACTGCATCAAGTGTTAGGATGGGCACTATTATCTCAGAGGAATCTGTTCCACCACCGCAAATGAACCTCATGAAAAATAATCCAGCTACAGAGGACGTAGCCAAGAGAAGTAATTATGTATGGGTTTTCATTAGTAGTTTTTACTAGGAAGACTACAAAACCTTTACTCCTTCTCCTGTTAGGTATTAACACTGTAAGGTCCAGACTTTCTCCAGTGAGTTCAGTTTTCCTCAATATTTTTGCCTGCTGGCCTCCACTCACCTAGGAATTTGCAAGAGCTCCACGAAGTGTCCCCAGGGCCCTGCCTCTGAGCCCTCCCTGTGTCCAAGCTCACAAACCACTTTGCTACAATTAAGACCCATTCAAAAACTTCAGCAACAGATCCTGGAATGCCATGGCTCCTTTATGCCCAAATTTATCTCTAGGTATAGTTACTGGGATAAGTACCCGTTCAAACTGACTTATTCAATTAGAACTATAAATTCAAACAGAGCTGAAGCATCTAGCATCTAGCATTCTCCCCTTTTCTTCCCACTATAGTTCCAATGAAGTGTATATTCTTGAAGCAAGAGAATTCCAGCTTTCAGAGAAAAAGTACCTTTAAAATGTAGTCTCCTTTCATTCTAAGTTACTAACTATGAATGAAAAAAATTAATCTTTGAAAAATTAAATGTATGTCCATTTAAATTATGAAAGAAAAGATATCCTCCTTGTCCTGATAAGATAAATTCAGGCTGCTGATTAATTTCTTATAAAGGTAGACATTCACAGTAATTTCTAAATTAAGAGCTCTCTATTTACAGTGATCACACTGGCTAAAATAATTCACATTTTTTACAACAGATTGGAAGCTAAAACATGCACCAGGATTAACTAACTACAGGAAAATAAGCAGGACCACAAACTTTCACATCTGTCATTACAAATTAGAAGCCAAGTGATCTGCTTTTGGGAAACTAAGAAGAAAAGAACTCTACTGTTTTGTAGGGTCTGACTGAAGTCCCACAGAAGGTATGAAGGATTGAGAAAAGACTGAAAATCAGCAAAATGCCTGGCATTTTAAATATAAAGCTGGTGTTTTATTCACTTTCCAAGACAAAAGATCATTCTTACCTGAAGAACTCTTTTGGTCAGGCCAGTTTTCTGAGCTAGCTGTTTCAAGTCCTTGGCGTCGGGGTTGTGGTTAATAGCAAAGTATGACTTCATTGTCCGCAACTGGTGGTGTTTGAATGATGTCCTCATGCGCTTTGTTTTCTGATTGCTGGGGTATTGCTGGTCTCTATCCAGGTGGTCACCATCGTTTTCATTGCAACTCAGAGCTTAAGGCAACAAGAGGAAAAGGCGTGTAAATCTATTGCTCCGTGACCAACATTGTTTGCAGTTCATCTGAGTGCAGCAATTAAAATAACATACCATGGCACGTATTGTACTGGCACAAACCCTACTTGCCTTCCCCTCCATCTCTGCATCTTCTATTTTCCCCTTACAATAACCAGCCTGCAAGGACCCTCACCTGCCTCTTTATGGCTTTTAAAATGTCAGGTCTGTTTCCTTTTTTCTTCCCTCCATCTCCACACAGCCTTTCCTCCACTCTCTGCTTGTAGGACAGTAGCAGTCCTCAACTCTGTAAAGTGTTTTAATGTACTTTGTATCACTATAAATTGCATTGTAACACACAAAGAGAGCTGCACAATACAGTCCACTTAAATCTCGACGGAACAGACCAGTTAAAATTATAATTATTTCCTCCATCAAACTAAACCCCGTAGAGTACAAGAGAGACCATTAAATGAAACACTATAAAAGAAATAAAGTTTGTGGGTACCAGACAGCAAATTATTACTATAATTTGACTAGCTACAGAAATAAAGCTGTTGCTAGAATGTATCGCTGGCATGCCAAATTAAGTACATTTTTAATTATTTATGTGTTTGTATTTCCCTTTTTAAAAAAGTATTTGCAAATACTAGTTTGAATGATCAATTTGTTATATCCTTTTGAAATCACTGAATGACACTGATTGATACATTTGCATAAATCAACCTTGAGTCTGTAGAGGCAGACTGTGAGCAAGGAACATTATCATAATTATCAAGTAGTATTAAATGTTGAATGCCAAGCAAAATAATCTCATAGATCAAAAGTAGGTTTTCATTCATTTGTGCATACAGTTATCCATAGAAAGACTTAAAATAACATTAAGGATGAAGCTTAAATCCACTAAAAATAATCAGGGATATAACTGAAAATTAGCTGAAACAAGCTGTCGTTAATTTACAGCTCCCTTTTCATTTCCTACCAGTTTTATATTTAAAGTAGTGCCATGAAAAAAATTACAACTATCCCTGTTCTATGTTTCATGCAAAAATTGAGGAAAAAAGTATTTAAAAATGTGAATTCTTGGTGATTTTTTACACACATAAAGATTTGTTTTCAATCATTTACTCTTGCTGGTTCACTACAGTTGAGGACATCTCGTAGATGGGTATTGTTAGAGTCTTACTTTGGGCTCATCTATCCCTCAGCCCTATTCAAAAAATCCAAATTCTGAAGGGTGTGAGTTATACCAGTTTTAAATATACACATAAAACACACATACTCATCAGTGAAAATCCACACAGGCTCCACAGGCCATGGTCCTGCAGCATGCACAGCTCTGCGAACTTCAAGAGATACGGCACAGCACAGAGCATGGCCTGCAAAAACTCAGCTTTAAGGCAAACCCCATGTCTGTTTAATAGATACATAGAAAGTGTCCAAAGCCTCAGATTTTTCTATGTGTTTCTGTGCTCCTTTAATTTCAAAAACAGCCTAAAAAAATGGTGCAGTATAAATACATGTGTACGTCTGCGTGCGTGTGTGCGTGCGTGTGTGTACGTTTGTATAAATCCTTTCCAGACCCAAGGACCTTCTGCCAAATTCTAGCAATAAGAGGCATTTCTGCTTGTTTTCCTGTGGCGTGGCAAGACTGGAAGCACCTGAATTTAAAAGGTATAAGACACATAAAAGGAGATAGTAAAATTGTGGTATTAATGGAGCTGAGAGGAATGTAGTAAAATCTTTTTGCTGGTTTAAGAACTAAGATCTAGTTGCCAAACTGGGGTCATCCCCTGTGCTCCAGCCTCCTCCACAGCTACCATTCCTGATGTAAAGAATACTGGGATGAATAACTGAAACTATATCGCTCATAGCAAATTCTATTATGGAAATGTAAAACCAAGCAGTACTTGGGTTTAAAATGTACTCGTAGAATTGTAGATATTAGGAATGGGAAAGACCTCCCTGTGTTATCTTAAATGCTTTCAAACCCTCCCAGAAATAACAAGGCAGAGAAAATGCACTGAAATATCTGTCTGTTCATGTTAACGTGCAACAAAACAAACCCTTGGGCTGCAAGTAGTTGGATTTTAACCTGTTCATAGAGAATGAGATACGCAGAGGATCCCAGGAACTAAGAGTGATTCTAAACCCTAGCAGAGCGGGATGAGGATATATCAGCTTGTCATCATGCCTGACTGGACAATGAACAATTTACTCTTCGAATTGCTCATAACTTTACCTCCTCATCTACTCCATAAAGACAATATTAAAATGACAGTAGGTGTGTGCCATGTGAGACTGGTTAGCTATTGTCCTTTCCTATGCAGAAAGTTATGGAACAGATTTTGAAAGTGCACAAGGGCGTCTGCTGCTTGTTGTCTTGAGCAAGCGATTTGGGTACCCCCAGGCATCACCCCGTATGACATAAATAGTCCTGGTTGATGCCAATTCCCCTCTCGTATCTGGTTGTGGTGCTTGGCTCCATCTTCAAAAGTCTCTTATATTAGGTCTAACATTATATGCATCTCTCACGGAATCTGAAGTGTCTATGGGCATTGCAGACACAGAGATACACACCGGGCCAAGGGCGTGAGCATGTGGAGATTTTAAGAGCTGAGGAGTTTCTGCAAAAGGCATCACAGTGTAAGACTAACCCTGTACATGCTCCTCACGCAACCCTCTTTTCCCTGTTCCTTTGTGGTGTCCTTGGGTGTCTCCCAAAGGAATTGCTGCACTATCCGTACGTAGGGTTTCCATTCAATTGCTGTCTCTGGGGCTCCTGCTGGGAGTTCAGAAATGCAATTGGTAAAATTCCAGTCAAACAGAGGAGTCCTAAATTAACTAATGTTTCATTCCTATTTGTGATAAAACAAATTCTGGAGTGGTGCCAGGTTTCTTTTTTGACCCTAGAACATTTCTAAGTCCCTTGTGCCTTTCCTGCAGCCCCCACATCCAGGCCATTGCCCTGCTGTCCTTCGGCTGGCCCCTGGAGCCTCCAGCTCCTACAGCCTCCTCCATTAGCACCACGATACTAGTGTCCATTTGGCCACAAGATGGTGATGTCCTCAGAGAGCATCACAGTAGATTTAAGATTAAAAGATCCTATTTTGGTATTGGTGGCCAAAATATCCTCTGTGGAATAATGCATAATGGCATCACTAAAAACAGCAACGTGAGTGTGAAGCAGGATGTGCTGTTACCTTTGTAACAAACACCAAGTGAAGAAGAAAACTCGGGAGCACTGTGTGTCACACTGCATCACCAGAGCCCCCCACGACAGGAGCGGGGTAAAGCTCGCCCTGAGCAGTCAGTAGGTCGCCAAGCACATGGCACGTGAAGAAGATGAGAAAGAGGAATTTCCTTTGGAGGAACTTTTGTTCTTAGCTTGTGCTTGACATGTTAAATTACTCAAGAAGAAAGCAAACTACTCCTGATTCTGAAAGAAAGATGAAACAAACAACATATATTTGGTGCATGTATCAGCTCCCTGTATTCAGTGGCTCAGGAACATACACCCCTTCTGCAGTGAGTCAAAGGGGTGTCTTAACCTTCTGCTGCCTGGAGAGGGAACTTGTGATTAACTGGACCAGGCAGAGGTACAGCCTTATTTGTTGTTTGGCATGAGTGAACACAGGACTTTTTGGTACCCGCACCCTTTGAGGGAACAAAAGTGAGACCAGAGTCCTCTGAAAGGAGCTTGGGACAGGAGAAGCGATAGAGTCTTCCTCCCTGGTGGAAGGCGACCCTTGGAGAGGGCAGATTCCTAAACTCTTTACCGCAGCTGGTATTGAAAGGGGTGAAGCTGTGGCACTGGAGCAGGCAAGGTAACCCTCTCTGCATCTGAGGTTCCTCGGCAGCCCTGAAAGCAGGGGACCCCCAACAACCCTTTGGAGCAACAGACCCAGAAAGCGCTGCCTCAGCCTTGTAATTTCAAGACGTGTTTCTAGAAAGAGGGAAATAAAGCCTGTCTTAAGGAGCGACTGTCTCCAGACCGAGCATCACAAGGCAGGAGAGCTGGGATTAGAAACCCTCTTTCCTCTGGCCTGCCTCGGCCGCCTCGGACAAAAGGGCTGCGTGTCCCGCTGCCTCCCGGGACTGCCCGAGGGACAGTCCCCCCCGCCCCACTCCCCCGCGGTGCCTCGGGGAGAGAGCGGCCGGGGCCGGGGCTGCGGCGGGGCGGGAGAACAAAGGGTCCGGAGAGGGGCCGCGCCGGGCCGCCGCGGGGCACCGGGCGGTGCGGGAGGAGCCAGCCGCGGAGGGTTTTTCCCCTCAATTAAGCCAACTGAATGGCGCTGAATAGCCGGTGCGAGTGCACCGTAATTCCCTGAGCGCCGCGATTAACCCGGGCAGCCCCGGCCGAGCCGGGCTCCTCGCTGCCCGCCGGCCCGGCTGCAGGGCCGGGGGAAGCGGCTGGCGGCGGCGCCCGGCTCCGCTCCGCTCCCCTCGGGGCTCGCCCCGCCGCGCTCTTCCCGAGGGACTCGCCGCCCCCGCGCACGGCAGCCTGGCGGGGCAGAGGGATGGGAGTGCTCCCGGGGCCCCGCTCGCCCTTCGGGGAGCGAGCGGTACCGGCTCCCTGCCCCGACCCCTCCGCCTGCCCCAGGCCCCCGGGGAGGGGCCAGACGCACCGCGCCCGCGGCAGCCCGAAAGGTGACGGCGACGGAGGGGGGAAGAGGAGGAGGAGCGGGGAGAGAAGCGGGAGGGGGGGGGGAAGGAGGGAACTCTGATTTTTCTTAGGAAATCGCCGCAAGACATCCGTTTTTAAGCTGCCACTCCTGTTTGCTCGCTCTGCAACTGGAGTCACAGGAAAGCTTATTCCGACCTTTTACTCCCCGGGATAATGCGGGGGGGAGGGAAGGGGGGGGGGGGGGAAGGGAAGAGAAATTCGCTCCTCAAAACTTTCCAGGCTCTATCCATTTTTGTCAGGAAAAGCAACACCAAAAAACAGCCCCACCAGCACCCCCAAAAAACCCAAACCAAACAAAAAACCCAACCAAATAACAAACCACCACCAACCACCACCCAAATAAAGCCCCAAAACCACCCAACCAAGTTCTGACAAACGCCGTTCGGAGAGTCAGCTCCGCACCGCGCCGGGGAGCGGGGCCAGCGCCTCAGCACCCTCCCGTCCCCCGGCAAAAAGCCGCCCCCGCAGCCGCCAGCCCCCGCTCGGTCCCCATCCGCGAGGGTGTGTATCTAGCCTAGATACCGAATCGCCTTCTTAACGAAACGCTGTGTACCGTCCTGCTAGCAAAGGCAGGAAAGGTTTCCGCACCGATTACGGGTGTTTTCCCGGCTCGTCGCGCCCCAAGCCTGCGCAGAGCATCTGTCATTCCCGAGGATCTCTCAGTGTCTTCATATTAAAGACAGACCCGATACAAATGAATAAAATATAGCAGGATGTGGGAGGTTTGGGGTCTAATTCACAAAGGGAGTATTCAGAATTCTTTACAGGTGCTTCTGTGTTCAGCAAGCTTTCAGCCATTGATTTACTGACCTAAAAAACCCCATCAAACTTCATTCCAACAAGTGAAAGAAGAAATTATGATCACAGGAACACACTTTAAAAAAAAAAAAAGGGAAGAAAAGAAAGGGAAAAAAAGAAAGAGAAACCTTTTTGAAGTTTCAGCATCCTTCTAAGCTATTTTCCACTTGTCAGGCTCTATCCACATCTAAAACCCATCATCCCCGAGCAAACGGAGTCTCTTTCAGTAAGAAAAAAAAAATCAGTCCAATTCGTGTTGCAGATGAATATTTGTTGCGATTTACAAAATAATCCCAGTCTCAACTCTGCCTAAGTTTACCGGTCCCCCTTTTCCCACCACCTCTGGAGTAGATTTATTTACACAAAGTATTTACACAAATTACCAGCAACAGATCCCCTCAGAGGACGATATTGTGCATTACTAGTGCATTGCTGAGAGAGAAATTACCAATTCCATTGAAAATAAAACTAAAAGCTGTAACGCTGTTAAACGGTTTCCCTTTAAAAGGCACAAAATCGAAGGTTTTGCAATAATTTACTAGTCTGTGAAATTTTACATCAACGGTCAACCTGGTCTGATTTCCAAGATCAATGGCACTTATTGTCGTATAAATTAGTCCGTTATTGGTTTAGTAAATAGTTAAGCAGATAAATAGTTTAAGCAAAGAAGGCAAAGGTTCCTCAAAGAAGATCTCTTAAGCTTCAGTTGCAGGCTCTAAACATAATTTCAAAGACCAAAAGTCAGAGGGCAATTATTTTGAAAACGAATTTTATAAAATACAGATAAAGATGGTTTATTTAGGAAGTCAGGGAGCAGTAAGACTTTTTCAGGCTGTGCTCCCATCCAGGACAGATGCCGCTGGTTCGGTTTACAGGTCCTTTGAATCTGAACATCTGTCCTGCACAGGAAGACAGCGGAAGGACAATTAAAATCTAATCCCTCCAAAAAGGACACTTTTAAAGCGGGAAATACTCATATTTTATGTATGTTTTAAGGCTCAACTGTTACTCGCAAGAAACGTGCACCTTTCATCGACCTTCACCGCTGGGACTACTACTGATTTTTGCACTATTTCCAAATTATTCAGCAATTAGTTAAACCAATAATAGCTGGCAATTTTTCTCCCCAGGTTGGTTTGCCAGTTAGAGATGCGCCTTTTCTCCCTGCCATTTTCAGCGCAAGCCTCTCCAGCTCGTCGCTATTGTTACTCTGCGTTTAGGCGCAAAACACCCGCAGCCTTATCCTCCCGGAGTGGTCGCCTCCCCCGCACCCGAAGACCTCGGTGCTGGGAGATCACCAATGCAGTCCGAGACCCCCACCACCTCGGCGTCCCCCCACACCTTCCCCCGCCCTTCTCCCCCCGTACAGGGCGGAACGGTGGGAGCACAGCGCAGCCCGGAGCTGGAGTCCGAGCAGCCGGGGCGCGCAGAGATGCGGCTCGAAACACAGCGCGGCAAACTTGGCCTTTACCTAACGCCCTCTTCGGTGGGTGGGGTGGTGAGGGGGGGAGAGTGTGTCTTAAAGGCAAATCTACCCCCCACGGGACGTGTCTAAAGTTCGTAGATTATAAAAAGAAAACATGCACGAAGCAGCGGAGCAGAGCAGACAGCACTGAGCAGCGCAACGAGAGATGCAAACGAGTTTTGTCTCCAGGGTCTAACTGGGGCGCACAGCTCAGGGAAACTCGGGTCGGGAGCAAAGCCCACCTCTCTCTCCAATTCTTCTAATAAAATCAAGATCTAAGAATTTTCCTTTGTCCAAACACTTTTTCCCGCTGCCTACAAACAGCAGTGTTGGGAGAGCCAGTGATCACAGCCGTTCTGGTGGGCAGCTACATGGACCAAGAGCGAGGGGAAGGGGGAGGCAGTGCTGGGGGGGCTGGGTAGTGGCGGAGGGGAGGAGGATGGAAGGCTGCTCGAATTCCTCTGCCTGCAAAATTACAGTGCTGTGGTCGCGGTGAGGTTAAACGAGGAAACACATCAGAAAGTTTGCAGCTCGATGCAGAGAGCCTGGGAGACAGGCTTTCTGCACAGACTGCAGGCTTGTGGCTGCTGCCAGGTTTGCTCCCTTTCTTCTTGCTGCTGATCTCAGTTAAGAGGCAGGGGCTGCGAGTCGGGACAGCGAGGCTTTAGAAGGGGATGCTGTGAGTTTCCCGACTCTTCTCTCAGCCACATCTGATGAACCACACTCCAGCCGAACTTGTCATCGTCTGAACAGACTCGAGGCTGCCTGCAGACACCTGCTGCCTGCAGCCCCTGCCCGGGCTCCGCGGGCACCCAACAGCCCTGCGGCCCCATCCCGCCTCCTGCTGCAGGTCCTTAGAAAACAGCCACTTTCTCACTTTCTCCCTCTCTCTTTCCTTCCAAAACTCTGGGGTGCAAGAGCTCAGGACAAGGGCAGAATAATTCACCCATCAGCAGCCTTTGAGTGTAGCTACTAAAGAAAATTCACAGCTCTCTGAAGTGCTAACTTACAACCTCTGGTTTCCAGATTTTATTTCAGGCTACACTCCCCCTTCTCCCCCTCCTTAACCAGATGACCTTGCTTCAAAACATTTTATTTCCAGCTGAAGTGAAAAATGCTAACATATTAGCTTCTGTAATTGCAGTTTGACAGCACTTGATCTCAATAATTATGCTGCAGCTAAACTATTATTAACGGTTTAAGCTAAAATAAACGGAAATCCCCCTTTGGAAGTGAACAGAAACAAACCGTTTGAATTGTTCTGGGGGAAAGCGGTGGTCTCTTACCTGCGTTGTAGGCTGCCAGGTCTGCCCCAGGCCCTGGGCTCTTCCTTTTCCTGGGTCTCCCCTTCTGGACAGTCCCCACGCCGTTGTAATAAGGCAGTCCCAAAGTATTGGCAGAGCCCGCTCCCAATGCCGGGCCCTTCCCAGCGGCTACATCCGAGTGATTGAAATGCACCTGGTACTCCCCCTGGATGAGAGTCTCGAAATGGAGGCGGCAGTACACCAGATTGTCCTTCATGCCAAAGTGATCGCCGGTGGTCAGCATCTTGTTGCAAGTGGTGCAAGTGAAGCAATTTAAGTGATATACCAAATCCCTGGCCCTCATGACCATCTCGGAGGCAGAAATCCCCAGGTGACATCTCGCACATCTCTGCACCGAAAACCTCCTGCAAAACAGAACGGCCAGAGGAGACGGTGAGAGGCGCATCCCCCCCACCCCTTCGTCGGGTCCGCCCGCAGGGCGGCAGAGGGAGAGGGGCAGCGGGGCCCGGGGCAGCGGCACAAAGCCGGGACGTTTGCAGGGCGGCCTCTCCCCACGGGCCCCTCAGCCGGGCGGGCACCACGGGCAGGGAGCCCGAGGGGCCTTTGTCCGCTTTGCCACCGCGCAGCGCCTGTCCCGCCAGCTCCCACCAGGACAACGCACGGACCCCCGCAAACTTCCCTGCGCTGCGGGGGCCGGAGGAGGCTCCGGGCCCCGGGCACGGCCCGAAACCGCGCAGAAGGCACTGCCGGAGGGCGAGAACCCAGCCCCGCTACCGGCTGAGCTGACAGCGTGCCCGGGGCTCAACCCCGTCCCTTCTCATCTGCGAAGGGACACGCACGGGGAAGGCAAGCCCCTCGCAAGGGTCGTGGTGCCGCTCCGTGCCCGCGCTCTGCCCTGCGTGTCCGGGGCAGGAAACGCGCCTAGTTCCCCTTGGCCGTTTCGGTTCCCTTCGCAGCCCAAGAAGCCCGGGACGGAGGGGGACGCCTGCTTGAGGCCCCCGGTACCCGCAGAGTAAAGCTGTGGCCCGGACTGTGTTCCCCTTCCAAGAACACGGGGCTCATCTCCACCATCCCCTCTCCAGTGGGAGGCTTTAGGAGCCCACAGCCTGCACCACGGGGACCGCGTGCCCACGGATCCCCTCTGCAGTCTCTTTTGGACTGAGCTTGCTCGGCGTGGGGGGCCGCCAAGCAGGTTCTCTCCACCCCCCCACCCAGGCTGAGGGCAGGCTATACCTGTAGTAATCCTCCTTGCAGTAAATGCTGCCGTCCTTGCTGAAGCAGGTGAGCTCGGACTCCAGGTTGAGTTTACATTCACAGCACTTCAGGCAGCGCATGTGCCACTGTTTATCCACAGCCAGGAGGTAATAACGGTCGGAGATTTTCCCCCCGCAGCCAGCGCACAGGGCAGCCCGGTCACTGCTGATGGAAGGCATGGTCTGCTGGGGGAAAACAATTACAGACCGTTAGCGAGAGGGAGAAACTCTTGTGCACTGCTGGGCTCCCCCCTCCCCCTGCCCGTCCGGGGCCGGGCTTCTCCTCTCCCTTGCAGGGGTTTGGCAGAGGAGAGGGGGCTCCGCGCCCGGCCGCCCCGACCTGCCTCCCGCTCCCGGGAACGAGGATCCCCAGGGTCCTGCGACATCCCACCTTCCCGGGAGGAGCGGGGGAAGGAAGGCGAGACAAAAAGAAAACCACCCTGGCTTCTAGGGAAGGCGTCCGGGTGAAACCCAGGATTTTCTCCTTTTTTTGGGTGGATTTTCCAGCCCCGGAACAAGAAAAGCTGCTCAATAACGGGCGCAATAACCACAGGGTAGTGCAAACCGCAGAGAGTTATCTTTCAAATGTATTATCATGGATAAATTGAGAATGCCTGCATAGTTAATGCTTTGTGAGTGCGTGTATGTGGAGCGTGTCTGTGTGTGTATTTTCCTAGCTATAAAATTCCGAGTGAATTACGATCAAACCCCTTAGTAGTCAGTGCTCAGACACAGCTCCCTCTGCAAGCTGGTTCCAAACAACATGTATCCAAATCCGACGTGACCCAAAGCACTAAGGGGATCAGTAAATAAATAAAACTGCGGAGGAGACGAGCATCACCAAACCCGAGGGTGCAGAATGTTTTATCAGGAAAATGAAATAGCGAGAAACGTGAAGGAAAGAAAGTGGGGGAAAAACAACAGAGCACTTCAGATTATGCTGGGATAAACTTGGAAGCAATAAAACTAAATGTAACCCCTATATAATTTAATAGTTTAGTGTCAAATCGCAATCCAAACGAAAGCCCGCAAAAAACAAATACGTCCATATTCTGTCAACTTCTACCAAAATAGCAAGAGAGAAAAATAACGGAAACCGTTGAAGTACGCGTATTTATGTGAGCCGGCACCTTAAAGCAGGAGAGAAGAGAGGAGGCTCGAGGGGAGCAGTGGCTATGGCAGAGCTTACAACGCGCTGCTGTCCACTTCGTCCCAAACTTACTATTATCCACTTTGCACAAAAGCCTCTGCAGATTTGTTCTTGAGCAGGAAAACCCGAAACGGGTTTTTGGGTTTGGTTTTTGGTTTGTTTTTTTTTTAATAGAGGTGAGAAACACGCAGTTTGTTTTGATTCGGAGTGGGGGAGAAGTTGTTTGTTTACTTTTACCTCCTCTAGAGCCTTAAGTCCTTGCGCAAAGCAAAAAGACAAGACAGCTAATAGGGAAGAATCCAAAACCACTGAAGCTATTTTTCCCAGCATATGCCACACGGATTACTTTCCTCCAGCGCTTGCAGAGATCACAAAACCCAATCGCAATGAGCACTACTGGCTGCACTACACCATTCCCACTATCAGCACTACACAGAAATAAAATTATGGCGCTACACTGGTGTGTTAGACAAGTCCACCGATCGCTTATTCCTTTCAAGGCATTAGCTAACTTCCAATTAGGGACCGTTTTATAACCAAAGAAGTTTCTTGTAAATACACTTTAAATGAAATACTATATTTCTGCTTTGCTTTTCCTGTAGCAAAAAATATTTGGGATCCAGAAGTGGTATTTAAGGATCGAGTAGTCTATCCCAGTATTTATTATATATATGTGTATACATATACAATATATATATATAAAGGTATCATGCAACAATATTTATTCCAGGGAAAAAAATTAATATTGTTTAATTGTATGGAGAAATACTAACTTTTCCAAAGAAAACGAAAACCGTTCAGATTAGAAATTACATTCCACCCGTATAGCACGAAGGCTGTTTTCTTCAGCCAGTATTTCAAGATTAAATACCCTCACTGTCGCCTTTCAGTAAATTTCTACGTAGCATTCATAAAAATTACACACACCGATTAAGTTTTAAAAACGAGAACAGATACCTTCCTTGAATATGCCTGTATCAGTTTACAAGACAGCTTTAACCAAAATACGGGATTCACTTCAGAATTATCACTTCTTAACAAAAAAAGTAGTATACATAAAACGTTGCATCAGTTAACACTTCAGAAATCTCTTCTGCTTTGGTAGTTTAACTTTGGTTAGAAGGATGCATCTCTATTTCCTACTCGCGTTAATATACGAGTACTGTGCATAAGTAGACATAAGATAAAAAGTGATAAAGTTATAAAAATTTGCATCCATCTGTCTCACTGAAACATCTTCCAGTTCTGTTTGCCATGTTCACAAGCCCGGTGTTCATGCATACTGCAATTATGTAAAAAATAATTATTTAAAGGCACTTGAGTTTGGAAATTTTTTTCCTTATAAATGCTATAAAGACCAATTCCGTGTAGACATCCTACCTGGAAAACAACACAGAATTGGATTCTTTGGTGTTTGTGTTTCCATTCTGCAGGAAAAAAAATAAATCGCTGCGCCAAAACGTTATCTGTATAAAAGCATTCTTTGCCTCTTCCTAAAAACTTTGGAAGGCCGGGCAGGCGGGGGGAAGGGAAGGAGTTCTTGGACGCTACCAAAAGGCTGATCTATCTTTCTGTTTTCTCGCAAGAGCAGTACCGTTCATTTCACCCAAGCGTTACTATTACTATGCATATTATTAATAATTAACAGTTTCATGCCTTTCCCCATGGTTTTATTTAATCTTTTGGGGTGCCTTTTTGCTTAATTTTCTTCCGATTTAGCATTTTGCACACGTTCCCCCCATCTGTTATTTTAAAGGAAAAGCTGTATCTTTGAAGGGTTTATTATGTTTAGGGGGTTGAATGACTCTCCCATTCCTTCACCTCCTACCGTTTCGGTCTCTCCCCTGTCTATAGCCGAGCTGATGGCCGGTGCTTCGCTTTTGGTTCTCCGATCCATCTCGTCGATGACCCCGTGCATCTCCGAGCCGGAGAGACTGTGGAAAAGCATCGCTGAGGAAGCAGAGGAGGAGGCCCCGAGTTGCTGCTGCTGCTGACAGTTGTCGGGGTCCCTGCAGGAGCCCAGAACTTGCATTAACCGGAGCCCTCCCCCATGCATCTAGCACGGCCGCCCCGTCTCTCCTTGGGCTCCGGGCTTTTCACCCCGGCAAAGATCTCCGGAGCGCAGCGCAGGCACTGATCCGAGGCTTCAAGGGGACGGGGTGCAGAAAAGGCGGGCGAAGGGGATGAGGGAGAGGGGATAACTGGTGGTGTAAGCTTCGGGGCTTGGATCTAGTCTGTTGCGCGGCCCCGGCACATCCCTCTAGGAGGCTTCTTCAGTGCGGGGCTCATTGCCCCAGGTGCAGTCCCAGGCTTTATGCTCTGGCCCAGCTGGCAGAAGGCTGGGCAGGTTTACGGTTGGGAGGGATTAATAAATAATAGAAATATAAAAAATTAAGCTATCTTCGGTGAGAAATAAATAAATAATAATAAAAAAAATAACGACAAGCCCCCTACATCGCACTGTGCGAAATTTAAAGGAGGAAAGCGAGGGAGAGGGAGGCTGCAGCAGAGAGCAGGCTGTGGCTGCAAGGAGGATGGGGCGGATGCCCACCGTACGCACTCACAGTCCAGAGGGCTGGCAGCGGCGGCAGCTCAGGGGCAAAGTTTGCTCCTTCCCCCGCTCCTCCCCCAGCCCGCTGGAGCTCATTGGGAAAAGAAAAAGCCAAGGGGAAGGAGGAAGAGTTGGACGGGCACCAGATGGGACGGGCACTCGGCGGCCCCCCTCTCTCCTTAAAGCGGCGCGGCCCGCGGGGCCCGGGGCGGCTGCTCGCAAGGCGGCCGCGCCGCAGGGGGGGAGCGGAGCCGGAGCCGCCGCCCGCCGCGGTGCCTGCAAGCGGCGCGTCTGCAGCCCGGGCGCCGCGCGAGGCTCCGCGCCTTTTCTACAGCCCCTCTGACATCATGTCCTGCCCCGCCGCCATTGGCTGCCGCCGCGCCCGGGCCCGCCGGCATGTGCTCGGGGCTTGGAGGCGCGGAGGGGCGCGGAGCCGCGGCCCGCCCTGCCCGCCCGGCCCGGCAGCCCGCCCGGCCCGGCCCCTGCGCCCCGGCCCCGGGCGTCCGGATCCCCGGGACGCTGCCACGTCCCGTTTCCCCGCCCAGCGCGGGCGCTCCGTGGCCTCGGGAGCGCCTGAGGCGGCCGCTGAAGGCCGGAGCGGGACCGGCACCCGCAGCCGCTCGGAGGGTTGCGTTTGCCGCCTGGTGACGGTCAGCGACGCGCCTGGCCTGGGAGCAACAAAGAAATGGGGGAGGGGGGGGGGGGAATGCCTCCAGCGTGGGAGGAGTAGGGGGGGTCAAAAGTTTGTTTACAGCGCGAAATCACGGTACCCCAAACACGTATTGCTCGCTGAGTGCACCCAGCGACACTCAGCGCGGAAAGATCCACCATCAGAACGTCATCGTTTGTGTCACTCGAGTTCACGAAGCCGCCTGCCCCCCACAGCCCCTCATTTCCCTCATTTCCAAGCAGATGGGAAGAAAGCCAGGCCAGTTCTCCTCCGAACTTGAGGAGCAGCTTCAGGAAGTCTCCAGGAAAGACAAAGAGTACACAGGGAAAGTGTTCGTGATGTCTAAATATTTATCCAGAAGGTGGGTAGTAAGGAAGGACTAATTAGTATTAAAGATGTCAAATATCACACTTCTAATTATATTAGAAAAGGTAGCACAACGGAAAGTAAATCTGAATGCACATCTGAGATCATGAGACTTGCTGCTTAATCCGTGACTGCAAATTATTACATCACTTAGCGTATTCCTGTTAGGTGTTGTTTTCTGTCATCCTGATTTGCCTCTTGCAGGTTAGTACAGTCAGACTACCTTTGCTATAAATGGAAGGACTCTGTTTATAGCCAGACTTCGCTGGGGTTACCCGTTCTGTTCTTACAATAATCTAGGCTTTTTATCATCCTTCTGTTGGAATTGCTCTGAGTAGTTAAATACATTTGCATGCCACAGAGGAGAACAAAGTGTCTCTTGTAGAAATGCATATGAAATAGCCACAAGACCCCTCAAGAAACCATACCGAATGCAAGCTAATTTGGCATCCGTGGGAACTATCCAAAGCCTGTCCTAAAATCAGACCTTGGAAACAATGGAAATTCGTGTTTTAATTCAGTTTAGAAGTCTACAATAGAATGACTGGTGCTGTATGGTATTTATCTTGATAAAATAATCTTTCCCTTCCTCCGTTAAATTCCAAGATATTTCAAGGACTGTCGGCTGTGATGGAGATTCACCTCCAGTCACAGGGGTGTGGAATACTGCTTACTGGACAGCACGTACCTTGTTGTGGAACACCGTTCTGTTATCTTCACTTAAGCAATTTGCTGGACATATCCTTATCCACAGCTGCATACTGTACTACCCTTAGATGTTTTAATACCCTTTTAATTCCCTATCACATAATTGATTACATATATTTTGGAGTTAAGAAAGGTCGCCTGGCATTGCTAATTAACAATGAGACTTTATGTATTTAACAGGATTAAAATACAACATTTTATGTAGTGGTATTGCCTAAGTGGTTGGAACCAATAATACCAATAGCACGTTAAAAAGGTATGGCATGACCTCCAGTTCACAGGCTATCTCTGATTATCTTCTTAATGGATATACAAACACAAGAAGACATCCAACCCTTGCTACCAAAACACAAGGAGAGGAACAGAATGTAAACACAAAGCTGCTAATGTACACACTGACACATGAATGACATTTACATTGTTCAGAATAAAATCCAGGATATTCTTGAATAATGAGCAACAGAAAAATTGCTATAGCAAAATAATCCTCAGAATCAAACGCAGACTCATTTGAAATGAGAGGTTTTTCATTTAAAAAATGGTGCAGCTAATAATAAAGTCTTTTAACCTGTATTTTGTTATAGGTGACAGGTGAACAAATCACAGGTCTTGAGTTTCTCTACCCTGCCTCTCTTGGTAACGTCATCTCCAGTACCATCTGCTACCTACCAGACAAACAGACCAACCACATAATGAGGTACCAGCTTCCACCCAGCTACCGTGACTAAATCAGAACAAAAGATTCAACGCCTCCTTCAACAAAGGAACACAAGTCTAAGCTGTCTTTGCTAATTGCTGGGTTTCAGGTTGTCTGTTACAGATTTTAAGTGAGCTACAAACTTCCATCAAATACTTATAGCTGTTGGATAAAGGTACTAAGAATAAAAGATAAATGGAAGCAAAAGGTAAGAGAGAAGAGAAGAAAGCTTAGAAAATAAGTAACTACTTATGGTAATTTAAAGGCTGTGTAATAATATAAACATGAAAGACCAGGGGGCAGAGTGATTGATATCTCATATGTTTTCGATGCCCCGACGGTTATTAGACTGCAATATATGGGAACATACAATAAACTATGAATTAAAATGTAATTGTAGCTTCAGGCATCTTCTTCATTGTCTGCTGTGGTGTTATGTCTTCATGCACCGTGATTGACAAGGTGTAATTAATCATCTTACTCAGTTGTAAATATGGGCACCCTTCACAGTAGGCATCAGGAAGTGTGTACCAGCAAAGGAAGCAATAGTTGACGCTGATATACCATTAAATCAAAATCAGAACGCTTATATGTTCAGAAATGTGTGTTTGGTGTGATGCTGTTATCGTTTATTTCTAAAATACTGTACCAACAGATTTACTTGATTTGCAAGTTAACTACAACATTAACTGGTTTTATTTATTTTGTCTCTTCTTCATTTTTATAGGCAATGATGTTGTTCTCCTAAAATGTGAGACAGTTTGCTTCTTGTCAGCAAGTGGAGCTCAGCTCAGCTCTTCATCTCTCTGAGTTGCCGGAGACAGACTAGCATGCTTCAGATTCAGTTGCTCTGTAGCCTGACTTGAAACGATTCAGGGAAATTATTACTCCTTTCACTTCTTGCACTTCTTACATACCAAGTTAGACACTTTGGGTAATTTTAAAGTGAAGGAGAATAATGAAATAATCTTCTTAAGAAACACTATTCAGTTTAAAAATAGGTCATTTCTTGTCACAAATGCTGTCCCATAGCTGTAAATGAAGATATTTTACAAGATTTTTCTTTTCAGTGTTCCAGGGCAAGAAACGTTTTATATCTGTTTCTTTTTCTAAATGATTGCTATCCTTATCCAGTTAGTGCAAAAATGGTGTATGAGTCACAGGAAATTTAAGTGGTTTGTCTCAGGGAAATTTGGTGGTATGCATTTTTTTGACGCACATAGAGCGGCTGAATGAATAATTGGCAACCTATTTAATGTCCTGTGCTTTAACGCTGTCTAGTACATTTGCTGTTTAGAAAAATGTCTTTCAAAGCTGTTAAATATGTAACAAATAGAGTTTGCTATCACCATTCTGACATGAACAAAGCCATACAGTGAGCAGCCTGAGGTACTTGTAGTAGGGTATTAATTACAAACACAATAATAAATGAAAATTTGCGAAGTTCTCCAATTTCCATTTCTTTGCAGTACCAGCTGATGAGGTTTTTTCTGAAAGCATGCAGTAAAAATATCAGTCCACGAGTTAGCTATCAAATACTACCTAAGCCAAGTGAGAGTATGGAATCTGGTGGATTTCTAATTTCCCCATTTACCCCTGACTGAATAAGATCTCTAGCTGTCTCAGAAGCAAACTGAGCTTAAAACAGTAGCACACTTTCAGGAAGATGATCGACTAAGAACATGTTTTATTTTGATCTGAAAAACTGTCAATCATCGATATAAAAGACCAAATAATATTACTATATAATGCTAGCTAATTGTATTTGTCTGGTAAGCCAGGAATATGGAGGAAAGATAAGTAATACAGTTTAAAAGGAAAATATTTAGAATGTTTTGGCCAGATGTTGTGTTGAAATTGTTTATTGCTGGTACAAGCAAGAGATTGTGGGTGGAAATATAAGGGTGTATCTCTAGATGTGAAAGGGAAGTAAGATGCCCATGATCTTACATATTTCAGTTTATATAGCCACAGCTATTTAAACAATTCCAAAACTGCCTCTACGGGTGTCAAAGAGGGAGGGAAATCTTCAACCACATGATCTGCTCTCCAGAGTCCTGTTAAATCCACTGAACTTAAAACAGAACAAGAAGTGTGAAATATGGGTTTGAACATGTTATGTCAGAAATGTAAAGGTTGGAAGCCTTTTTAGTAACCGATATTAATATTGTATTAAATGTTATGAAAAGGTAGGTGTTGGAGAGAAGGGCTGGGCTCATGTGCAATTTTGTCAAGGTTTTTATCTGTGATTATGATTCCAGATGTATCAATTCCCTGAGGAGAAAAATGAAGTAAAGTTGGCATGTGACATGTGTTTTAAGGTGTTTGGCACAGTTTCCCAAAGTGATGACAAAATGTTCACTTTTATTACAGTGAATTGGTAAAGAAAATATGATTCTGAAGGTCAGTAGCTGTATAGTTAAGATAGCTTCCGAGTGTGAGGTTGGGGAATATAGATTTCTGGTGCTGTGTTTAGATCTGATTGCCCGACTCGGGCATCTACCGGAGCAAATAATTTGAATAGAATAATTTTTACAAAACATGAAGTGGTAATTACTAATGATTCAGTACATTTCTTGTACAGAATATGGCAAAGATTGCAGAAATGTCTCTTCACATCTAGTAGTGTAGTTGCTTCTTAATAATTTTAAAATCTATTTACTCCATGCTGATATTTTTGCCCTGCAGTTAGACTTTAAATAAGTGTAGCAAGATTCTTTGTGGGAACCCTTTCCAGTGTAAACGGGCAGTGGTGTGTGCTTGGTTTTTTTAAACAAAGTGGAGAAGGTATTTTTTTGTTCAAAACTGTTTTGTTTAAATGCACATTGAGTGTTGGGATAAGAAAGTTCCCTATGTCTGCCCAGCTCCCCTCCTCTCCTTCCTCCAAACCCCTTCTGTGTGTAATAGTATCAGTAATTCCATGCTGACAGCAGGGCACCCAGGGCTACATTACCAGGCAAACACTCACTCATAAACATTTTACAAGTTCAATATCAACCAATCCTGGAGGTTTGGGAGGCTGCCCTGATTGGGTACATCATGGATTTGGTAAACACAGCTACAGAACAAAAATAAGGTTTGTAGAGAAAGAGCCCAATAGTATTGCCTGCTTTGAATAATCAGAGGCTAAGAATATGATTAATTCCATATTTTATCAGTAAACCTCCACGGCTCTGTATCCATCTGCAAATATTCAGTGATGTGCTCAATACATTCCTTTCTGTTCTACAACCACATTTCTTTGTGAATTTAACCACATCAGAAAGCACTTCAGATTTTGAACACAAATATTAGATGCATTTAATGTAAGGAAGCTTCCTTTATTGGAGGTGATTTGGAGCATTTTGTGTTTTATAGGTATATTTAAGAGGTTAGCAGTAGGGGGGAATCGTCTGTGGAAAATCTGTCTACAGCTGAAATTTTTAGATGCAGAAGTGTTGCTGAAATGCCTAATACATTCACATTCTTTTGTTAAGTAGCTTACAGGACTATCCTCTTAGCTACCAGATACTTTTTTTTTAAAGTCAAATCACATTTCTCATTTTTTCCTTATTTATTAATATCAGGAGTATATCCTTGTTTTTATTTTTTGTGTGCCATTAGAATATTTTAATTCTCAAGGGCTTTACTTCATCTACAATTCTGCTGTTCTTTCCAGTAATCTTTTGCAACTTTGGTGCACACATGAGCAGGGTACAACCCTGCATTTGACAGGAAATACTGATAACAATTTACAAGTTTTCACAGATCAATATTCCATGAGGTGATTTTTCTCCAGTATAACATAGCTCCAATTAAAGAATGCCAAAGGTTAAGGTATTTTATAATACAATTTATACATTCATTTTTTAAGTCCTTGTGCCAATATTTTAAATTTAGAAACATATTTATACTTCAGCTTAAGAAAAATAATATGAAGAGTTTGAAAACTAGAAATGCAGTATTTTCCAGATACTGAAACATGCCTGCTTAATGAAGGCAGAAGACTTGTTAACTAGGTTTATTTTAAAGCAGTGCTTTTAGATATTCATAAATTAAAACGGCAGTTTTCAATGAGATACTTATTACTATTTTATTTTACATTTGCAAGATACCTGACCATTTAATATTTATCCTTTATTTCTCTGAGCTGATCTAATTGCACCTCTCTATTTTGCATTTATTTCTCTTTGCAAACACTACATTATTCACTCTCTCCTGTGCTTATTAAACAGTGCCACCTGCACCAAATGAAACAAAGCTTCTCCATCAATCTATCCCAGCTAAAGAACCCTGACTATATATTATAATTAATTGAAGCTCAATTGAACACTTGAGTCTGAACTAGATACAGTAACCTGAAAAAAACATTAAAAAAATTAGGATGTACTTTAAAGAAATCTTTTAAATGAAAATGTTCACTCAAAACTGAGAATCTAACCTTGTACCAAGCACTCTTCATCATCTCTGCACAGTACCTCAAGTAGCAATTAGCAGGTCCTTTAATTAATTAACTATTCCCTGTACATCACAGGGATTTTTGTGGCACTAACGTCATCCTTCATAAGTGAATACCAAATCCAGTCAATATTTTGTCACTATAAACCCTTCTCTGGACTACCTGAATGCCCACAGCATGTCTCTGAAACATGATTGGGAAACACAGAGAACAGGTATGGAACCCAAACTTTGCTGTCTGAGCGGATGTGATTAGAGTAGATAAAACCAGAAGCAGAGCAGTAGATGCCAGGAACTGTATGTGTGAATATTTGCAATAAGAAGAAATCAGAGAAGATACAAATTGAAATAGCCACGATGAATGTTATAAATATTTTGCCGTAGAATTATTTTCTAAAAAACCCCCTGAATGTATTTTCAAGTTTCCAAGTGCTGCAGACTCTGCTCACTACGCTGCTTATCTCCAACACTGTCCACTCTCAGACAAGAGCAGATTAATTAAGTGGCAGGTCAGACACAATCAGGTGAAAGGGCATTTCCAACCAATCACTGACATTTTGCCCGTTTTATACTTTGCAAACTTTTAATACAAGTGTGGCTGATTATTGTCAATGTAATTCCTGTTTGGGAAAATATTAAGTAATTTTACTGGAATTAACACCTGAAAATGAGACACAAAATGTGTATTGCTGGTTTTAAGATTTACAAATGATGCAGCATGCAAATTTGTTTATATAAATATGTATAAGATATATGACTGTATGAGGCTATGTGTGTGTGTGTGAAGGAACATATGTGTGTGTATCCATCTATCTATTTGTAGATTCAGACACAGACATATGTTATCATTTCTTAGAGGCAAATATCTGCAGAAATAATGCTTTGTGTTCAGTTTTTTTTTCTTTAATGTGTAGTAAGTTTATCTTAAGAGATTTCTGTGTTCAGGAAAGCTCTTGTGAATTTATGTAGTATACAGCATAATGTAATCAAATAAAGTATGCCTCATGATTTGCAAGAATTACACATCATCACTGTCTTTCAACATACTCAATGTTTTGAATTATGGAACAAACTTTATAGATAATTTAAAAATAACAAATAATATATATGATGAACTTGAAGAAATAAGCACTGTAGAAATCTCAAGAAACAAGAAAGGGCTATAATTCAAATAATTTGGGACCTTTGCCAAATGATACTATAATTTAAACCCGCTGTTTAATTGGAACAACTCACGAGGAGTAATATTTATTCAATTACCAGGAGAGAGTAACTGCACCTCAGTAAGATTTTCTGTTTTGTCAGAGAAACAGAAATTTCCATTTTCACCTCATGGATTCTCTCACATCACTGTTATTGCAAGTTCAATTAAAAAATTGTGGGATGAGTAAAATGTAAGGTAAAATATAAAGGTCAACTGATAAGCTTTGTATCTCTGTTTTTGCTATTTAAATCTGCTCTTATCAATAATTCACTATTCACATTCTACAAAGACTCTGTCTTTGCATTTTTTAATTAGCACTTACAATTTTGCAAAGCTAATTTAAAAAAAGTAAGTATTAATTTTTGTGTTTGGAGACTTTAAGTCATAATTTACTACACATTTTTTCCAATAGGTCTGGCAAATGAATACCCTATTTTGATGCATCAATCTCAAACAAAGGTGGACTCTGATGCTATTTTTCACTGTTCATTTCCCTGAATCTTTTGGGATATAGAGAATCATGAACAAATACTTAACAGTCTGATCAATAATCATTGACCGTTTCGAGCCCCTCGTACCCTAACAAGCACAGCTTGATCATGTATATTTGATCATTGTAAAATTTCAAAGCACCTTGATACAGGAGAGCAAGTCTGGCTATGGAATCTTTTTGTTGTTTTGTAAAGTACATATTTCCCATGATTTAGCTTTACCATTAATGGAAACTTACTGCACATATATTTGATGAAGCTGAAGACCATGAATTTCAGCGTTGTATCTCCGCAGTATTTCATATCAATGGCAAATATAAAATACTCTGCTAGCATTTTAGGAAAGGAAACTCTGGATGTGCCTATGGATTCAATGGACCCCAGAGTGCAAATCTGAAAAGCCCCATCGTTATAAATCTTGCATTCCTGTTAAGTGTTGGCATGCACGTTACACTGAGGTGTGTTAAGTTTATTTTAGTGGAAAAATTGTAGTAAAAACCTTTCCCTTGATATCCTTTTCAATATATATTCACATATGTATAAAATAAATTTTTTTAAAAAAGCAAGTTCACAGCTGTGTTATCCCTCAGTCTTATTAATATCATGTAAAGGGATAAACATCTAAAAATACATATATTTACAGTGAAAAATATCTTTGCAGAACTTTATTATTTCCACATCCAATGTTTTTCATACAGGAATTTCAGATTATTATTAAAAGATAACATTGATGCTACATTTGTATAGCTGCCTTTTCTGCTTATAATCATAATGTTTATTCTAACTTTCTGGGCTTATTATTTTAGACAGATATCAGTTTAATTAGCTTAAGCTGTCATACTCTAACAAATACAGACGGGTTGCCTGGTTCAGGAGGAGGAAGGTGGCTGCAGATTTCAGAAGCAGAGACAGTTAATGCTTTGTACATTATCATGTAAACAGCAAAAGGACAAAAATAATTACCTGATAAACTTTCCATTTATAACTCTCCCCTATATGCTTTCTGACCAATTTTTCTATAGAAAATCCATTCAGATTAGGCAAGTGCTCTAAATATCTGCAGCATCTGCTGGTTCAGACACCTTCCTTTATGCAGAGTACCATTTTCATATGATAATACATGTAATATGATATAGAATGACAGAATGCATGACAGTTGCCCATAATACATAGAAAGTCACTCAAAGGACAGAAGCGACATTTGGATAATTAGCATCCATTGGGCAGTCAATCATGCGAATAGAAAAAACTGAACAAAACCCACAATGGAGTTAGAAAACAAAAGGGACCCTAGCCAGTCTCAGGATTAACTGCTCTAAAGCGATCTAAATGCTTTTGTATCTAAAGAACTGAGGCTCCCAGGGCTGCCCTGTTCCCCTCTAGATACCCAGGGAACTAATTGTGGCGATCAAAGTTAAAGCATTCTCTCTTCTTTATAGACTGCTAAATACACAGAAAAATTATTTCTCCATTCGTGTTCATTAAACTATTTTAAAGTTAAAAAACTGATGCCATGTTCTTTTGCCAAGTGAAATGAACTAGAGTATTGAGATTGTCCTGCTTTTATGGGAACACAACAGCCCGTTTAATTTAAAGTCTGCCTTTGTTAGATTAATATTATTTTGCTGTTGTCCAGCCTGCTATCTCTTTCTTTTTGGATAACGAAGGCAATTGTCATTAAAAACTCTTGTGTGAGAAAAATCTGAGAACAGCTAAGAATAATAATGATAATAACAAAGCCCATTAACAAAATTAAGCAGGAAAGGTCTCACATTTTCTTAGTAAATGCCAATTTATAAAAGAAATACAATATTTTTTCACTCAATCTATGCAGCTCAGAATATTTCTGTTCCCCAGATTAGTTGGAAGATGAGGGCAGCCTCCTTTAAAGCTCCATCTAACAGAAGAGAGAGAAAGAGAAGAGATACAGAGAGAGCCCCAGGATGTGGAAAGTCATGAAAATACCTACCCTGGAGACAGTATTCCCATAGGATCCTTTTCATACAAATTCCAACTTGCCTAATGCCCTTAATGAATGAAATAAAGAGAGAATTCAGAAAGGCCCATGCTGATGGCTCCTGCTGGAAAGTGTGTGGTTTAAGGCATAGCTGCAGCAGTTCTGGGAGGGAATCGGCTCCGGTCCCCATCAGCCAAGCAGACAGGAATCACTGGGGCGAAATCTTCCCCCTCACACATTTGCAATTGACTTGAAATCACATCACGACACCTTTGGATAATTGACGCCTTCTTACCTTTCGTTGTCCTTTGTAATTAATATTTGTAGATCTAGAGGTTTCTCCCAGCCACAGATAACAGGAAGGTGGAAGGGGTGGGGAGAGAGAGAGTGCGTGTGTGTGTGCGTGAGTGTGTGCGTGAGTGTGTGCGAGACAGAGGCAGAGCGAGAGGCGAGGAGAGCAGCAGAGAGAGGCTCTGGTTGTGCGTCTCTGCTTGGGGAATGGTGTGTTAGTGTATTTGTGTGGATGTGGATTGGGGGCTTTGTAAACCTCTGGAGTTCTAACGGCGAGATAGAAAGTGAGAAGTATGATGAGCTGATCTCCCTTGTCAGTCGTTACAGAGTTTCAGCAGCAGTGACCTTCAACCCTTTTGCTCTGTGTCAGCCTCAACTCGAGCCCCCTTGCCCAGCTGCTGTGCCAGCGTCAAAATGCAGAGAAGGAAAAAGGGACAGCAGAGGTAAGGAGGCAGAGAGAGATTGAGATCAGAAGGGCTTTTCGCCCAGTCAAATGGGCCTCTGGTGACAAATCAATCACGGCCTGTTCAAACCAATGATGCTGCCAGTCTCCAGCTCGCCAACCCCTCCACAGCCTCCCCCAGCTCTTCTGGCTCTCCTACATGACACTCAGCTGATGACTGGGGCTCCAGTCAGAGCAGGGCAGCTTTTTACAGGTTGATTTGGTCATTAGCATCATTTATTCTCTCCCTCGTGCTCTGTCTTTACCTACCATCTATTTATTTATTAAATATTGAAACCCAGTATTACAAGAGGGATTGTGACACACAGAAACCCTTGTAAATAAGTTCCTATACCTATACTGCCTTGTTATAAGTACCCAGATTTATTTATTTCATTTTATATTCATAGGAAGAGCTACATGTTTTGATGCAATTAGTAGATCTGATCAATATAATCAGGGACAAAGAAAGTAGGCCTCAGCAACTCCTCACTCTACCTCCTCCTTCCCTTTATTTAACCTACACTGGTAAAACTGGCTTCAGTAACATTTTCCCACTACACCCATAGGACAGGAATTATTTCTCAATTATCTTTTTTTTTTTTTTTTCAGATATGTGTTAAAATGTGATTATTAAGTCCCTTTTAAAGCTACGAGGCAGATCTGTAGCTGGAACTAAATTGCATAGCCACTGAAATTTCTGTATTTCAAGGAGTGTTTAGTAAGAAAGTTGTGACTAAGGTAGAAAAGCAAATAAAAATGCTACTAAATCATACTAAATGTTTCTTTTAATAATGACTTTCATCTGAATATCTGAAAAATGTTTTAAAACAGTTAAAGAAGAAGTGGCAATATAAGAAAAGCACTTAAAAGTTTAGGAAGTAAACAAAGTACTTGCTTGCAGTTTTAGTGATCTTAGGAATTGCATTCTGTTTCTTAAACTCTTCTCTCCTTGCCCCCCAATTCCTAGTACAAAGGGCGGGGGAAGTCACAATAGGGTCTTAACAGAGAATATGTTGCTCTCTCTTAGCACTCCTAACCTTAATTAAAAAAAAATCCTCCTGCAGCCACAAAAAAATTAATATTGTGCATTAAAAAAAGAAGTCCCTCCTTGTCCTCTCTCATCTTCAGTGCCAACCTCTTCATTTAGAGGGATCTCATCTGTGTAGTCAAGGATGTCAGTGTATGTTTTTACTAACAAATTTACACGCTGGCCATCCGGGAGCGACTGGCCAGTCCGACAGTGTGCTGGGAGGGAATGAGGATGGAGATGTGTAGAATGGAGCTGAGCTCTTCCAGGGTCTATAAAGAGAGCTTGGGCAAGATAGAGCAGCATGGAAAATATAGCACAATATACACAAAAATGTCTCCCCTATCTCCTTTCTAATATGACTGAACTCTGTGAAACTGAAGTGAAGTGCATTGCAGATAGCAGTGTGGGGTGTTGAACAGCCTGTAGCTGGAGAGTGCTTCGGTCTTTATCTTCAAAGCTGTCCTGTCAAATACAAGGTCTTTTAAACATCAGAGGGATAAAGTTTCTGATTCTGAAGGGTTCATTTTCCTCTTGGTTTTCCTCAATCAGAAGTGAAGCCCATACGACCCCCACAGTAAGATGGCTCCAGGATTGCTGCCCTGCTACTTGCCCCATGATTTGGGGATGCTTGTATAGAGCAATCTTGATTTGCTCGCTGTTTGTTAAGTTCAGTTTTCTTCATGTTAGCTCTTTCTTCCACCTTACGTGTCTTGAGGCTTTTGCTGTGTGGCAGTGAATTGAATCTTACAAACTTAAAGGGAAATTGTGGCTGGGACTTGGAGAATATTCATCTGTTGCAGAAAATGCTGAAGCCTGAACATGTGAGAATTGAACTAATGAGTTTTTTTCCTCATTTCAGCCCCTCAGTCTCTTCTTTTAGCCATACCTTAATTGCAGTGTTTCCAGACAAAATAATCCTAGCTCCTAAAAAATTTTAAATGTGCACCTTCTTTTCACTGTTTGTACTTCTTTCTATCAACTTAACACAAGACATTAAGGTGATTTACAAAATAACGTGCCATTCAGTCACCTTATTGTCAATAAATACTACACCTAAATCCAGCTGATTTCTAAAATGAAAATTCATTACATTTCTAGAAACTTGAACTATCAGCTCTGTGCATTTTAATTAGATTGTCTGTTTTTTCATTTATTACTAATACAGTCCTCTTAACTATGATTTATTTGTTAAACAAAGTGCCATAATCCGTCACTTATTCATCTTAATTTCAGCAAAATTAAAGTAGTTGCTGTTATATTACACCTAATTGCACTTGCAATGAAAAGAACGGAGATGTTAATCAAAATAAATTGAAGATAAACAATAAAATCATTAAATCTTTGCTGCAGTAAGTGTAACTAATCAGTTTTGACTTGAAGCGACCGAACACAAATAATGAATCTGTCAGTGAAGACGTGCTCATTAAATACAGCCTAGTCCGCCAGGGTCCTGCAGGCAGCCTGCAACACACATCCCCGCGCAGCCCTCCAGTGCCTCCCCGCTATTAGGGGAAGGCGAGGGAGAAAGAGCAAATGCGATGCCATTTGCGGCACCAAATGTGTCTATATGCTGCAGTTTGATTAAACCAAGATGCAAATGCCACAGGTATACAATAACACCGTGCCAGGGACAGTGAACGGATGTTTGTTTTATGCAGCAACCAGCAGGTCAAAGATTAGAAAAAGGGTGTAAAGGGAAAGAAACCCCAGAAATTCACTGATATGAAGTACCTTGATTTAAAAGTTATTAGAAGTATGAATTTCACAGCAGATCAATGAAGTGGATACTGTGTTAAATAACATGGTTTGCATTAGCATGAGATACTGATTATATAGCATTACCCACAGAGTAGGGACAATGCTTGGATTAGTAACAGAAGCTGTTCATATACTCATTGTCTTTCCACCATTTACCACTCCCAACCTTCCTAGCATATTACAAGGGACGAAATGGGAACTCCAGTTATTTCCAAATCTATTATTATGCTGGCAACGAGTCCTGTATCTCAGTAGCCTGATGAGTAGAGCTCAAGAAATCACTTTCTACTTCAGCTTTTAAATTGTTTACTTAATTATTTCAGTTTCCCCAATAGAGTATTTGTGAGTAATCATTGAAGAGCATGAGTTTACATGGCAAGGAGCAATTTTTCTTAAAATAGCTTTGAACACTACCTTTGCATCTGTTGTGAGACAACAGCTAAGTGCTGATATATAATACAAGCAGTGGACCCAATTCTGTGGTCCTTATTTAGGTTTAGTTAGACTGAACCATCTCATTATTTTCTTGAATAGTGTTATCAGATTCTAAACTGAAGATAATTTGTATTTTTATGTTTCCACCAGCGTGTTCTATCAATCATTCTGCTATTTACAAGTCTTACTGTCCTTTGTCTTAACCATTTACTAAACAATATAATTCAGCTTAAGATGTTGATCAGCATAAAGGATGTCTGCCTTGCTCTTGGAATCACAACAAAACCAATCAAGGTTTTGCAATGCTAGTATTTGCTACTGTATTTTAAACAGCGGTCAGTCCAAATGATATAGTGATAGTTTAACAGTTTATGTGCTCTAGCTCAAGCATATCAGCAATTACACATATTTTTAGTTTATTTTTATTATCAGTGGATAAGAAACAAGCAAAATAACCCAGTGGCCTCTGAGCAGGAGGCTATTTTCAGCTCAGTCTCTTTCTGCATATAGTTCATATTTGGGTCATACCAAAAGAAAATGATCATGGGACAACAAGGTTTCAGAGACTGAGTTCATTTTTGCATGACTACCAAGCAAGTTCCCCCCCCCTCAGTTTTTCTCATGCTAGTGTGGTTTGATCTTTCCTAATAGTTAAACTTTTTTATAAAAAAAATCTAGCTGATGGAACTCATATTTAGTTTCTGTACTGTATCTTTCCAGCATTTATAATGCTTAACTTGGGACTCAACGTTTCTCAAGGCACTCATTTGGAATGATTTATATGGGCTTTGCTAGTTCAGTGCCAGGTGAGTAATTCTAGAAATTAAATATTAGCTGGTTTTTACTGATATAACTATAAGCACTTAACAGAAGTAGTAAATATTACTATTCCTAATTTATAGAAAAGGTAATAAAAATACAGCCTGAGAAGTGGCTAGCAGGATAGGAACTGAGTAATGATAAAAATTAACAAAAGGATGAACCTGATCCTTCATTACTTAGTCAAAAACTCCTACTGACTTCAGTCAAAATCTCCCTTGAATGAAAATGATATAGGGCTCCAGAGCTGTATAGTGGCCTGTGTAAAGTTAATCTGAGAATCTTATTCCAGTTGCTTTCAGCAGGTCTCTCAAAAAAATTTCACCAATACAAGTGGCACTAATTGGACCCCATGTTGGGAGACTTTGCAGAGGAGCTTACAATTGAATGGGCCTTGGAAACTGAACTCCCTCTCCTATCTAGATATGGCTCCTTGAGGTCACAGTTAAAGCACGCCAGGGGGTCAATGTAGAAGAAGGTTGCTTTTTCTTTACTTGTGCTTTACCTTTTCTGAAGCTAGAATACTTCAATATTCAGGCTTTCCAATGTATCATTCTCTGCTTATCATTTGCTCTATATTTTAACTACTCTATTTTATTTTTTTTAATGTAAAGTGTTTTGGCCTTTCCAAGCAAAGAAATTAAATAATTAAAACCAGACACACTGATTGTACGTGGTTGTGAACCTGAATGACATCCACTATGTACCAGTGATTAAGAAAAGTATGTGGACAGCCTGCAGAAGAGGAAAGATTGAAGGAATTCTCTTTAACCCCATTCTGAACAACAGTTGGTGGTTAGGCATCTATGAAGAGGTTTCCAGAAGACAAGGTAAGGGTTCAGTTTGAACAGGAGAAGACAGGTTTGGAATAAATAAGTAGATCTGACAGTTGGCAACATAAGGCTGATAGCTGAGTCTGTGTTCAACAATGAGATTACACCAAAATGAGATTTGGTTGGAAGGGGGAGAGGGCAGCAAAAATACAGCTCTGTTAAATACCTTGAGAAAGTTGGAGATAAGGGATAAGCAAAGAAATTCTTAGAGCCGCAGATGTGCAGGATCAGGGAAATCAAGGACAAGACATCAAAAACTAGAATTCAGTCAACAATTGTGAATGATGAAATGCAAGGGAGGATGTAATTTGAATAGTAATTCTTAGCTTTAAGAGAAAAGAAGTCTGTGTTGTATATAGACTAGATTAACTCTTTGTATTCAGCTATTTTGAGAAGTATCTAAACCAACTAAACACTATAGATATATAACCCCACCTCCCACAGACACACTTCCTTGCTGCCATACATGCACACCCATTTGATGGCTAGCCAGCGATTAACAGCAGCACAGTAACTACTGCTCAAACTCTGACAGAAGGGAGCAAAGGAAGGAAATAGGATAGGAAGTAAAATAGCAGAGGTGCTTTAGAAATAGAAACATACTCAATTGTATCTGAATGTAACTATGAGCATAACAATGTAACAGATTATCATCTTGGCAAAGGAACAGAATTACTCTGAATGCCAGAAGCTCTGAGTTATGGAAAATTAATTATGCAAACTTGTGCAACATGTGCTTACCCAAGAAACAGTGAAGATTCCCTTGGACCAAATGTTTTTCAGAATTTAGTATGTTTTATTTCAATAAACTACTGGATTTATTAGTGGGTTTTTCCATTTTCCATACTTTAACATGATTCATGAGTTACTAGAATTTCATTTAGCTGAGGTAGATATTCCATCTGATCATGTTCCTTCGCACAAAGAACTAAAACTTAAACCAGCAGTGTCAAGAAGTTTCAACACTGCAAATCAGTAAGTCCTTTCCTTGGATTAAATGAAGTAATTTTGAAGCTTTACAGACTATAATGAAGCACAAGGAGCACAATATGGAGCACATGGGTGGGAAAAGTCTGTCTCTGATGGTCACCATATACCATCTTTATGTTTCTTTCTAGCAGGGTTTGGTTTTGGGTTTGTTTGGTTTTTTGAAATCTTGTGTATCACTGAATTCACGCAAAAACATCTGTCTTTTGAAAGGTTCATTTTACAAATCACATAATTTTGCCAGTTACTACACTGATGCTGCAGAGCATTTCATGCTAGAAGGGCAACATTTGACTGGTGTCTGAACTGGGAACTTCTGAATTGTGAAAAACAGTGATTTCTGCAGAAACAAAGGAAAACCCAAACTGTCACACTGTTTCAGCAGCCCATCTAATCCAGTTGCCTGTCCCCATAGATAATGAGCCTACAAAAACCCCTCCGAATGTTCTCCAAGGAAAATGCTTCTTAACTCCAGGTAGTTGGGACACGGCTCATTTCTCCTCGTGTGTAGTTAGTATCCTAAAACTAAACCAAGTCAGCTAAGGTCTCAATCCAATGGAAAGAAAAATGCACTTTCAGAGAGGGATTAATGCCCACATATTTTAGGGTAAGATCACAGGCCACGCAGAGCTGTCTGTTTCTTTCTACCACTAACAGAAAGTTTAGTTAACTAGCCTAGACTGCTCTGGCTCTTCACTACTGCACACCTAAATAGTCAGGTGAGATTAATCCCATACGCTGCTAACATCTGTCCCCCTAAAATTGCTCACATCAGGTAATATAATGAGATATATTCTAATTATAAACTTTTGGGGCTCATGATATCTGTGGCAGAGAATTCATGAGCTATTTCTAAGTTATAGTAAAAAAGAAGTGAAGACAATTCAGAATTTTCTTGCTTCCATTAGGACTGGGCAGCCCAGTGTTCTTGCACTGGGAAGAGAAGCAGCTGATCTGCAGTGTTTGTTTCTATGTCCTGTTACCCTATCTACTGGCCTAAGTTTTCTCTGTGAATTAATCTAAGCCTTACATATCTCTCAACTGGAATTACGTGTTTAATAGCTTGATTAATTGTGTCTCTGGAATATCTGTGAGACTATTTATACTGATTTAATCTTTTTTTAGACTAGAAGGGTGAGAACTGAGCCCAATATTAGAGAAGAAATTGTACATTTAAAAAAACCCATCATATTTAATGTAATGTTTGTGGCTACTTTTAAATTTAATACAGTTTGGCTGACTACTGCAAACTCAGGGAAAGTATTAGTTCTTGGAAACAGAGTAAATTTTAAATAATTCAAATCGTTTTGTAGATATGTTGTAATCCACTATTCTGGGGGGTTGGGGAAGCATGTTGTTTCAGAAGGATAGGTTTCTTAATCCTGGTAATATTATCCTAATCTAAGAGATGTGCAATTTTATTTTAACTGTTCCATTTTATTTTAACTGTTTCTTATTACTGACATATATGGATCTCCGTATTGACATTTCCAGACTGGCCCTTCACACCTTTTAGTATACATACTGACTTCAATCAGATTGCATATTCTTGTTGGTAGTTCCAAAATGCCTTTCTTAAATCCCCCTAGAATTTGTTGAATTACTTTGCAGTCCTAGAAGCTTGCTTCTATTTAATTTGTGCATTTGTTCCAGCACATCTTTAAATTCTTGTGTTTGACAAACCTCCTCTTACCTACCAGGTGGAAATTTGGTATCTCTATTTTCCCAAAATTCTATGTGGAAACACTAGCACAGAAAAGTAATTTACCTTCATTTCAGTGTCTCTGTATTCTCATTACCTTTTTCACTTTTCTACCAAATAGCCCACTGGACTTAGAAAATCTCTTGCAGGATTGCTGCTTCTTAATACTTGAGAAAATCTTGTTTTCATGTCAGGCTATCTGCTCCTCAAATCCTCTGTCATCCTCCTAATCTCTGCTGTGTATCTCAGACACTGCATTTTATCCCTATTGACTTCCCAAGTTAAAATTCTACCTTCAGAAAAATACATGTTTGACGACACTAACTTCTTGAATCTTCCTGTAGCCCTGTAGCTTATTTTTGGTTGTCAACTTCCTTTTTTGTTTAGGATTATGCATGCCTTCTGTTACACTGTTATGGTTGCTGGAGTAGCCTCCATGCTGAGTCTAAGGATTTTAATTTCCTCACTTTTGACTTTAGGGTCTTTTTAACTAGCTTCCTCATTTTTTGTACAATCTCTCCCCTGAGGATGTTGAAGTTAATTATATTGTGGTCACTATTACTTAGCAGTTCAACTTTACTTACTTTATAAACTAACCCCTGTGTATTACTTAAGAGGCTTTTCTTGACTTAGTTCTTTATAGCTCTAAGATTAAAACAACTAACATATGTATCAAAACATTTTCTAACATCCTAGCAAAACTAACTGGAATGTCTAGAAAAAGGCATGTGCTTACAGGGAAATTAGTAACAAGGACCAAGAGCACTACTCTAACACTGGTGAAATGCCACCTAGTCTTCATTAACTGTAAGACCAGAACAAATCAAATCAATTAATGATGGTTCCATTTAGAGGCAAAGGTGTATGAGCATACTGATAACCCCACCGTACAATTTTGAATAACACCACAAAAGTCCCAGCTAGATTCAAAAGAGCATTTCCAGCAGGATGTTGTCCCCACTTTAGAGAAAGGGCACATTTTTGCCCACTTGCACTGCTCTCTGCTGCACTTTTCTATTTAAAGTTTCTCCATTAAATATGGAAGGTATCTTCTAGCTCAGAGTATTACCTCATTACATCTTGATGTTGTATAGTTGCAGTAATTACATAAATAAAAGTGACATTTTGTGAAGCATAAAAATGAGCGGACAATCCCCAGGTTAGCCAGGAACCTCTAAATTCTTAATAAAATGAGTAGGCTTCTTCCCCAACCAGGTATTGGACATGAGCTGCATCTTATTTGAACTTGTCAGACAAAAGGGGAGTACAAACAAGAATGGACAGATATGGAGCTTACTTACCTTTGTGTCCATCAGGGGTAACATTAGTGATGTCATCCGAACAGTGCAGGAAATACAGTAGAAGAAATGTGTGGGCCATCAACTTCATCTTAGATATGCAAGTTCAGAGCAGCTACTGCCTGTCTAGCACTAGCAGTTGCCAGAAAGGTAAGTTAGAATGTCATGCTTCAGCAATCATCTGGAATTACACTAATATAAAAGGGGTATAAATAAGACTCAGACCCATACTATTTAATCACTGTTACACTGTTGAAGATCGTAGTAATTTTAATATTTGATCAATTTTTTCACATAGTAACATGAATTCAATCTTGGTTTTAACATTCAGTTCAATTTTGATATAAACACATACTTTCCCATTGTTAAAACAACCAGTTTACATCCCAGAAGTGCTATTTGATGTTTTCTCAATAACAATTTAAAATTAATAGCTTATGACAACATGTTGTCTGACGACATCTTAATAAGTAGTAGGCTATCAATACTTATCATGTTACCCCATACTGTGGCAGAAAGGATAATCTGGTTCCCCCTTAGAAGGGCAGTGAAGCTGACACTGCTAGTGGTCTTTTGGTTTGTGGTGATTGTAGTGATTATATTTGAAGCCTGGCTCAAAATAGGTTTTATTTTTACATTAAAAAGTTGTGGTAATTGCTTCTGAAGACCCAAGATGGACTAACCTGAAAAAAAATTAGGATCCCATCAACTGCTTGAGGCAGGAAAATCATGCAGCTTACACCAGTACTTCATATCAAGATTTTATTATTTTTGTTTCTAAAATGACTGCAACAAAATATAAAATCATGTTTAAAATAATAAACATTACCAAGTAGAAACACTGTACTTTATGCATTACTTAATTTCCTTGTTTGTTCATTCATTTGTTCGGTCGTTCACTCCTTCCTCTGTTCCTTTTTTCTCTTTCTTTTTCCTTCTCTTTCTTTCCTGCTGAGTTCACCAGCTTAAGCTGGGCAGTCTACTGTACAAGAGTTTAGTATCATACGAAGTAAGTACTTCCCTCTGCTCCAACAACTTATGTCTTGCTGTTCTGGATTTCTCCTAAGTATCCTTGTTCTTCCAGGCTCATTAATAACTTAGAGGGACTTGAATGTAGCAGTCTGATTTACATCAGTGATCTTATTCCTTTCAGCACAGGAGGGTTATCTTTTCTGTGACAAAGGCTATCACAGATATGAATAACTATTTTCATACTGGGCTTTTTTTTTTTTTTGTCTAGCTGGAATCACACACCATCATAGATTTTGCCTCATAAATCTGACTCTGCTTTATAGAGCAATAATGGTACAGTCAGCACTCTGCCATCACAGCAAGGTGAATAGAGAAGAGTAACTTAGGTCAGTTGCTTCTTTATTATTGGCAGATGAAATAGTGTCTTCAACAGCTTCAGAGCAAGAACCAGCTAGGCAGTGTGTTTTCACTATGAAGGCAGTGCCATTCTGAGAAGCCATAGTGAAGGGGTTTTTTGCTAGATGCAAGGAGGAACGGGTAAGCCACAGAGTAAAGCAAACCACTAAGTAGGTGACCTACTCGTAATTTAAAGGTGCTTGGGTGAAAATTCAGAGATCATAATATGTATGAGACATTATCAGGTAACACAAATACAGTAGTTCTGTCCACTCTGGTAGACTGCAGAAAGAGGAAGATAAACAATGCAAAGCCAATTTCATCTAGATGGAACTGCATTTAAAAAAGTCAGGACCAGTGCTGCAGAACCTCATCTGTCCCTTGGCAAAGACAGTCATTTAGCGCTTTGCAGAAGATTTGACTTTCCACTTTTTGACACAATATTGTGTGTCATCTTCATAGAAACACATATTTGATATGGGCATTTTAGAAATACTAATGTCTTTGTGAAAGAGCAACTTCTACACCCAGAGGACACCGTTCTCATACCCACTGTGGAGCTCTGCTAGAGGCAGGAGTGGGCTGGAACTGGACAGCCAGTGTCAGTGTGGCTGAGCCTGGAGCCCTGCACTCACCTGAGCAGCAGTAGCAAAGCTGCTCGCTGCAAGGGGCAGGAGGCACAGCAGGAGAAGGCCGACGCAGAGCTGTCCTCAGGCCTGTCCTCCATTGGCAAGTCTGGCTTTATGGGTGTTATTTAATCCACAGATTCATGCTTTTTGCACAGTAATTAACACAATTATTGTTATTCATTACAGCTTTCCTCACCATCTTCTCTAATATTTTTCTTCAGTTCATCTTCCAGTATCTCTGGTAATGTACACACATGTCTGTTCATGGCCCACTTTGATGTGTTGGTGTTTTAGTCACTCAGTTTTGCTATTCATATAGAAAGCTTTAGCCAGTGCTTCTGATTTAAAACTTAGAAGATTTGAATCACCTTTGGTAAATTAAAGTTGACCCGTGAAGAATGTGGCATATGGAAGATTCTGACACCTGTAAATCATGTTTTATGGAAAAAACATGGCACCAAACTATGCTTCCTTTAAAGCCAGTTTCAGATTATTTCCAATGAAATGTAGGAGCAGGCATTAATTGTTACCAATATTCACAGTTACGGGTTTGAGTATGAGTGGTAATCACTCCTCCATAAATGCTGTTCTTTTTCAGCAGTCTTAGTTGAATAATGATGGACATTGATACCTGGAGAAATAAACTATGTAAGAAAAATGTGTGTGTCTATAAAGAGGGATGCATTACTGCTACAATGGAGTGTAAGAAGCATTTTCTGATATTCATAAACATTCATAAACATATTCTGTAACATTTTCAGATTTCACTAAAATTGTCTGTAAGAAAAGAACTTGACAGCCTACTGAAAGCTTAAAAACTTAAGAGTGCAAACTTTGAATATGTCACAAAGGATCAATAAGGAAAATGTCTTCAATTTAAAAATAAAGTTATGAAAAAACATTACCATATACAGTTCTAATTTAATTTTATATAGGTAGGTTATTGTCTCTTTAGGAAGAAAATTTCAAGTGTACATGCTGAAATTGATACAGAAATAATGGTCTCTAAGACAAAACCTGCTGGTTTTTACTGGAAAGTGCTCTGAGGTGAGGATAAAAGCTAAAGAAATTTACAATGGAAAAAGCTTCTCAAATGAGAAAAGAGCTGTGCTGAACAGGTGAGAGTAAAAGTGAAGGCGGGGAAGACAGGTCACAGTACAAATAAAAACAGTTTCTGTTGCAACACGTGTGCACCAACCAGCAAAGGGTGCTGACTCTCTTGCCATAACACTTTCCTAAGCACCAACTTCTTAATGCTCAACTGGCTGCTTCTCTCTTACTCAAGTACTGTGACAGACCCATGACATAAGATTTAAGTCTCAAGGCTTTTAAAAATGCATGTAACAAGAACAGTTCAGGCTTTTTAGAAGAACTTAGTCAAAGACAGAACTAAAGACAGGAGGAGGTTTTCTCATTTAGTTCTGAAAGCATAAGATCCACAACAATTTTCATCATTCATGGTGAATTCTCTAACTGTTAAAATCCAGCACCTGCTAAAGATACATTATACCACTCCAGAAGAGAACTTTGAATGACAAATATTTTGTGTTGACTTGTGAATCTTTAATTCTTTAGGTCAACAATATAAAAAGTCAACTTAAAGACTGACCCTTAAATAGAAAACGTTATCAATGTTCTTAGGGATGCAAAGATTTTCTGACAGAAAAATCACTGCACAGTTAAAGAACAGATAGTTCTGGTAGATAGTTTTTGCTAGTTTCACCATAAAAATTTTGTTAATCAGAAGAGATTCTAATGCGAGAAAATGCAGTCTGTCAAGAGACAGTAGCACAAGGAAATGTTTGCCATATTTAGATCTCTTTTCACTAAAAAATGAAGAGGTCATTTCAGGTCAATCATCCTGGGCTCTTTTCTTTGGGGGAATGAGTCTCCAGCGTGGCTCTTTATATTAAAGGATTTCATGGGCCTGAGTTATAGCTATTGGTATAATCACAGGTTTCAGAAATAAGAATAGTTATTTCTTACTTCTTTGTGAATGGAGAATGAAAAGGTCATTCAGTGTATGGTACTTCAAACACTTAAAAGGAAAGGTATTTTACTGCTTACTTAGCTTTTTATGTACTATATAGAAAGTACGCATAATGTTGCCACACTGCTATGCAGAAAGGGAAAGAAAGAGCCTTTTTATTTTATGAGAAAAACTTGAGATACATCTGTGTTTCTTATTTTGACCATAAAATCATAAGGTTTGTGAAATCATGGAAGACACGAAGAAGGTAAATAAGAAACAGCCCTTCCCTGATGCTTTCAACACAATATTTGGTGGTGAGTCAAATGGAATTACTGTGGCAGGTTCAACACAACCAAAAGGAGGGGTTTTCTTCACCAGGCATGTGATTAAACTGTGGTGGATGCTAAATTATACATGGATTTAAAATCAACCGAACAAATTAATGGAAGAAAAATCCCTTGAAAGCTATTATATGGAAGCAGCACCTGTGGCTGAGAAAATGCATTAATTTATTGGAGGCTGGAAGAGGATTCTACATGCTTCCATGTTCTTACACTCTTCCTTAAACATCTAGACATCTGCCAGTGCCCAGTTTTGGAGACAGAAAGCTTTTGATTTGACTCATTGGTTATGTTACTACTGGGTTATTTCTGCTTATTTTGGTCAAGTCTTGTATTTTCTTCTGTATTTTCCAAAGATGAGTTGCACTCTGTGCAATTACAGGTCGTTTCTTAACTTGTAATAGAACACAAGTAGACATAACTCATTTCCATCCATACCAGTAGGTACTGATGTAAACACCTCTCTTGTTTCAGGGCATAAATTAATGTATCTGAAGGCTAACCAGCTATCCTAACAATGCCTGGTGAATCACAGTTTGGGAGTATTAAGAACAGGCTTTTTTCTAAAGCAACATATGTGAACATTTCTGGAGGCTGTTTGCACACAAGATGAGCCAATGACCCGATCCATAACTCATGAGGCATATTGTTTGATTATGACAAGAATCACAAGCTTAAGGTTGATAAAATAATTTGTGCTTCACATCTAAAAAATAGCTTTTTATAATTTTATAAACATGGGTGGAGATTTTCCTAGTCTTCACTCACAGAGAAATTTGGAAAACCACACACAAACATTATAATCAATATTATTCAGGCAGCAGTATATTTTTTTCCAAAGAATAGCCTTTTAGATGAATTTTAACTGTTGATCTATGAAGTCAGCATTTTTCTCTTGCCTTTCCTACTGCCTGAGATGTTGCAGAGAGAATTTCCCAAGTAAAATCAGATGAGAGCATGCTTCAGAAGGGTTGTCACTGACTAAGAAGAAATGATTAATTATGTTACCATGTACATTTGTTGCTGTGGATGCATTCCATACTAAAATACAGGTTCAGCCACATTCACCCAAATTCATCCTACAGCGCACAGTACAAGACCTCTTATTTCTATGCTACTGAACTATGATTTCTGGTCAAGCTGGAACTACCCTAAAGCTTTCACCAATCTTTTAATTCCTGGATTACTTTCTTTCTGCCTGAAGTTTCCCTTCTGCTTCCCTTTTGTTTGCTATTAATGCTTCATCTCTTCTGGGAGGGTGATTCACAGTTAATCAGCTCATCTATTCTGAGACATTCAAAACCACTGCTTTATGGACAGGCCAGCAGGCATTGCTGTAACCCTCGTGCAGTTAAACCCTTCTCTTTCCTTAGGGGCTTCGGTGCCTCTGCTGCCCTGTAACTGTTACACAATTACCACCAAACCATCGGGCCAGCTGCAGACTTTAGTACCATCAATAGAATTGCAGAAACTAACGAACAGCTTGTTTACATAAATATACCAGGGAAAGCAGGACAAAACCAAACCAACCAACCAACCAACCAGACCCAGCCTGGAACACAAATTAATATTAGACAGAGAGAAAAACTTCCTGAACTCAAGCAGGAACATCTAGATGCTGTTTAACATTATGGTTTTCCCATTGTCTTTGTGCACTTGCACACCAAAAACATAGTTTTCACAATTTTTTCCCAATATTTAAATATTCAGTCTCTAGTAAGCTGAAATTTTGAGTGAATTCTCCTATTGCATTATCACCATTTGCAGGGCACACGCTGTGTTCTGTATCTATGCACTGGATTGTGGAATTTACCTGGCTGTGCTTGCTTCCTAGGTACAAAATTGAGTGTACCGTATTAATTCCATATTGAGTGTCTGTTTTATCCTTTAACTGGGAGAAATTCTGCTCACTCGTCCTCTCCTCACCTTTCTGGTTTCCTCTGTGTTGGCATTACCAGATTTACAAGCTCACACTTCTTTTATTAGGCAGTATTTTAAAGTAGAGTCTCCACAGTCTGAATTTGCAGTGTTCATGTTGCCAGACCCATTAGCATGTCTTCTGTAGCAAGGACAGAACCTTACCATTTTTATATACATTCCCATTTATTTCTAGTAATTACACTCCTCTTTATTAACAATGACCTTGAGGTGGGTCTTCCTCTTCTTGAAAGTATATAAACATGCTGCTTTTCAGATCGATTCTCTCATGCTTACACACAGCCTATGTAACTGTAGTATCTCCAGAGCAAAGGTTTAGCATGCACCTGCACGTTATCTAGGCTGAGAAGCTGTGGATGAACAGGTACCAACATGGGGCTGCTATTTTAATTTCTTCCCCTAGGGGTAGGAAAATATTTTCATTACAAATGAGTCACCTACAAAGTAGATTCTTCACTGAGACATATTTAAAGGTAATTACCAAACAACTAATTTTGCAAGCCATTTTTCCTGGCATTTGTTAGTTATCAGCCCCTATCAGTTCATCCACCAACTCAGTTATCTTGTCCTCTCAGTCTAGTTCTTGCAATACAATTTTTATACCTTGTTTTCTCCATGCTGGAGTGAATGCATGCTTCCTAATCATTCATGTACTCTGTGAAAGTATTTAAATTCTTCATTTGAATCACCTAACATTTTATTCCTTAGTATGTCTGGTCTAAAAATTATCAAATGTAAGCCAGTCCACTGTTCTTGCATACTACACTGTCCCTATTAAATATTTACTAGATCTGTTCACATTATGAAGATTTCCAAATTTTTAAAAAGCATACTAAACAGAAGGAAGCAAAACTAAAACTGAGCTCTATCTCTTCAGTATAATGTCAATCTATTTTCCAGACACTGTGATAAAATACAAGAAACTGTTAGCCACTCTTATTTTTCTTTTTTTATATATTATTTTCTTGATTTTTTCCCTTCATTACTGACCATAGAGTTTTTTTTAAATCTTGTAGCAAATTTTAACAACATTTCTATAAATTTACATTCATTTGACAGTTATACATAGAGTGTGCTGGTTTATTTAAAGGGGAAGAAAAACTCTGGTCTGAACACAGTAATTTTCATTAAAAGTCTATTTTATATTGATATGGGCATTTCTGTAGGAGACAGGGAACACTGATATAGATGGCCTTTATATAATGCATGTCAGGGAGCAGCAAATGCCACCTGCCCACTAAAGAAGGGTCACCAGGAGCTGAGGGTGACCACAGCCAGGCTGTGACCCCAGGGATCAGACACAGACGAGGGCTAGGCAAGCAGAGCAGGAGTGCTGCTTGCAGCAACACACCCTCACCACACACCAGTGGTCGTTAGACAAAACAAGGTAGAAGACTTAATGCCAACCCAGGGAATCCAAGCAATAACCAAGGAGCAGGACTGTGTACAGGTGTACCTACACCACAGCTCAAGTCATGACTGAACGCTGAGGCCTGCGCTTATGTATGGCACCTGTGGCAGAGGGTGAGGGTGAAGCCTGTGGTGGAAACACTCCTTATCTACCCAAACATTTGCCTCACTATAACTGTGAATAAATCTTACAGGACTTTTTTGCACAAACATTTACTGTATTTTGTATCTATGACTTGAATGAGGATGGTGTGATTTCTCCTATTCAGCCTCCCCAGAGAGCAGATGGGATATGAAAGTACAGTATCTATTCTCTCTCCCATCTTTCTGGCTGACTAGATTCTTCAGCCAGGCCATTGGGTTAAATGGCGACCTGCAGTTTAGGGGTCTCTTTAAGCCTACGTTCCAATCTTTTTATTCCTCACAGCAGCCCATTTCTGACTCAAAATAAGCTAGAAATTGTTGTGTTGTCCTAGAAATAGCCCAAACCTCCCTGAAAACTTCCTGTAAGCCATGTTTAATAAAATTGTGGGGTACCTGTTTGATCCTGTTTGCCAACTCCAGTAAGGCACGTCTCAGAATCTTACTGCAATTTCTGAGTCAATGTGAGCTTTGTTTTCAGCAGACTGCATTTCATCTCTCCTTCACTTCTTCTTGAGAAGTCTCTAGTCCCCTTTATGATCTTACTTGGGCTTGTAATTCTTTCTAGCTATCCTTTATGGCTTTTTCAGCAGCTTTGGCTTCTGTGACCAACAGTGCAATATGTCCTATCATAGCTTTGTGAGAGTGCCAGCTCAGAGCCCCTCTTCTCTCTGCCTCTTTGTCTTTGGCTTCCTTTGTAGTCCCCAGGCATCGGACACTTATTTCTGCCCGGGACTCCAGTCCACCTCTTGCTATGCTGTGGGGCTGCCTCACCTCCTCACTGGGTTTTCCAGGATGGACACTCTCGGTCCTCCCCTGGTCTGGGTGTCAGTCCCCTCGGATTGCTACGGGCTCTGGGTCGCGCTTTAGGCAGGCTTTGGCCCTGTTCAGGCTGTGCCTCACAGTTCAGTTCCACTGGCAGGACCCAAGGTGCCGGGGCGGACAAGCAGGCAGCTCTGCTCCACGGCCGGCTGCCGGAGACGGGTGCCCCGTTCGGCCCCCTTCCTGGCGCTCCTGTTCGGTAGGGCTCTTTGGGGCATTTTGAGCCGATTTTCCACCACTGAGCACGGCGGGTGTGCGGCCGCCCCAGAGCGCGGCACCGCCTGAGGCGCCCTGAGGGGAGCGACGACCCCGCTCGGCGCGAGGAAGGGGAAAGGCGGGAACTGCCCGCGCGCGCGCGCAGCGTGCGTGCGCAGCGTGAGTTGCCGCGCCAACGCAGCGGGGGCGCGCGGCCGGCTCCACGCTGCCCGCCGGCCGTTGGCCCCGCCCGCGCCGCCGCCCTCGCGGCCCCGCCGCACTACAGCTCCCGGCAGCCTCCGCGCCGCGCCGTGACTCGGCTGGGGCGACGGCGGCGCGGGCCGGGATGGAGTGAGGGGGCGAGCGGCGGAGAGAGCGCAGCCCACCGAGCTCCGGCCCCCTCCCCCCTTGCTCTCTCTGGCCCGGGCCTATGCGGCCCCCCAGAGACCATGGGATCCAGGATCAAGTGAGTGCCCCCCGGAGCTCTCCAGCCCCGCTTGCAGGCCCTCAGGAAAGCGGGAGGGCTCTGGAGAGCGAGAAGGGGACTTCCCCGCCCTCCTTCCAGCTCCCCGCGAGGCCGCGCGGGCGAGCCCCTGGCCGAGCCTGCAGGCCTCGGGGTAGGGCGAGGAATTGGAGGGAGGAAGAAGGGAGAAGAGTGCCTCCCGCCCCCCCCGGCCAGCTCGCGGGCCGGGGAGAGGGGGCGGCAGGGCAGAGGGCCCCGTGCCGTCACACCGCAGCTCGGCGGCAGGACCCCGGGCTGGGGGGCTCCCCCGTCCCCCTGCCCTGAGGAGGGGAGCAGGGTGCTGTTGCCCGTCCTCAAGCCCGAGCCCGGTCTGTTCCCTACTGTCTTTCTCCCCGTCTTCAGCTCTCCGTGTGGCAGCGCACAGGGCCAGGCTGTGAGGGCAGTCTGAGCGTTACCGGTGCAGGCCGTGAGGAGCGTTGGGGCTGCTGGAACGGGAAGGTCTTCACTGGCAGCACTGGTGGCGTCTGGGTCTGGGGTGTGGTGGGGTCGAGAGTGTTCAGAAGCCTCCTAGGTTAGAACGCTAAAGGAAGGACGATAGCCTAGCTCTGCTATCTTGGAAATGTGTTGGTGAGGGCACTCGGAGCAGGGACGAGGGTGGTGCAGCTGATAGATGTGTTGGGCCTGCAGCTCTGGGCCTGCAATAGTTTTTTAATTTTCAGAAAGCTGAGGGTTACTTTATTGGTAGACCTCGTTGTTGTGTTTGGCGTTGCCACATTAAACATCTCAGTTCATTCATATGCTCTTTCAGACAAATTCAGTTCATCTGAGACAGGTAGAAGTGTAATAAAGATGTTACCAACCAGGGAGTGCTGACATATTCATGTGTGAAAGGTGTGATGGAGTAGAGACATCCAGTTGCCTTGTATTTTATTGAGTAGTTTCAGTAGGTGCTGTTGAGCAATTGCTTTTCCTTTTTTAACACACTGTTCTTCCAGATTGCATAGGGCTTTAACTATTCACCTTTTTTATTTGAGTTGAATATGAGACCAGAGGAGACATAGTTTGCAGTGTCCTTTGTGTGATGACACATCTTCATGTTCCCAGGCCCATAGGCTGGGTAGACATAAATGTTTGTCCAGCCAGGTTTGTTGGGAAAATGTAAGTGGATAATGAGGTGATTGGTTGGTTCCAGACAGCAATGCTGCTTCTGTGGGAGATGCTGTGGGGATCAGTTCTACACTTTGGTGCTGTGTGGTTGCTATGAAAGATCAGAGTCTGAGAAACTAGATAAGCTCTTAGTTTTATTCAAATACCACAGAAACTAAAGTTGTTCCTGTTTGGACAGCAGAGCAGGTTACATCTATAACCTGCACCTGTGCATCTTGCAGTGGTCACGCTTGCTTGGGTCACTTCTAGGTTATAGTCTGATAATAACTTCTTTTGATGACCTTATCTTAAATCTATTAAAAAGCTGATGCTCACTTGAAATACAGGGGTTTTTGTGTACATACTGAATCCATAAGATGCGTTTGCAGTCTTTGGGTTTTTTGATTGCTCAGTTGACTTTTAATGCTTTGCATACACTTTACTGAATGTGAATGTAATCACTCAGAGGAGACACACCAGACACCTTACTGGTTTCAGTGAGGAGATGTAGCAGTTAGAAGTATTGGACTTCAGGACTCTTTCTGTGAGGTCTGTTTCAGTGTGGTAACCCAATATAGCTATTACTTCTGATCCATTTTGTCCATTGTGTGATTAAGCAACTTTGCTTTGAGCAACAATTAATAAATTGTTTTTTTGTTTTGTCACTTTGGACAGGACATTGTGCCCAAGTAAAGTAAGGAGTAAATTTCAGAAATAGATAAAGAATGAGAGAGCTTGTCTGAGGCTGAGCTGGATGTTTAGTCCAGCAACAGTTTTCAGTTGATAAGTAGCTCTCCTATTGGGGCAGGTGGGAGCATGAATGAGAAAACTGTTTATAATTGGGCACAGGGAGGCATGCCTCCTTTACTAGTGCTGCCAATACGTGTTGGAGCCCTAGCAAAAATCCAGTAGTCAGATCTCCTGCTTCTTGCTCTAGATCAGTAATTATGAGGGGTATTAAACTCCTTGGCACATGATCACTTGCACACACTGTGATACACTCTGCATGAAACCTGGACATATGTGTCAGTTATATTTTTGATGGATGTATAATAATGAGTCATTTGAGTGAAAGATTGCTTAGAGGAAATTATCAGTAGCTGCATCAGACTGAAGTGAAAGAAATCCCGAAGTTGCCAGCAATCCTGTAAGCTTTTGGCTTGTGTGTAGCTGCAGGCGAGGAAAAGGTAAATTGAGTATTGGGTTACGCTGTTGGGTTTGGCTTCCTTGGAGTGTGTCATAGTGCACGTGCATGGCACACTGTGCCAGAGAGGGAACGCAACATAGGGATCTCCTTAGCCTGGCTGCTGGAGCTTCTTGGTAGCCCTTGGTACTCAAGACGTTATAAAAGAGAAAGGATTATTTTTTAAAATGCTGTGGCAGTATCAGTCTGTTCAACAGAACTGCATTGAACTGTGAAAAAATGTGGCATGTTCCTTTCCAGAGGTGGTTCTGTTTCAGTGAGAGCAGAAGACATCCCTGTTATAAACCTGGGAATGCCTTCGGATAGTTAACATAAAATTTGCTGTGTCCTGAAATGTGATATTATCTACCTAGGGAATACCTGCAGAAAAAGTTAGATAAATGGCAATTAATCAATTTGAGGTGCAATTTCTGATTTGAATAAGCAAATGCAAATTTCTGCTAATATTTTTTTGCAAGAGTTGAGCATCTAAGTCTTGTTACAGGATAGCTAATTATCAAACAGTGTCAGGCTTCTCTACTATGCCTCAGTTTTCAAGTAGAATGATGCTTTCTGTTGTAAGTGCTATTATGTTTTCCTCTGTTTTAAAAACTTTAAAATGCTCCTGGCAGAATCCCAATAGTGGCTTTAGATATGTAAGGACTTAATTAAATTTTATTTTTCATGAATCTCTTGCAGTTTGGGAAAAATGAATAATTTTGATGGTGAAAGGAATAAAAATATTAAAATATTATATTACTTTGATGTAAGAATGCTTTGATAAGAAAGCTATTTCTGCATCAGAGAGATTTGAAGTAATTCATACAGCTAGCATTTATCACAAAGGCATTTGCTTCTCACTGAGCTCCTTCCTAAATTTCTATTCAAGAAAGTATTGTGTTTCCTTCTGAAATGATCCATATCCAAATAAATGGGTATTCTGTATTTTTGTGCTTCCTGCATATTTTTTCTCTTACATCTGTATGTTCATTTGATAACTGACCATGGCTTTTACAAGTGATTATCTGGAGGCTACTGGGATTTAAAAACACGTAGTGTGTGTTTGTAGGGCTGTGGATGGTTTCTGTGTGTTGGGGTCTCACTACAATGCGCAGGTGGCATTAGATGTCTGCAGGGGAGTTTAATAGTCATGAAAAGGGACTGCAAAATATACATATTATGATGCATGTTTATGCTGTGTTTGCAAACTGTGTGAAGCCTCACAGTGACTTGTTTCCTGAATTCCACTGAAAAGTTATAAAATATTCAGAATTCAACAATGACTTCATTCTCATACTGAGGTGTTAGCTTGTTGAATGCAGCCTTTAATACTCAGTTTCTGACTTGGCAAAGCTACTTTAATTTCACTGTTCATAGAAATAAGTGGATGTTTGTCATGGAATATTAAAATACAAAATGTAATGTCTTTTTGTCTGAAAGTTTTGGTATATAGTTTGTGCTTTTGCCAGCAGTGTTATAGAGTGTTTCCACTAAAGAATTTGAACACAGACTCTAGCATAATGCTAAAAAGGTGTTTGTTATTTTATCCATTAGCTGTAAAAATACTTTAAAATTTATAAACTTTTAATTAAGGAAACAGGTTGCTAAAAATAAAGACATGAACAAGGAGGGTAAGATAAGGCTGCCCAGCAATATATATAGTACATATATGAAAGAAAAAATACATCTCTGGTGTTACGTAGATCTCATTTTATCCTCATCCCGTGTCATGGGTTTGGGAATCTATCTCTGAGAAGCTCAATATTTGATGCAGATTATGTGCAGCAAATCTTTAAGAAGTGCAGAGATTGATTTTAGATTTCTTGTTACTTAGGACTGTGGTTTTCTGAAAAATGGCTACTTAGGACTAATCATTTGGGAACTGGTGGCAAATTAAATTAACATTAATTGAATTGTGAACTGTATTGTTACTCCTGAGAGGAGCTCTGTAAAACTGCAGAGTGTGATCCTATGCTGCTGAAGCCAACGGTAGCTTTTCAGTCGATTTAAATAGGTGTGGGGTTTGGCTTAGAGCCACTTGAGTTACATTAAGTGGGTCTGTGGCATGGTTAGAAATGTTTTGTTTAATACCTTTGGTGTTAAAGTAGGATTAAAAATAATAGAAATTCTCTGAAGAGTAGGCTAAACTCCTTGACGTGCTTGTAGTTTTGGCTTGAGATGCTGGATAAGATGACTTATTTTTAAAATTATATATACACACTAGAATTGATACCTGAATAATTTTTTATACATATATATGTGTGTGTGTGTATATATATATATATATATATATGGCTTTTGTCATTATTTTCATCCTTAGCCATAATGGAGCTAACAAAATGCACAAGTTAATTTTAACCCAATAATTTTCTACTGTTAGATAGTTTACATTGACACGTAAGAGACAATATTATCACTCTTCAAGCAGCCCTAAATTTAGAGCAGTAATTACGCAGTTCTGATTCGTGGTTTTAACCACAAAATCTAAGAATAAAATGTCACATGTTCAGACATAGAAAATCCTTATTTCAGCAACTAAACAATTAGAGTCTAATGTGTGATTCTCTTTAATCTCATAGGAAATTTTGGAGTAGCTAAAATTGTTAGTGAGGAATTTAACTCAGAATCTGCTTTCCTGTATGATCACCTGCTGCCTTGACGTGCTCCGTGTGAAACGCAATTCCAGAGCTTCACTTGCAGAGTTATATTAGTATCGACTGAAAACTTACACTAAATGGGTTTTGGGTTTTCTTTTGTCTTCTATTGCTACCTTTTATAACTCTGGAGCAGTCTCTCCTTCAGCTTCATTTACATTTTGTAGGTGAGTCCGGAATAATTTCCGAGTGTCACACCCGTGTCTTTACTCTCTGGATTGCTGACTCTGGAGTGTTGTGAGGTGAAGCCTCCTGCATTTGTAATATTCTTCAGAATGGCCTTCTTTTTACAAAGAGAGAGAAACATTTTGACAGGAATTACAGAGGGGAACAGTCTTCATCCTAAGTACAGCCTCTTAAGCTTTCCAGTACTGGATGAAGAAAATGACCGTGCATCCTCTTGACTGCAGCTGCTTTTTTTTTTTCCCTAGAGCAAATAAGTGTGGTGAAGTTGAACTCGGGTCACAGTAATGGAAATGTGGATCTGGGTGGCTCGTCCCATGTTGGACAGTATGACTCAGTTTGGTGAAAAGAGTATTCAGGATTTATTTATATTTTGTGAAAAAAAAAATCCCTGTATTTAGCACATAGGTGATTTACTTTCTCATTAGAAAGTAAAGGTGCAATAAAAAGAACTGGCTTTTGCAAGTTGTGTATGTAACTGAAATGACTGTTGCAGCCAGGAACTGAAGCGCCTGGTTTGTGGCCAGCTGAGGGGCATGGGTTTGTTTTTCAGGCAAAGTTCTGAGTGATCGGCCTCTGATATCTCTGTATCTAGAAACACAGAGTAGTCGCCACAATGGAACTGACGTGAGGGTTCTGTGTGCTTGATTTGTATTATTTTGGTTCTCTTTTCCTCTGTAGAAGTTTGTGAGACCCCGAGCTCACAGTGACTCATCTGCGCTTCAGTCGAGTCTTGTTACACTCCAGGCAGGAAGATCTGTTGCGAAATCTTCGCAGACTATAAGACAAGAGATCTAGTTTATCAAGTTGTTGTAACATATGTGCTTTTAGAGCCCTTTTTGACTGAGTAATTGAAAGTACCCTTTTAAAAAAAAATCTCAATGTGCTAAATACTTTCTTTTTGGGTTTCCATTTCAGACAAAATCCAGAAACTACCTTTGAAGTATATGCAGAAGTAACCTATTCCGGAATCGGCTGCATCGGGAAAGGTACTGTGTTGCACTGCAGTTCTGTCTATTTATTGGCTAAAACTACTGTTGTATTGTGAGATAATGAAGTATATTTAATGTTAGGCTGTTCTAGCTTTTAAAGATCTCTTAATCACTGGTTCTGCAGAATCTGTTACAGCTAGGACTAACAATGAGAGTTTCTTGTCTCCATCCGTGTTTGTGGACTGCTTTTATATTTCTTTGATTCTTTTTCCTTTTTTGTATTTTAAAATAGAAATAACTCTAACTTCATTGGATTGAAATTCTTAGATTTGTATTTGCTCCTTATTTTTGCTTTAAAACAAAACGTGCTTTAAAAATTCTTGTGTGTAATTTATTTTTGCTTCCTATTCTTACTTCTCTAGAGAAGTATTTTTATCTGTTCCCAGAGTTCTTCCTTTGATCAAATGATTTTATCTAGAAATAAGGCACGAATGTGGCTTATGATTTGGTTAACTATTTTTATCAAACATTGTTACCAAGCTATAATTATGCATGTATTTTTCTGTAGTTTTATTTCTGACAAGTATTCCCACGCTTGTGCCAGAGAAGTCCTATAGCTGCTGAAACTCACATATAAGTATATTTGTAAACTTTTAATGGGACTTTTCTTTAAAACCTGAAGCATTTGATCAAATAGGCAGGAAAAGCAAGGATTGAGATTCACAGTCCCAGAGTTTAGTTCATGATACTGTTTTGTGAGATCAGTCTCTGGTATGTTATGAGAAAGAGACATGTCAAAATTAAATCATGATTTTTCAACATAAACTGAAGTAATATTTCTTTTATCTTGTATGAAATGATCATATGTGTCTTGATTATATACTATAATGAACCAATGGAAAGGATTTTTAGATTTTATTGACTGGAAAGCCACTTACCTCCTTTTATATCTGTATATGTTTGTTACAATCAGCAAAAGTCAAATAGCTGCAACTCCCTCCTTTACTGCCAAAGCCTCCATAGGAGTTGTAACTGGAATACAGTTTTGGCTTGTCCTACTGCTCTATGCCATCACCACTACTTGATGTAACTGCAGGAGCCCTTTTAATAACTAGTCTTTGTTTCTGCACATCTGACCTGGATTCTAGTGCCAGAAAATCTGAACAAATTTGACCATAAACATTACATTGTACAGTACTAGTGTCTGGGTATAATCTTCTCTTTGAAGTTTGTTTGCATCCCCCTGGAGGGATTAATTCCCTGCTGTGGGAAGGTGGGTTAAAAAGCACGGAAACTACTTTACAGGTTTTTAATTGGAGAATTTAGTATACATTTTGTTCCATAAACCAACTGATTCTGTGGGAGTTTCACTTAGTTGCATTTTTAGGTTTGTTGTATGCATTTGTAGGTGCAAAATGTTCAGAAATTGTTTGTAAAAAATGTTTTAATAATTGTTTTTACAACTTGTGTATTCTGAAGTTATTATCTAAATAATCTTTATAAAGGTTTTTCCCCAACCAGTGTATTTTTTGTATTTATGAGGTGTTCTTTATTCTCAAAAGTATTAGATTTATGTATCCCCAAATATTCTGTCCTGTTCTAAATGAAAGTTGTTTGGTTCTCTGCAGCATCAACTCTATTTAACTGCTATGCAGTATCCCAGGCAAACAGCCATTCTAGAAATACAGACCTAGAGAAGTCCTCCTCTTTTCTCCTTGTTGGCTAGCTGTTCTAAGCCAACGGACCAAGAAAATTGATCATTTTTTTCCCATTTTTTCCTCTCAGTCAGGGAATGTCTGATAAACGACAAGAGCAGTTACTGTTGAGAAAAACAAAAATATAAAACATAAAAGGTGTGCAAGGAGCAAACTATCAGGCATAAAACACTTTCTTTCCGTGTCATGGATCCCAAAATTAACAAAGACAAATGCTTTGGAAAATTGTGTGTAGCATAATAGTGCTGTTGATCACTTACAGTACTCTTAATTCTCATATCAGTCTTCTGAAATGAACTTGAGGAGAATGAGTTGCTCTAAAGCTGTAACAGCCCTAGTGTGGGGTGGCAAAACATGCCTCTCTTGTTTTGTTCAAAAGTTTGTGTAGCTAAGGATGTTTTCCATGTGACTGTTAAATAACAACCACAATTAAAAGCCTTATTGTGTTTCATAGTTCACTTGCATCTTGCTGAAATGGGAGTTACTCACTTGTGTTATTAGCTACTGACAGACAATTGTACATTCAAATAGCTTCTTTGCTTATGCAATTGTTAACAGTCTTGCATTAAATATTGATGTGGTTAATAACTTTTGAAATGAATGAAAGCAACAATATCCATTGACTATCATATTGTTACCAAGACAGTTGACAGCAGCAGGAAAAAATCTGTTCTGTGTTCCAAGAAAGACATCAATAAACTGGAACAAGTTCAATGGAGGGCCATCAGGGTGGTGAGCAAGCTAGAGCACTTCACTGTGAGGAGATGTTGAGAGTGTTGGGCTTGTTCAGCCTGGAGAAGACTTCAGGGAACTGAGTAACAGCTTTCCATACCTCTGAGGGGTTCATCAGAATGACATGTCCGGCCTATTCACAGTGCTTTATAGCAGGAGGACAGGAGCCAATGACATAGATGGGATCAAGAGGCATTCTAACTGAGTATCAGGAACGTGTTCACCATGAGAACACTCTGATACTGGATCAGGTCACTCAGAGAGGCTGTGCAATATCCATCCATGGATGTTTCCAGGACTTACTGGATCACAGCCTAAACAACCGGGTCTGACCTCACACCTGGCCTTTCTCTGAGAGGAGGTCAGACTGGAGACCTCCTAAGGGCCTTTCCAGCCTGAGTAACCTGAGATCCTAAGGTCTGATTCCTAGAAATGTAAGCTTCCAGAACATCTGGAGGATGTTTTGTACTTTTAATATGTTATGAAGAGAGATCTTTATCTAAATCAGAGAAGTTGAAAAAGCAAACATTGTTTTATTCCAATCCAGGCAGAACTCACCTAAACCACAATGAAATGTGTGATCTGAGGAAGAAAATGACCACTGGATCTGCTCAGCTGTGGTCTCTGTCCTTTCTCCTCTAGATTGTTTAGAAATAATGATCATCTGTGCTCAGCACTGGTGATTTGTATGTTTCTGGCACATGAAGTCTTCAGTATGTTATACAGTTCCAGCATTCAGTGTCTGAAAATCTGTGTCTGTGGTGTTCTTTGTTGTATTTGTAGATCTTATTTGGGGACTTACAGATTGTTTTTTATTACCGGGTCACTATGTAAATGTGATCTCTTTGAGAACTGAGGAGCAAGGTAGCTGTAACTGAGTATGTGTTACAGAGAAGATAGTTCCTTAAGAAAAGACAGTTACCAAGCCAGTTCTTTGCTTTATGATTGAGATGTCTGTGCAAGCTGGGGATTCCCCTTAGCTAATTGTATGTAAGGTAGTGTGTGTGGTTGTGTGTGTGTGGTTTGTGTGTGTCTGTTGGGTTTTTTTTAAAGAACATTCGACTCCCTAAAATCAAATGAAAATACAAGACTGCTTTTATCTTAACTTTGTTCTCACCACTCTTTCTTTTCATTTCTTTTCATTTTTTTTTGGTTGTTAATTTTATTTGGGCTGTCTGGAATTTCTTCAGTTAATATTTCAATAATGCATCAAATCATGTTCAGCTTTTCAGCCTCATTAAATAGCACCATTCTCTTGTCCATACTCTCTTCTGATAAAATGTTGATGATGCCTTCTCACCAAAAGTCTTGGGCAGCAAAATGGAACAGAAAGAATGGAGTCTGCATCTTTATGGTGGCAGTACAAGGAACTTACGTAGTGAGAAGTCTGTGTTGTGATGTCAAGTGTAAGTATGTCAGGCTTAGGAACTTTGCACATCTAGTGCTTCTCACCAGCTCCCACATGCTTGCTTTCATGGAGAGAGAAAAAAAAGGTCATGGTTTTATTTAGAAAATGCAGTATTATTACAGAGAAAATGTTGACTGAAATGTAATTTGTAATAATTTGAGAGCAAAATAGACACTTAGTATAAAATCCTACTGTTTTACAGGGTTTCTTTTGCATTTTTAAATATATAAAGGAAGGGAAAAATACATTTTATGGAACGGTGAAGCCCTTCAGCTTCCAGATTTGTTGTGGCATCTCATAGTAAAACTTCACAGAAATTGAGGTAGATTATGAAGAACTTTTATTGCTTCTTTTACAAATTATAATTGCTTAAATTAGCTTAAGCACTTCTAGATATTCAATTCTATACTATTGACACGATATGCTTTCAAGTAGAGTGAAGCTCATTGGAGCCCCATTTCTCTCTCTTTAAGACTTGGCTAAAAGATTTTTTGGGTTTGAGATGTAGAAGTAGAATCTACTAGCAATATAGTTTAAATACCTATATAAAAAAAGCAAAAGCGTACTAACTACTTCAGAAATCTGTCCTTTACCCTTCAAAGCACTTCATGATCTTAAAACTGCTGCCAGTCCTTTATCAGAAGTATGATGTGACAAATTTGAGGATCTTGCTGGACCTCAGCTGAAGATCGCCTCTTGTTAGTTGGGACTGGGAAGAGGATTGCAGTCTAACTGTCAAGCTGCTCATGCAGAAAAAGAGAATTTGTTAGTCTAAAGCACCTGATCAAAATGGTCTCTAAAGTATGAACATTTGAAAGTGAATGCTCACAAGAGCATCGCACCCCCCTGCACCTCTGCCGGGGAGGACTGGGTGCTTTTGTATGGGCTTTTTGTGTTCTCGCCAAAGCAGACGCTATGAAAGTGTGTCAAATCTGTAGCTCCACCATGTAGTGAGCGAAAAGGCCTTTCTCTCCAAGGACCTCATCTTTCATCTTTTTGTGAGTGTAGCATAAATTCTTGCTGTGTGTTCAAGGAAAAAGCTAAAATGGTTTAGTACAGCTAAAGGATTTCTTTCTCTCTCTTTTTAAGAAAAAAAAACCAACAAAAAACCCCACCAAAACCTGATGGTAAGTTAGGAGCCTAAATGCTGGCACGGACAAAGTGTGTTAGAGTTTAACAAATGTTCACTGGATTAGTAAAGGAAATGTAGTTTATACTACTCCTTTTATGACAGAGTTTAAAAGGACTTGCTGTAAGACTGCCGTGTGCTTCTTTCTTTTCTGGAAAACATACCACTAAGTTGAAAAGGGAGATGAATCTTAGAAGGAAACTATTAACTCTGAGGGAGTTTATCATTGTTTGAGAGAAAGGATGAAATTTGCATTTGAATTGACTCTGAGAGTAGCATGTACTACTAATCTTGTTCCTACTAGAAGCTTGTGAGTACTTTAAGTACTTCCTTCTTTACTTTTCATGTTCTAGCCTTGTGTTGTAATAGCTCTTTCCCGTCCTGCCCCCCTTCCCAGTAGATCACAAATGTTATAACTTAATCTAATCGAACTCCTTAACTCTACTGAGAGAAGTCACGATGTGCTCAGGCCCTAAAATTATTCTACAGTTGTCACTATGGTTTCCATGATAGGACTTTCACAGGTAGAGAACTAGCAGGTTTCTGTCTCTGCAAAACAGACATACTGCTGCTCCTCATTGTTATCTTTGTCCTATATTCTACTTTTATTATAGAGCAGTGCTTCCATATAGTATTTTCTTGAACATAAGCAAAGTTACTGGAATAGGATTAAGTTAACGGTTGGTCATTCAAAAGTTTGCAGTCCTTACCTGGCCGCAAACATCTTGTTGGTTGAAGCCTGCCTGTTCTGTACTGAGGAATAGGTAACATACTGAAGGTTTAGGTATAACAGAGGAAGTGCAAAATTCAGGTCTGTTCCCATTAAATAAGGACTTTGTGTTGAACCAGATTTCCTATCCCATCCTTATGGTATTATGTTGCTACACTTAACTTCCTAAAGCAGGATTGGAAAAGTAACCAAATCTAAGTAGATAAGGTAGTATTTGGGAATTCTAATTCTCCTAAGCTGCTGCTTTGTTTCTGTTTCCTTTTGATCGCTTTTCTTCTAAGTACAAACCAGGTGGAAGATTTTCCCAAAGAACTTAGTAGAGCTGCAGTGTCCGGATCAAATACGTAGCGCTGTCTGAAGGGCTTTGTTTGGAGGCAGTTCACAGTTTGGCTCTTAGCAAATACGTAACAATCTGAAGAAACTCGCTTTATGAAAAAATAGGAGACTCTCGTCTTTCAAGTCATCCTGAATTTGATCTCACACCATTTTTAGGTGTTCTTAGCTGATGATACTAGATTTAATAACCCCCCAAAATGATGCTATCAGGTGTAACTGAATGTTCTTCCATTCCACTGAGTTATTTTGTGGGAAGAGACCTGTGTGTCCTTTTTGCTTCATGCTTTAGCTACTTCTGTCTGGAGTTTTTTCTATTTCACAAGTATTTACTAGTCTGCACTATATTGCTACTGCTGACACTGTTTAACTAGACAGAAAAAATCAGCACAGAAAGTCTCACTCACAAGACTTTAAACTCTTTTGTTGATTTATATTTTTTTAAAGGAGCTTGACATCTTCATCAAGTTCACAGTGGGCCTGCTTTGTTTGCTTTCTCTTGAATGCTTGATAAGATTTTTCTTCTATTGTTTTGTGCAGCAAGGACAGAACTTGCCATGGCTGAGGTGGTTTTTTTGTAAATCCACAATATGGTCATTGTCTGCTGCTGAATAATTGTGACTGCTTTTTGTACAACCAGAACTAAGGCTTTGGCTGTGAACAGATTCCTTCTTAGCGTGAAAAGAGACTAATCCATGTAAATACAGCCCCAAAATAAAGCTTTACAGAAAAAGGGAAAGGCTGCTAAGCAGGAGGGCAGAGGTCAGCAATTTAACCTTTAACCTAACAAATAAGAAGCATGAAAGTTCCCGAATTGGTTTACAAAGGCAAGCTCCTGTGATCTGTCAGTTTTTCTTTTCATGATAGAGTCGGGTGAGAAAACTGACTGACAGCTAGTGCCTTTTTAACTGCAGGTTGAAATTAACTGCTAAACCGAAACTTTTGTAGGGAGGTGGGTTTTTAGTGAGTTTAACAAATTATTTTCATTCACTACCTGTACTTACAGTTTTCTTTGAATGTATAGAGGAGTTGGAGTGGTTGCTCTCTGTAAAGAGTTCTTGATGGGCTCAATTTAGATACCAAATACCACTGAAACATTTAATATTTCAGCATTTTAAGCATTTAAGAATCGTTGAAGCACTTGTTGCAGTTGGCTGTCTGTTAATGTGCTCCTTTAAAAGTCACACCAGGACCTGCAGAGAGGTTGTACTTTGGGTAAAGTCAAAAAGTTGTTAAAGAGGGTGGTGTGGCTATATTTGAGGGAGTAATTTTAACTTCAGTTCATGCTCAGCCACAAACATTTCCAAGGTGGTTTGTTTTTGTTTGTCCTTATTTAATCACAACAGGTAATCTCATTAATGAGTGTTAACTTTTGCTTAAAGCTTAATGCATCTGCAGTCAGCTGTTAATCTAGATACAGACATTGCTGTAAAGAACTTTGAATTAGAGTGTCATTCAGATGAAAAAGAAGCAAAGTAGTAACAGCTTTAAAGTAGACTCCCTGTAGATTAAGAATAGCGATTTGGGGGTTTTCTGACTGATGTTGTAAGCAGCGTCCCAGGAATGACTGACATTTGGTCCATCCACAGTTGTACTGATGCTTCATATGAGTGTTCTCAATAGAAATACTGGAGTTTAGAAATTGTGCCTATGATTAGTCTGTTGATATTACTATGTAGGTTAGTAATTCTACCCAAAGCACTAATTTCACATGCAAACAAAGCAAGTTTGGTAAGCAAAAGATGAACTAGATCTATTTTTATTATGGATTTTCTTTGTTATAGCTGCTTCCATGCAAGAAGAGAATGTAAACTCTGATGCACAAAGAAGCCTATGAGAGTGCCCGAGGCAGTACTGGGCTGCTACAAAAAGAGACCTTGTCAGGTTTTCTTGTGGGTTTTTGTTGTTGGTTTCTTCTTTGTTTTGTTTTTAGGATTGAAATAGAGTTAGAAAGAAAGATGGTTTGAGGTTAAATTATTATCAAATAGGTGTAAAATGAACTCAAGACTGTTTTACTTCAGGAATGGCTGAAAAAAAACCAAAGCCACCTTTTGTGCTACCAGAGACAAGGCTGCTCCTGCAGCATTCTTCCTGAAAGGCTGGTTCCCAGCCAAGGGTGGGTGTGGGGTATGTGTCCCTGCAGCCGTGCTTGGGAGTACCACTGGTAAGACACCTTTACTCATAAAGAACTGTATTATGTTCTGTTACTATCCTGACATTTCACTGCCTATGAAGGGGGTGCAGCACTCCACTGGAGTCTGAACCAGTTGGTTGTGATTTTTCTGGAGTCTTCTGTGATTGGCTGTTTGGAGACTATAAAGTTTTCTGGTTTGATGAACTAACTACTAAAAGCAAATGATGCATAGTGTTCATAGTCAAATAACAGAAGATTGTAGAAGTACCCTGTAGAACATCATCTGTGTGGAAAGAGACAGGTAAGTGATGAGGAGCAGGAGTGAAGGGTCCTGTTTACTGTGCCAGAAATGAGTGTTCTGCCCCACATTTCATCAGCTACTACACTACATACCCCTGGGGAAGAGAAAAATTAAAAAAGGATTTTCAGTGAGTGCCTGTGAAGCACCATCTTGGATATTGTAGCCAAAATAATTTTCACACTTAAAATTTGTGCTAGGTTTTTAAATGGTCACGAAGGGAACTACACTCAAAATTCCCATTTCATTCTACTGGGTTTAACTGAATTCCACCTTTAGCTCCTTTGAATAATCATTTCTGTTGAAAGGACATAGTTATGAATATAAATAGTAGTTACCTCTTTTTAATTGATCTCTTAAGTAAATAATTATTCTTCGTTTATGTCTGTTTAGACCTGTAAGATACTTTTGATATCCTTGAGATCTTTTGTTCCAGTGATTCTAAAACCAGATCCCCGCTCTGGAAAAACACCTATCAAAAATAACTGATTTAGACTGAAGTCAAATGCTAAAGTGTGAAGTGAAATAATTAAGTATCACAGTATAGGTGGACAGCAGAATCAGGCTCCTGACTTTTCATATTTGCAATCTTGATATTTGACTGAAATAATATTAAGTCATGTAGCTTATCTTCTTGTGAATATGAGATGAGGGCAGTGCAAGCAAGTGGGGAGGATACTGGGGTATGAAGAACAGCTCAGTCAGATTGGAAATAAGGTTCTGCTGTCAGCTGAAGTGATGGTACAACAGATCTGGCCTGTGCTGAAAGGCAGGATCAACTCTGCCATACTGCATTACAACAGCATTCCCCCCAGCACAAAACACAAACCCCAGAACTCCCATTTCCATGAAGTATGATGTTTTGTTCTGAAGTTGTTTTTCATCTGAATCTAAAGTAGGATCTGGTTTTACATGGTACTTGCCAGTTGGTCATTCACAGAGTTTAGTTTGAAGAGGAATTTAGCAAACATGTTAAAAAGAATCAGTAGGGTACATAATTCTGTTAAAGCTGCATCCCACATCCACAAATACATTAAAATTCATATTTGAAATTACCACAGACTAATACATTTATCACATCTCATCCCATTCTATCTAGAGGTGATATTTGCACATGGAAAAACATTACAGATGTTTATTTTGCTTCATTGTGATTAATGTCCTTCTCCACTAAAGATAATGTTATGTTTGTCCTGTTTATTTGTTGCTTTTACTTAATGGCTTAAATGCCTTTCTTGTGTTTGTGATAATCTATCATCTTCTTTTATATACAATAGAGTTAAATTTTCTTAAATCATAATCAAAACAATTTTTACTTGTAAATTATTCACTAACAATACGTACCACTTCAGTGTATTTAGATTCCACCAGTACTAATTAAATAGCTCTCACAGATATTTTCTGCTGGAAAGAATTAGCAGTTTATAGCTTTGTGTGTACCTTGGTACTATTCATGAACCAAAGTAGATGTAGAGAGTAAATAGAATTGTTTAACTTGGTCAATACATTATTCTTTAATGAACTGTAGAGGTAAAAAGCAGCAGAGTCTCATGATTTGCCATCTCTGTTGCATGGAGATTGTGAAAAGCGTGCTTTGTTGCACTTAGAAATGCCAAATGTGGTATCCAGTAATACAGTAATTACAGTGCTTTTCATTTTGATGTATTTCTTGATTGCTTTGGTTCACCCTGGTTATGGGATTAGTCCTTCACTAAATCATCTCGTAGCAATTCTGTATCTAGACTAGGTCCTTAGAATACCGTGAGTATCAATCACACAGACAATTAAAATTGGGTATTGACATGTTTTTAAAATAGTCATACATCTCAATTTTGTTTATCTCAAAGTTTTAAAAACCTAATGACCTCATTGCAGCTTGACTATAATTACCATGTTTAAACTTCTATGCATTTTTTAGTTTAAACAGCCTTTGTGTTTTTTTTTTTTAAGCCAAAAGAAAATTAATGAGAAGAGACAAAGAGACATCAAAGAGGTTTTCCCTCTGATTGCAGTGTTAGAAGTTTTGCCTGAAAATAGGTTACATTTCTTCTGTTTTCAGCTGAATCCTCATTAACTTTACATTTTAATGATGTCCAGAGCAAATTATACGATTATGGTAGATGCCTTAAAGGGAAGCTTAAAGGACACCTTTTTAATGTTTGTTTCTTTATTGGTGACAGTATTTGCACCAGTATTATAAACAGTGTTAGAATGCTAGAAGTAATCCCAAAACATATCAGAAATATCTTCAACGTTAGCTATATATGCAGTGTAAGTATCTTGATTTAATATTTAACAGAAGTGGAGCATGTTAGGGGTTATCTTCATCTTTGTGGAAGGAAAATGTAAATCATGCCCTTTGAAAGAGTTTACAAATTACTTCTGCGTCTTATAATCAGTTTAATTTATAATGGTAAAATAAAATGGAGGCAGATGATGGAACATCTGAATTGTTTTATTTTGTTGAACCTTCAATGCAGAAGATGAGTGAATTTTAAATTGATAATTTCTATTTTTACAGTGACATAAAACATTATTGGGGGAACGTGGTGGAATTTCAATGTATTGCATTTAGGGGAACGCTGCTAGCAGCAGTTCTGAGCTCTAAAGTATCTCTCCAACTAAAAATTAAGATTTTATAATTAACTTTTTAGATGAAGAATTATGTTACATCAAGTGCAGCAACAAGAACTTGGGTTTGGTGTCTTAAATGATGTTAACTGAAATTGGCAACTGCTGGGATGGAATGTGAACAGTTGAGAATCCAGGTAGTTCAAGTTAATCTTATGAAACAGGAATATTTCTTAAAGCTTAAAATAATTGCACTGGTTCCCCTGCAAAATACAGCAATTCTGTATTAACCTTTGTTCTGCTCCTTGTCTTCCCCCTCACGTCTTTGCCCCACAGAAGGATAAGTCATTGCTGAGTGTAGCTCAATGAAAAGTTAGACTGAAAGGTCTTGTGAAAAGTGAAGTCTCCTGCTTCCCCGCCCTGGCATTTGGTGTCTGTCTTTAATTAATAAATAGAACCTTTGACTTCCTTGTTCTGCACTCTAATCAATAAACTAAATTTTTGGGAGGTGGGATTATGGCAAAGGAATAATAAAAGGTAGGAAAAATTAATTTACATAATAGGTGTGAAATTTTCTCTTTTGATTTGAACTCAAAGGCTTTTCTCTAAACAGGCATTGATGACTTCTTCGTAGTTGTCTTAGACTACTGTGTCTTGATGGAAGCATTTGGTATGTCCATCACTAATAAGTAATTGAGTAATGCAGGGGTCATCAGACAAAAAGAAAATGGAACTTAACCATACCATTTGAGTATGATTCTTATGTATTCTTTTTTTGTACCAGCAATTTTTTTGTAGAAACTGTTTATAAGTCTGAATTCTCCTGATTGTTTGTTGTGGTTTAACCCCAGCCAGCAACTAAGAGGAAAGAATCAGAAGGGTAGGAGGGCAGCAGCTCATGGGTTGAGATGAAGAAGGTTAATAAGTAAAGCAAAAGCTGTACACAGAAGCAAAGCAAATGAAGGAATGAATTCCCCACCGCCCTTGGCAGGCAGCTGTTCAGCCATGCCCAGGGAGCAGGGCTCCATCACCACTAACAGTCACGTGGGAAGACAAGCTCCCTCACTCTGGATGTTTCTCTTCCCCCAGCTTTATATGCTGAGCATGACATTGTATCATGCAGAATATCCCTTGGGTCACTGGGGTCAGCTGTCCTGGCTGTGGCCCTCCCAACTCCTTGTGCACCCCCAGCCTGCAGCAAAGGCCTTGACTGTGTGTGAGCACTGCTCAGCAGTGACAAAAACACCCCTGTGGTGTCACCATCATTGTCAGCACAAATCCAAAGCGCAGCCCCATACTGGCTACTGGGAAGAACATGAATAGTCCCAGCTCCATTGTCCAGGAGTTGCAGCAGACCCAAACCACGCATCTAGCTCGGTGTCTGTTCAGTGAACTCTTGTTAGAAACTTGATTTAAATCTTTGCAGTGTTTGGCACTCTGTAAGCTTGGAAACAGCTTTGAAAGCAGTGGTGTAAGTTCCTAATTTAGCTTAAATCTTTTAGCTTTGATTCCTTCTAATGTAACTTCAGGTTGAAGACTGTGCCAGTAAAGAAGGAAAAGTTGAGTGCAGTTTCCTGCCTTTCTCACCTTCAGTTTGTAATTATAAGAGAATTTACAGTAGTTTAATACTTGGTTGAGAAACATAATACAGATACTGATTAATAAGCTCTAGGTGACAGAAAGATGTGTACCTTGTTTCCTTGGCAAGTAGGATTTTGTATAGAATTATATTAGCACTGAAAACCTGAAATCTTCTTCCTGGCAACTTACCCTGCAAGTATCTGCAGCACGGCTGTTTCCAGCCAGTTACGTGGTAATGATGGTGCAAGGTTGAGACATTCCAATCATTCATCTGCCTGTCCTCCCTTTCTCATGTGTGTTTCTCTGCTCGGTGTTTTTTGCCTTATTTCTTTTGCTTTGTTGTGGTCAATTCAGTCAGTATAATAGCGAAGACATTGGCTTTTTTTTTTCCTTTAATAAAGAGTTATGTTAGATATATACTATAACAGAGATAAGAGCTATTTATGTCCTAAGCTATTGATTTTTAATTAATGTTGCCTGGGTTCATACATGTTGGCAGAATTGCTAACAGCTTGTGGCATTTTTTAATTCACATCTTCTTTTTTGGTATTTTGACAGTGTCATTCATATCTCATGAAAAAGTACCTCGTCAGGTTAAATGTGTTAAAACACCGAGGGGGGAAAAAGAAAAAGAGAAAAAAAAAGAGAAAAAAAGAGAGAATGGAACATAGGGCTGCCTGGAAACCTTGATCCATTGCCAAAGTATTTAAACAATTTAGTGTTTTGGTTTTCTAGCTCCAAGCTGCTTCTCAAATCCCTTGCTAATTAATCCAGTTAATTCTTTGTAGACTAACTGTATGCAGGGCTTTTTCTTGTGCTTCTATCGCTGAGAACCCTGTTTTGTTTGAAGCAAACCTAAGCTCTGTTATAAAGGTTGTAGTAATAAAGTGAGTACTTGCAGATGTAAATACAGTGTTTGGAGCCTTTTTAAAAGGAGTTGTGTTTGTGTGGGTAACTTCTAATTTAATCTTTCATGTTTAAAAATTGCACCTATATTCTTCTCTAAAAAGATGGAGGGAACTTTGTCACTAGTTTGATCATTTCAGCCTCTACGGAACAGTTATGGCATCAAGTATTAGTGTGGTGATATTCCCTTTATATGTTTATTTCTCAACAAGTTAATTACTGAAAATGCTGTTAATTTTGGTGCTCTGAAATGGATGATTGAATATAGGGCAAATAAGAGAGTTTAATGGGAAGGAGAGTTTTTAGACATGACCTGTTGATACTTTGAATTCTCTTGATGAGAGTACAAGAGTGGTATGAATTCAGAACTGGAAAAAGCAGCTGGGGAGCCAAGAGCTTAGAGGCCCAGTTAGATGTGGTATGAGATAATGAAAAAAGGGTTTGTGCTCCTCAAGGTGTGCTTGGCTGTGATAAAAGCTACTACAGCTCTTGAGCTTACTTGTAGTTCTTCAGGTTTGTTGAAAGCTGCTTCCCCTCATCATACTGCTTATCAGTGCTCAGCATATGATGGTGTGCAGGATGCCAGTGCAGCGCCCAGGGGTGTTTCTGCCAAGCACCGTGGGGAAAATGTCTCTCTGACTGTCCTGCTTCATCAGCTTTCTTGGTGATTTTGAGAGGTTGCTCCTGAGGACTTACTGTCCACAGGACACAGCTTTCCCTCCTGTTCTGTGTGCAGGTTCTTGCAAACCAGTGATGGTGTGCAGATACCAGAGACCACATTTGTGCTGCCAGCTGGCCATAACAAGTTACACTTCTCATTTCCTTGGTCACCCTCAATAGATTTGCATGTGAACACAATGGGAGTTGATGACCATCAGCACTTAAGCACCTCGTGGATCAACCTGTGGAGAAAAATGATGCAAATGGGTTGAAGTTGCATTTTACTGCACCTTTGGAGTTGGAGTGAAGGAAAATACTGTTTTCAACAAATCTGCTCCTAAGGGTGGACAGGTTCAAAAGAACTGGCAGAGCTCTTGTAAAGGTCTGAAAGTGCAGTTGGGGGTTTGTTGTGCAGTAAAGCTGGGCAAGAAATTAAATGAATGAAATTGCTCCTTTAACATACACCGGATTTCCAGGGCTGACAATGAAACAAATATAACACGATTATGAAATGTTCTTGCTCGGATCTAGACTAGTCAGCTGTCTCAGGGGTATGTTGATAGCTGGATATGCACTATCCTACATCTTGGAAGTATCAAATATCTTAAAATGTTCCTGGTGCATTTCTGTTTAGAATTTGAAATCCTTCTGATAGCATTGCCTTTTCTACAGTAACAAAAACCTTACAAAATGTTTTATTGAGTTGATAGATTTCCTGTCTGGTTGCACTGAATATCAGCAAGCTGCTCTTTATGTAAAACAAATTATTCTTCGGGCTGATAGTACTGCCTTAAGTGTGCTAAACACACTTTATCAGAGGCCACCTTTTTATTACAGCATTACACGTGGTCTGCAGTGAGCTTAGTTAATAGCAGCCCAAAGCACTGCAGATAGGAACCAGGTCAATACTGCCAGTGCAAGTATACCCACAGTTCCCTTCCAGCGCTCGATGCTGTCCAGTTAATGAACTTTACTCCAGAAGACAGAAGTCACTCTGAGTAGCTCGATGTGCAATGATTTTTTCTTTCATCTCATGGTCATTAGCTAGATGGGATGTTTTTTTCCATGTTAGGACCTCTTTCCCCCCACTAAGTTTTGAATACCCTTCATGAAGTTCACCATCTGTTGTCAACACATCTGATCCCACAGCAGCTTTTGCAGAGTATATTGAATGCTTTTCCTGTTTTTACAAACTTTCCTCTTATTTAACACTTCAGTGTGCAGACTTTGTGAGATCCCAGCGATGCTGCAGCCGTAGTTGGGGCTCAGTGTGACCAATCTCTGATTTATATTTTGTTCAACTTGGTTGCAGCTTGCTGGCCCTTTTGAATTTCCAGTACTGTTTTGATGGAATGAACCCTGCTCTGACCAGTAGGTTGAGATGGGCATGCTACACAGCTCATGCTGCAACACAGAGGTGAAATCAGGTGCTGAAGGGTACCAGACTGAGTTTGAAGTGTATCATTGAAATTATGGCTGGTTTTTATTTATGGTCTTGCATGCCTTGAAACTTAGGAGTGAGCTGGTGACCACTGAAACTATTGGTCAGTTAGGATCATCTGATACCATAGATTTCTGCAGCTGTAAATACATGAAGCATGAAGCTTTAAGGGTGTGTACGTTGTTGTAGAAGCTACATCTGTACTATTGCTCTTTATAACAACCTCACCAAAACCTAGGCTTGGCTGTCCTTCAGTTACAATGAAACATGAATGAGTCATTGTGTGTGTGATAGGTGGGATGTGTTTCATTATACATTCCAAAAAGTAATTAAGTTAACATCTCCACTAAAGGAAACCATGGAACTAAGAATGGGATTTTCAGTTTTCTGAGCCACAGTTTCATTTTGACTGAATGCATTCTTGCCATTTGAACAACTGCAGCATCCTGAAACAAACCGAGATGCAGGAATAGGAACTTTGAAGCCATCAACCCCCAAAATGATTCTGAAGAGCTTGTTTTCTATAAAATCTTATGTTGCTATGCAGGGAGATTCCCTGATGAGGTCTGTGCAGACAGTAGTGCAGAGCAGTGCCTTTGGGAGCTGGTGGCAGTCTGCTAACGTGACACATGGTAACACTGAAACTGAAGCCAGTTTGAGACCATCAGATTGGAAGTATGGAAATAAGGTCACTTTTAACCACTATAAAGTTCCATTGCTTGAGAAATTTGTACTCACTGCTGCATGTGTGACAAAGGAGGATTTATCTGTGTGGTTGAGGCAATTACAGGATTGTGGAAGAACCACCCCCACCCTGTTCTTTCTTTGGGCAACACTCTCAGAATGTATGGCTGCCTAGAATTGTTCCCAACACTCTCAGAACTTCTGGCTGGCTAGAATTGGCCCAAGTGCCTTTTGAGTCAGTTCAGATTAAACCTGGGATGTGACGGTCCATAGAACAATGAACATGTTTCTGCAGTCCTTGTATGTATTTGCCTAATAATATGTTTGTCTGCATTTATTATTGTTTGGGAAATTTGGAAAATGATTTTGAAAGAAGTTAGATGACTGTGAAGTGTTCTGTACATGGAAAATACTCATTATTAGCAAATTACAATGGCCATAACATCATTAAAACTAGAACAAAAAATGGTGAAAATAAAGCAGTCCGGAAAATATTTACAAAACTCAAACTGTTTTCTAGCAGTGAAAAGCCTGGCAGCCTGTTGCAAAATACTGTTTGTTTTGTTAGCAATTCGTTGAAGTTTTGTAATGCAGGTGATTGATTGCCAAGGCCACATTGTAGCTTTATGTGAGCTCCTTGTAATGAAGTATTTCTGAAAAGCAATATGACATTAAAATGTTATGCCAGGCTTTCTTTAAAACAACAAACAGAATTAAAAATCATCTGGTTGACACAGGAAAGTAGAAAATGTGACATTATATAAAAATTTCCCTTGAAATTAATTGGATAAGGGTTGGGTTTTTTTGAACGAAGGTGCTTATTAATATGCTATAAACTCTCACTTTATCAAATGTAAATCCTTTGCTGTAAAAAAGCTATCTTAGAAATTGTTTTGGGCTACACATGCTTGAACCTTCAGCAGCAGCAGTAATCTTGGGAAAGCAGATAGGCATACATAAGCAATTTGAAATACTTGTCTTGTAAATATTAAAGAGGGTGACTGTTTCTTGTAAAAGTGTCAGAACTCTACTTGCTTTGGTCTTATCTTGTGTAACTTGAGAATTTGCATTCCAGAAATATAAGTGAAATTGGCAGATTGACACAAGCACTGCTTGTGTCTGATAGTGTTAAAATCTAGATGATGCACTAACTCTGGATTAATTCTTACTGCATTTAATGAAGATCTGTTTATTTCTCTTCATTTATTGCTTCTGAGTCTTAAGAAAAACCTTATCTAGTAAATCCTCCCCTGTGTGGTATCAGCACTCCCAGATCACCACATTTAAACTGTAGCATGAAATATTAGTTAACTGTTTCTTTCATATTTTCAGGACAAGGAGGGCTTGCCAGCTGCTGTTGAAGTGAAGAGGCTGTCACCAGGCAACTCTGCTGTCTCAGAATATAAATACAAAGAGAGGCAGGAGTGAAACGAATTCAGTATTCGTGGCCTGAGCACTTGAAACATATCTCTATTAAATTTATAGAGTGATGAAAAGGTTACAAGAAAAAAAATACACTGATCAAGCAGAAATAAATTTAAAAAAAATTATTAAAACCAAACAAAGTAGGTGTTCCTATTCAGCTCCTGCATTTAAACCCTCTGTATGATTGTTACAGGCAGCCTGTAAAATGTTTCAAAACACTTCATATTTAATTTTTTAAGCCAGGCCTTGTGGATTTCTGGGATGTTAGCTAATTGTATTTTTTGCAAGTTTTAGCTGCTGTGTAACTTGCTGACTGAAATTACAGGGGGGAAAAAGCCCACAAAAACCCCATAATCCATTCAGAATTTGCTCCTTGTGGGCCTCCTGGAGTTTGGCTTAGATTTCCGGTAACACTGAATTTCTGGGTTGGTTGAAGAACAGATGGTTATGAAGAGAAATATCCCCTTAAGTGCATAGTAAAACAAACTCAAAAGATTCATCAGCCGTGCTTTAATGTGGACTTGAGGTATCACCACAGTAATTAACCATTGCATATAAAAGATCTGAAGACCTCAAATGAAGATGGGAGAAACATGTAACAAACAAGACTTGAAATAAGTACTTCTTTTGTCTTCTCTTTCTGATCTTGGTTATTTTAGCTTTATCCTTTGCGTCCCCTTTTTATAGCTCTAACTTTAGTTACATCAGTATCACCAGGACTGAGAGTTTTCACAGAAGACACGTTATGTTTTCTAACATCTCCTTATTCTTACAGTTTAGAGAGTTTCTAGAGGAGAAACGAATCCATACTGTTAGAGAAGTGATTTTTTTTTAAAAAAACCCTGATTTCTTGGTGTGGATGAAACAAAAGAAGTTAAGATTTGCTACAGAGGTGATTCCCAACCATACTTCATATACTGAGCACTCTGCTTGCAGAAACACAACTGTTTCACAACTTCCATTGAAAGATCTGGTCAAGGTTTGATTAAACCTGGCTCCATTCTGTATAAGAATCCAAACCAGTAAATAATAGCAGTTGAAGTTGGAACATTTTTACTCATGTAAGTGTCTAACTAGTCTGATGCATACCTTCTCCAGTATCCATTTACTTGCCATTTATCAGGTTTTGTCTCTGACACGTTTTCTTCAATCTGTCACTTCTTGAGCTGCTCCAGTGACAACTTTCCTGTGCAAGGGAAGAGCTGAGCTTGTCTCTTGGGAGAGAGATAACTGACTTCATAGTGCAGAAGAGATTTGAAACACAATACAAACAAGAGTCTTACAAAGCTGTAAGTGTGCCAGAGGAAACTGAAGATGCCAGTTAAGCAAACTACTACCTTTCTGTAGTGGGATGTCGGTGTGATGCTAAATGCCATTTGAGTGGCAATCTGGACAGTTCAACAACTTGACATAGCACCAAGTAACTGATTAGGGCTGGCAAAGAGGAAGGGAATGTCTCTTCTTCAAGAGAAAGACAATGAATGTTTCTCCTGCCTTCTGATGGCCCTGTGTAGAGACAGGACTTGGACTTGATGATCCTTATGAGTCCCTTCCAACTCAGAATACTCTATGGTTACCCAAGAAGTGAGTGTTGCTTGTATTTTGCACTAGCTGTAATTAGGTTTTTAACAGGATTTTAAAAAAGAATTTAGCCAAGACCCTCTGGGTGGAAAGTTGGTTTGGCTGCTAGAAGCAGTGGAAGTCTCACAGTGAAGGTTTGCTCTGAATGGGTCGTAAGGCTGGTGATGGATAATGCATGCCCTGGATGGAGAGCTGGTGTGAGGAGGTGGGGTAGGAGTTGTACTGAAGCATAAGGGCAACTTTGACAACTTTTGCCAGTTCTTGTATTGTTAGGGCTATTACCTCTCTGTATTCTGCAGAATAATTTGAATTTTAAAGATCATTCTCTTTCGTTTGGAGAACTGCATATAGCCTTAAGTAAAAATCCACAAGGAACTTGTAGCTTAACCTGCTTTATTTTGGAAGGGTTTAATAAAAAACATACAAATACTGCTGAACACTGCCTAGGAAAGTTTTGCTCCTCACTGCCCCTGTGGCTCTTCATGTGTAATAATATAAAACAATTATGGAAATCATAGTGATTTCCTTAATCTGTTCTGGTTTCCTCTCTCCCTTCCTGTTTCCTGTGATGTATATTTTATGTTGCCTTTGCTCTCAGTCTTTCCCTCTTTTGGATCATTTTAGTGAACTCTGAACAGCGTTTCATGTGTGAGCTGAAACCCTTAATTCTGTTTCTAAACTGAACTGTTGGGAAAAGCATTTTCCTGTTACCAGCGAGGCTTTTGGCACTGGCAGGGCAGACTTCCAAATGTTCTGCAGAGAGAGAGGCAAACTTGCAAGTCTGTTTGTGATGGTGTTAATGTCAGAGGAGTCACTGAGCAGCAGCTGATGTTTACAGCACTTGCTGATTCACGCTGCTGACTGCGCATGGGTCACGAAAGCTTCAGTAGCTGAGAGCGATGGGTCAGTGTCCACTTCCCTACGCCTGGCTTGTCTCAAAGATGAGGACTATCTCCTAGTGATGGAGTGTTTGTTTGGAATGGGATCTGCTAGGGAAATGCTTTGTCTGCATCCCTCAGGTTTGAGGACTGAACCTGTATGCTCACTCGTAGGCATAGTGATTTTTGGGGTGACTTTGCTTGCAGCATCATGGGGCTTGCAGGGTTTTTTGGTGGGTTGTTTTTTAAAAATACATTTTCTAAAACATTCTTATAGAAGTTTCTATACTTTAAGAAGACAAAAATGAAGTCTCGTGGAGGAAAAGCATATTTTTTATTCGATAGGTATTATCTACCAGAACTTGTTCTGAGGTTTCTTGTCTGTTTCCTTGTGTGTGAAGGGTTTTTTTTCTCTCCCACCTTTTTCTCTACCACTCCCCACCCCCTTGCCTTCTTCCCTCCTCCTCTCTTCCCCCACTCTGAGATGCTATCTGCATGCTAAGGCTGCAGCAGTTTAGGGACAAGCAGAAGTGTTCGGCTGTACTGAATACAGGACACCAAGGAGTTTGCAGAGGTTTGGAAAGAAGTTTACGTTGCTTTTTAGTTGTGCTGCATAAGTACTATAATGTGTAGTGGGTGTTGAAATGGAATTTGCTCTGAATGGAATTCCATTCCATTTTGGAGGGACTGCAGCTCTAAAGACCTTAAAGAAGCGAATTAGTTAAATCATCTAGGGAGGGAAAATGAAGTAATTTTCATTGTATTTCTCGCTTTGGGATGAATATATGTGAATGATTTAAGTTGGCTGACTTTTGTTGGAAGAAGCAGGTTGATATGTATTTATTTTGTGTATTTAACTCTGGGAAGTATTTTCTGATAATGTTTTTAAGAACTTCCCTGGTTTTATGATTTCCATACACTTCAAATACAGACCAGTTTGAGCTGTGCTATTTTTAGAAGTCATTAAGCATGCCTTTTTTAAAAGCAAAACTCTTCACTTTATGATGTAAGAAAAGTTGAGAGTAAAAGAGCAGCATAGCTACACTAATATGCCATTGTAGCATGTTCCCATCCTGTCATCTGGAAAATTAAATCAGGTTACAGCATGGATTAGCATCTAGACTTGTGAGGAGGGGAAGGTAGTGTCTTAAATGCCATGAAATTGAACAATGGGATTATACAGTTCACAGCTAATTTCAGTATTCTTCTGTATTTGGCTTTTTGTTGAACAAGATGCTGTAGGGAGGGGCAGTAATAGCTTTTAGAACTTTGAAACATTCTTATATTTACTAAAATACTAACAATAATAGCTTGAATATGGCTGAGTAACCAATACAGTGCTCTACATAGTGTGCATAAGCGTGAGGTAGAATCTCTGCTAGAATGAGAAGTTAGGAATGAGAACTGTGTTCACCTGGTGTGGAATTGATGGTCTGTGCTACCCATCTGGTGATACTCTGGAAAGGCATGGCAAGGAATCACAGTGGTGCTGTGGCGGTGCAGAAGAGTTGTGTTCTTCCATCCCTGAGGAACAGGATTGTCTTCCCTCACCCCTTTTCAGGATAAAAAGTGTGTTCAGTTCCAAAAATGTCAAATATTGTTCATGTGAGAAGTGATTCAGAAGCTGCCCTCAGAAGCACCTCGTGCAACAGTTTCCTTTGCACGTATTGTCAAATAACTGTGTGATCTGTTCTGTCCGTGGTTTTGCTGACTGCTCCTCCCTGGCACGGGGTGTCTGTTGTGAGTAACACAGGCTCCAGGTCTCCAGGGCTTGGGCCAGCCTAGATTTTATGGGCAGCAGCTGCTTCGTACGGAGCTGTATCCTCTGGGAAGAGGGCTTGCAAGGGTGTGCATCAGGTTGGTAAGTGAACCCACCCTGACTTCGGTGAAGTCATGTGTGAATCTTAGGAAATTAGTCAGAAGCTGTGCAGATCTTGTCATCTTTTGTCAGTGGACACGACAAAATGAGATGTAGTGAAAGAGAATCAGGAGGAACGAAGTTACCATCAAACCACCAGTTCAACTTGAGTTCATCTTTTGAGGTTTGGGAAAAGTTTAGTTTGAGCAGCAGCTCCATAATTCATGTGACTTTTATTTTTCCCCTGTTGTTACCTTTCCCTTTGTTCATTGCTTTCCAGTATCTCCTTTTGCTGACCTCAGCTGAGCTTTTGGTGCTTTGTAATGTTGGAGATGACTGGTGCACGGGAAGCTCTCGAGCTGCTTACTGCACTGTAACTGTGTGAGAGGTTGGTTGGCATTTCAGTCTCTCTTCCCTTGTTCTAATGTCAGCAAATAGATTCCACTCTCTTGAACTTGAAAAAAAAAGTAATTTACCTGTGTTTCCTTTGCCTATGGAGTATTAAAGTAGAAAAATATTTAAGCATCATTTCATTAAAGCCTGTTAAGCACCTAAATAGGAGTTCACTGTGTTTTGAGTTGCCAAGAGTTTTCTTCTGTCTGGAGACACAGCAGAGCTGTGATTTTGCTCTTGTTTCCATTGTGCTGATTAGGTGCCTTGTGCTTACCCTTTCAGTGGAAACCCTGGCTGTACAGAGTAATAGTGATGTTTGTTTGGTAGATGTTTGTTTCATAAAGTCAGGTGTCTTGATGCCCTCTATTTAAATGGATGTGTTTATAGAAATCCTCTTGGTTCAGCGAGTGCTCCAACTTCCTTAAACTTAAATGTAATGACCACACAGAAATTAAATCTAATATTGTGTACGTGTGTAGGTCAGTGTAGTCGAATGCACCTCTCAAATGAACATTAGATTTATGATGAAGAATGGATAAGTTGATGAAAGCTATAATAGGAAGTGATGTAGTTTCTTTTTCCATTGTGTAGTATTTTCCAAATAACCATGCTGCAAGTTTAGTAAATATTCCCAGACCGTTTAAAAACTGAAGTGATGGAGCTGATGCAATGTTAAATATAAAGCTCTTGTAAAAACACGAGGACGTGCAAGCATGTGGCTGCCAGGGACAGTGTAAAGGTGCTGTTAATTGTAGGGTTACAGATCATATGGATGGGCCGTTCTGATGCTGTATGAGATGTCCTCAAAAGCAGACTGTATACAAATTGTATATATCCCAGAGTCTTAACAGGCATGTAGACACCCAGAGCAAACCTGTGAGATGCTTTGCTCACCCAGTTTAGCATGTAGTGCTGTTATTCCAGTTGAAATTGGTGGATGAGAAATTAAGTTAATTCCATGTATTTCATGCATGGTGGGGGAAATTAAATTTCTTCTAATATATACAGTTGATTGACCTAGGAAGTTTCTATTTCTAGTAAAGACAGTTTAGTTTATGAATGTATCAGTAGCACTGTGAGGTCCCTTTTTTTTTGATGAAAATATAATTGTAGGCTGTGTGCTTTGAGAACATGTTGATCTTGAACCCATAGAAGCTGACTCAGGTGGGGACTCTAATCACAGTCACTTCTTTTGCTTCAATTTACTTCATTTCACTTCATTTTACTTCATTTCACTAAATTTGAAAATGGAAATACCCTGTTATTGGCTACTGATAGGAAAGGACTGTGAGAGGTATAGATGAGTGATTGTTACTGTGCACTGGTAATCCCCATAGCTGCATTTTACTTACTGCTCTACAGCAGTGATGGCTGCGAATCAGCCAACAAATCCTGCTCCGGGTATAGTCTATTCCTACGAAACTTGACGGTCCCTGTAGGAGACCAGGACAGTGGGAATCTATTGGTTCGTAGTGAATTGAGTTACTTTGACCTTCCTGTGTTAAGGGCTTGTAAGGAACAGCGAGTGTTTTGTCTGTTTATTTTATGCTGTGTTTTCTGTGGCCACTGCTCAGCCTTATTTCTTCATGGCACGTCAACTTTGAGATACAGGGGGAAAAATTCCTACATGACTTTCTGCAAGAATGAACATCCTAAAGAAAAAATTCTGGATGAAAATTGATGTATATAGACAGAGCTAAAATTAAAACAAAAGGACTCTAGCAAAAAAATCTTTGCCTGTGATTTTTGAGTTAGTAAGTTGTGTTTTGTTTCATTTTAATGAGCAGGGCTTGTAAGGTGGCCTCTGAAACAAGAAAAACAGTAGCATGTATTTATTTGTCCATGATAACTTTCAACTGCTGGTGCTTATGTGTGAAACTTGGTCGCTTGCAAAGTGGTGCATAATGCACCTCTGTCTTCTGGACATTGACCTTGCTGGGAGCTTTCAGGGTTTACATAACTGCTCTCAAATGGGCTCCTATAGGCCTTCCTTCCTGCCAGCGAGCCCCTGAGACACAGCACGGCTTTCAGGATGTAAAGAAAAGAGGAAAAACGCCTGCCTGCACACACACAATTACTTTGTATGACTAATCTGTTTCGTTGTATTTTTAAAGAACAGAGAATATGGATTGTGATCTATGAAGGAATGTGTTTAGAGCAAACACCATGGATTTATGTCCCAATTTAATTTGTCATTTCCTTAGAAAATGGTAAATGATAAAATACTCTGTGTTGTATGTGTATCTAAACTTCTATGAAGTTTGAAATCAGTGGGTGGGTGAAATGTTGTGTCATGTTCTGGGTGCGGTTAACAGACTTCTTAAACAATATTATGTGTATTTAATTGATTTGGAGTTTTTTTAGTGAAATGTTGAAAGTTTAGACTCAATTGCTTTTAAAAATGTTTAAGATGTGCATTATAATAGATGTTGCATATTTTCTTCGTACCATTGATACTGTGTTTTCCTTGGTGGAATCTGGATCTTTGTTCATTGTTCCTTCTGTGTAGAGGACTGCTCCTGTGAGTTCAGCTGATTGGGTTTGTTTGGACACTGAGCACAGTACACTTACCTGCATATAGATTTAAGAATTTTCAAACTAAGGCTTTAAAGTGATCCCTTGCTTTCTATTTCTCCTTCGTTGTGTTAATGAAGATGGGTTTGCTCACACACACATATAATATCTGATGTATTGTCTTTGCAGTTGTGTGTGTGTAATGGTGAACTAAATGTCTGCAAAAAGTTAAGCTGGAGGGTTTATTAAGGTACTGCCTTGTATTTCTAAGGTAAAAAGAATACACCTTAACAAAAAGTTTGCATCTGCTAGCAATTTAATCACCAATCAACTAATGTATTGCTAAAGTAAACTCTGCCATTGAGAAATCTGAGGTGGGACCATTGGGAAATAACTGTGTATGGCACTTGCATCTTCTCTTCAAGCCTCAGCTACAATGCAGCATCGCAGGAGTTGAGCAGTAGAGGTGGGACATGCAACACCCCTCCCTCCCTAAAGCTTGAAATTCGTGGAAATGGTGTATGGGGCCTGAGGACTGACTCCAGTGAGCTGGGTGTCCCCAAGCCAAACCCATCTCCGTGCACAAAGGACAGAACCCCAGGGATACCAGTTGATTCTTCGTATTCTGAGCTGGTGTGGGATCATGTATGGCTTGTGCTCTGGTTTCTGTATGTAAAAAAAAAAAAGTATTTGGAGAATGACACCAGGCCTTCTCAGCCATGCTCCTCTGAAAAATGGATGGCTTCAAAGAGTTCTGTTTTAAATAGGTTGTCATATAAATAATTTTAATCATGATATTTTCTTGTTGTATGAATACCTCTAATTAAACTTAAGATAACTTCTCAGGGAATGCTACCACATCATTTATTCTGATAAGCCAAAGGAATAAGGACATTACATCAGGCTTGAATGCTTACCAGTCTGAAACATTTAACATTTGTTTTCCCGATGACAGAGGTTCCAGGCCAACTTTAATTGCCTCTTTCAAAGCCTGGATAAATATTTTTGCTTCCCAGGGAGCATACCTTAACATTAAATAAAGTTACTCTGCGAGATGTGTAGTCTGGTATCACTGAAAACTGTCTGTGGAGGAGAATCAATGTGATGTG